>NC_072013.1:33571065-34226565 GCF_027791375.1 Indicator indicator
CTTTAAGATGATCAAGTTCAACCATTAACCCGCCACTGGCAGGTCACCACTAAACCATGTCCCTCAAGGGAAAACCCTTTGGAGGAAGGAATTTCTCCTCATGTCCGACTTAAACCTCCCCTGGTGCAACTTCAGGCCGTTTCCTCTTGTCCTATCACTTGATACTTGGGACAGTCAAGAGGAGTTCATGAGGAGGGGTTAGAGAGAACAGCTTCCTAAGGGGTTCGTGCAACCGCAGGGGAACGCCCGAACCTAAGGAGCGGGTGGAGGAACAGCAACATCGGTACAGAACCGACACCTTCTGGGGCACAGCCCCGCCGCCATTTTCTTTCGGCGCGGCAGGGGGCGGCCCCGGGAGGAGGAGCTGGGGCCGGCCCCGCCTCAGTGGCGCGGCCATGGCGGCGGGTTTCGTGTGGGAGCTGGAGCGGCGCGCCGGGCCGGCGCTGCGGCTGGAGCAGCGGGCAGCGGGCGGCGTGGGCTGCGTCGTGTGGGACGCCGCCTTAGTGCTCGCCAAGTTCCTGGAGACCGGCGCTTGTCCCCTCGCCCGTCGCCACGTCCTTGAGCTGGGTGCCGGTACCGGCACTGTCGGCATCATGGCGGCCACGCTGGGGTGAGCAGAGGAGCCGGCCAGGGGCGGCTGGGTCAGCGCTGGCTGCCAGCATGGGGCAGCTCCTCGCTGCCTGTTTCTCCGCCCTTTATCCCACTTGTACTGTCTTTGAAATCTTTTAAATTCTGGCCAAACTGCGTATTTGTGTGTGTTTGAGCGCTGTGGCGTGGGGCCTAACCCCGTGTGTGTTCCAGGGCAAACGTGACGGTCACTGACCTTGAGGAGCTGCAGGAGCTGTTGATGGTTAATATAGAGAACAACAAACATCTGGTGACAGGGTCAGTCCGAGCCAAGGTACTGAAATGGTTTGTATGATCCTTTAATGTCTCTGTTAACGGGGCTGTGTTCAGTTGCCAAATGTGCTTCAAAACGCTGCTGTAAAGGGGAAACTCAATATGGCAGTGTAGTAACTCACATCATGCTCCACCCTTTAGTAGTATGTCTTGTATTGTCATTGTCACCGGTTTGTTTGGTTTTTTTCTTGTTTCTAGGGGTGAAGATGTGACAGAATTTCAGCCTCCCCCTGATTACATACTAATGGCTGATTGCATTTACTATGAGGAGGTAAATGAGGACTTGACAAAACCCCTGCAAAGAGCTTCCTTGGGAAGGGCGTGGGTTCAGTCTGAGAAGAGCTCAAACAACTGTGCTTGCATCTTATGCCTGTGTTTTGGAGGAATACATAGAAAAGACACTTAAAGCTGATTCTAGGCTGTTCTACATTCAACCAGTTTAAAACCCCCTCAAACTTAGTATTTGTGCTTCCTCCCCCTTTTATTTTTACATTAGGAATGAAGTGTGAAGCAGATCATTGTGACTGATAGTTGCGAACTGCTTCATGCACTGGTAAATGGAATTTCATAGTGCCATACTGCATTGCTTCTCCTCACATTTCCATTGGGAAGGCAAAAGGAGAAATCATGCTCCAGCAGAGTAGTTGCTGTAGTCTGCCCCATCTCCTCAGCTGGAGCTCTGCAGGATGTGCATCACAAATTGCAAGAAAGGGAAAAGACCTGATGAAACCCATGTCCCAGTGTCCTTTGTTAGTCTTACCAGCCCCTGCCTGTTGATCTTACTTCTTTACACATTGGTCTGGATCTGAGCTGCTGTGTTCCAAGAATGACTGGTAAAACTCCCTTTTGAAGCATGTCATTGTTGTGTGCCTCAAGGAAATGCCCACTCAGCAGTGTGGGACATTTTTGGCTTTGATGCTAGTTGGGTTTTCTTGGTCAGTCTGTGAAACTCCTCTGCAGTCCCCCTTTCTCCTCTGCTTTTCAGCTTATCCCTCTGTTCTTTTTGTCCCAGTTAAAGTACTAAAAATAACTCCCTGAACAGCAAAACTGGAAAGCTCTCTCTTGGGTGAAGACTCTCGCTAGCTAGAGGGTATCATGCTAGTAAAATGAACTTGAAATCTAAGTGGGAAATATTAACCTCTTTTGGGCAGTCCTTGGAACCATTACTGAAGACACTGAAGGACCTTACTGGCCCTGATACATGCATCTTGTGCTGCTATGAACAGAGGACTATGGGAAAGAATCCTGAAATTGAGAGAAAGTACTTTGAGGTAAGTGTTTTCAATGTGTGCTTTTTGAATAGTAGGAGAATATCTTGGCTATAAGGAGGACTTTGGATCAGCTGAACATTGAAGTTGCTGCACATACAGATTCAGTTGACTGCAAAAAGTAGAGTTTATAGCAGGAGAAGCATATTTGTCTTTAGGTGAGGCTCTTGAAGTTACTGCCCAACTTAGTAGCAGAGACTTACTGGATACTTGCTAAGCTTCTCTTAGAAGGTCAAACTAACCTTACTAATTTTAACTGCTTTGATGCTTTTGATCCAGGCAGAGGTTGCTAAAAGTCTTTCCAGCTCATGCTGCCTTCCAGATTTCCAACGGGGCTACCACACATGAGGCAATACCTGACAAGACAGTAATTTTTTTTAGAAGCAAGTGAATTAGCAGTTGGCTTCTGTGGTGATTGTCTTTGATATTCCCAGAGTTACTGGGAGGATTAAAAATTAATCTGGTGAAAGATAAATTTCTTTTATATTGTACCATTGAAGCAGAGGGAAAATGCAAGTAAAGTTTTCCAGAGTGAGTCAAGAACTCAAGACTCTGCTAAGTGATAGAGCTGCTTTTGCAAACATTTTCCCCCTCTGCTGAGAGAGGTGATATAATTAAATGTAATTAAACAGTCCAGCTGTATGTTCTGTGCAGGTAAAGAAAAGGAAGACAGATAACAACTGAATTGTTCCTCAGGCTGTGGGGATGACTTTCGCTACAGGATTTAACTCTACACTTATGAAAAACAGCCCTTGTGCAGGACTACTTGATTATATTTAATATAAACCCTACAAAAAAGGGAAGAATTCTGGGGTGATTTGTGCATGTTAATAGAAGCACCTCTTTGATAGTTAGCTGTGCCTCAAACTCTTGTGGGTACCTGGGTGTGAGGAGGGTTGATGTAATGGAGATCTGTTCTGATGAGCTGCCTCTCCCACAATAAACACAATCAGTGTAGGTGTTTCTGGGTGATTCCTGCTTTCTTGTAATTTATTTCCTTCCTTAGCATGCCAGGGTTCAGCCAGTTTCATCGTCTGAGCACACTGCAGAGTCAACTTTGAATTGCTATTTTTTTTAAAGCTTTTTAAGCTTTTTTTCCTTCCTCCTCCAGTCGATCAGGTTGCAGACAGAGGAAGGCCCTTTGGAAGAAGCAAAATGTCTTATCTCAAGCTTCTTAGGTTTATACTTCATAGAATCATTAAGGTTGGAAAATACCTGTAAGACCACAGAGTCCAACTGTCAACCCAACACCACCATGCCCACCAAACCAGGTCCCAGAGTGTCTACACGTTTTTTGAATACTTGAATGTGGCAAGGTGTCTTTATCTTTGAATTGGCAGCAGAGTGGTTGAAAGCAGGGTAGATGCTGCATGGGGATAAAATTGGCCTCTATGCTTGTAGAGTCCTTCAGTGGAATGGTCTGAGCGTGGTGGTTCCAGCATCCTACCTTGTTTTGCCCCTGTGCAGTGTCTTGTGGCACCTTTTCAAGTGAACCTGCTCGGTTCAAAGGGGCAGTGGGTGTCGTTTGAACTGTTTTGTGTGTTCTCTGATAACAGCTGCTTCAGGTGGACTTTGAGCTGGAAAGAATTCCCCTGGATAAGCACGACGAGGAGTATCGCAGTGAAGACATTCATATCATGAACATCCACAGGAAACAAGTGGTAGGTTAACTGAACTGGTGCAGCAGTGCTGCCAGCAGCTCATGGAGCTGCTGATTGCTTGGCTTGTTCCAGGGCTGAAGCTCTAGACTCTGAAATACCATTGGAGTCATAGAGTCAGACTGGTTTGGGTTGGCAGAGACCTTTCAAGGTCATCTAGTCCAACCACCCTGCGGTCAGCAGGGTTGTCTGCAGCTAGGGCAGGTTCCTCAGAGCCCCAAACAATCTGACCTGGAATGGTTCCAGGGATGGGACATCTACCACCTCTGGGCAACCTGGGCCAGTGTTTCACCACCCTCAGCATCAAAAATGGCTTCCTTTTCTTTCGTCTGAATGTTCCTGTTGTTTAACCCCATCACCCCTTGTCCTGTCATAGCAGGCCCTCCTCAAAAGTCTGTCCCCAGCTTTCTGATTGTCCCCTTTAGGCACTGAAAAGTCACCAGGTCTCCCTGGAACCTTCTCTTCTCCAGGCTGAACAACCCCAACTCTCTCAGCCTGGCCTTACAGCAGAGGGGTTCCAGCCTTCCCATCATTGCTATGGCCTACTCTGGCCCTGCTCCTACAGGCCCATGTCTCTCCTGTGCTGGGAACTCCAGAACTGGACTCAGCACTGCAAAGGGGGTCTCAACAGAGTGGAACAGAGGGGCAGGTCCTTCAGCAGGACCGTCCTTGAGCTGTACGCTGGCTTTCGCTTCTACTTCCACATTCTGTAGTGCAGTGACATCTCAAACCGGTGTTTTGAGGCACCAAAATAATGACCCAAGTGCTGCTTTTAGTCCTGTGTGCTCTGCTATACAGCCCTCTTCTCAAAAACAATGTGTTGAGGTGGTACTTAGCACCTGTTGGGGTTGGTTAGGTCCTTTTTTTGGTTAATTGATGGAAAAGACAGTTATGCATGAAGAAGATATTTTGCATGTTGAGCTGACACAGTGTGGCTCCAGTTCTTAAAAAGGGGCCGCTTAAAAATCCATGCTTTGTTTTTTTTCTCTCTTCACAGAATTTTCCATCATGAGATCTTTGACCACAGGATCTATCCTCTGTCAGATGGTAGAGCTGTGTAGAAGAGGGAGTGGGTATAGAATAACACCACAAAGGGACTGTCTCCAGTGTGGTTTGTGACTCATCTACAGAACGCGGCTTCTCAATGGCGGACTTGGCATGAGGCAACAGAAGTGGGTTCCTCGTTAGACCAGATCCACTGATAGCACCTTCCAGGAGGACAGATGTGAGCTGCTGATGTCTGCAGGCTGAGGAAGGCCAAAAATGGAACCAGAGCTTCCCTCAGAGTAATTCTGGTTGCATGTTCTGGTTACCTCTTACGAGAGCAGTGGGCAGCTTGCGAGTGCTCATAGAGCAGACCTTAGGCCACCCCCCAAAAGGCTCTGTGAGGAGAAAATTCTTGTGAGCAGGCTCAATCCCAGAGCCTCAGAGAGCCACTCAATAAAAGCTTTCCTGTTGAGGTGGGTCTTGGATGGTGGGCTGTGTCCTGTGTCATTCCTGCATGGCCAAAGTCCTGGCAGTGTCATTCCAGGAGCAGGGGAATGTCATGGTAGTGGACACTGCACAGATACAACATGCAGATGGTGTCTGCACCTGCATGAAATTGTTCTTTTTGATGTCACCTACACTTCTGTGCTGTAAGGATTCTGTAACAGTGTGAGAGCTGAAATCCCCCCTACCGACAATAACCAGCCTAGCTCAGTCTGGAAGCAAATGAGCTGCTTCCAGATTCTAGAGCTTCAGCCCTGGAACAAGCCAAGCAATCAGCAGCTCTTTTTGTAAAGAAAAATAAAAAAGGCAGTCTTCAACACTGTGAATCTGTGATGGTTTTAAAGTTTGATACCTTCAAACGATGTTGAGCTGCTGGTTGCTGCTGCTGTTCCTCACCAAGCTGTCTCTTGTCTTTGTGCAGTGATGGCTTTGAGATGTCATTTCAAAGGAAATCTCACTTCTGTTCCTCAGTGGGAGTGGCTGTGGCTGCGGCTGCCTGTGCCACCCTGCATCTCTGACTGTGGGCTGCAAAGATGGTTGAGGGCTACAGGGCTGATCAGATGCTGAGGAGCCTTTAGCAGCTCTGTGAGGAGGAAAAGTTCAGGGACCTGGTGCTGTTTAGCCTGGAGAAGAGCAGCCTGAGAAGGGATCTGATGAATGCTCAGCAAGAGCTACAGAGTGGGGGCCAAGAGGATGGGACCAGACTCTTTAGTGTTGCCCAGAGACAGGATGAGGGGCAATGAGCACAAATTAATCCAGAAGGTTCCATCTGAACAGGAGGAGAAACTTCTTTGCTGTGAGGATGCTGGAGCAGACTGCCTAGAGAGGTTGTGGAGTGTCCTCTGGAGAGATTCCAAACCCAGCTGCACGTTGTGATCCTGGGCAAGCTGCTGTGGGTAATATTGCTGTAGCAGGGGGTCAGAGTGGATGATCTCCAGAGGTCCCTTCCAACGCCTACCAGTCTGAGATTCTTGCTGCGCTTTGCAAAAGTAGGTTTGCTCCAGTAGGAGCATTCCTTGTGAACTTCACACTCCATAAAGCACCACCTTGGTATGGTGGCACAGCAGCAGTGGTTGGTGAATGTGTGGCAAAGCCAGAGTGCAATTAGAGGTAAGCACCTGTGTTATTTGTTAACTCATTATGAAAAGAGCTCCTTAATTACCTGGTGGCCTGCAGGAAGGTGTTCACTGACCTATTATGCCAACATGGCTTCCCTGGTGGAAACTCTTGTTCCAGAAGAGCTATCCAAAGCATCTCCCCACTGAGTGCAGAGCCCTGAGAGAGTGGCAGTGATTCATAGAATCACAGAATGGTTTGTGTTGAAAGGAACCTTAAAGATAATCTAGTTTCAACATCCCTGCCATGGGCAGGGACACCTCCCACTCCAGACATCATCCAGCCTGGCCTTGAATCCCTCCAGGGAAGGTGCATCCTTGACCTCCCTGGGCAACCCATTCCGGTGTCTCTCTACCCTCACTGTGTTCCAAAAGAGCTGTCCAAAGGATGTGCTGGTAGCATCTCCCCACTGACTGCAGACCCGTGGGAGGGTGGGGGGTGATGTTTCCTCAGGGCTTGGTGCTGACATGGTTGTGCTTTGTCCATGGCTGTGTGATTTCAGCACTTCCTGTTAGACGGGAGCTCAGGTCTCCTGTTCAGAAGAAAAAAGGAAGTTGGGCTTTTTGTCTTCCCCTCAGTGTCCTCAACTTCAGTGCTGAAGTTGCCAGGCCAGCAGGACCTTGAGGGGAGGGAAATGTCTCACATCACCCCCACCCCCAACACCATTACCAGCTGCATCTGCTGCAGCAGTTGGGGGGGAGGGAGCGAGGACATGGAACCCAACCGCTGTGAAGAGGAAACCACCACTGAGCAGGGGAAGTGGGGTGACGTGTGACAGCTGCTGCCTCTCTGCATCTTGTCCCTGGAACCGCCAGAAGAAACTGCTGCTTTTTTTTGGGGGGAAAGGGCTTTAAGGAAGGGTGTTGAGCTCTGGGGTGGCTGTGGTGCTGGCTGCCAGGGCATAGGGATTGCTGCTCTTAGCAGTGAGTGGGCATGGGCCCCTCATGGGAAATGGGATGTGAGGGTGATGCTGATCCTGCTTCTTGCCAGCTGCTCCCTCATCTGCCTCTGGAAATGTTTCAGACCAGGCTGCATGAGGCTTTGAGCAACCTGGTCTAGTGGGAGGTGTCCCTGCCCATAGCAGGGAGTTTGGAACTAGATGATCTTTAAGGTCCCTTCCAATCCAAACCATTCTACAACTACCTGAAACTGTCCTCATCTGCTTTTTGTCCCAGCACTGTCCCCTTGAGGGCAGGTGTAAGCTCCACTCCCATAAACAGGGACTCCTCCACAAGGTTTGCCTGCGGCAAGGTGCCTGGCAGTGCCCACGTGCCACTTTGCTGGTGCAGGGCACTCCTAAGAACACTTCCCATCCCTGCCAACACTGGCCCCAGTCTAGCCCAGTGCACTCACACAGGGGAGCTCATCCCTGCATTGGTTCCAGTGGGCACATAGGTGCCTCCAAGCTGGCTGCCACAGGAGCTGCAGTATCTGAGCTGGGCACCCATCCTCTGCATCATCTCACCAAAATTTGATGACACCCTCACAAGAGAGAGCAGCAACCCACAGTGGTGGGTGTCACTGGTCACGGTGGAGACATTTGGGAGTACAAGGTGTTTGACACACTTAGCTATGGGTAATTTTCTGGGATAATTTCAACAGCAGCTGGTATGGTGGAAAACACAATGCGTGGGTTGTGGGCGTGGAGGTCATGGGTGATTTCCATGGGAGACCCATGATGTGCTGGGGTGGCATCACCTCATGCTCGGGTCAGGCCACAGCCTCAGCTGGTGGCTTACTCCTGCCTCTGGTGATCTGATCCCTCTGGTGACACTGATGCTGGTACCGTTGTCATATGGTCTCCCTGGGGCTTTGCTGGGCTGCTCACTCTTTGCTGTCACAGCTGTTAACAGTTCTTTGCTTCCACTTATATCGATGTTGAGGGCAGCTGGCTGTGGTCAGGGATGGAGCACAATGTTTAATGACAGCGCAGCACCAGCCACAGTAAGCACTGGTTGATTCTTATCTGATGGACAGGCTGGAGAGTCCTGCATCTGGGGGGGAATAACAGCAGGCACCAGTACAGACTAAGGATCATCCTGCTGGAAAGCAGCTCCATGGAGAAAGACCTTGGAGTCCTAGTGGACAGGAAGTTATCTGTGGGACGCCAATGTGCCCTCGTGGCCAAGAGGGCCAACATCATCTTGGACAAATGGATTTTCCTCTTAGGAAATGATCCTCCTTGCCCATGGAATCTCTTCCTGCTCCCACTACCTGCAAGTGGGTCCTCATCAAATGGGCAAACGGCCCAGTTCAGCTGTGCCTCTGGTTCCTTCAGTGGGAGCAAATGTTCCTGAGCCTGTGGCTCATTGCTGCTTTTGGGCCATTTTCTGAGTTCAGCTCAGGAGCTGCTCCAGGTAAGCTTCATTGCCCTTCTCTGAACTTGCTCTAGCATCTCAATGTCCTTTTTGGAGTGAGGGGCCCAAAACTGAATCCTATATCTGAGGTGCAACCTTGATCCATTCTGATGTCCAAGTTTAGTGCCCTCTTTTGATGTCCTCCTCCTCCTAGCTCCTGTCCCATGGGACAGGGAAGGAAGATGCTCATGAACAGAGAAAGCAGCAGCTGAAGTTCTGGCAAACGTTTCTTGGCCTTCAGAGACCTTTCTGCAGAATGCTTCCTGCTGCCCCTGGGGATAGGTGGCTGAGCCCAGCACAGGTTTGCCATGGGAGGTTTCTCCTGTTCTCCTGTTGCTGCAAGCTGTGAAACCTTGTGCTTGCAAGCAGTACCTCCATCTTAATTCCTGTTAATTAGCATGTGCTAATTATCTCTGCCCTCACGAGCTCCCGCATGGAATTGGGGGAGAGCTGAGGGCTTATTGAGGTGACTGGGCATGGGTGGTGAAAACAGGAGCTTTGACTGGGTTGGGTTTTTATTCCTCTTCCACTTCTGGCTTGGGTTTTGGGGTTTTTTGGGGTATTTTTGTTTTCTGCAGGGAGAAGCCAGCAGTGGGCGGGAGGGAGGTGGGGACACCCTGGGGAAGCAGCCAGGCTGGAGACAGCTCTTGCCAAGCTGGGATGTGGTCCCTGGTCCCCTGCCAGCACTGGCTGGGAAGTACAGGCAGCCCCACGCTGGTGGCCGGAGTGGTTGCTGGCAGGCCTGGGAGGACGCGTGGCATGGCCCTCTCCATGTGTGCCCCCATGACTTCCTCTCACTGTGGCCAGGAGGGTAAACCCCACGTTTCTTCTCACTTCTTCTGCGCCCTGCCCCAGAGGAGGTTTTGCTCACCGTGGTGCAGCCCTCTGTGGCCTTAAGGCCCTGTCTTGGCACGTTCCCCATCCCAGCACGTCCCCATCCCTGCTGAGCCCGCGCTTCCCATTGTGCCCAAAACCTCTGACTCATCCAGCTCATGGCCAGCGGCCGGGGCTGGGCTGCTCCACTCCAGTACAGCCCTGGAGTGTGGCAGGGACAGCTGCCACCTCCCTGGCTCATCCGTGTTTCTGTTCCTCTCAGTGAGCCACTTCCCGCTCTGACCAGCCCCTGAAGCCCAGATCCCAGCTTCAGCAGAATCCTGGCCCCAGGGCACTGGTTTGAGGGATTCATTGGCTGCTGGTGAGGACCTGTGCTGCCCCAAGGGTGAAAGAAGTGTAGTTTTGTCCCTGATGGAGATGACCCGAGGTCACAATAAATGCTCCAAAACATATGGAGCATCTCTGTGAGGAGGAAAGGCAGAGAGACCTGGGGCTGTTTAGCCTGGAGAGGAGAAGGCTGAGAAGGGATCTGGTCAATGGTTAGCAAGAGCTAAAGCCAGGGAGAGGTGAGGAGAGGAGGGGAAAGAGAATGGGGCCAGACTCTTGTCAGTGGTGCTCAGTGACAGGATCAAGGGCAGAGAGCACAAACTGGAACCCAGGATGTTCCATCTGAACTGGAGGAGAAACTTAGTTGCTGTGAGGGTCCTGGAGCCCTGGAGCAGGCTGCCCAGAGAGGTTGTGGAATCTCTTCTGGAAAGATTCCACAGCCACCTGGACATTGTGATTCTGGGCAAACTGCTGTGGGTGACCCTGCTTTAGCAGGGAGATTGGACTAGATGATCCCTAGAGATTCCTTCCAATCTCCACCATGCTGGGATTCCGTGATCATTTGGGGGGGGGGAGTGCACCATCTTTGTGAGAGCAGTGTGGTTTCAGGGGTTGCTTCCCCCCCTTGGCTTTCACCCTTTTCCACTGCATGTAGGACCTGGAGACCCCCAAGTGTTGCAGCACAAGAGCAATCTAAGTGGGATGGGACAAGTGCATGCTGTGGGCCTTGAAGGAGCCAAGCGAGCCCCGTTGGAGCTTGGAGGTCCCCATGGGAGCCAGAGGGTACTCACAGGAGCTCAGAGAGCCCTGTTGCCCCAGCCCCGCTGCCCAAGCTGTGGTTGAACCACTCCTGCACGTTCAGTTCTTCCTGCCCTTGCACACGCAGGATCTCCCCAGGGTGATTTCATATCCACCACCTTGTTTCCTCATCCCATCCAATTCAGGTGCCCAATTTCCTTTTGATTTAAATGCAAAGAAAGAGTTAAGGAGCTCCAGGCTCCTGTGGATTTGGGCCAGATATTTAAAGCTCCATGGCTGGGAAAGGAAAAGGGGAGGTGTGATGCTCTCCAAACGCTCTCCGCAAACACCTCGGAGGCTTCCACTGCCGACGTCGTCCCCGCGCTGCCGGCAGTGGCTGGTGGGGGAGAGGCAGACGATGCCTTTCTCCTATTTTTAGCTCTTTGGTGGTGTCATTAGAATAATCTGGGATTGGAAAATGTTGCTCTGCAAAAATTAAAAATGCAGGTCTGGGATGCTGCAGGATAAAGGTGATGGGGATGGGGAGGAGACACGTGGCTCTGGTCAAACGAGAGCTGCCCAGAGTGTGCAGGTGGTGGTGTGGACAAACTGTGAGGATGTGACACAGAGCAGTTTAATAGACATGTCCTTATTAACATCCCTGGAGAGGAGGGGTTTAAATAGAGAGGAGGTGCCTCCCAGGGAGGGTTATCCAGGCTAGTGGGTCATGCCCAGCTCCTTGCCAGCACTGGGAATACTTCTGAAGTCTTGTCAGTGGTGCCACCAGGCACCTCATCCCATCCCCTTAGGGCTGCCCTTGCAAACGCCCCTCTGGAGCCTACCGTGCTGCAGATGAAATACATTAGGAAAGGCTGAGCCTTAGATGAAGAGCTGAACTAAACATGGGAGCTCAGCAAGGCCCTGACACCAAATGTCCTCCTGCTGAACTGGGACTAACTGGTAGAAATTACACCCAGAAATCACTCCCCTCAAAGCTGGAACTCATGCAGGAGCCCTGACCATGGGGAACTGGGTCCGACTCGCAGCTACCCTACACCCAGCTTGGATTTCCTGTCCTCAGCCTCCTTTGTCCCTTGGACAACTTGGCAAAGTCCAAAGCTAAACATTAGCTCAGGTTTTGGAGCAGCTGCTGATGGCAGACATGCTGCCCTCAGTCCTCCCTGGCTAGGTCAAACCTCATCCCCTTGGACTCGGCTTCCACTTACATGCATTTCATCACTACTGCAGAATCTCAGGGCCAACCACCTTTGGCACCTTTGCCTTCAGTCTCTGCCCAGAAAGGTAGCATCTCCCTGGTGACACATCCCTGGTGGTCCCACCAAACCCTCTTTCCAGTACCATGCTGCCTTTCTGTCCTCTGGTTCCTTTTGCACCACTTCTCCTTTCCATCCCACAAGCTTCAGACATCCCCAAATGATCTGGTTTCACATCCCAAACCTGCAGCTAAACCTCATTCACATCACTGCCCCTGCAAAGGCTGAAGGCACAAAGACTTGGGCTGTATACTTGGCTGCATCCTGCTTCTAGTGGAGGTTTTTAGGGGCTGTGTTGGATATGTGGTGCCTCTATCATGAGCCTTTTATTTTGCAAAACAGATCATGGGAAAAGTGAGCAATAGCCTTGGGAGCAAGACCGGGTCAGAGAGCATCCTTCCTGTCTCCAGCTGTCACCCCTGCTGGGTTGGAGGAGGACCAGAGCATCTTCCTTTGGAAGTGGATATGTGGAACAGAGCTGGGAGATTTGTTGGAAACCCTGTCAAATGCATATTGAGCCTTGGAGGCTGAATTGGACCCATGTGAGTGTGATGGCTGTCACACTGCTGCCATTTGGGGTGACACCTTGGAAGCTGGGGTCATGGCTGGATCATAGAATCATTTTGGTTGGAAGAGACCTTTCAGATCATCAAGTCCACCCATTATCTAACTCTACCAAGTGTCTTGTGCTAAACCATGTCCCTCAGCACCACATCTCTGCATCTTTTAAATATCTTCAGGGATGGAAATTCAATCACCTCCCTGGGGAGCCTCTTCCAGTGTTTGAGAACTCTTTTGTGGAAGAAGTTTCTTCTAATGTCCACCGTAAACCTTGAGAGCATTTCCTCTTGTCCTATCGCTAGAGAGAAGAGAATGACCCCACCTGGCTCCAACCTCCTTTCAGAGAGCTGTAGAGAGCCAGAAGGTCTCCCCTCAGCCTCCTTTACTCCAGTACAAACAACCCCAGTTCCCTCAGCTTGCTCCTCACAAGACCTGTTCTCCATTCAACTAGGAAATGGGAAAGAAGACTCATCTCAAGCAGAGCAAAGACCACCAGTCCCAGATCACCTCCCCTCCCTCACACCAGGGGCTACAACTTGCCTGGATGCATCTCTTGGCTATCAGAAGGTCTTTTTTGAGTGAATAAACCTCATTAAAGGGCAGGACTGTTGCTCTCCAGCCTCAGTGGGGGGTGCTGAGGGACCTCAGGGCGGGTCCCCACGTGCCCACCAGCTGCCAGCTGTGTTCGAGGGCGTGCCGTGGCTGGCGGGTGGAGCGCGCTCCTTGCACGGTTAATTGGATTTGGCTGCTGCGCCAGAAGGGCTGGGGATTAGGGAGCAGCAGAGGAATTACTGGTGGGGGTGGGAGCTGCCTTCGGGGTCTTTTGTCCCAGGGGACAGGGCCTGATGTCATGTTCAGAATGGTTGATGCAATCGCTTGTCGCAGTGCCGCGGGAGGCCCTCAGGGGTGGAGGGTCCACAGGGTTCACTCCTCCATAGACAAAACCTCTGGGCTCTGTTTGGAGATGAAGGATGCTCCAAACACCTTTGCATGAAGAAGACTTCTCCATCTGTCCCTGAGCAATGCGAAGTGGATGTGTCCACCACCACAGAATCACAGAATGTGTCCTGCAGCCAGACACATTGTCCAAGCAGCCCCCTCTGAGCCTGATTAGCTCCTGGTGTTGACCATTCTCCACAGGGTCAGATTCTGTCCACCTTGGGCCTAAAATGGGGACCTTGAGACAGGACAGAAGGAAGGAGTTATGCTTTTTGCTCCCATTTCTTGCTGACAGAGAGCAGCTCAGAGCTTCCCAAAATGGAGAAACACCCAAAAAAACCCATAAAGGGGTTGTGAGCATACCAGCTCCAGGCCAGGACAGGGAAAAGAGTATCACAGGGGCCTCCTCCAACACTCCTCTCCCATCATGTGGCTCCTGCTCTACTAGAGTGGCTGAAATGCCTCATTTCCATGGAAATAAGGGGAAAATGATCTCCCCATATTACCTGGACATTGGCTGTCTGGCTGCTGAGCTTGCAGGGCAAAAACCATCACGGCAACCCAACCTGGAGGGGGCATGGTGTCCCCTGGACATTTGCCCATGGTGGCACACATGAACGTCTGACTAGTGCTAGAATAGCCCCAAAATCCCTGAACCAAACAGCTTTTGACACCTGGCATGGATAAGCCCCCACAAAGACCAAAGGGCCTGGAGCAAGGTTGGGGGTTTGTTCCATGCCCAGTGTTGGACAAGTAAACCTTCCTGAGGAAAGCAAATTACTTGATCCGTGGTGTGAGGGGCCTGAGACCCTTTTGATGGAGATGATGGACAAGCACTTGTCCCACTAGGCAGGACACGTCCTACTAGCCAGGGCTCATCCCTCAGCAGGAACATGGTGGTGCCAGCACTGGGGATTTTGGGCAATGCCAGGCTCAGGGATGATACCAACTGTGCTCTGGGTCAGCCAGAGGCTGATAAACCAGTTCCTCTGGAAAACCAGGAGAAGCTGGCAGAGCAAAGTCAGTGATGCAGTGTGGGAGCTGGAAGTCACCAAGGCACCTCCCTGCTGAGATGCTGTCTGGGGCCACCTAGGGTATGCCCTGAAATGAAGCATCAGGCAAAGTCAGTTCCTTCCCAGGGGCAAATCACAGAGACTTGGAGGTTCTGCAGGAGCCAGGTCAGACCGTGTCACCAGTCACTCCTTATAGAGCCATAGAACTGTTGAGGTTGGAAGAGACCTTTAAGATCAAGTTCAACTGCTTGCCCAAAGCTCACAATCCCACCACTACTGCTAAGCCACTAACACATCCATGTCTTTGAGATCTCTCCAGGGATGGTGACTCCACCACCTCCTTGGGACAGCCTGTTCCAGGCCTTGACAACCCTTTCAGTGAAGAAATTTTTCCTAATATCCAACCTGAACTTCCCCTGGAAACACTTGGGGCTGTTTCCTCTTGTTCTTTCACTCACTCACCTCACTCCAACCTCCTTTGAGGCATCTGTAGAGGGTGATGAAGTCTCCCCTCAGCCTCCTCTTCTGAAGAGTAAACAACCCCAGTTCCCTCAGCCATTCCTCTCAGGACTTGTGTTCAAGGCCCTTTACCAATTTCGTTGCTCTTTGTTGGACAAGCTCCAGCACATCAATATCCTTCTCAGAGTGAGGGACCCAAAACTGAACTCAGTACTTGAGGTGTGGCCTCATCAGTGCCGACTAGAGGGGGGAAATCTCCATGGGCACTGCCATCCTCTCCCACCAGGGAGATGCTCCCCTATTTATTTTAGAAGACTGGGGAGAAAACACAGCTCATTCTTGCTGCCACTGTCCCAGTGCTGCTGGCAGGAGAATTCATCATGGGTGCCTGGGCAAGCTGCCTGGGACAGCCCAAGCTATGCAGCACAAGTTCCAGCAGTCCAGGAACAGGTAATACCTGCTGCACCTCACGGCAGGGCTCCCGGGCGGAGCTGCCGGGGCATGAGCAGCACGGAATGGGTGAAACCCTGCGGCCCAGCCTGCGCCACGCTCCCGGCGGCTTCAGCTGTGACAAAAGGAGGACAAGCAGCAGGGAGGGGCAGGGGAAAGCAGAGGTGGCCTTTGTACCTGCTGCTGGTTTGCTCTGGCAAAGGGAATGCCATGGCACAGCACTGCTCTGTGGCTGGCATACGCCTGAAACACAGCAGACATCAGCATGGCCGGGAAGCTTCAAGGAATCTTTTTCTAGACCCAAATCCCCAATTCATAGCCAAATCCCAGCATGGGAGATGGAGGGTCCTCTCTGTGGAGAAGAACCTGGGACTGCTGGCGGAAAACAAGTTTACCATGAGCCATCAATGTGCCATCATGGCCAAGAAGGACAATGATCTCAGGTGCACCAGGAAGAGTGTGGCCAGCAGGTCAAGCGAGATTCTCCTGTCCCTTGTCTCTGCCCTAGTGAGGCCACATCTGGAGTACTTGGTTCAGTTCTGGGCTCCCCAGTTCCAAACAGACAAGGAACTACCGGAGAGAGTCCAGGGAAGCATACAAAGATGATGAGGGGTTGGAGCATCTCTGTGAGGAGGAGAGGCTGAGAGACCTGGGGCTGGAGAAGAGCAGCCCCAGAGGGGATCTGATCAATACTCAGCAAGAGCTAAAGTGTACAGACAAGAGGGTGGAACCAGACTCTTGTCACTGATGTCCAGTGACAGGACAAGGGGTAATGAGCACAAGCTGGAACCCAGGAGGTTCCATCTAAACAGGAGGAAAAACTTGTTTAGTGTGGGTATGCTGGAGCCCCGGAGCAGGCTGCCTGGTGAGGTTGTGCAGTCTCCTTCTCTGGAAAGATTCCAAACCCTCATGGACATTGTGATCCTGGGCAAGCTGCTGTGGGTGACTCTGCTTTAGCAGGGGGGGTTGGACTGGATGATCTCCAGAGGCCCCTTCCAACCCCTGCTGTTCCGTGACCCTGTGATTAACTTTGTCCCTGATGCCACACTCCTGCCCTGGCCAGGGTGGGGACACCACAGTTTTGCTTCAGGGCTAACGCTCCCAAACACAGCTGTAGGAGGGTTTCACTTCACAGCAAACCAGAGGCATGCCAGTTCTTCCCTGATGTTCTCCCCAGCTGCTGGGCTCCGGAGGGAAGTCATGCCGGGTGCTTTCCTCATCAGCCACCGTCACATTTTCCAGACAGAGCCTTGGCATGCAGTGCTGCACAGCAGAGATCTTCTCCTTTCTCAGCTGAGATTGCTCAAGGAGCTTTGATTTAATGGGGTGTCATCAAGCCATCAAGAAGGCTCCAGGGAAACCATATAGAAGCCTTCCAGTACCTGAAGGGGGCTACAAGAAAGCTGGGGCAGACTTTTTACAAGGGCTTGTAGTGTAGCAGGAAGATTTGCCATACTGGCAGCTCCACAAACTCCTCAAACCTGGGGCAAGCTTTGGTGGAGGAGCAGGAAGATGCTTAGCCCAATAGTAAACCCCACTTTTGGCACAAGGATCAGCAGAAGGTGCTGAGGGTTTCTCCAGCCCGGGTGTGTGCACAAAGGCAGGAGATGATTTGCATCGTCAGATCACAAGTTGCTTTGAAAGGATGTGACCTAATTAAGTCTCAGCTCTTTTCAATATGATTTTCATACTCACATGGCTGTTTGTGACCTGTGGAACCAGCTGTCCCAGCCTTGGAAGTGGAAGAGGAGAAAATATCTACATTTCTCCTGGGAGTAGCTGCGGAGGCGAAATGCGAGGTCTCTCCAAAGCTCCAATCTGCTCCCAAATTTCACTTCCTTGCATGAATCCAATGACCTCATGGAGCTCTCCCTATTCCTGCAAAAGAGGAAGGGTTATCCAAATGATCATCCAGAGATGATGAGGACTCCAAGGGCTGGCAGCAAGAACTATTCTTCCCCAAACCAAATTTGCTTCACAACAGATTTTTTTTAAGTTAATCCTCCACTATTTTTGGTGCTTAGGGCCAAAAAAGTGGAAGGGTCCTTTCCACCTTGTGCTCCCTCCTCATCCCAATTTTCTCCATCAGCACAATGATCGGCTTGGTCCAAAGCTGGTCAACCAGAGGCTGTGAGAGTTGCAAAAAGAAATCACTTTGATGGATGTGACAGTGTGCAATGGATTGGAAACCGGAACAAGAGTTTTGCATTCCAGATTCAGTGGCTCGTGGTGCAGAGGGGGACGTGGTTCACCCACCCTTCTTCTTGATGCGCTCTAAACTTGGCCATCTGGCCAATATTAGGGCACATCAGAAAGCAGGGTGGGAGAATATGGGGTGAAAACAGGTGATAATGTTACATGAGATGCCTCCAATCCAGATAGGTCTCATCAGACACCATTAACCCATCAGAACTCCTAAGCACCAGGTGAAACCAACCATGCCTCACAACCAGATCTTCCCAGGAGTCTTTTAAATCCCCATACATATGGATTTGAGTCTTAATTTTCCCCACAGGGAGGTCCTGGAAGGGTTCATTCAGCAATATGGGTAATGCAGGTCCCCAGGGAGGGCATCCTGGGTGTTTTCTTGGCTGGATGACATCCTGCGCTTCTCCGTTGCTATGGCAAGGGTGAGAGCTGGGATTGTGGGGCACGGGTTGGTAAATCCAGTTGGTTCTGCATGGTTGATTTGCCCTGCAATTAAGAGCACTCTTCACTTCCCCTTGCAATTAGCATAAAGAAAACCAATTAACTCCTGAGTGGTGGAAGCTGAGCGCCGCTTTCCACAGTGCAAGAACCTCATCACTCTCCCATGTTTTGGTAGAGTCAGAATCCTGTGGAAGAAAGACATTTGTCAGGCTGAAAGCAGGCCCTGCAGTGATGTCTGGTGTGACACCATGGCCACATATTCTAGCCTGGTCCATACAGGAACATCTGCTTTTGGACCCAGTGAATTACAGAATCTCTGCGTGGTGGGGGTTGAAAGGGACCTCTGGAGATCATCCAGTCCAACCCCCCTGCTAAAGCAGGGTCACCCACAGCAGCTTGCCCAGGATCACAATGTCCAGGTGGCTGTGGAATCTCTCCAAAGAAGGAGATCCCACAGCCTCTCTGGGCAGCCTGCTCCAGGGCTCCAGCACCCTACAGCAACTAAGTTTCTCCTCCTGTTCAGATGGAACCTCCTGGATTCCAGTTTGTGCCCTCTGCCCCTTGTCCTGTCACTGGGCATCAGTGACAAAAGTCTGGCTCCATCCTCTTGCCTGCACCCTTTAGCGCTTGCTGAGCATTTATCAAGCCCCCTCTGAGGCTGCTATTCTCCAGGCTAAACAGCCCCAGGTCTCTCAACCTTTCCTCCTCACAGAGATGCTCCAGGCCCCTCAGCATCTTTGAAGCCTCTACTGGACTCTCCCCAGTAGTTCCCTGTCTCTCTTGAACTGGGGAGCCCAGGTCTGCATCCAGGACTCCTGACATGGCCTCACTAGGACAGAGCAGAGGAGCAGGAACACCTCCCTCAGCTTGTTAGCCACACTCTTTTTGCTGTATCCCACAAGACCATTGCTGCCTCATGGTGAACTTCTTGTCCACCAGCACTCCCAGGTCCTTCTCCACAGAGCTCCTTTCCAGCAGGTCACTCCTCACCTGTACTGGTGCAGGGGTTATTCCTTCCCAAGTACAGGGCCCTAACCTGCCCTACTTCATGAGGTTCCTCTCTGCCCAGCTCTCCAGCCTGTGCAGGTCTCACTGAATGACAGCACAGCCTGGGGGGGTGTCAGCCATCAGGTTGGTGCCATCATTCCTACCAGAGCTTTCCCAAGGAGGCAAACAGGCACCATCAGCCTCACAAGCTCAGGGTGTGGGGCAATACTGACTCTCTTTAATCCATGCAACTGCAGGCGCCCACATTCCCTCTCCAGGTTTGCAACGCTGAGATTTGCCTCTCCCCAACAGCTCCATGCCAAGGCTGGTCCACCCATCACAGCACCTTTCTTCCAGGGGAAAACCTGATATTTATACCCAATGTGACATCCAGGACTTGTACATGTGCCAGGTGCAAAACCACAGGGAAAACTTACTGCTGCCATTCCCACAGGACCTCCTTAGGCTCTCTCAGCATTCCCCCATATCTCTTGCAACCTCCAGGATCAAACAACTCTCCACTTCCAGCTTTGCAACCTCTGGAAAACAAAAAGGAAACCTTCTCCCAACCCCACCAGCAGCTTTCCCTCCAGCTACCTGTGATCCAGCCTCCTGCAGTCCCACTTCTGCTGTGTCAGGTGTTTGCAGCTGTCCACACGCCTTGAGGTCTGGGTTTGGGAGGAGAAAGCAGGGTTACAGCTACACTGCTTGGCAACAGATTTCCTTCCAAAAAAAACCCAACTCCAACCCCAAACCCACACGTTATACAGAATTCAGTGGAAAGGCCTCCAGGCAACACCCTGTGAATGCTGTCAGGGCAGTCTGAGCTGTGAGAGCTTGGTGGGGAAGACAGGGTATGCTGCTAGCAAGACAAGGCTACTGAGATGAGGGTGGTTGCTCCCAAGGCCTCACACACATAAAGAAAGGGCAGAAGAGCCCAGATGCAGTCCCTGAGTCTCTCACAAACCAAGTGAGGCTGGTGTGTCTGCCCCAGGGACCACCAGGAGCCACATCAGAGACCTTTCTCCTTGCCATGACCCTTGCCCCAGAGCCATCTGGCCAAAAAGGGGCTTTAGCTTAAGCAAAAAAGGAGGTGAACGTGAAGGTTTTGCCCTAGAATAAAACACCTGGCCCAAACAGGTGTCACCAGCCTCATGGTTTGGGAAGCCCATGCAGGACCAGATTGGGCTCTACAGACCTGGCTTATGAACACCCCCATCTCCTCCAGGGTTTGAGCTAGGACCAGCTTCCTGCAGATTAAACATCCCAAGGAGGAGATGGTTTTAGCTGGGTATCCATCACACATCAAGATAGACAAACCTTTGCAATCATTTGTAGCTCTGCAAACCTTTGTAGTTTAAGCCAGCAGCAGTCACTGGGGTTGCTTTTGTTCACTCACAGCATGCAGAGACAGAAAGGTGGGGGGTTGATCTCTTCTCCAGGCAACAAATGATAGGAAGAGAGGCCTCAGGGAGATTTAAGTTAGACATTAGACGAAACTTCTTCACTGAGAGGGTTCTCAAACAGTGGAACAGTCTCCCCAGGGAGGTGGTTGAATGCCTCTCCCAGGAGGTGTTTAAAAGCCACAGAGATGTGGTGCTGAGGGACATGGTAGAATTAGAGAATGGTTGAGCGTGATAGAGTCCATGACACGCCTCAGAACACCCACTGCGGCTGGAGAGCAACAGTCCTGCTGAGGTTTGTTCACCCAAAAAAGGACCTTCTGATAGCCAAGAGGTGCATCCCAGCAAGCTGTAGCCCCTCGTGTGAGGGAGGGGGGTGGCCTGGGACTTGTGGTCTTTGCCTGGTTGGAGATTAGAAGAAACTTCTTCACTCAAAGTGTTCTCAAACACTGCCAGTGTGATGGTAGGTTGGGAGGCGTGAATCATAGAACTGTTTGAGGTTGGAAGAGACCTTTGAAATCATCAAGACCAACCACTCACCTAGAGCTCACAATCCCACCACTACTGCTAAGCTACTACTGCTAAACTACATCCCTCAGCACCACATCCACATGTGTTTTAAATCCCTTCAGGGATGGTAACTCCACCACCTCCTTGGGCAGCCTGTTCCAGAGCCTGAGAACTCTTTCTGTGAAGAATGTTCTCCAAATATCCAACCCCAGAAAGAAGCTCATGGGCAAGAGTGGGTGCAAGAATGGTCCCCCACAGTCACCATGTCCCTGCCTGGTTGCCCTCCCTTTGCTTTTCCCAGGTGCTCTCCTTCTGTTTCAACACCACAGGGACTGGGCTGAGGATGAATGGAGACCCTCTAAGGTGTTTATTTGGTAAAGGCAATGCTGGTGCTGCTGTGCTGAGTTCTAGTGGCATCCCCAGCAGCATGAGGTTTCACTGATGGTGGTGTGGAGCAGTAGGTGGGTGAGCTTGCCCTCAGCATACAGAATTGATGTTAGATCTAATTTAGATCCACATTTCAAGGCATTTTGCATCCAGTGCCTGACCACAGCCCCATGCACGGACCGCAGCCAAGCTGAGCGTGTTAGATGTTGGCTCTGCTGCAGTAACATCATCCTGCTCTTTTTTAATCCAACAGCTCCAAGCTGACAAAGCAGCTGGCGTGGAAAGATGCTCAGGGAGCTCATGCTGCTGCACTAGGTCACCCAGCTCTGGCAGCAGGGAAGAGCTGCTGGTCCTGCCTCCTGCTCTTCCATCACAGCTGGCATTTTCCAGCCACATTTTGGTGGGAAGAATGAGCAGCACTGATCCCACCAAAGCTGATGGAGAGCTTTGGGCCTTGCTGGGAGATGTGAAGTCCCTCAACCTTGTGGTTTTGCTGGAATATGGACCAGGAGCCTGCAAATGAACACACCACATGCAACCCCCCTGCTCCTGGCTTCCAACAGGGCAGCATACAACACTAGCACAGCTGTAGGCAAAGAGTCACAGAATGGTTTTGATTGGAAGGGACCTTCAAGATCATCTAGTTTCAACTCCCTGCCATGGGCAGGGACACCTTCCACTAGACCAGGTTTCTCAACACGCCCCCCCCGCCATCCAACCTGCCTTTGAGTATTTCCAGCTTGGAGCTTCCACAACTTCCTGGGCAACCCATTCCAGTGCCTCACCACCCTCACCACCCTGGGGAAGAACTTCTTTCTAATAGCTAATTGCAGTTGAAGCCATCGCTCCTTGTCCTGTCACTCAACACCTTTGTGAAAAGTCCCTCACCGGCTCTCCTGTAGCCCACTTCAGATACTGGAAGGCTACTCTAAGGTCTCTCCAGAGCCTTCTCTACTCCAGGCTGAACAGCCCCAACTCTCTCAGCCTGTCTTCACAGCAGTGGTGCTCCAGCCCTCTGATAATCTTCATAGTCCTCCTCTGGACCTGCTCTGACAGTTCCACATCTTTCTTGTGGCGAATATGCCAGAGCTGGACCCAGCGCTGCTGGTGAGGTCTGAGCAGAGCATGGTAGAAGGGGAGAGGTCCAGAGTGGTCTGGATTTCCTTGTGTCTTGGGGAGGCAGCTTCCCATATCACATTAATCACTTTCTTAATTAGTGCTGTCAGCCTCCGCGCCCTTCCGCGGTGCCTCAGGGGGAGCGCTGGGTGACAGCCCTGTTTGCCACGCTGCACCACCCGGGGCTTGTTCTTTCCAACCCCGTTTATTTATTAGCCAGCATTGCCTTCCACACCAACCAGGTTTCATTTTTTTGTTCCAGTTGGCAAAGATTTTATTGAGCGTGGAGAGGCAGAAATTGCGGAAGAATCACAGATTTGTTTCACTTGGAAAAGACTTCTAAGACCATTGAGGCCAGCTGTCAACCCAACTACCATGGCCATTATACCAGGTCTCAAAGTGCCATGTCCACATGCTTCTTGAACACCTTCAGAGAGGGTGACTCCACCATCTCCCTGGGCAGCCTGTTTCAATGCCTGACCATACTTGCAGGAAAGAAATTACTCGTAATATCCAACCTAAACCTCCCCTGGCATAACTTGAGGCCATTTCCTCTCATCCCATCACCTGATACTATGGAAAAGAGACCAACCCTAATTTGGATCTAACCACCTTTGAGGGACTCGTGGAGAGACAGGTCCCCCCTCAGCCTCCTCTTCTGCAGACTAAACCACCCCAGCTCCCTCAGCTGCTCCTCTCAAGACTTGTTCTCCAGATCCTTCACCAGCTTTGTTGCCCTTCTCTGGCTGTGCTCCAGCACCTCAATGTCCTTCTTGGAGTGAGGGGCACAAAACTGAACCCAGTACTCAAGGTATGGCCTCACCATTTCCGAGTACTGATTACATTCCTGGTCCTGCTGGCCACACTGTTGCTGATCCAGGCCAGGATGCTGTTGGCCTTCTTGGCCACCTGGGCACGCATTGACTCATATCCTGCTAGCTGTCAAACAGCACCCCCAGGTCCTCTTTTGATGGGCAACTTTCCAGCCACTCTACCCCAAGTCTGTGGCACTGCATGGGTTGGGACAGAGCAGCCCATCACCTGCTGGATTGACAGCCCAAAACCAAAAGGGAAATGAGGAAGCAGCAGCTTGAGCATCCTTTTCCCTCTGTGCTGCTCTCAGAAGCGTTGCTGTAACTTACTCCAGACACACACTGGTTGTGCACAGACATTCCTTGGCCATGTGATTAGACAGGAAAAGATGCCTTCAGCCCAAGAACCGCAGCAGGAGGGAAGGAGGCTGGGGAGAAGCTGTGCCTCAGCTGCTGCCAGAATGCTGCAGCCTCCAGAAAAAGCTGCACTCAACACTTTTTTTCCTTTTCTTTTCTTTTCGTTAGGAGACTTGGTGCTAAAAGAGGAACTGCTGAGGGATGCACAATTGGAAAGGCCTAGATGGGCGTGTGGGGAAACTGCTTTTATTTTGGCAATAAGCCTCCTCCTCCTTCTTGCAAATCTCTCTGCAGAAGGACTTTATGCACCGTGAGGACCTGCCTTTGCATCATAGAATCATGGACTCACAGCGTGGTTTGGGTTGGAAAGGACCTTAAATATCATCTAGTTCCAACCTCCCTGCTGTTGCCAGGGACATCTCCCACTAGACCAAGTTGCTCAAAGCCTCATCCAAACTGGTCTTGAACACTCCAGCCCCTCCCAGGATCTTCCCAGGATCAGGATCCAGGATGCCATCAAGACAGTTTCTCCCATGACCTTACACCTTATTGTCACCTCTCCCATCACTGACCATCGCAGCTGAGGTGCAAAGCACCAGTGTAGCTTCAGTACCACCAAGCCCTTCACCCAGCCAGGGCCTTCTCCCTCCTGGGACCAGGTCAGGTGGGTGTTGGTCTCTTCTCCCAAGTAGCTAGTCATAGGACAAGAGGAAAAGGACTCAAGTTGCATCAGGAGTGGTTTAGGTTGGACGTGAGGAAGGATTTTTTCACTGAAAAGGTTATCAGGTAGTGGAACAGGCTGCCCAGGGAGATGGAGGAGTCACCATCCCTGGAGGTGTTTAAAAGCTGTGTGGACATGCTGCCTGGGGATATGGCTTAATGGTGGACTTGTTAGGGTAGGGTTGGACTCGATGATCTTGGAGGTCAGTACCAGACCAAATGATTCTATGATTCTAACCTCAGCCACTCCATGTCTCAACACAGTCCCAAGAATACCACAGCTTTTGGCAACAACAGGGAGGCCAAACAATACACAGAGTCACAAAAATATTCAGCTTGGAAAAGACCCTCAGGATCACCAAGTTCAACCCAGAACCCAGCTCTGCAAGGTTCACTTCTAAACCATATCCCTAAGCATCACATACAAACAACCTTTAAACACATCCAGTGTTGGTGACTCAACCACCTCCCTGGGCAGCACATTCCAATCCCTGACCACTCTTTCCCTGAAAATAATTTTCCTACTGTCCGGTCTAAACCTACCCAGTTGCAGCTTGAGGCCATCCCCTCTTGTTCTGTCACTAATTACCTGGGAGAAGAGACCAGCAGCAGCCTCTCCACAATGTCCTTTCAGGTAGCTGTAGACAGCAATGAGGTCTCCCCTCAGCCTCCTCTTTTCCAAACTAAACAGCCCCAGCTCCTTCAGTCACTCTTCCTAAGGTTTCTTCTCCAGCCCTTCCCCAGCTTCCTTGCCCTCCTCTGCACTCCCTCCAGCACCTCCACATCTCTCTTGTATTGAGGTGCCCAAAACTGGACACAATGGTGTGTCCTCACCAGAGACGAGGACAAGGAGACAATCACCTCCCTCCTGCTGGACACAGCATTTCTGATACAAGCCAGGATGCCTTTGGCTTTCTTGGCCACCTGGGCACACTGCTTGCTCATATTCAGTTGCTTGTTGATTAGAACCCCCAGGTCCCTTTCTGCCAGACAGCTTTCCAGCCACACTTCCCCAAGCCTGGAGCATTCCTTGGGGTGGTTGTGACCCAAGTGCAGGACCTGGCATTTGGCCTTGTTGAAACTCATCCTGTTAATGTTGGCCCATGAGGATAGAAGACAGTGTCACTGCACCAAGCATTTGGCACGGATGAGGGGAGCTCCATGCCTTTCTCCGAGCATCATCGGAGCAGGATCAGATGCTCAGTACAAGCACAGGTGGGACCAGAAGTGGAGCTGAGCCTCCAGCCTCCCCCTGGTTTGGACCAGGAGTGGGGCTGAGCCCCCAACCTCCCCCTACCTGGCACATGGCTTTGGTGCTGGCAGCTTCAGGCTGGAGCGGTGCTGTGCCAGGGTGCTGAGCCCATCAGTCACTCCTGGTGCCACACCAGCATTTGCATAATTTCAATTATGCCTCCAAAACAGGGAGCAGGCTTTGACAACAGCTCTGCAGTACCCTGAAACATCAAGAGAAGATGGAGAAAGTGAGGCAGTCCAGGGTTTTGACACTGAAACCAATGGAAATAAACATTTGAGGAACAAAGACCCCCCCTCCATGCACTGCCTTGTCTCTCTGCCCTATACCTGTCACCCTCCTGTGCCCACCACCCTCCCCACAGACCCCATTGTCTCCCTCAGCCCCCAGGAACATCCCAGCTACAACAGCTTCTGCCTTTTGGTATTTTCTCCTACATTCATAGAATCACAGGGCAGTTTGGGTCGAAAGTGACCTCTAACAGTCATCTAGACTAACCCACCTGCAGTCAGCAGGGACATCCCCAACTAGATCAGGTTGCTCAGAGCCCCATCAAGCCTGACCTTGAACGTCTCTAGGGACAGGGGCTTCCACCACCTCCTTGGTCAACCCATTCCAGTTTTCCACCATCCTCGTAGTAAAGAACTTTTCCCTTAATGTCCACATTGAGAGGCAAAAATTAAACTAGGGCTTATGGAGCCAACTCTACCCCCCCCCCCAGTCCCCATCCCAACCCCCTCCCCATATCTGCCATCGGGGTGTTGAGACATCACTGCCTACGAGGAGGGTGCAACAGGGATATTTGCTCTCCATTAGTCACCTCACCCTCCCTATCTGTCATCTGCAAGTGATCTGGCTTGAACTGCAGGTTTGGGAGCAAGCCGGTTCATACCCACGCAGCTGTCCTGGAGTGTTCCTCAGTGCTGTGGTGCACATATTTGGAAACCTGGAGACATGGCAGAGGTTTAACACATCTGTGGATCCAATGCATTAAACAGCACTTGCTTTTGGAAGGCTGGTGGCCAGGTGGTGGGTTAGAGCCCAGGAGCAAAGCCTGCTCACAGCAACCAGCAGCAAAGTATTCCAGGTCTTGGCATTAAGCATTCCAAGAGAGGAGGAAGCTGTGAGCTTCTGATGAGACATGTCAATTCATACAACCCTCAAGTGCTGGGAAGCTCTGTTTTATTTTCTGCAGGCCCAAAAGCAGCCCAGCTGCTGAATAATGCATCAGGCTGCCGAGGAGCTAGCACACTGCGGGCGGAACGAGTTAATCCACAGATCCTGCATGCTCAGATGCCAGCACTCCTTCAGCGGCAACGTGACTAACCAGTTTCACTACTTGCAGCGTTTCCGGGAGGGCTGGGAGCTGCTGGAGTATGTGAAAGAGGGGAAGGATAAGCTGTGGAGCTCCTTCTTCCCCATGGCATAGCGTTGGAGCAAGGGGCTTTCAGGATATGACTTGGAAACACATGTACATCTTCAAACAAGGTGAAAAGCTGTAGATCATCTTCTCGGGGAGATGCAGCCCTCCTCCTTCTCTCTAGTATCTAGTGACAGAACAAGAGGAAATGGCTTCATAATTGTGCCAGGGGAGGTTTAGGTTGGAAATGAGGAACAATTTCTTTCCTGCAAGAGTGGTCAGGCATTGGAACAGGCTGCCCAGGGAGGTGATGGAGTCACTGTCCCTGGAGATGGTCAAGGAGTGTATGCAATTTGGGACATGGTTTAATGACCATGGTGGTGTTAGGTTGATGGTTGGGTTGATGATCTTAGGGGTCTTTTCCAACCCAAACAATTCTATGATTCATAAATCATTAATAAGATCCATGGAAATAAAATCTGGGAAGCTTTAGTGCTGTGTTTGAGTGTAGCCTCCTACCAAGAAGAAAATGCAGAAGATCATTTCTTAGGTATCAACCAAACAGGTAAGGCAGGAGCTGAGATCCTGAGATTGCAGCTGCAGTGCTGCAGGCAGCATGACTTAAGGGAGAGCATGTACTACCCCTGATCCAAAATGTTCCCATCCCTCTCCTAGGAGCACCAGAAACCTGCAGCACACTGGCCAGAAGCAGGCCTGAGGCAAAAAACAAAGGTGCCTTTGAAGCTGCAGAAGCAGCCTAGGAGCATCACCAGTGTCCAGGCAGCAGCATCCCAGCCCAGCTGATGGTGACCCTGGCTTGCACATACCACATACTCCAGATGCTTGAAGGCAAGGGCTGGAGGACTTTGAATTCATTAACTAGTCCAAGGTTGTAAGATGAGCCAGCCAGAGCGAGACCCAGGGACAGCTTATTGGCAGCCATTCAACGTCTTCCACAATGCAGTGCCCAATGCCAACAACTTTGGGTTTTTGCTGCCTTGCTGAACTTGGCTCCTCTTCCAGCTTGGCCAGGTGCTAGGGAGCTTTGTCCTAAAGCTTCATATTAGGCAGCAAGAAGAAATGGAGCAAACCAACAGAGCCTGGCCTGCTGCTGCCCCTCATCTCCTCCTGAAACGCTTTTATTTTCAGTGCTGACATGAAAACCAGCCCACTGCAGGTCAGAGCAGCCAAAACAACTCTTTAGAAGGAGAAGACAAGTATCCTGGGCTGCATTAAGAGCAGCATGGCCAGCAGGTCAAGGGAGATTCTCCTCCCTCTCTACTCTGTCCTGGTGAGATCACATCTGGAGTACTGTGTCCACTTCTGGGGGCCCCAGTTCAAGAGGGACAGGGATATACTGGAGAGTGTCCAACAGAGGCTACAAAGACATTGAGAAGACTGGAGCAGCTGTCTGATGAGGAAAGGCTGAGAAACCTGGGGCTGTCTAGTCTGGAGAAGAGAAGACTGAGAGGAGATCTTATTAGTATTTATAAACATCTGAAGGGTGAGTGTCAAGAAGAAGGTGCCAGTCTCTTTTCAGTGGTGCTCAGTGACAGGACAAGAGGCAATGGGCACAAACTGGAACCCAGGAGGTTCCATCTGAACATGAGGAAAAACTTATTTGGTGTGAGGGTGCTGGAGCCAGCTGCCCAAAAAGGTTGTGGAGCCTCCTTCTCCAGAGACTTTCAAAACCTGCCTGGATGCATTCCCACACAGCCTGCCCTTGGTTATCCTGCTTTGGCAGGGGTTTGGACTCAATGATCTCCAGAGGTTCCTTCCAGCCCCTCCCATTCTATGATGTAGGATGCAATCTGAACACTCAAACATGATGCAGTTTGAACACTTAAACAGCCAGCCTTGCTCTGGCAGGAAAGGCAGAGCCAAATCACTGCTGTGCTTGCAAGAGCTCCTGCTCTCCGGTGAGAGCTGGGCGCCGGGTTGGGTTACTGTTAGGGCAGCAGATTGAAAGCCACAAGTACGTGATAGGAAAAGCTTCCTGGAGAGCTGGGACAGTTCCAGACTAATCCAGCCCCTGTGGGGAAAGGGCCTTCTGGCAGATGCTAAGCTAATGGGATCACTGCAGGAGTACACCTCGCTCCACTGGAAGTTAACAACCATGGGGTTCATGCCCGCTCCCCAACACTTCTGTCTTCAAAAGGAAAATGCGGAGAGCTCCTCAGGGCAAAACCAGCAAATATTAACAGCACAAGGACTATGTGTCCGTGTCCCCACGTTCCACGAGCTCAAAGTGCAAAGTCTGCTCCTGAGAACATGTGCCAAGCAAATGTGACTTCCGAGTCTGAAGCTGTCAGCACCGGGTGTTGGGTTCAGTGTCAGAGATTCATATAATGGCCTAGGTTGGAAGGGACCTTAGAGATCATCTAGCCCAACACCCCTGCCATGGGCAGGGATGCCTCTCAACTAGACTTGATTGCTCAAGGTCTCATCCAACCCGGTCTTGAATACCTCCAGGGAGGAGGCATCCACAACCTCTCTGGGCAACATATTCCAGAGTGTCACCACCCTTGTACTGAAGAACTTCTTCCTAAGATCCAGTCTAAACCTACTCTCCCTCAGCTTAAAACCATTCCTCTTGTTCTGTTGCCAGACACCCTTATGAAAAGTCCCTCTCCAGCTTTCCTGTAGGCTCTCTTCAGGTAAGGCAGCTATAAGGTCTCCCCAGAGTCTTCTCTTTTCCAGACTGAGATTCATAGAATGGTTTGGGTTGGAAAGGACCTTAAAGATCATCTAGTTCCAACCCCGTTGCCATAGACAGGGATACCTCCCACTTAGACCAGATTGCCCCACCCTGCAGCGTTACCCTAGTGCTGCAAACCCATACAGCTCCCACTCTTCATCTAACCAGTTTGTTCTTCAAGTACCAGCTTCAAATGAACACCAGAGGTATTTCAGAGCTGTCAGCCAGCCCTAGATGCCTTCCTCCTCTCCATCCCAAGTAGCTGGAGGCAGACCACCTGCTGCTTTCCCCATGATGTACCTTCCTCTGATGGACCCTCATAGGCTTGGGGACAAGCATTGCTGCAGCTTAAACACACAAAGAGCAACAGAGTCTCCTCAAATAGTCCTTGTTAAAATGCTTCTCTGTGCTAGTCGCCTGCCAGGCAGCCCACCCCACGCTCTCCTGTAAGTGCAGAGATTGAGGGATGGTGTGGGACAGCTGAGCACAGTGTGAGCTGTCTCAGGGTCTTTCTTTTCCCTCCCAAAACATGAATTCAGAGAGCACTCCCATAAAACAGCCAACCTGTTGGCACGCAGTACAGCACTTTGCACAAGTTTTCATCTCCTGTAATGATGAGAGAGAAAAGCCTCCCCTCCTTTCCTGCTCCACCAGAAAGGAACCTCAGGGGGAAGCCAGCACCTGGCCCAGGCAGCATCACCCTCATTCTGTTTCAAACAAGGAATCCATTCTAGGCACAGACACAGAAACAAGTTCAGGAGTTCAGCCTGTTATCGACACCTTGGCTTCCTCCCTCCCCTCTACTCAACCAGTGAAGGAGGTTTTAATCAACTCTGAAGGGCAGCTGGGGCACTAACTCATCCCATCCTAAAAGATACAGCTACAGAAATCAGCAACAGAGGAGCAAAGTGCATTTTCAGGGAGGCAAAATGTTTCTCTGCAGGCAAAGCAAGGGCCTTGAGCCTGTTAAACCATGGTGAGGCTCTGAGGCTGGAGAAGTCAGCAGATGACTCACATCTTTACCAGATGCTTTTTTTTTTAAACCCTCCTTTTTTTATTTTTTTTTTTTTTAAGGAGGCCAGAGATACCTGTTCTTGGGCAAGAGAAGAAAAACTTCCTGGGTAAGACACCACATACCCAGCTCACTGCCTGTAAAAAGCCACTGCTCACACGAGCTCCCAGTGTGTTTTGGGGACGCTGCCCTGGCTGCTGAGCACCACGGGGCTCTGACTCACCTGCTTCACCCCTTCAGAACTAAAGATGACGCTGCTCTTCCTCATCCTCCTGCTTTTGAAAGCCAGACAGATCATGGTGCTCAAGTCATCCACCTTGGCCTCAAGTCTTGAGAGTATAATTCTAAAACACAGACTTGAGCAGCCTTGGTGCTCCAGTTGTCCTCAGGACATCAGAATAGAGACAGAAGTAGCGTGTTGAGATGCCGTCAACTCACCAAGGATGATGCTGCCCCCAGTCAAGGCAAAGGCAAAGCTTTTATTTTCCAGAAAGCACCAACGCTGAGGGGATTTCAGATTCCTGAGCCCATCAGGCTGGGCAGACGTTAGAAACAAATCCAAGATAAAAGGCACAACCATGTGTTAGTGGTTAGTGGACCATCTGAGTCATGGTGCCCAGAACAAGGCTACTTCCACACTCCCAGAGCAAGTTCTCCACTCCCAGCAGTTGCTTCTACTACTCCCAGCTCCCAAGGCAAGTTCTTTACTCCCAACAATGACTTCTCCCATTCCCAGAGTAAATTCTCCCCTCCCAGCAGTCACTTCTCCCATTCCCACTGATAAGGAAAACACCATCCAGGTGCAGCAGTGAAGCAAACTGCACAGTTTTGACAATGGAACCAATTGGTTTTTAACCAGGAGACATTCCTTTGGGGAAACTATGGCATTAAGCAGGGTTAATCTCCAATTAGGGACAGCAGGGACATTTTTCCCAACCTTATCCATGAGGGCCGTGGCCTTGTGACTGGGGAACAAAAAAAAAAAAAAAAAAAAAAAAAAAGAGCCCTGCTGAGGTGTGAGTCACAGGAAGGGTGCTCTGGGGAGTCATTCTAACTGTTGCTGTAACAAAGGTCTGATTGAAAATGAGGTGCTGACATTTGAAGACATGACTAAGTGCTCCAGTGAAAGAGACATGCATTTACTCTTCTGGAACCTTGTCTCCAAACTCCCAGGTCGTTTAATTAAGGCAGAGTTAAGTTCATTTACACAGCCACACCCTTAACTGACATTCAGGTAGACAAGAGCCCAATCTCAACACCCTGGAAGAGAAACTGCTTTGAGGACGATTGCAGTCACCCCAGCACCCAGGCTCAACAACGGTTCCCTGGCGATTCCCAAAAGCTTTTGCAACAAGGAAAAACAGACAGTTCCTCATCTCCTGGCCTCATACCTGCTTTTGTGAGTGCTGGGAGCCACCTCAAACCTCTGCTGGCTGCTCATCTGAGTGGCTGGTGGCAGTTTGAGGTGGCTCCCAGCCCAGCCCCACTGTCGGGACCCAAGTCCTTTCATCAGACTGGCTTGCCCTAGTCATCAGAGACCTCCCAACTTCACACCTGTCACTCCACAAGCACAGCCCTATTCACTCAGCTACCCTTTTCTCCAGCTTCATCTTCCCTTTCCAACCAAGTCCTTGCTCAGCCACGGTCCCTTCCTGTCCTCTCACCTCCCCTGGGCTATGTGGGGCTGACACTGAAGTTTGGCCAAAGAATCTGAACTGCAAATGGGAACATTAAAGCAGCACCACTGATAAAATCAGTAGTTAATCTACATCTGGGAGGAGATAGGCTTCTAAATCTTAAAACAGAACAGAGCCTTCTGTGTTGGCAGGACACTCTTACTCCAGCACCATAATGCCCCTCCCTGTTTCTCTCAGAATTAAACATAAGTAAGATACCAGGAGAGCTCTGCTGTATAATTGCTTTATTTTCTGCTTATTAGTTCTTTACCAACACTACAGCCATATTGAGAACACAAAAAAATTCCTGTTTACTTTTTAGTCAGGGAGATCACAGTCTACAAACTCATTCACTTATCAGACACGAGTTAACGCCATTCAGAACTTACTCCATAGATTCACATGAACACAAAAATTGATGCGCTTCAAAACCTCGAAATTAAAAGTTTCCAAATCATAGGATTTCTCACAGAATTTGCCACTTGATCCTACAGGCTCTGCTTGGCTGCCTGGTGACCACTATTTCATGGTGAGCTTCAGCTACAACCTAGAAAGGATGTGTTGAAAGTGAAACCTTGATCTGTGGTTCAGCGGCAATGGCCGTTTATTTTTGACATCTCCAACACGTTTCAGTAACTTTTTTTCTCCCCCCTTCCCAACTCCCCTCCCCCCAAAAAAGGTATTAAAAAAAAAATCAGAAGCATAAACCAGTTTCCTTTTACCTACAAAAATGGAATAACAAAGTCACTAAGGGAATACAAAACTGTGGATTCAACTTAATGTAAAGTCTAGAGAGAGAATTCTGCCCCAGCGCTTCAAAACATCATAAAACAACTTAGACACAAGAAAATATGAAGTTATTGAAGTTTCATGTTGACTGAGAATAGATTTAAGAAAGTTCAAAAACCATTAATAGAGCTTCAAGTTTTCCAGTTTAGGCATTTACTTTGTGCTTGGCTGCTTTATTTACGCTCCAGAAGAAAATAGTAACCAGATTCTTGTATTTTTAGTCTTTATACCACCACACTATTTGTTAAGTTACATCAACAGCAAAGAAAAAAAAACAAAACAAAACCAAAACCCCAAACACAACCAACTAGAAAACAGAGCAATGACATTCCAGTGGCAAAAAGCCTTGAATAAGAAAAAGAACCCCAAACATCTCCTCTGCTTTGGAGCTGAGGTTTAAATTCTACATTAAGCTGCTGCAGACACTCTAACATAAAGGCTTCTAGTCAATCAATGCTCTATCTTCTAGCATCCAGACCCCATTCAGTCCCCACGAGAGAAATCATTTGGAACCAGGTTCTGAAAAGAACTTTCAAGTGGTCCAAATCATTCCAGAAGCAAACTCAGTATTTTTTTTTTTTTTACCTTTCCATACATCTTTGGTAAGAGCTTCCATATACAATGTACTCAGCATGCGGAGTCAACACCGCAGAAATGTAGTGTAATGCCCCCCAGTTTCACGTAAAGATCCTTGAAAATAAACAACCAAAAAAGCAAAAAAAAATAGTAAAAATAAAAAAAAAAATCCATTTTCTTCTGGTTGTGTAGAATACATTCCTAGAATTCCCCAATGGAGTTTAACTCCTTGAGGAAATCTTAAGTTAATCCTTAAGGCTGAGTAAGAACCAGCTGCTTTTAACATTTTATGCACCCAGCATTAATACTTGATTTGAGTTTTCAGGCTAATACTTCTTCTGAGTGGGGTAGGGTGGTATTTTTTTCTTTGCCAGTCACATCTGCGAGCTGTGAAATGGCAAATGAGCTGCTTGCCCTTTAAGAACTAATTATGGAAGTTTACATTCATAGTCGTCTACTCCCTCACTCGCTGCTGTCTTTCCTCCTTCCCACTCTCATTAGGAGTTACTCAATGGGCTGCAGACATCCCAACATAGTTCTCTTCCTACAGGACCTACGGCAACAACTGGTGGATGGTGAATGCTGTGACTACCTGCAGAAGCTCAGTCGAGCCATGGAAAATTTAAATCCATGAGTGGTTTTTTTTTCCCCTCCCCTCAAAATGGCTATTTTTCAGATGGCAGGAGGTCTGAGCTCGGTTAGAGCTTAGCCCGGAAGTCTACAAAATGGAAAAGGAAATAAAGCTTCTTTCTCCAGGAGCACGTCAGAAAGAAATCTTTTTCTTTTTTAAAGATGTTTTCAACCGTCTTGAGATGAAAGTAATTTGACAGGCAAGTTGGTGCTGGTTTTTTGCCTTAAGGTCTGCCATTTCAAGTCAAATTTGTGACACTGCCACGTTATTGCTGCATTTTCTGGAAGGAACCCATCTTGCACTCAGAGACCGACACGAGTTGTAAAAAACCAAAAAACCAAAACAAACAAAAAAAAATGCAGCTAAACATTAAAGTTTGCAATGCAAGAGGCAAAACTCAAGAGTATCTACCCTGGAACTACAAGAGCCTTCATGTCTTATTGGCTATATGGTTGCTATGTGGTATGGGGAACTTCTTTCAGATCCCTCCTCATGCATGATGTATGGTTCAGAACTCCCCAGTTGACATTTCAAAGCAGTTCTTACGTTACCTGGCGAACACTAGGGCCTGATATGCACTTTGAACAGTGGTATCCATGCTATCTGCCCCTGCAGGCAAGGACTCGTTGCATTATGAGGCTGAGAGATGAAGACTGAGAGTCACTATTTAGTTACAGATTAACAGAAATTAAAAAAAAGTCCTCAATATAAAAAGACAGACTGCAGTTTGATTTTTTAAGCAGTAATTTTCAGTTTACTAGATGAAGCAGACCTAGCAACATATTTTTGGCGTGAAGGCAAAAATGTAGCAATCTACAGCAAGTGAGAGAAAGGAAAAATATCATCAAAAAAAAGGAAAAAAAAAAAAAAAACAAACAGAAAAAGCATACACTGAAAACAACCCCTCCCCAGCCATACCCCAAAATAATCAAACTTTCTTAAGGGCTATCAAGAAGAAAAATAATTAAAAAAAAAAGTTACTTAGCAAGTCTACAATGTGTCTTTCCCCTGTTTGCTGGAAGTCTGCCATAGCATCTAGTGCTTGTGTTCGTGTGTCACATTCGGAGGTTAGAGCATCCTAACGCCAAGCAAAGAGTTAAAACAGGAATCCAGTCAAGTGTGCAGAAGGAAAGGGTGGTAACTGGAGAAAGGTGATCATAATCCTATGGATGCTTTTACTTTTCAGTAGAGAATCATTCTTCCGGAAAGCCATGTGGGTTATTTGTTGTTTTGTTTTCTTTAATTCTTTGTAGACTAAATAGTTAAATTCTCTCATTAGGATTTATAATTGGACGTTAACCATGTCAGCCCTTCATAGAGTCCATCCCCTGTAGTAGCACAGGAGGGCTGCACGTACCAATTCCTATCCCTGATTCGGGTCAGGCCCAGTTTCTCCTGGATTTCATGGGGTTTCATGGCATCGGGCAGGTCCTGCTTGTTGGCGAAGATGAGGATGATGGCGTCCCGCATCTCCCTGTCGTTGATAATGCGGTGGAGCTCCTGGCGGGCCTCGTCGATGCGGTCTCGATCGGCGCAGTCCACCACAAAGATCAAGCCTTGCGTGCCCGTGTAGTAATGCCTCCAGAGGGGACGGATCTTGTCCTGGCCCCCCACATCCCACACGTTGAACTTGACGTTTTTGTACGTAACCGTCTCCACATTGAAGCCCACGGTAGGAATGGTGGTGACGGACTGGCCCAGCTTCAGTTTGTACAGGATGGTAGTTTTACCAGCCGCGTCCAGACCCAGCATCAGGATCCGCATCTCCTTGTTGCCGAAGATCTTGGACAGCACCTTGCCCATCTCGGCGGCATCCAAGGGGCCCGGCGCCTCCGGGGCAGGGGTTGGGGCGGGAGCGGAGGGCAAGCACCGACCCACCCGAGCAGCCCGCGCTGGGCGGGGGCCGAAGCGGAGCGGGGCCGGCCCGGCGGGGCGAAGGGGATAGGAGGGGGTGTCAGGGCAAGGGCAGGCGGGGCTCAACACCGGCCGCACATGGGGCGGCTGCGGAAGAAGCAGGGCGGGAGGAAAAGGGTGGGGGTGAGGGGAGGCCTCAGCGGTGCGGGAAGAGTGGCGGCGCCGCGCTCTGCTCCGCTCCGCTCCTCCGCCGGGCCTCAGGCGGCGGCGGCTCCGCCCGGCTCACTGCCTTGGCTCACACCCCGGCGCCTCTCAGCTCATGGATGCCGGCTCAGAGGGCGGCGGCTCGGCGTCCCAACCTGTAAAGGCACGGGAGAGAATGTGAGAAAGGGCGGCGGGCCGAGGCGGGCGAATGGCGCAAAAGAAAGCAGGAACCGGCGAGCAAGTTACCTGAGGACGGCCCAGCGGGGCTCGAGGCCGGCTCCGCTCCGCGCCGCTCCCTCAGCCAGCACCGCCGGAAAAGGCGCCTCACGAGCCCGCCTCACTTCCCCTCCTCCGCCGCCATCGCGCATGCGCGGCCCGCGCCCCGCCCGCCCCGCCCCGCAGCTCAACGGCGCCACCCTCCGCCGCAACCCGCCGCAGCGCATCTGCGCATGAGCCGCCGCCGGCTCGCGGGGTAGGCGGAGCCGGGCGCTCATTTTCCCGCCCCTTTCCGCCTCGGGGTGTCTTGCGCGCGCTACCCCGCTTCCCGCGCGGCCTCGGGCGGGGACTGCGCCTGTGCGGTGCGGCCGGAAGTACGGGGGCGAGGCTTCCGTGGGGAGAGGCGCCACGCGATCACACGTCAGCGGTAGTGGCCGCGGGGTGCATCTTAAAGGACCCGCCCGCCCCGCCCCGGCCTGCCCCGCCCGGCCCGGCCCCAGCAGGCGGGCGGCTCTGCCAGCGGGGGTCTGTGAGCTCCTGGGAAGAGAAAACTAGCTGGTCTGGCGGGGAGAACAACCTGTGCTCCCAGGGTTTGCAGAGCACTTCAGTGCTTGGGGGTGGGGAAGCGTCTGGGGTGTGGTGCTGGACTAAGGTGCGCTCCAGTCAGCGGGCTCCTGGAGTGCAACAGTTGGCACCTCATGGGATCATTACAGATTCATGGAATGGTGACCTGTAAAGGTCATCTAGTCCAACGCCTCTCTAATCAGCAGGGGCATCTGCAACTAGAGTAGTTTGCTCACAACCCCAAGATGATCTGGAATAGTTCCAGGGATGGAGTATCTACCACCTCTCAGGGGCACCTCGGCCAGTATCTTGCCACCCTCTGCAGAAAAACTTCTAGTCTAAATCGGTCTTTTAGTTTAATTCCATCACCACTTAACCTGTCACAACAGGCCTTGCTCAAGTCTGTCCCCAACTTTCTGATCAGTCCCTTTAAGCACTGAAAGGCCACCAGAAGGTCTCTCTGGAGCCTGCTGCAGGCTGAACAACCCCAACTCTCAGCCCGCCCTCACAGCAAATTATCTTTCTAGTCACCTTCTGGACTGCACAGCAGTTGGGATTGTGTGTGTTAAAATGACTTTACCCTTTCTGGAGATATTCAAGACCTGCCTGGATGAGTTCCTGTGTGACCTGGTATAGGTGATCCTGCTTTAGCAGGGGAGTTGGACCAGATGATCTCACAAGGTCCCTTCCAGCCCCTAACACTGTGATATCCTTCTACCCCTTCAAAAATACCAAATTTTTAGTTAATTTTTATGGCAGACATTATGTGGCATGCACACAAAACAATCCCCTGTGGAACAGCAAAAAGGAAATCAGTGTCAAAATCTAGAAGAATGGGAGATTTCCTAGACTGCAGGATTCCTAAGTGGATGACAATAAGAGTTTCCAAGGAAGCCTTACTCTTTCATGCAGTGAGAGCAAAGAGGGAGGACGCCAAGGAAAACATTCCATCTGTGGCCTCTCCTAATGAACGTGTGCAGGCTGCGCTGGGGGTATGCTCTGCTGACACCAGGGCTCACAAGTGTCCCCTACATGCGTCAGGCACTGCCAGAGTTCATGCTCTGGTGTTTAAAGCAGTGGATAATACTGCTAAGTACTGTCCTGGCGTGAGATTTACAGCAAGCCCTGGTGATCTTGCTGGATACAGCAAATTCAGCTTCTTCTTGCTGGCATGGGAAATTTATCTAAGTAGAGTTTACTGCACAGCAGGGCTAAAATTAACATCAGGATGTGGATGTTAGTGGGTTTCTACTTGGCTCTGCTCCCTGCACCGTTTCCCTGCTGGTAGTTGTGGTAGTTATTAAATCAGGCAGCAGTAGTACAACACTGTGGATCTTGACCAAAGTACTTGGGAATCATAGAATGGTTTGGGTTGGAAAGGACCTTCAAGATCATCTAGTTCCAACCCTAGGCCATTGGCAGGGACACCTTCCACTGGACCAGGTTGCTCAAAACCTCATCCAGCCTGGCCTTGAATACATCCAGGGAGGGAACATCCACAACCTCCCTGGGTAACCTGTTCCAGCGTCTCACCACCCTCACTGTAAAGAATTTCTTCCTAATATCCATTTTAAATCCTCCCCATTTCAGCTTCAGTCCATTCCCCCTCATCCTATCACTACAATCCCCTCTAAAACGTTCCTTCCCAGCTTTCTCATAGCCCCTTCAAATACTGGAAAAGAGATATCAGGAGCTGTAAAGTGCTGCTTTTGTCCCTCTGCAGGCATCAATTGCTCTACCTGCTGGCCTCCCAGCAGCATTTTCTGGTTTCAGGAAATGACTCTTTTCAGCGTTTTTGTTCTGACTGTCTAAAGCATTAAGGGGAGGGTGTGACCCAACAGGAGGTTTTTCTGCTTGTCTTTTTAATAGCTGAGAATTTGATGCTTTTTCCTGGGATCCACCAGTTGAGGGACGTGGATTTCAAACATTAAATATGTCAGTACCCAGCAGCCAGCACGGTCAATGAAACACCAAATGGTGGGTGTCTGGGATGCTTGTCACTCTGGTCGTGGGAGTTGGTCTTTTCTCCCCAGTGAGAGGATGAGAGGGAGTGGCCTCACGTTGCACCAGGGGACATTTAGGTTGGGTATTAGAAGAAACATCTTCACTGGAAGGGTTCTCAAACATTGCGAACAGGCTACCCAGGGAGGTGGTTGAATCACCACCCCTGGAGGTGTTTAAAAGCTGCAGAGATGTGGTGCTGAGGGACATGATTTAGGACCAGACTTGATAGAGTTAGATAATGGTTGGACTTCATGATCCTAAAGGGCTTTTCCAACCAACAAGATTATATGATTCTGGGCTGCATAAGATGGCTTTGTCACCCACTACCCGGTTCCATGAGGCACAAAGCAAAATGAGTCACTGCAAAGGGGGGAAATGCCTTTTCTATCACCCTCTGTTTTGGACCCAGGTGTGCTGTTTCCTATGTGTCTCCTCTTGAACCATGCCTTTTTTAAGGTTTTTTGGTGACTCTGCTGTTCCTCATCTTTGGGGACTGTCTGCAGATAGGGTTTGGCCAGTTTGGCTTTGCCCATTTCATCTGAGAAACAGCTGAGGTCTTGTTTTTCCTGAGCTCCTTCCCTCCTTTCCCACCTGGTAAACTGGAAGAAGTGAAACCTCTGAAATACTCTCTGAGGTGGGCAGTTGCTTTCAGAGAGACAGCAGCTACTCTTGCATGAGAGCTGTTGAGGAGCAGATCTCCATGCAGTGGGGCCTTCTGCTGACTAAGCAGCAGTGCTTCCTGAGCTGCTCCCCTCCCTGGAGAGTTCCTGCATGCCCAGGCTTGATATCAGCAATCGAGAGGGTGCTCCAATCTGTGTTATCCCTCTGCCAGCTTGGGCCCGCTCCTTTCCTGCTGCATGTCCTGGCCTGGGTGAGTATGTGACCAAGATGAGCTGTGCTACTCCAGGCTGTGGTTGGCAGCTTCTGCTCAGCTGCCTTTGACCCTTAAGTCCCTGAGCCTTTAGCAGCTGCATGTTCCTCAGCAGCTGGAATGGGGACAAGCTGGGCACCCCAATAGCTCCTTGAGCAATCCCACTGCTGCCACTGATGCTGCTCAGTTCTTGGACCACCTCGAGGTGGAGCATGGTGCTGTATTCTTCAGCTACCACTGTGTGACCTGCTGAGTGATAGACTCATAGTATGGTGGAGGTTGGAAGGGACCTCTGGAGACCATCTAGTCAAACCTACCTGCCAAAGCAGGATCACCTAGGGCAGGTCACACAAGAATATATCCAGATGGGTCTTGAAAGTCTCTAGGGAAGGAGACTCCACAACCTCTCTGGGCAGCCTGTTTCAGTGCTCCAGTGTGCAGCCTTACAGTAAAGGATTTTTTCTTCATATCGAGGTGGAACTTCATGTGTTCCGTTTGTGTCCAGAGTTAATCTTGCCACCATCCAGGTCTAAAAGCCCAAAAAGAAGAAGCAATGCACTGCAATTCTTCACACAGGGAGTCCAAAACTTAACTGAGGACATGGAGACACAGCTACCTGCCACAGAATAGAAGTATGTTTTTTTTTTTTTCACCTGCTCTGGGCTTTATTTGTGAGGATCCTCCCTGCTCTTCAGGAGACCTTTCTGTTCATGTAGTCTGTGCACCAGGAGAAGATTTGAGGTGGCTTGGCATGTGTTTTTAAAGTCATTATTACCACTCTTTAGGATAACATATAGTAGAAAAGACATTTGGGAACTCAGCACTTTCAATAGTTAAGATCTCAAATTAGTCACTAATAAACTCTGTGCATGTCAGTCCTTGTAGCTCACATTTCCCAGTCCCGCAGAGAAAGGGTGAGAAGCTGGTGAGACAGCACCACCTACTTTTGAAACATTTTTATGTAGAGACATATTAGTTTCCGTAAATGAACAGAAAAGTTGGTAAACAGGAAGCAGAATGTAAATGGCATAGCTTTGTAAAGCAAATAAAGGCTTTGTTGTCCAAAGAACTACACTGCTGAGTCCCTGGGTCATATCTTAGAGAGCCAGGAGATCACACAGCTTGTGCTACAAGCCTCTAAAATGTGTCTTTGTCCCAGTGTGAGATGTACTGTAATTCAGGTTCTTATTCTGAAGATAGTGACTCAGGTAGCTGTGGGATGGAAATGTGGCATCAAAGGTGAAGTGTGATGTTCTGAGGAAAAGAGATTCATCATCTCAGTGCTCAGCTTGTGGAAAGGTGATAGAAACCTACCCCCTAAAACTGCTCCTTGGAAAGAAGTCCACATTAGGCACTATATATAGAATCATAGAATCATTTTGGTTGGAAGAGACTCTTAAGATCATCAAGTCCAACCTTTAACCCAGCACTGCCAGGTCACCACTAAACCACGTCTCTCATTGCTAAATCTACACCTACATGTCTTTTAAATACCTTGAGGGATGGGGACTCTACTACTGTCCTGGGCAGCCTGATCCAGGGCTTGACAACCCTTCCAGGGAAGAAATTGTTCCTAATGTCCAACCTAAACCTCCCTTGGCAAAACTTGAGGCCATTTCCTCTCATCCTTTCACCATCTACTTGGGAAAAGAGACTGACCCCCACCAGTCTCCAACCTCCTCTCAGGGAGTTGTGTAGAGCCAGAGGGTCCCCCTCAATCTCCTTTTCTGCAGGCTGAACAAGCCAGGTTCCCTTGGCCACTGAGAATTACAGAATGCATCAGGTTGGAAGGGACCCTTGAAGGTCATCTTTTCCAACCCCCCCTCAGTTAGCAGGGACATCTCCAAATAGATCACGTTGCTCAAGGCCTCTTCAACTTTGATCTTGAATGTCTTCCTCAGAAGACTTGTTCTCTAGACTCTTCACTAGCTTCATTGTCCACTCCAGCACCTCAACGTCCTTCTTGTAGTGAGGGGCTGAAAACTGAACCCAGTATTTGAGGTGCAGTCTGTTTCATAGAGTATAGGTTCTTATGTTGCTGGTTGCTCCTCAAGGTCAAACACCCAACAAAAGCATTTACAATGGCAACCGTGTTCTAGATTACCTGAAAAATGTGACCTCTTGGAAGTGGCTCAGTTTCACATGCCTGCTTAAGAATTAAAAACCTTCTTGGGTCCTTGACAACACCCAGTCAGTAACTGAGCAGCCTGCACAAATTAAATATTTTAGAAGGAAGCACTGTCTGACAATGTGTAACTGAGCCAACTGCCCCTTGCATGCTGGCATGGCCTTACAGCCTGGAGAGCAACAAGCAGTTATGGTTACAAAGTGATTATGGGTTAAAGCCTGGGGGAAAAGATAGCAAATATCAGTAGGACCTATCTCATCTGGGCCTGGCTGCAGGGAAGCCTGTTCCTTATCTTCCAAACTTACAGGCGATGCAGGTACCGAGGGTTGCATCTATTGTTTCATGGCTTGTGAGGCTGTGTTTTCATGTCCTGCCCTTCCCTAAGTGCAGTCACAATAAAGAGATGAATGAAAATCATAGAATTATAGAATCATTTTGGTTGGAAAAGACCTTTAAGATCATCAAGTCCAATCTGGTCCATCACCATCTATCTCTACTGAGGCTGGTGCTACACCATGTCCTTCAGCACCACATCTCTGTGTCTTTTAAACACCTCCAGGGATGGAGATTCAACCTCTTCCCTGGGCAGCCTGTTCATGTGAGAATCCTTTCAGGGAAGAATATTCTTCTAATATCCAACCTAAACCTCCCATGGTGCAATTTCAGGCCATTTCCTCTTGTCCTATTACTTTTTACTTGGGAGAAGAGACTTACCTGCACCTGGCTGCAACCTCCTTTCAGGAAGCTGTAGAGTGAGAAGGGCTTCCCTCAGCCTCCTTTTCTCCAGGCTAGACAATCTGAGTTCCCTTAGCTGCTCCTCACCAGACCCTTCAGCAGCTTTGTTGCCCTTCTCTGGACCTGTTCCAGCCCCTCAGTTGTCCTCCTTGTAGTGAGGGGTCCAAAACAACCCAGCATTCAAGGTGTGCTGAGTACAGGGGGACAAAATTATACACCTTCATACTTTATGTGATAGCCATCACATCAGAATAAACAAACCTCAAGGAAATAGGTTCATAGCTGCTTGTTTTTTATCTCTCTGGATATAACTTCCCAATGAGTTTGGATTATTGGACCAAGGCTATTTTAATATGGTGCAGCTCATCTTGCTGACCTTCCTCTCCTCCTTTGGCAGCGGGAGATGGGAAAAGACTCTGGTGCACTGATGCTTCAAAGACCTTTGTGGCTTTGCAAGGAAGGAAGAGGGAATATAATAATGCTTTGGGTTTAGTATCTACATTAGATAAACACTTCGCTGTGAAAACAAATTACATCCTTACATTACAATTGCATTCCACTGGTAGATTTCTTATCATCGAGATATCTGATACAATAGGGCAAGTGTCCTTTGTAGGGGTGAGTCAGGCTAGAGAAGCACTTTCCTTGAGCGACTGGCTGTGGGCAGGGAGTGGTGGAGACGGTCCCCCGTGGGCGTCTCAGCCTTGCTTCCTGCGATTCTGTGACCTCTCTGTCTGTGCAGCCACAGCTGGGCTTGGCCAGGAAGCTAAACCTGCTGTCTCCGGTGGTGTGTGAGTGCTTTACTGCCAGCATGAGATCCTTGGGCCCTTCCCATAATGTCAGTGTAACAGCCCTAGGGAAGGAGCAGAGGTGTTGTGGTGGAAAGGAGGTGTTGTATTCTGAGCACAGCAAATTTCTGTTAGTGTGTGTCCTGAAATGGTGTAACGAGGACCCTGAAGAACCACTCAAAATTCCACATTTTCCCTGGTATAACTCCCTGAAAAGAGGTTGGAGCCAGGAGGGGGGTGGTCTCTTCTCTCTAGTATCAGGTGGTAGGATGAGAGGAAATGACCTGAAATTGTGCCAGAGGAGGTTTAAGTTGGATATTAGGAAAAAATTCTGTATTGAAAGAGTGGTCAGGCATTGGAACAGGCTGCCCAGGGAGGTGGTGGAGTCACCATCCCTGGAGGTGTTCAAGAAACATGTGGGTATGGCACTTTGGGACTTGATTTAATTGTCATGGTGGTGTTGGGATGATGATTAGAATTGATGATCTTAGAGGTCTTTTCTAACCAAAATAATTCTGTGATTCTATATTCCTCCAGTATCCTGTGGAAGAGCTCTTCTAAAGTGGCTTCCCAGCAGGAAAATCAGTTTGGCCTCCAGGTTGTTTAGGTTTGTTTTGTATCTTAAGTACATCAAAACTGGTTTGCAGTTATATTGGCAAACAAGCTGGCTTCTTTCACAGGTTATTTTCAGGAGCAGACAGAGGAAATGTAGGTAGGGGATAGTGCCCAACCGTATTTGTGTACTTCAAAATCCTGAATCACCACCACAACAATATCATCTGTAAAAGTTATGAAGCCTTAACAAGAGTAAAAATAATTTGTGAGGCTTTTCATTTTCACACCACCAGCAAAGCAGGAGATACAGAATGCTGGGGGTTGGAAGAGACCTCTGCAGACCATCTAGTCCAGGTCCCCTGCCAAAGCAGGGTCTGTCACAGCAGGTTGCCTAGGATTGCAATGTCCAAGTGGGTTTGGAATCTCTCCAGAGAATGAGACTCCACAATCTCTATGGGCAGCCTGCTTCAGGGCTCTGTCACCCTCAAAGTAAGTAAGTTTTACCTTATGTTTAGATTTAGATTTACACCAATGAACTCCAGGACTCAGCTGGATGCACTGGCTGACCCCCTGGAGACCTGCTTCCTGTGGTTTTTGCACGCCAAGCCAGGCCATTAGTGATGTCCTGATGTTCTGAGCCACCTCAGTGTCCTGCAAAACATGGCAGTGACACCAGGATGCCCAAGAAGCTCAGGGTGCTGGTACTTTCCAGTCAGTGCTGCAGGCTGGCAGGAATCTGCTGTATTCTGCATCCACACTTCGATGCGGAGGCAGCTTTGATGCCAGTTTCCAAGTTCTTTTTTCTTTTCTGGTTTGTCATTCAAAGGGTCTCTGGTTCCAGACACAGCAGGAGCATTGCCTGGCCTTCAGGGGGCGGGTTGAGATTTGGAGCTCAGTGGGATCCCCAAGCTGGTTCTTTGAGAGCTCATCTTACCCTTAAGGCTTTGCACAAAGCTGCAGCTCCTGCGTGTGGGGGATGCTCAGCAGGAGCCTGCAGCAGCTGCTCCTGCTGAGCAAGATGCAGTAACCAGCTGTCAGATGAGCACCACGGGGCAGAGCTCCCCCTGCGCTCAGAGCGGAGCAACCAAAGTGTCCCAGCTCTGAGTGGCCTCATTTTTTATTTCAAGTGCTGCTTTGGTGGTGAGGAGCTGCACAAAGGCACAGTGCTAGCGGGCCAGCACTGCTATCAGGACTCTATCTGCATCCTAGCTGTGCTTTGCTCCTCCTCATTCTGCCAAGCTCATTCCCATCAGATTTTCTCCCTGTTTGTGAATGTCCAGTCTTCATGCTCATGACCCCTAAATCATAATCTTAACGCCTTTAACCAAAACCCCAGCTGTTACTGACAGCTCTTCCTTAAGTAGATAATAGGAGCCCAGAACAAGATGTTTCTTGGGTCTCATCCAGCCCTGACACCCTTAAGGACTTCAGGCTCATGTAGCACTGGGGAGGACCTTTGTTTGTCTTTTCTGAGACTGTATTGCCACGTGTGTACTTTACCCCTGGACTTTGCTCCATTAATTTGGGTCAGGCAGTCTGGAAGAAATGCTTTGGTACCTCCAGAGTGCTGCTGGTGGGCTTGGCCTTGGGTAGGAGGTTTGCCTGTGCCTTGAGGAGGTGGAGATATGTCCATATCTGAAATGGAGGCATGTGTACTTGGGTAGCGGTATGCCCATGCCTTGACCTCTGCACTTAAGAAATGCAAAGCAAAGACACCATCGTTTAGTGTCTTTAGCACTTTGGTCAGGGCTAAGGTGGCTTCAGGCTGGCCTTGTGCTCAGGGTGGGGAGATCCTGGAGGGGACCTGTGGAGGTGGAGGCAGCAGCAGGAGGCTCTGGCTGGGCTGCTGCTGCTGTCTGCCAATGGCCACGTCTGGATTAGACCAAAGGCTGCCTCAGATATCTGAGCATGTTGGATCAAAGCTTTCCTTGCAGATACAGGTCTCTGTGAAGCCAGAAAGAGGTGAGGGACTTGCAGCATTCCCAGTCCTGGCCAGATGCACAGTTACCCACATTGAGATGCTTTGGGGAGGTCTCTTGGACAGGCCCTTCAAGACAGGCAAAACACAGCATGAAGATCTCCAGGACTCTGTGGAAGTATTTCTAGATAGCTGTCAATCATTGCCATCAATGTATAAATGCTCCTGCATTTTATTCCTTGCATCCCATTTTTGTTACTTTTGTGTCCTTTTCTGAGAATCAAAACACATCTTTACACCTGCAGATACTCACTGCAGCAAGTAGGTTGCCTCTTAGACTCTCTTCAGGAAATCCGCCTGAGCTCTCACTGGATGCAGCCTAGAGTAGGACCACAATGTGAAGTTTTTGGCCTACAAAAGATTAACTTGGCCTTTCTAGAGCAAAGTGTTGAATCTTCACTCGAAGAGCTGAATTTTGTTTAGAATCACGTAATCATTTTGGTAGAAAGACATCTTTAAAATCATCAAGTCCAACCGTTAGCCCAGCTCTGCCAAGTCACCACTAAACCATGTCCCTCAGCACCACATCTAACTGTGTTTTTTAATCCTTCCAGGGATGGGGACTTCACCATGTCTCTGTGCAGTCTGGTGCAGAGCTTCACTATTTCAGAGAAGAAATTTTTCTTAATGTCAAACCTCACCTTCTCCTGGTACATTTCCTCCTTTAGGCCATTTCCTCTTATCCTATAGTTTGTTACTTGAGACAAAAAAAAACACCTCTGCCGTATTACAATCTCTTTTCAGGTTGTTGTAGTGAGCCAGAAGGTCGCCCCTCAGCCTCCTTTTCTCCTGGCTCATCAACTCCAGTTCCCTCAGCTGCTCCTCACAAGCCCTGTTCTCGAGACCCTTCACCAAATTCATTGCCCTCCTCTGGACCTGCTCCAGCCCCACAATGTCCTTCTTGGAGTGAGGGCCCCAAAACTGAACCCAGTATTTGAGGTGTGGTCTCACCAGTGTTGAGTACAGGTAGACCATCTCTGCCCTGGTCCTGCTGGGCATACTATTTCCCCATGGAAGCTAGGGTTCCTGTATTTGATGCTCCTCTCCCCTTCATTCCCACTGCGTTGCTGAAGCATTCATGCATCCAGCTGATGTGTTACTCATAAGATGGATGATGTGCCAAGGAGTCCCCGAGCACTGAAGAGCAGAGGCAGCAGGAGCTGCAGCCAGCTGGGCACAGTGGCTTGTGCCTGTAATCCTAGCGTCGGGGAGGCTGAGGCTGGCGGACGGCTTGAGCCCGGGGGTTCTGGGCTGCAGTGAGCTGTGCTGAGTGGGCGTCCGTGCTAAGGCTGGCATCGATATGGTGGTCCTGGGGGAGCCGGGGGCCACCAGGTCGCCTAAGGAGGGGTGAACCGGCCCAGGCCGGAGACGGAGCAGGTCAAAGCTCCCGTGCCGGTCAGTAGCGGGATGGCGCCTGTGAACAGCCCCTGTAGAACAGCCTGGGTGAGAGAGCAGGACCCAGCCTCTTTTGGCATCTTTCCCCTGCACAACATTGTGCTTGTCAGCTGCCTGTGCCAGGGAGCAGTCACCAAAGGGTCCAGTATGCTGGCGAAAGGCAAAACATCTCCCACAGATGTTCAACCTGAAGATGCTGCCTTTGCCACCCTCTGCCTTCCTGGCTGACGTCAGCTGCCCAGGCTGAGCTTGTCACACTTCTCTGTCCTGGGCTGTGGGTAACCCGTGTCACTTCATGCTTTTGACACCATGCCAAGAGCAATCAGGTGTCTCCACAGTCACCCAGAGAGGTGGTAGATGCCCCATCCCTGGAACCATTCTAGATCAGGTTGTCTGGGGCTCTGAGCTACCTGCTCTAGTTGCAGATGTCCCTGCTGACCGCAGGGGGGTTGGACTAGATGACCTTCAAAGGTCCTTTCCAGCTGAAAGCAGCCTGTGATTCTGTGATTCAGGTGTGCTCATGTTTTGGTGATGTGCATTGTGATTTCTTGCAGCAGTGAAAGGCCACAGTCCAAGACCCAACCTGACCTTTGAGATCCCAATAGATATGACTTCTAAAATGGGAAATGTCAGGCAGCAGAACTTCCCATCATGTTTCTGACTCAGACACCCTGCACAACTGTGAGGCAGCAAGCATCTCCCAAACACCACCAGCTTAGGCAGCACACTCCGGAGCTCCCAGGGGTGTCTCATGAGTCTGCTCTGTCAGGTTTTTACTGTCACAGCTCATTTGTGCCCTCAGTTCTGAGCATTATATTCCTGGGAAACCACTGGTGAATCAAGAAGCCTTTCTCTATGAAAAGTATTTCAAAGCAGGGAGAGAGACATCTTGTATCTGCTCTTCATTAACCAAGGCCTACTGAGCTTTCATAGAATCATAGAATTGTTTCAGTTGGAAAAAAACTCTAAGATCATTGAGTCCAACCATCAACCCAACACCACCATGGCCATTAAACCATGTCCCAAAGTGCCATGTCCACATATTTCTTAAACACCTCCAGGGATGGTAGCTCTTCCACTTTCCTGGGCAACCTATTCCAATGGGTAGACAGACCTCCCTGATGCACCTCACTTGGCTTAAAATGAAACTAAAGCGTCTTCTGTCTCAAAACAATAAGTCTGGACTTTCCAGATGCTTAAACCTGCTTGTGCTCAGAAAGCTTTTGTATCTATCCATCCACACACTTTTAAACATAAAATAGAAGCAGCCCAAGAACATTCTCTCAGTTCCTCACTGCCACTGTGTGGTCAGGCAGAGCCCACACAAGATGGATGTCAAGAAATCTGCAAAACCCTGAAGAACAGCTGGGCGAGGTGGCTTGTGCCTGTAATCCAGGCACCAGGGAGGATCAGATTGGTGGATCGGCTCAAGCCTAGGGCTTCTGGCTGCAGTAGATGTCCATGCTGAAGCTGGCACCAATATGGTGGTCCTGGGGGAACCAGGGGCCATCAGATCAGCTAAGGAGGGGTGAACCGGCCCAGGCTGGAGATGGAGCAGGTCAACACTCCTGTGCTGATCAGTATTGGGATGGTACCTGTGAAATGTCCCTGTAGCAGAGCTCAAGTGGGAGAGCAGGACCCAATTTCCTTTGCATGGGAATGGAGCAGTGAAGTATTGGCATCTAAGTGCTGAAGCACACACAGAGCTGATACCTTGGGGCACCACAGCCAAGACAGTGGAGTGGGGACTACATCTCCTTGAGACTACATCTCCAAGAGGGAAAAATGTAGATGTTTCTAAATCATGAGGAACAGGGCCCAGAAACACTCTTTTAAAGACATTCCATCATCAAAGATTTGCCCCTGATCCTCTGCTGGCACCCAGCTAGAATCCACTATCAGATGCTGATGTCAAACTCTACCTCGTGTGAGAAACAGTGAATTGGGAGGTGTGCTGAGGAGGTGCCAGCTGCCCTGGAAGGGGCTCCCTTTCCTCCACCAGCTCAGAGCCTTGCTGCCTTCTCAGCAGGTAACAGTTTTGAGTAAGTGCTGAAGGGGCAAGAAGGGAATGAGAGTCACAGAATCCCAGACTGGTGGGAGGGTGGAAGGAACTTCTGGAGATCATCTAATCCAACTGCCCTGCTAAAGCAGGTGCACCCACAGCAGGTTGCCCATGATCACAATGTGTAGAGCAGCAGACTCCACAGCTCTCTGGGCAGCCTGCTCCAGGGCTCCAGAAGGTTCAGAGCAAAGACGTTTATCTGCATCTTCAGATGGAACCTCCTTGTCCTGTTGCTGCACACCACTGAGAGGAGTCTGGCTCCATCCTCTTGCCGTGCGTCCTGTCCCGTCCCGTCCCCCCCCCCCCCCCCCCCCCTTATTCCGCCGCCTTCAGCTCTTGGTGAGCATTGATCAGATGCCCTTTCAGGCTGTTCTCCAGGGTAAACAGCTGCAGGTTTGTCAGCCTTTCGTCCTCACAGAGATGCTCCAGCCCCCTCAGCATCAGGGGAAGACGGCAAAAGAAGGGGACCGAGACGAGGAAGAAAGGGACTAAAGGAAGGGAGAAAGGAAGCCGAACGGAGTTGGAGTGACGTCACGGCTGCGGCCGCACTAGAGGGCGGCAGCGGCAGCCGCTCAGCGCCGGGCGCGGTGGCGCACGCCTGTAGTCCCAGCTACTCGGGAGGCTGAGCACGCCGGATCGCTTGAGCCCAGGAGTTCTGGGCTGCAGTGCGCTATGCCGAGCGGGCGTCCGCGCTAAGGCCGGCATCAATATGGTGAGCCCCGGGGAGCTGGGGCACACCAGGTTGACTAAGGAGGGGTGAACCGGCCCAGGTCGGAGACGGAGCAGGTCAAAGCTCCCGTGCCGGTCAGTAGCGGGATCGCGCCTGTGAATAGCCACTGCAGCGTAGCCTGGGCAACACAGAGAGACGCGGGCTCCTTTTGCACATCCCACACCCACACGGCTTTTGCGCGCCCCACGGCTTGCACCCCGATCACCACATTTGGGACGCCGCGCCCCATGTTTTGCACGCCACACCCCGAGTCACGCAGCAGCGGCCCCACACAGCAGCGCCTCCTGCCGGCCGCTTGCAGCATAGCCGGCTCAGGACATGCACGGCCGCGGAGCGCAGAGATTTGGTGCCGGGCGCGACCCGTAACGGGGCCTCGGCGCAGGCGCGCAGTGGGATGCCCGGCAGTGCTGCTGGTGGGACCGGGTGGCGGAATCGGAGCGATGAAGTCCCGCTTCAGCACCATCGATATCCGAGCGGTGCTCGCTGAGCTCCGGCAGAGGTACTGCTCCCTCGGCGCTGACTGAGTCCTCTCCCGCCCGTCGCGGCCCCGAGAAGCGGGGCCCGGCCCCGCCGGTGGCGCCTCTCTCCCCTCAGCAGGGCTCGGCCTGGCTGTTCCTCGCCCTGGCCCAGCTGCCCCAGCTACCCCGGACTCGCCGTGGCATCAGGGCTGTGTGGGGCGGCCCAGTTCCGTATACAGCCCAGCACTGCCCCTCCTCGGTGCCCTGCCCTGCCTGACCCCTGCTGTTCCCTCCCCCTGTGAGGTGCCCATTTGTGTTCCCCGCGTGTCCCGTCCCTCCCCCGCCATCAGCGCAGGCCTGCATATCTCTCCTTCATCTGCTCTGTCCGCCTCCGGTCAGCTGTGCTCCTTCGCAGCCATCCTTCCTCCCTGCCCATGCCCCGCACCACCTTTCGGGGGTGCACACTGTGTGTGCTGTGCTGCTGTTTTGCATTCCACCGTATCGCTGCACTGCGCTGTTCAGGTGTTGCTGTCGGAGGGGGTGCAGCCCTCCCCAGTACTTTGTACTGTCCTGCTTTGGGGTCATTCCACCATCTCTATGCAGAGACTGTGTAACGCTCTGGGGAGCCCAGCCCCACACTGGCTGCTGCTCTGTCATGTGCTGGGGCAGCACAGGGCCAATCTGATGCTGCCTGAGTGTCCCCAGCACATCTTTCTGCCACTCAGTCCTCTCTGCCTCTCTTGTTACCCTATTAGGGAAGGCCTGGTGCTCTTGTGCCCCCTCTCATTGTCCTACTTATGTCCTCCAACCTCTCCCTGGGGAGCAACTGAGTGCTCTCCCTTTCCTGTGTGCACGGGGAAAGCCCACTAGTTTGTCATTTACCCAGCTGAGGAGCTCCAATGCTCCTCAAATCCATAGCCCATGGAACTCTGATACTCTTCTGGTTTCCAGGGCAATCTGCATATTCAGCCCCGTGGTGAACCACCCCCAAACCAGGTCTGTGCTTGTGCTGAGACTACCAGTGCCCCATGCTGGCAAAGGGCTCCCTGAGTGATGCAGTATTAATCTAGAGAGGCAAAGCATTCCAGTATAAGTAAATTTTGTATCCCTGCCTCAAAGAGGAATGGTTGCAGGAGCTGTCAGCGTGGCCTCCATCATGTACTAGAGATCCAGAAGCTCTCTGGTTGCAGCTGGGTTGTCCATACTGGCTGTTCTTCCTTCAGCTTGTTCAGCTTGTTGCATTTTTTCATAGCAATTGAAGGAATTGATTTAGGGACCAGAACCCCAGACACTGTCTTACTGATAGAAGGAGATGCTTTAACCCTGATGGGTGGCAAACCCTGGGAACAGAGCGCAGCTAGAAGGAAAACACAGACAGGTCGGCTCCCTAGAGGCCACTGTGACCTAAGGGAGTTATGCAGGGACCTGATAACAAGAACAAAGCAAAACTTGGGACAGAATTATGGAGCCCCCTTATCTCTTGCTTGACAGTTGCTTAAGCCTTGGAAAAAATATATGCGTCCGTGTGATACTTTCTCTCTGTAGCCAATCATGAATTTACAACTGTAGTATGGACATACTAATGATCAATTACAAGCTGCCTTCTGATGTTATGTTAACCTATATAAAGAAAAAGCTTTGTACAATAAATCGACACTTGGCTTGCATCAGGCCGCGTCCCGTCTCTCCATCGCAGCAAGCAATTTCTCCATTTCTTGGTTGTTTGGCTTCCAGCTCATTCCATTAATCTTTGTTTGCTGCCTCTTTGGTTATTGCTTGGTAATTTATCATACTTCTGAATTCTCTATATTTTAATTATCACTGGGATTTATTTTTTCAGCCACTTACATGGTTTGTGTATTGCATTCTCCAAAGCATGTGTTTTGTTTTTGACAGCTTATTGGGAATGAGAGTAAACAATGTTTATGATGTGGATAATAAGACCTATCTCATTCGCCTTCAAAAGTAAGACCTTCACCTTTCTTTATGCTGCAGCTGTCTATATCAGAACTAGATTTTGTTGTAAAGATGTAATTTCTGTTGACCGATATGTTGCTTTTCTGACTCCTTTTCAGTGAAATTCTGCTGTTCTTTGTTAAAATGCAGTAATTTCTTGGGAGGTAGCATATGAACAGTGGAATACTGCAGAAAAACATACAAAAGGCCAAAGGTGTTGGAGTAAAACCACACAACTGCCATTATTTCTTTTTATGTGGGGAGGGAATAGAAGAGTTGGAAGAATGAAGAGCAGAATTAGTGATCCTGGTGCTTGGGCCTGTTGGGAGACAGAGCTCATGTCATGTCATTAACCTGTCCATTCCAGCAGTATCTGAGATGGAATTTTGCTCATCTTCACCTCCACTTGTAGTGGAGAATTTTTAACTCCATTTGGCTTGGCCAAATTTCTTATGAACTTAAGAGCATCTATTCTGGTTAAAGATTTCCCTGCTCACTGCAGGGGAGTTGGACAAGGTAGGCTTTGATGGTCCCTTTCAACCCAATGCATTCTGTGATTCATTCTAAAAGATGCAGAGATGTGGTGCTGAGGGACATGGTTTAGCACCAGCCTTGACAGAGTTAGAGAATGATTGGACTGGATGATCTTAAAGGTCTTTTCCAAAACAAACTGTTCTGTGATGTCTTTGCTGTTTGCAAGCACTATTCAGTTGGCTTTTCCAGCTCATTGTTTTCTGTCAAAAATGTACTGCTGGTGTGTGGTGCTCTGATCTCATTCCAATGCAAACTGGTGGGTGGTGAGGGGTGGCTGCTCACAGTGCCAAGTGTTTGAGTCTTTGTTTTGTTTACAGACCAGACTGCAAGGCCACGCTGCTGCTTGAATCTGGTATACGCATTCACATGACTGAGTTTGAGTGGCCAAAAAACATGATGCCATCCAGCTTTGCAATGAAGGTAAACTCACTCAGTGTTTCCTCTAGAGAAGTTGGTTGGATATCAGCAATATTTGTGTTCTGTCCTTGGAGTCATGAAAACAGGAAGAGGAGTTGAGACAGGGGGAAAGAGTGGCAGGAGCTGAGACAGGGGGAAAGAGTGGCAGGAGCTGAGACCGAGGGAAAGAGTGGCAGGAACTGAGACAGGGGGAAAGAGTGGCAGGAGTTGAGACGGGGAAAGAGTGGCAGGAGTTGAGACAGGGGGAAAGAGTGGCAGGAGCTGAGACGGGGAAAGAGTGGCAGGAGCTGAGACAGGGGGAAAGAGTGGCAGGAGTTGAGACCGAGGGGAAGAGTGGCAGGAGCTGAGACCGAGGGGAAGAGTGGCAGGAACTGAGACAGGGGGAAAGAGTGGCAGGAGTTGAGACGGGGAAAGAGTGGCAGGAGCTGAGACAGGGGGAAAGAGTGGCAGGAGCTGAGACAGGGGGAAAGAGTGGCAGGAGTTGAGACCATGGGGAAGAGTGGCAGGAGTTGAGACAGGGGAAAAGAGTGGCAGGAGTTGAGACGGGGGGAAAGAGTGGCAGGAGTTGAGACAGGGGGAAAGAGTGGCAGGAGTTGAGACTGAGGGGAAGAGTGGCAGGAGCTGAGACCGAGGGGAAGAGTGGCAGGAGCTGAGACCGAGGGGAAGAGTGGCAGGAGCTGAGACCGAGGGGAAGAGTGGCAGGAGTTGAGACAGGGGGAAAGAGTGGCAGGAGCTGAGACCGAGGGAAAGAGTGGCAGGAGTTGAGACAGGGGGAAAGAGTGGCAGGAGCTGAGACCGAGGGGAAGAGTGGCAGGAGCTGAGACCGAGGGGAAGAGTGGCAGGAGCTGAGACAGGGGGAAAGAGTGGCAGGAGCTGAGACCGAGGGGAAGAGTGGCAGGAGCTGAGATGGGGGAAGAGTGGCAGGAGCTGAGATGCGGGAAGAGTGGCAGGAGCTGAGACCGAGGGGAAAAGTGGCAGGAGCTGAGATTGGGGAAGAGCACAGGATCTGTGACCGAGGGAAAGAGTGGCAGGAGCTGAGATGGGGGAAGAGTGGCAGGAGCTGAGATGCGGGAAGAGTGGCAGGAATTGAGACGGGGGAAAGAGTGCTTTGGTTGAAAGGGATCTTAAAGATCACCCTAATACCAACACCGCTGCCATGGGCAGGACAACTTCCATAGACCAGGTTGCTTGAGGCCCTGTCCATATCTTGCCCTTGAACACTTACAGAGAGAGGGGGAAAGAGATCTACAGGGATCTTCAACATCCAAGCAGGTCTGTGTCGTCTCACAGGTGTTTTTTCCATCATTACAGTGCCGTAAGCATTTAAAGACCAGGAGGCTCGTCAGTGTGACACAGCTGGGGATAGACAGAATCGTGGACTTCCAGTTTGGGAGCGATGAGGCTGCTTATCACCTGATTGTTGAGCTGTATGACAGGGTGAGTGTGGTGCTGTCACGCTGTAAGCAAGGACCTGAGCACATGGCCCTGCTGATGTCCCCTCTGGTGTGCTTGCAGGGTAACATTGTCCTGACAGACCATGAATACATCATTTTGAACATCCTGAGGTTCCGCACAGATGAAGCCGACGACGTCAGGTTTGCAGTTCGGGAACGATACCCAGTGGACAGTGCAAAAGCTCCTGCACCTCTGCCAACTCTGGAAAGGTAAGTGCTTTTAGGTAGTGTTTCTACTGGAATAAACCCAAATTCCATGCAACTGTGAGAGGCAGCTTGTCTTTAAGTAGTTCTTTCACAGAATCTCAGCATGGTGTGGGTTGGAAGGGACCTGTGGAGATCATCCAGTCCAACCCCCCTGCTAAAGCAGGGTCACCCACAGCAGCTTGCCCAGGATCATAATGTGCAGATGGGTTTGGAATCTCTCCAGAGCAGAGACCCCACAGCCTCTCTGGGTAGCCTGCTCCAGGACTCCAGCACCCTCGCATCAAAGAAGTTTCTCCTCATCTTCAGCTGGAACCTCCATTACTGCTTGTGTTGTTGCTGGGCACCACTGACCAGAGTCTGATTCCACCCTCTTGCCCCCAACCCTTTAGTTACTGATCAGCATTGATAAGATCCCCTCTCAGCATTCTTCAGGCTAAAAAACCCCAGGTCTCTCAGAGCCTTTCCTCCTCACAGAGATGCTCCAAGCCCCTCAGCATCTTTGTAGCTTTTGCTGGACTCCCTCAAGTAGTTCCCTGTCTGTCTTGAACTGGCGAGCCCAGAACTGGACCAAATACTCCACATGTGGCTTCACTAGGTTAGAGTAGAGGATAGGAGAACCTCCCTTGATGTGTTTGCCACATTGTTTTTCATGCACCCCAGGAGACCATTTTCCTTCTTGGCCATGAGGGCACATTGCTGGCTCATGGTGAACTCCTTGTCCACCAGCACTCCAGAGAGCTGCTTTCCAGCAGCTCAACCCCTAACCTGTACTGGTGTTTTTCATTTGCAAGCCATTTTGCATTTCCACTTTTCCAAGTGAAAGTATTTTGTAGCAATACATCATAGCCTTAAACCCCATTGTCCTCTGGCATTACTGCTCTCTGTTACCCTTCACAGGTTAACTGAAATAATCTCGAATGCACCCAAAGAGGAGCAGCTGAAGAGGGTTCTTAATCCACATCTTCGTAAGTACTCGAGTGCTGTTAGAAAACCAAGTGGGGTCAATACACATCATGTTTAGGTGATGAAGTTGTGGAGAGTCCACCCCTGGAAGTGTTCAAAGCCAGGCTGGATGGGGCCTTGAGCAACCTGGTGGTGTCCCTGTCTGTGGCAGGGGATTTGGAACTAGATGATCTTGAAGGTCTCTTCCAACCCAATCCAGCCTATGATTCTGTGATCCTGGAAATCTGAACAACTTCAAGCAGTCTTCTCTGTTTGATGTTGTCATTGACTGTGTGTTTGAGAACTGACAAACAATAGAAGCCCTTGAAAACAGAGATTTTTTTTTTTTTATTCCAAGCCAGCTGCATGAAGAGATGGGTCTTGCCATGATCCTGCAGTGATGAGGATCTGACAGTAGCTCTATCAGAGCTCTGACTTGATGTGTTTTACCCAGTGTCTTATCTTCAGTGGTATCAAAGTGGGACTTTTTACAAGGGCTTGTGGTGACAGGACAAGAGGGAATGGATTGAAGATGGAAGAGGGGAGATTTAGACTGAAGATTAGGAAGAAATTCTTTACATTGAGGATGGTGAGACACTGGCACAGGTTGCCCAGAGAAGCTGTGGATGCCTCCTCCCTGGAGGTGCTCAAGGCCAGATTGGATGAGGCCTTGAGCAACCTGGTCTGGTGGGAGGTGTCCCTGCCCATGGCAGGGGGGTTGGAACTACATGAATCTACCATTCTGAATCTATGAATCAAACAGGAGATAAAAGTGGGACCATAAGTCCTTTCCTCTCCCCATCCTAAGGACTGGCTGCAGCTCTGTGGCTCTAGCTTGTTGAAACACAGCATTTCAGTGTGAATACAGATTCCACTGTGAATGTCTTCTACTGATGATTCCTCATTATGTTTTTTTTAACAGCTTATGGAGCCACTCTCATTGAGCATTGCCTTCTAGAAGTTGGATTTTCTGGTTCTGTCAAAATAAATCAGCATATGGAAAGTAAAGGTATGTAGGAAAGAATGTTTTAAAGGCTGTACTACATCTCTGGTCATTTTGATGTATATGTAGTAGAGACAGAGATGAGTCTTCCTTAAAGCTCTAGTTCTGACCATATGGTTTTGTACTATTAATGTTTTTAAGTCAGGCAGCATCATTGTTTACATTAAAACTCTTCATTATGCACATATCATAAATAAACCATCCATCCAACTCCTCTAGGCTAAATTATTTTGTAATGAGGTGGTGCCTTAAACATCAGGGGAACTCTGGCCATGTGAAGGGTTGTTTTAACATTAAACAAAATCATCATTTTAACATAAAAACCCCCATCTTCTTTTATTTACAGCAAACTTAGTGGGGATTTGATAAAGCAGCAGCTTCACTTTTATTGGAAAAGTATAGATTTGGGTTGTAAAGTCAGGACAGATTTTTCTGTAGTCTCATTTTTCTTGTGTGCTTTATATTTACCATAAATCAAAAGGATTTGAGTATGGTGCTGTAATAAATCAACTTTCTAGCAAACAACTTCTCACAGCTGTTGGTTTATGCTTTGCAGTTTCATTTTTTGTCTTTGTGTGTTGGTTTTTATTTTCTCCCTGAAACTTGAGTAATTATGTCTTAGAAGTACCTACGTAGATTTCTTCATGAGTTAAAAATCCCTCAAATGTCAAATGTATACTGAGGCTTCTGTTCAGAACAAGCAGTGATTGCTGTGGTGATGTACCAGGATTGAAGGAATATCTGGGATTTCATTCTTGAGATATCCTAGAACCCTACTTCCTGTGGTTAAGGTGGACAGGTTGCTTCAGGCACTGAAGAGCACTTGCTTGGGTCTTCTGTTGATTTGTCTTGTGCTGTGTTTAGATAAAAATATCTTTCTGGTTTAGCTCTTTTAAAACACTCCTCCCCTTTTCTCTCTTTAGAAAATATTGAAAAAGTGCTCACTGCTTTAGAGAAAGCTGAAGAATATATGGCACTGACTGACAACTTCAGTGGGAAGGTGGGTCCCAGCTGGGCAGCTTGGTTACCAGTTAGGCAGGAACTGCAGAGCTCAACTGGGAGGCAGGTGTTGCTCAGCACTTTTGGAGGCTTTGCTTTTGGGGCCAGAATCTTTTCAGTGGTGCCCAGTGACAGGACAAGGGGCAATGGGCACAAACTGGAACCCAGGAGGTTCCATCTGAACAGGAAGAGAAACTTGTTTGGTGTGAGGGTACTGGAGCCTGGGAGCAGGCTGCCCAGAGAGGTTGTGGAGTCTCCTCTGGAGAGATTCCAAACCCACCTGTACATTGTGATCCTGGGCAACCTGCTGTGGGTGGCATTGCTTTAGCAGGGAGGCTGGACTGGATGATCTCCAGAGGTCCCTTCCACCCCCAGCATGCTGGGATTCTGTGTTCCTGGTGTTACCACCTTCGGATTTTACTGTGAGCCTGGGCTCCAGGTAGTGATGGGGTATAAAAATTGCTACCTTGCATTGGATGTGCAGGAATTAAATAATTTACAAGCAGATGATGTATGAGAATTGGGCTTGTCCTTCAGTAGCACTGCCCTGTTTTCAGCTGGGAGAAAGTTAATTTTCCTCCTAGCAGCTGGTGCAATGCTGTGTCTTTGATCTAGTGTGAGAATTGTGGTGGTAAGACACTGATGATTTTGTTGTTATTAAGCAGTGTTTATACTAAGTCAAGGACTTCTCAGCTTCTTATGCCCTGCCAGCAGAGCCTGGGAGTGCAGAAGGAACTATAAGGGGGCACACAGCAAGGACAGCTGTCCCAGACTGGCCAAAAGGGTGTTCCATACCATATGACATCATAGCCAGTCTATAAACTGTGGGGAGCTGTCTTGAGGATTGGCTGGGCACTGATCAGCAGGTGGTGAGCAATTGTATTGTGCATCACTTGTGTATATTTTATATTATTTATATTCTCTCTTCCTTTTCTCTCCTACCAAGCTGTTTTTTATCTCAACCCATTTTCTTGTGGGTCCGTTTCTCTCCCTCATCCCACTGTATGGGGGAGTGTGGTGGTTTGAAACTGTCTTTTTAATTTTTTCCTTGCAAAGTTCAAAACAGAGAAAGTGAAAGAGCGTAAATAAGTCACTATTGGATGTAAGAAATCAAAATAGTGATTGTTCTGAACACTTCCATTGGAGAGATAGAAATGTTTAAGAACTATTACCCAAAACAAAGTGGGCACTCTGCACATTCTGCGTTCTGCAGTGGGGGCAGTTGCTGGGCTGTCTGGCTGCTGTTTCTTCTTCTCTTCTGGCTGAAGATAACACACTGACCTTGGCAGCTAAGTTAACAACTTTCTGTTTAACTAACTCTGCTTCTCTGTCCAGGGGGGTCTGGGGGGAAGCTCCTGGGAGAGAGAGAGGCCCCTTTGGGAGGGTCCCCTTGGGGGGAAGCAAAGGGAGATCGGTTGTGCTTTTCTGTTGATTGTATATATTTGTGAATGTTGTGAATTTTGTATATTTGTATATATTCATTGCATTTCATTGTAGATTTTAGACTTTGCTTGTAAATACAGCTTTTCATTTGCTTCCAGACTGAGCTAGTCTGGTTATTGTTGGTGGGGGGAGAATTTCAGCTCACACCGACACACTTTTTATTTTTGGCGCTCCAACTCGGGGCTCGATTGCTTGTATGATTTATTCCTGCTCAGATTAGAAAGCAAAATGAAGCTGTTTTGGATTCTGAGTCATTCTATTTCATCTGTTATCAGTGTGATTGTCTACAGATGGGCCATTTCCTGCATGATAGACAAGATTGTGAGACATGTGGCATATAAGTCGTTTCTTTGGGTTAAGAACAAGTTACTGAATGTTGGTGAATTCTGTTGTGGTCTTATTGGGCTAAGAAGCTATGGTAACTCAACTATGGATGTGCTAGCAGACACATTTGAGTTTGTTACTCCTCTTACAGCTACAGAGGTTCTTTGGTACCTTAGACATCTTGTGCTAATCTTAATTTTGTTGCTTCTTGGAATAATCACATGGCTACTGATAGCACTGTGTCAAGAAAGACATAAGGCTACTTGCTGTGAATGTGAAAACCAATCCAGTAAATTTGGTGGCCACTGTAAGCAGAAAGTGTAAAGGAGCTGCAGGAGGAGATGCAGATGCTGCAGGAGATGGTGCAGATGGAGATGAGGGTCCTTCTACTCAGGGTCCCTCTGTTAAGAAAGATCCTTCTGGTGAGGAAGAGAGGGTTAGCCTTAAAACTCTGGCAGACCTCTTGAGACCCCACATGGATGATGGAGATGTAGGTCAGGATGTAGACCCTGGTAGATTAGCAACTGCTGGCAGAGCCTCTGAACTCAAGGAAATTCAACGGAGGATTACAACAGGATTATGGGGACAGCGACCTCAGGAGGATGATGATGATCAGTCTCATGCTGATTCAGACATTAGGAAGAAGTTCTAAGAGAGTGGTGGAACACTGAAACAGATTGCCCAGGGAGGTGATGGAGGCCCCATCCCTGAAGACATTCTTCAAGGTCGGGCTTGATGGGGCTCTGTAGCCTTCTGTAGTTGCAGATGTCCCTGCTTACTGCAGCGGAGTTGGACTAGATGACCTTTAAAGGTCCCTTCCAACCCAATGCATTCTATGATGATATTCTATGATCAGTAGGTTAGCACCTAAAACTTGCTGCCTTATCAAGATGAGTTGGAATCCTTTTCAAAGGCAAATGCTGATGATGTATTTCTATGCTCCTTTAGGGTTACATTATCCAGAAAAAGGAGAAAAAGCCAAGTCTGGAACCAGATAAAGCAGCAGAAGAGATCTACACGTAAATATTTGAAGCCTTTCTTTTTCTACTATTCTGCATAACATCAACTAGATTTCAGGTGATAATATCAAATGTGTATTTTACAGATATGAGGAATTTCATCCTTTCTTGTTTTCTCAACATTCAAAATGTCCCTACTTGGAATTTGAATCATTCAATAAGGTACAGTGCTTTTGCTGATACTGTACTTAAGTGCTTTAGTTGATGCTAAAGAGTAATTAGAGAAGTTGTTAATGAAAACATAGCCTTGGAAGAGATGCTGGATTTTGTGGATAAAATGTTTTATGCAGAAAAGGCCAACTAAAGCAGAGCCTTTAGGCTGCTCCTGAGCAGTGCTGTCTCTGTGAGCTCAGATCCTGTGGCTGAAATAGGGCTTGTGGCACTGACTGGAGGTGTGCATGGAGCCTGGGCTGTTACCAGCTCAGACACTGAGTTATTGCTGGAGGCAAACAGTCATCACATTTATACTTCTCCCAGTTACTACTTTCAAGGCTTCAGGCACTTGACTGTTTCCTTGAAGTGCTATTCTTCCTGGGCCTTGACTCATGAACATCTGAAATCATTAACTGCATGCTGTTCCCAACTTTGATCTCCAGAATTCCCATTTCACTTTCCTATCCATGCTTCTTGGCTGAATTTCTGCCACTGTTTTTATACGACTGATGATCCAAACAGCCCAAAACCTTCCTCTCCTTTTGTTTTAACTCTTTGGCAAGTTGCCTCTTTGGCAACTTGAACACCAGAAGCAGTTCTTAGGCGTTTTTTTTTATGCGTCTTGCTCGTAATTTTTTTTTTAACTGACCTATTGAAGCAGCAGGAATTCCAGACAGGTCTAGATTTGCAAGACTTTAACCTGAAGAGCATACTGTGTCAAACAGCAGCTTCCTTTCCACCATTTCCTAGGGAAAAAAAAAAAAAAAAAAGGCCTGTAGCTTGGCCAATGATTTACTTGTGTGGTTTGCAGTGAGACACGTCCTTGAGGGTCTTGGTGAGCTCATCTCATGCAAAGGTAAAATGGAGGATGTTGTTGAACTCCCTTGTCACGTTTTTCTTCTCTCTTAGTGCTTCACAGCCACCTCTTGTGAGCAGAGCCACCTCTGCCTGCCTGTTCCTGGTGTAAGTTAGTGCAGTTTGGGGATTTTGAAAGCTGATTTTCTCTTACAGGCAACAGATGAGTTCTACTCCAAGCTGGAGGGACAGAAAATTGATCTGAAAGCCTTGCAGCAGGTATGTTGTCATCCAAGAGTGGGGCAGCTGAGGTGGCTCTCTGAGCTTCAGGTGATTCACTTGGTTCTTGTAGCCTGGGGTGAGGGGAGGTCTCATTCCTTATTTTTGCTGTGGAACTCACAGAATCCATTTTTGGTTGGAAAAGCCCTTTAAGATCATCAAGTCCAACCATTCTCCAACTCTACCAAGCCTGGTGCTAAACCATGTCCCTCAGCACCACATCTCTGCAGCTTTTAAACACCTTCAGGGATGGGGATTCAACCACCTCACTGGGCAGCCTGTTCCAGTGTTTGGGATCCCTTTCAGTGAGGAAGTTTCTTCTAATGTCCAACCTAAACCTCCTCTGGTGCAACTTGAGGCCACTTCCTCTTGTCCTATCACTTGTTACTTGGGAGAAGAGACCAATCCCCACCTAGCTCCCACCTCCTTTCAGGGAGCTGTAGACAGCAATGAGGTCTCCCTTCAGCCTCCTTTTCTCCAGGCTGAACAGCCCCAGCTCCCTCAGCTGCTCCTCACCAGACCTGTTCTCCAGACCCTTCACCACTTTTGTTGCCCTTCTTTGGCCACTCTCCAGCACCTCAGTGTCCTTTTTGGATTGAGGGTCCCAAAACTGAACTGAATACTCGAGGTGTGGCCTCACCAGTGCTGAGTACAGGAGGGCAATCACTTCTGTGGTCGTGTTGCTCACACTGTTGCTGATGGTGATGCATTCTTGATAGAGTGCTGAGTCAGTTGGGAGTCAGGGTGTAGATTTCAAGATGTGTGATTTTGGTTCTGCTGGCAATACAAGTGATATAATTGATTTTTTTATTTTTTTTACATTTTTGGGTGTTTTTTTATTTGTTGTGGTTTTGTTTTTTTTAAAGGAAAAACAAGCCTTGAAGAAACTTGAAAATGTCCGTCGGGATCACGAGCACAGACTAGAAGCTCTCCAGCAAGCTCAGGTAAGACTGAGATGCTCTGGTGTTACTTTTTTAGCTAGAAAGATAATGTAGTGTTTCTTGAAGGTTGTGCCTGCTGTGGACAGTGTCAGACCCCAAAGTGAAGCCTTCTGTTGTCACTGAGCACCCTGGAGCCCCTCAGGAAGCCTAGGCCTGCACAGAGGGGTCTGCTGCCTTAGGAATGCTTTGTACCCTTCTTGCCCAAAATTTCCGTGAGCTGCCCTGCTGTCAGGAGTCAAGCTGGCTATTGTCCTATATGGTCAATTTGTCAATTCAATGTCATTCCAGGATTTCATAGAATCATAGAGTTGTTTAAGTTGGAAAAAGCCTTTCATACCATCATCTCCAACAAAGTCCAAGTCTACCACTAAACCATGTCCCTCAGCACCACATCTCCACAGCTTTGGAATCCCTCCAGGGATGAGGATTCCACCGCTGCCTTAGGGCTTGACAACCCTTTGTGAGAAGAAATGTTTCCTAACATCCGGCCTAAGCCTCCCTTGGTCCAACTTGAGGCCATTTTGTCTTGTCCTCTCACTTGTTGCTTGGCAGAAGAGACCAAACCCCACCTTGCTCTAGTCTGCTTTTAGGAAGTTGTAGAGAGTCCCTCAGCCTTTTCTCCAGGCTGAACAACCCTCAGCTGCTCCTCACAAGATTTGTGCTCTAGAACCTTCACCAGCTTCGTAGCCCTTCCCTGGACATACTCCAACACCTCAATGTCCTTCTTGGAGTGAGAGGCCCAAAACTGATCCTAGTATTCAAGGTCTGGTCTCACCAATGCAGAGTACAGGAGGACAATCCCTGCCCTGGTCCTGCTGGCCACACTATTACTGATCCAGGCCAGGATGCTGGTGGCTTTCTTGGCCACCTGGGCACACTGTTAGCTCATCTTCAGCTGGCTGTCGGCCAGCAGCCCCAAGTCCTTTTCCACCAGGCAGTTTCCATCCACTCTGCTCCAAGCCTGGAGGGTTCATGGGGTGGTTGTGACCCAAGCGCAGGACCCAGCGCTTGGCCTTGTTGCACCTCAGCCCACTGACCTCAGCCCACGGATCCAGCCTGTCCAGGCTGCTCTGTAGAGACTCCCTACCCTCAAGCAGATCAACACTCTTGCCCAACTGGGTGTCATCTGCAAACTTGCTGAGGGTGCTTCAGTCCCCTCATCCAGATCACTGATAGATACGAAAGTGAAGAGGCCCCAGCACTCAGCCCTGTGAGCACCTCTCAGTATTCATTAATACTTTGATTTGCTTTTAAAGTCTTGCTGAATGTGTTTAACTTCAAAAGCTCTGAACTTCTTTCTCTCCTTAAGGAAGCTGATAAGATAAAAGGAGAACTTATTGAAATGAACCTGGAGATCGTTGACCGAGCCATCCATGTGGTCCGGAGCGCGTTAGCCAACCAGATAGACTGGACAGAGATTGGAGCCATTGTTAAAGAGGCTCAAGCCCAGGGAGACCCTGTTGCAAGTGCAATCAAAGAGTTAAAGCTTCAGACAAATCATATCACAATGCTGCTGAGGTAAGGACACTGCAGGTCACCTGTACCAAATGCAGGTAGGACTGGCTGTGGGACCTGTGTAGGACACAGGGGTCTTCTTAGCTTGTGCTTTGGTGCTTGTCAACAGGTCAAGGGTCTGCCCCTCAGCTCTTCTCTGGGGAAACCTCATCTGGAGCACTGTGTCCAGCTCTGGAGCCTTCACCACAAAACGGATGTGGACCTGTTGGAGTGGGGCCAGAGGAGCCCACAAAGACAATCAGAGGGCTGGAAGCCCTCTGCTGTGAAGCCAGGCTGAGAGAATTGGGGTTGTTCAGCCTGGAGAAGGATGACTCCAGGAAGACCTTCTGGAGGCCTTTCAGTGCTTAAAGGAATCAAGAAGCTGGGGATAGATTTTTGAGCAGGGCATGTTGTGACAGGACAAGGGGTGGTGAGTTTGAACTAAAGGAGGGGAGAGTCAGATGAGAGAAAGGAGAAATTCTTGAAGCTGAGGGTGATGAGACCCTGGCCCAGGTTGCCCAGAGAGGTGGTAGATGCCACATCCCTGGAAGTATTCCAGGTCAAGTTGTTTGGGATTTTGAGCAACCTGCTCTAGTTGCAAATGTCCCTGCTGACTGCAGTGGGGTTGGACTAGATAACCTTGGAAGGTCTCTTCCAACCCAAACGACTCCATGATTCTATTTAAATCATTCAGTTTTTCTTACAGCAGCATGAAGAGAGCAGTTGTTTGAGCAGAGGGATGCTTCCTTTTCTGCTTTCAAAAATAGTAATTAGATCACCATAGTAGCTTTTCTTTTAGTATTTTTAGAGTCTGTCTGACTTTATTCTAAACCACTGGAAGATTTCCTTAAGCAGCATAGGTCCAAAGCTCCAGTCTTACCATTCAGTAGTTTCTAGAACCAAAGAACCACAGAATCAATTTTTTCCTTTTGATAGAAGAAATTGCCTTGGGAAATGGTGCTTCCTTGGAAAATCTATACTTTATTTTCTGCTTTGATTGTCTTTTTCCTTCTCAAACTTTGGCTGACTCCAAGTTACCAACAAGCTTGTGTGTAAGGCATCCTGGGTTCCTTAGTCTGTATCTAGTCCTCATGAGAGAATAAAAGTAGGAGTGCATTGCCCTGGAGCTGAAAAGTAATCCCTTCTTTTATCTTAATCATATGATGCCATGTGTTTGTAGGAACCCATATGTGTTATCTGAAGAAGAAGAGGAGGAGGATGCTGATGTAGAGAAAGAAGAAACAGAAGAACCAAAGGGAAAAAAGAAAAAGAATAAAACCAAACAGCTGAAGAAACCTCAGAAGAACAAACCATCATTGGTTGATGTCGATCTCAGTCTGTCTGCTTACGCCAACGCCAAAAAGTAAGGTTCAAAGTGAAGGGCAGAAGTTTCTGTAGGCCAGGATTTCTTAGTGCTATCATCATGGGAAGAAGGACTCTGTATGTCTTGTTAGAAATAAAAGTTAGAAATTGAAATAGGTAGCTTGCATTGAGCTCTTGGGCATCCTCAGTAAGTTTGCAGATGACACTAAATTGGGTGGGAGTGGTGATCCACTTGAGGGTAGGAAGGTTCTGCAGAGCCACCTGGACAGGCTGGATCGATGGGCCAAGGTCAGTGGAATGAGGTTCATCAAGGGCGAGAGCTGAGTCCTGCACTACGGTCACAACCACCCCATGAACCCTCCAGGCTTGGGGCAGAGTGGATGGAAACTGCCTGGTGGAAAAGGACTTGGGGGTGTTGGTTGATGGTCAGCTGAAGGTGAGCCAGTGTGTGCCCAGGTGGCCAAGAAAGCCACCTGCACCCTGGCCTGGATCAGTAATAGTGTAGCCAGCAGGACCAGGGCAGGGATTGTCCTCCTATATTCAGCATTGGTGAGACCAGACCTTGAATACTAGGATCAGTTTTGGGCCTCTCACTCCGAGAAGGACATTGAGGTGCTGGAGTATGTCCAGGGAAGGGCAATGAAGCTGGTGAAGGTTCTAGAGCACAAATCTTGTGAGGAGCAGCTGAGGGTTGCTCAGCCTGGAGAAAAGGAGGCTGAGGGGAGACCTCATTCTTTACAACTCCCTGAAAGGAGGTTGGAGCCAGGAGGAGGTTGGTCTTTCTTCCCCAGTATCAGGTGATAGAATGAGAGGAAATGGCCTCAAGTTGCACCAGAAGAGGTTTAGGTTGGATGTTAGGAAAGATTTCTTTCCTGCAAGAGTGGTCAGGCATTGGAACAGACTGGCCAGGGAGGTGGTGGAGTCACCACCCCTCAGGGTGTTCAAGAAACATGTGGGCGTGGCACTTTAGGACCTGGTTTAGTGGCTATGATGGGCTTAGGGGGGATGGTTGGACTCGATGACTTGGTCTTTTCCATCCAAAACAGTTCTAGGATTCTATGACTCTGGGATGTGTATTTTCTTGGTTCAAACCCAGTATCTCACTGCAGAGCAGCATCTTGTCTTTAGCTGTCACATGAATTTAATTTTGAGTACAATTCTGTGTGGTGAACCCATGGAACAAAACAGCAGCTTTTGCCACACAGACTTCCTCTGCCTGCTCTTCTCTGGGGAAGACCAAGACAAAGATCTGGACTATGACAAAAAAAACAAATCAACCAACCAAACAAAAAACCCAAACCAAAACAAAAAAATCTCAAAGCTGAATATGAACAACAAATGCAGAGGATTGTGATAAGTACATTTTGAAAATGAGGGGTTCTGGTAAGATTTCAGATTATGGATTGTGGGATTTCAGATGACTTCAGATATAAATAAAGTCCTGTTTCACAGGTACTATGATCACAAAAGACATGCAGCTAAGAAAACTCAGAAGACAGTTGAAGCTGCAGAAAAGGTATTTTTTTTCCTGTGTTTTTAGGAGATGTTTAAAAGCAGGGTTATTTTAAAAAGCAGAGATTTAAAAAAGCACAGAGATTTAAATTCAAAGCTCCTCTCAGTGGTCAGTGGAGGATCCTGACATGGTCTCAGTAGCCCTAGTAAGATAATGAAGTTAAAAACCAGCCAGCCAGGGTTGTTTCGTTCTTGAGTTTTTACTCTGAGGATCACAGATCCCTGCTGTATCATCTGGTTTCCACCAGGACACCTTGTGGAAATACTGACAGAGCAGTGCTTATGGAGGCAGGAGGGTGAAACTGGGGAAATCTTTACAGTAAAGGGCTCAGTCACTGTCCTTGGAAGTGTTCAAGAAATGTGGACATGGCACTTTGGGATATGGTTTAGTGGCCACAATGGGCTGGTGGTTGAACTCCATGATCTTAGAGGTCTTTTCCCACCCAAACAACTCTGTGATTCTCTGAAGGTTTTAAGGCAGCTGTCTTGCAGGTGCATGAGGGGAACACGTCTGTGAAGAGCAGTAGATATTCAGAGACATTTCCTAGCAACTTCCCTGCTGCTCAGTTAACACTGTTGTGATTCCTCTGCTGGCTTTCTGTCTCTACAGGCGTTCAAATCAGCAGAGAAGAAGACGAAGCAGACCTTGAGGGAAGTCCAGACAGTCTCCACCATTCAGAAGGCTAGGAAGGTCTATTGGCAAGTACAGTTTCATTATCTAATGAACTGTCAATATGCAGATTTAAGACTGGGTCAGGCTGACTTTTCATTGGTGTAGAAGTGGGGCTCACCATGAGTTCCACCCCAAAATGAGGAAAAATTTCTTTGCTATGAGGGTGCTGGAGCCCAGGAGCAGGCTGCCCAGAGGGGTTGTGGAGTGCTTCTCTGGAGAGATTCCAAAGCCTCCTGGGCAAGCTGCTGTGAGTGATCCTGGTTTAGCAGAGGAGTTGGACTGGATGATCTTGAGAGGTCCCTTCCAACCTTCACCAGTCTGTGATTCTGTGAAGAGGACTTTATGGTGATGCTGCTTGTTGTTTCTTCTCAAAGCAGCTTTGGCAGGGCTGTTGTATTTGCACCTTGCCTTCTTTTTATGCCCCAGGCATATGCATCAATGTGAAACTGCAGTTTCTTCAATTCATAGATGCTGAGATGGATATTCTCAAAAGCATGGTATAAAGAAAAGACCTCTGCAATGTTCTGTTAGTTCCAGGTGTTTTTCACACAATGGATTGATGTCATTTGGCAGGTTTGAGAAGTTCCTGTGGTTCATTAGCTCAGAGAATTACCTTATCATTGCTGGAAGAGATCAACAGCAGAACGAGCTGATTGTGAAGCGCTATCTAAAACCAGGTGAGTCTGGAGTTTGTCTTGTCTTCCACTTTGTAGATGCACAAGGGTGACATGGAAAGGTCTCTCTGCTTTGTTCTTAAGTAGGTTCCTAGGTGGAAGGGTATTTTGGTGACACCGAGACCTGAGGACTGTCGGTGTGTTGTCCATGGAGTGCTGGGGCTCTGCTGTGGGAGGCTGGATCCTTAACCACTGTGGGATAAGAGCAGGAGCTGATTGTGTCCAGTGCTGGGCTCCCCGACTCAAGAAGGACAGGGACTTGCTGGAGGGGGTACAGAAAAGGCCTACAAAGATGCTGAGGGGACTGGAACATCTCTCTTCTGAGGAAAGAATGAGAGAATTGGAGCTTTTTAGTCTGGTAGAGAGCAGACTGAGGGAGGATCTGATCAATACTTCAAGGGTGTGTGCCAGGAGGATGGGACCAGTCTATTTTCAGTGGTGCCCAGTGACAGGACAAGGGGTAATGGGCACAAACTTGAACATAAGGACTTGCATCAAACATGAGGAGGCTCTTGTTTAATTCAAGAGTGATGGAGCACTGGAACAGGCTGCCCAGAGAGGTGGTGGAGTCTTCATTCTGGAGGCTTTCAATACCCACATGAATGTCTTTCTGGGGGGTTGGACTCAGTCTCTGGAGGTCCCTTCCAACCCCTACCACTCTGTGATTCTGTGTGATTCTCCTTGGAGCAGCAAAAAAAAGAAAGAGCTGGGGCAGTTGGGATGGACTAAAAGTCTCCTGTGTCCTCTTTCCATCCTGCTCCTTGCAGCCAAAGTAGCTGTTTCCAGCTAACATTAGAGACCCTCACCTTAGCTGGAGTACTCTGTGTAGCTGCCACATGTGACTGATCCAAGCCCCCTCTTTTCCAGGGGACATCTACGTGCACGCCGATCTCCATGGAGCCACGAGCTGTGTGGTCAAGAACCCATCAGGTACCTTCTGCAGGGCCAGTGCAGGGACTTGCAGAACCCTAGGGATGCTGTGACCTGGCAGTTTCTGTATTGCATGTCTGAGCCCAGGCTGGTGCTCACCTCACACTGGTACTCAGCTCCAGCAGACCCTTCCCTTGGGATGTCAGAGGCAGTGTTTCTTCAAGGCTGGGTTGTCACTGACTGCTGCTGCTCCCCAGCCATGACTGGTTGCTTACAGTTGATCACTTCAGCTTCTGATGGGAAGGAGTTATGGAGATGTGCCTGCAGAAGCAAGTGATACTCGCTGGCAGAGGTGGTGGTGCCAGTGCTTGCTGCTGGCCACAGAACCTGGAGTCCTGAGGCTTTAATTGGTGGCACAGGCAGTTAGGGTGCTGATCTCAGCCACAAAGTGTTAATGTGGTGGGATGGATCTCATAGGAGATCAGATGCGCAAGCCCGAGCTGTGTCCTGTTGCTGGGAGGTGGTGGAAGTTGGTCTTTTATTGTTAGGAGCATAGTCAGCCTGGCCAGGCTGGAGAGTTGGGCAGAGAGAAACCTCATGAAGTTCAACAAGGACAAGTGTAGGGTCCTGCACCTGGGGAGGAATAGCCCCTGCACCAGTACAGGTGAGGGGTGACCTGCTGGAAAGCAGCTCTGTGGAAAAGGACCTGGGAGTGCTGGTGGACAACAAGTTCACCATGAGCTAGCAATAGTACCATTGTGGACAAGAAGGCAAATGCTCTCCTGGGGCTCAAGAAAACGGTGTGGCCAGCAGGTCTAAGGAGGTTCTCCTCCCCCTCTACTCTGCCTGAATAGAGCTGCAGCTGGAGTCCTGGGTCTAGTTCTGGGTTCCCCAGTTCAAGAGAGACAGAGAACTACTGGAGAGAGACCAGTGGAGGCTCCAAAGATGCTAAGGGGCCTGGAGCATCTCTGTGAGGAGGAAAGGCTGAGATCTGGGGCTGTTTAGCCTGGAGAAGGCTGAGAAGGGATCTGATCAATGCTCAGCAAGAGCTGAAGGATGGGGGGCAAGAGGATGGGGCCAGACCCTTTTCAGTGGTGCCCAGCAACAGGACAAGGGCCAATGGGCACAAACTGGAGCCCAGGAGGTTCCATCTGAACGGGAGAAGAAACTTGTTTGGTGTGGGAGTGCTGGAGCCCTGGAGCAGGCTGCCCAGAGAGGTTGCAGAGTCTCCTTCTCTGGAGAGATTCTAAACCCACCTGGCCATTGTGATCCTGGGCAAGCTGCTGTGGGTGACACTGCTTTAGCAGGGCAGTTGGACTGGATGGTCTCCAGAGGTCCCTTCCAACCTCTACCATGCTGGGATTCTGGGATAGTTCCTGCTTGCTGGTGGAGCTGAGCCATAGCACAGGTGGCTTCAGCCTCTGTTGGGAGCTGTGAAGAGCAGTTGCTGATGCTGCGTCCGCTCTGTCCATGCTGCCTTCAGGCTGAGCCAGGCCTTGTTATCTCTGCCCAAAGCCCCTAGAAATCCCATGTGCTGGATTAGGCCACACCTGGAAGCTGCAGAATTTCATCTGCTGAGCATGGATCACGTTGTGTGATGTGCTGGTGTTACTTCACAGGTGAACCCATCCCTCCTCGGACCCTGACAGAGGCAGGCACAATGGCCTTGTGCTACAGCGCTGCCTGGGACGCCCGCGTTGTCACCAGTGCTTGGTGGGTCTCCCACAACCAGGTAAGGACACTCCTGCCTCAGCTCTGCAGACAGCACGTCTGAAGGATGTGAAGATGAAGTGTCTGTGTCTGCAGAGTACTGTGTCCAGTCTGGGCTCCCTGGTTCAAGGAGCACAGGGATGCAAAGGGCTACAAAGATGATGAGGGGAAGGGAACATCTCTCTTGTGAGGAAAGACTTGAGAGGCTTGGGGCTGTTTAGTCTGGAGAAGAGCCAGTTGAGGGGAGGGCTCATCAATGCTGATCAATACTCAAAGGGTATGTGTCAGGAGGATGGGACCAGTCTTTTTTCAGTGGTGCCCAGTGACAAGACAAGGGATAATGGGCACAAACTTGAACATAAGAAGTTGCATCTAAACATGAGGAGGAACTTCTGTAATTTAAGGGTGCTGGAGCACTGGAACAGGCTGCCCAGAGAGGTGGTGGAGGCTTCATTCTGGAGACATTCAAAACCCACCTGGACGTGTTTGTTTGTGACCTTCTCTAGGTGAACCTGCCTTGACAGGTTCACCTTGATGATCTCCAGAGGTCCCTTCCAACCCCTACCATTCTGTGATTCTGTCTCTGTGTGGGAACTGATGCATGTGGGAGGAAAATTGTCTCTGATACTGCTCCTTGTGGGTCCTTCCTGGCATTGCCACACTTTGGAACAGGGGCAGAGGAGTAACCCGTGGTGTGACATGCATATCATACATCAAAGTCAAGGTGCTTTTGTTCTTGGTTCCTGAATAAGCCAGTTGCTCTCCCAGGACTTCTAAGACATAGTGCCAGTAGTTGGGGATTGAGATGAATTGTATTGGGAAGAAATTCTTTACAGTGAGGGTGGTGAGACACTGGAACAGGTTGCCCAGGGAGGTCTTGGATGCCCCCTCCCTGGAGGTGTTCAAGGCCAGATTGGATGGGACTGTAAGCAGCCTGGTCTCATGGAGGGTGTCCCTGCCAGGGGTGTTGGAACTAGATGATCTTTAAGGTCCTTTCCAACCCCAACCATTCTTCAAGTCTATGAATCTCTTGGGAAAATACTCTACACAGGACAGGAAGAACCTCTTTGGACATAGAGTCTTTCTGCATAGCTGTTCTAAGTTAAAAACACAGCTTGCTTGAATGTTGGTTTTGTTAGAGCTGCTACTGCCCAGCCCTGACCTGTGACAGGTCCTCTGTAGAGTATATCATGATGTCTTTATTTTTAGGTTTCTAAAACTGCACCTACAGGAGAATACCTCACTACTGGAAGTTTCATGATTCGAGGTGAGACAAAGGAACAGTGTGAAGTAAACATGAGGTGTTTGGCTGAAGATGCTGTGCTGGCCTGCAGTGACAGTCCCCTGAGGTGCTACCCTCACCCTGGCAGCTGACAGATCACTCTCTTCTGAAGATCCATTCTGAGCAGTTTAGGCACTATCAGGCAGCTGCAACAGCATTTCCAGTTGAGCCCTGGGCAGAAGACAATTAGCTAAATTGCTTTTAGGTTTCTCCTGTTGTTATCAAAGAGACAGAACAAGCCCTAGTGTCATGTTTATGGTAGCCTGAAGCCTCTGATCCAAAGGAACTTTGAAAACACATCAAGTAGCACAGCTGTTAAACCTCCTCATGAAAACCTGTCTTTGTTTTTCAGGGAAGAAGAATTTCCTTCCACCTTCTTACCTGATGATGGGCTTTAGCTTCTTGTTCAAGGTACCTCTTTCCCTGTGCAGCTCCTGTTGGCTTTTGTCATTTGGTTTGAGCTGTAGGAGGCTTCTTTTCTGCTTCTTGCTTATCAGTGTATTCCCAATTGGTTTTCCCACTGGGACAAATCCCATAAAGAGCTGTTTGCTGAAAATGACTCCACTTTCATTTCCATTTTCCCCCAGTTTGCACTGTCTTCATGTGAAACAGGCACTGAAATTACTACTTCTGCTTCATTTTGATAGCAGCTCTGATGCAAGCATGTTTTGGGAGCCTGCTGGTGGTGCAGCTGTGCAGGTGTCTCCTCACTGGCTCTACTTTCTGGGTTGTCCGATGGCTTTCAACATGCTGGTTTCATCTTCCTGCCTTTTAAACAGCAAAAAGTGCTCAAAGGGAAAGAATAAAGCTGGGTCTGGCTCTGAACTGGCTCGTGAAGGAGCTGGTGCTGGCCTGAGGTAAAGGCCTCTCTTGGTGCTAGGTGGATGAAAGCTGTGTTTGGAGACACCGAGAAGAAAGGAAAATCAAAGTGCAGGATGAGGATCTGGAAACGGTTTCCAGCAGTGCCAGTGAACTGGTGGCTGAAGAAGTGGAGCTCTTAGGTACAGTGGATGTGACTGGGGTGCTGTGTGTACTGCTGATGACTTGGATGGGACTTGGGGCAACCTGGTCTAGGGGAAGATGTCCCTGCCCAAGGCAGGGTGGGTCAGACTAGGTGATCATAGAATCTTAGAACCGTTGAGGTTGGAAGAGACCTTTGAGAGCATCGAGTCCAACCACTCACCTGGAGCTCACAATCCCACCACTACTGCTGAGCTACTACCACTTAGCCATGTCCCTCAGCACCACATCTGATCTTTAAGGTCTTTAAAGTCTCTTCCAACCCAAACCGTTCTGTGATTCTATGACTCTTTGGGGTTTGGCACTGAGTTCCCTGCACTGTTAGGGGTAATTTTGGTGTTTGGCATGTGAGATGTGGTTTCTTCACCTATGTGCCCTAGATGGAGGAGACAGCAGCAATGAAGATGAGAAAGCAGAGTGTCAGGAAGCATCAGAGGATGTGGAAGCTGTGCCTGAGAGTAATCATGACGAGGACGTTGCTGATCTTGACCAGGATGGGGTAGGCACACCTCCTCCTCCAGAGGGTGACTCTGAAGAGGAGGATGTAGAATCTGAAGATGAAGTAGAACACCCAGAGTCAAAGAGTGAAGTGAAGGAGGAAGAGGTGAATTACCCAGATACAACCATCGACCTGTCACATCTTCAGTCTCAAAGGTGAGTGAAGAAGCAGCTGCTTTGTCAGCAGCTGGGGGCTCTTCTGAGGGGCTCCAGCCTGTTCAAATGCTGCCCAGATGAGGGCTGGGAGGAGCTGCCATCACTTCTTTCAGTGCTCAGCTCTGCAGGCAGAGTGCAGGACAGCAGGCCTGAATGGTGGGAACAGTGCCATACTGGGTGCCATTCCCTGCTATTGTCCTGCATGGCTCTTTGTGGGCTGCTAGCTTTGGACCTCTCTCCCAAGTCCCAGTGAGATTGGGCTTTTTCATCCCTGCTGTTCCCTCTTCTGGCCCAAACATCCTTTGACCACCACACACTGATTTTACTCCTCAGGAGGTGGCTACCCTCATTTTCTTAGAGCTGCCAGAAATTGAGTCATGAGTTGTTTCTGCTCTGACAAGCTGGTGCTGAGTTACTGCTCTGCATGGGGCTGCAAGATGAGCTCATCTTGGTGTCCCTGGAAGTGGCAATCCTTAGAGGGTGTGAGGAGGTGGGATTGAGTGGGTGGAAATGGGCAGCTCTGCAGGGCCTACCACAGCTGAGTGGGGCTGTACCCATGGGAAGATGAACATCAGGTGTTCCTTTAGCCCGTGCTGTGCCAGGCTGTCTTTGTGGTTTGTTGGTATATGAGCATGAGACAAGCTGGCAGAGATCTGGTCTTGTTTTGTAAATCCCAGTGTTGTTCCCCCTTCCATCCATCCATTGGGATTTTCAAGAACTATAAAGCTGAAAGTGTGGTACAGACAAGGCAGCTGATGTCTGGGCTGTGGCTGTCGAGTCCATAGCTGAGCTGCCCCACAGCTACTGATGAGCTCCATTTCAATCCCCCTACAGATCCCTGCAGAAAATCGTCCCCAAAGAGGAAGAGCCCAACTTGGTAAGGTGCCAGCTGAGATGTTTGGCAAAGGGCAGTGTGGACTGCTGCTGGACATGGTGTGCTCTAACTGCCTTTCACTTCATAGATTGACAGCAAGTCCCAGGGCCGAAGGCATCTGTCTGCCAAGGAGAGGAGGTGAGAACCTCTTTGTGTTTGCTATGAGGTGAATCCTTCCTCCCTGTTCCCTCTCCAGGGCCTGGGTGCACCTCCCAGTAGGAGCTGGTCCATGCTCATTGCCCATCCTGCATTTCCAATGTGGGTTCTGCTTCTGGGGTGGTGGCTCCGCCTGTCCTTTGGGAGCGCTGGTTGTGAACAGTTTCTTGTGTAGTTAAGAGGTTTGCCAGAGGAGGAGTTGCTTACTCCAAGCGTACCTGCCTCAGGCTCCCCTGTAGCAGGGAAGTGGGGTGGCATTGCTGGCAGAGGTCACAACAAGAGGCAGTGTGTCAACTCATTGCTTTCCTTAGAGAAATGAAGAAAAAGAAGCAACGAAACGACTCTGAGAACTTGGAGTCTCCTGAAGAGAAGCAGAAAGAGACAGAAACACAGCCTCCCCCTGCTCCCAGCAGCAACAAGGGTATGCCAGCCCCTCAGCCCATCAAGCGGGGCCAGAAGGTAGGCAGGAAGCAGGCTTACCTATGGATAGAGCTGTTGCCATGTGAAGTGGGGGCAGAAGTCCCAGATTTCTGTTGGAGGTCTGTGGCTGCCTGATGGAATCACAGAATCACAGACTGGGTTGGGGTGGAAGGGACCTTTCAAGGTCATCTAATCCAGCTCCCCTGCACTCCACAGGGACATGTGCAACTAGAGCAGGTTGTTCAGAGTCCCTAACAACCTGACCTGGAATGGTTCCAGGGATGGGACTTCAACCTCTTCTATGGGTAGCTTGGGACAGTGTCTCACCACCCCCATGGTGAACAACTTCTTCCTTCTCTCCAGTCTGAATGTCTCTGTCTTTTAGTTTAAACCCATCACCCCTTGTCCTGTCACAGGCCCTGCTGAAAGGATTGTCTCCATAGTTTGGGGCTCTTGGTGGTCTCAGGGTGATGCTGGTCTGTTGGCACTGAGCATGTGCTTTCCTCACTGAAAGCACAGTCTCTTGGCTACTGGTGAACTGCTCTGGAAGAGGTTCAGTAGACTAGGAAGGAAAATGCACGTGGGGTTAGCAACTAGGAGTTTGTGAATTCAAAACTCTGCAAAAGTCAGTGTTTCTAAAGCTGTTGGTGTGTTCTCTTCTGCAGAGTAAAATGAAGAAGATGAAGGAGAAGTACAAGGACCAGGACGAGGAGGACCGAGAGCTCATCATGAAGCTGCTGGGGGTGAGTGAGAGGAGTTCTGCCTTCCCCTGAGGCAAGGTCACTTGGTCTGTTAGCTCTGATGACCTCTGTGTGTCACCACAGTCTGCAGGGACAAACAAGGAGGAGAAGGGAAAAAAAGGGAAAAAGGGGAAGACAAAAGAAGAAGCAAAGAAGCAACAGCAGAAAACCAAGGCTGTGCGTCGTGGTGCTGGAGGGGACAAGGAGACGCTCCCAGCAGGAGTCCTGCTGCATGATTCTCAGGACCCAGACTTGGAGGAGCAGCAGGATGAGAAGGTGAGCAGCACTGAATCCCAGCTTGATAGGGACTGGAAGAGACCTCATCTACTCCAACCCTCCTACTAAAGCAGGGCCACTCACAGCAGTGGCCACAATGTCCAGGTGGGTTTGGAATCTCTCCAGAGAAGGAGACTCCACAACCCCTCTGGGCAGCCTGCTCCAGGGCTCCAGCACCCTCGCACCAAAGAATTTTCTCCTCCTGTTCAGATGGAACCTCCTGGGTTCCTGTTTGTGCCCTTGTCCTGCCACTGGGCACCACTGGAAAGAGTCTGGCCCCATCCTCTTGCCATGCTTTAGCTCTTGCTGAGAATCGAGAAGATGCCCTCTCAGGCTGCTCTTCCCGAGGCTAAACAGACCCAGGGTTTCCTTCTCACAGGAAGGCCTCTCAGCATCTTTGGAGCCTCCACTGGAGGCAGTAGGTCCTTGTCTCTCCTGAGCTGGAGAGTCCAGAACTGGACTTTACCAGGGCAGAGCAGAGGAAGAGGAGAACCTCTGCCACTTCTGCCAGTGGCCACACTCTTCTTCACACACCCCAGGAGGCTACTGGTCTTCCTGGCCGTAAGGGCACTGTCAAGAGCTCTGTGCCCAACATCATGACTTGGGGAGCCCCTGGGTTTCAAAGGCAACCAGAATCCCCTGCAGCAGGCTCCCTGCACACTGCCTTCCCAGTCCAGCCAGCACAAGGGCTGCCCAAGATTCAGTCCAGCCAGTGCCTTCCACTCAGTGCTGCTGGGATGTAACTGTGGACTCTACAGCTCTGCTGTGAGTCAGTCTCTCAGGGCAGCCCAGCACTGTCCTCCCAGATGAGGGTTTGGAAAGAGATGTTCCTCCCCTCCTGCCATGGGGAAGTGCTGCAGCTCTCACCTTTGCTGCACAAGTTCAAGTGTCTCTGCAGGGACAAAGTGGCTTTGTGTGGACTGCTGGTAAATGAATTGATTTCCTCCAGGGGCTGGGGGAGAAAGCATGAAGTTGTGTGCTCATTTCAGCTCTGATATCTCCTTTTTGGTGTTTGCAGGAGGAGCAAGACCAGGATCAGCCAGGAGTGGAGGTAAATGCTCATCTCTGAAGCTAAGTGATAAGGAGAAGGCTTCGTTCCTGGTGGAAGCTGATGGGTCCTGCTGCAGCACACAGCTCACTGTGTGCATCACCAGAAGCACAGGCTGGCAGCTGCTGTTTCAAGTCCTCTTCTTGCCCCATGGCTGTTTGAACCCAGCTTTCCTCTATTTTCATCAAAACAAACTCTTTCTTTTTTGTAGGGGGCCTCCAAGAAAGCTGGGGAGGAACAGTTACAAGGACCTGTACTAATAAGATGAGGGGCAATGGACTGAAGGTGGAATAGGGGAAATTTAGGCTGGATATTAGGAAGAAATTCTCTACAGTGAGGGTGGTGAGACACTGGAACACGTTGCCTAGGGAGGTTGTGGATGCCCCCTGCGGAAGGTGTTCAAGGCCAGATTGGATGAGGCCTTGAGCAACCTGGTCTAGAGGAAGGTGTCCCTGCCCATGACAGAGGGTTTGGAAGTAGATGATCTTTAAAGTCCCTTCTAACCCAAACCATTCTATGAATCTATGATTCTATGATTTTTTCCCTTCCTACCCTGTTTATGACATAGATCCCCTAGAGAAGCTAAGTCCTGGCACATTTGTGCCTTGCATTTGCCTCTGGAGGTGTCTCAGGGCTGGAGGATGGCACAACAGGATGCCCTGCAAGTTCCTCGTTAGTTTACAAGTTGATTTACATATAAAATGGCTTTAAATTTTCTGTAATTACAGGCTGGGGGTGTTGCTCAAGGCAAGATTTCCTTCTTTTGATTCTTTAATGAATGAGGATAACGGTTGTTTGGAGGTGAAAGGTGTTGGTGACTCTGTGAAGACCTAACTACATTTTGGGTGGGGGTCCTGACTGGGTCATTTGAAAATAAATCCACACGGTTTCAAATGATGTGATTTTAGTAATCAAAGATCATAGAATCCCAGATTGATTTGGGTTGGAAAGGACCTTTCAAGAATATCCACTTCAACCTCCCCGTCCAGTCAGCAGGGACATCTGCAGGTTGCTTAGAGCTACAAACAACCTGACCTGGAATAGTTCCAGGGATGGGCCTTCTACCACCTCTCTGGGTAACCTGAGCCAGGTTCTCATCACCCTCAGTGTCAAAAATCTCTTCTCTCTAGTCTGAATGTTCCTTACCCTGTGTCCTGTCACAACAGGCCCTGCTCAAAAGTCTGTCCCCAGCTTGTTTCTTGGCCCCTTTAAGCACTGAAAGGCCATCAGAAGGTCTGCCAGGAGCCTCCTCCAGGCTGAACAACCCCAAGTCTCACAACCTGGCCTCACAGCAGAGGGCTTCCAGCCCTCCCATCATTGCTGTGGCCTCCTCTGGCCCTGCTCCAACAGGTCCATGTCTCTCCTGTGCTGAGGGCTCCAGAGCTGACCCCAGCACTGCAGGTGAGGTCTCAGCAGAGGGGAGAGGAGGGGCAGAATTCCCTCCCTCCACCTGCTGCCCACAGAGCTTTGGATCAGCCCAGGGCACAGCTGGCTTTGGGCTGTGGGGAGATGGTCAGTAACAAGTTGGGGCTTGGTGATCCAATGCCAGTGACATGATGAAGCTAAACTGAGTCTGTTTTGGTCATCCCACCACCTGATCTGACACATGTGGAATTGCAGTTGTAGTTCAGCTGGAAGGGAAGACCCCTTCAGCCTCTCCCCCCAGTGAAACCAGTAGGTAGGGGTTGGGGGGATGCTCTCATTTCACAGTGAAGCTACTTTGCCCATGCAGGAAGGTGAGGCCTTGCTGGACTCCCTGACAGGCCAGCCACACCCTGAGGACATCCTGCTCTTCGCTGTCCCCATCTGTGCTCCCTACACAGCGATGACAAACTACAAGTAAGTGGCAGCGCTTGGGATGGGCAGGGTGTGGTGGCTGCTGCCTGCTCACAGAAACCTTTCTTCTTGAAGGTACAAAGTCAAGCTCACTCCAGGCACCCAGAAGAAGGGAAAAGGTACTGTACAAAAGTTCTGGAGTCCTTCTCAGTGCTCCACCTGTTGAAGTCAGCAGAATTTTATGGCCTGGTTGAACTTTTTCTGTGTTTTCACAGCTGCGAAGATCGCCTTGCACAATTTTATGCAGTCCAAAGAAGCCAGTGCAAGAGAAAAGGACCTGTTCCGCAGCGTGAAGGTGACTGGCCACTCTGCACTCATTCTCCACAAATACAGCAGCAGCACAATTCTGAGAGCCACAGAATCACAGAACGGTTTGGGTTGGAAGGCACCTTAAAGATTATCCGGTTCCAACACCCCTGCCAGGGGCAGGGACACCTTCTACTAGACGAGGTTGCTCAAGGCCTCATCCAGCCTGACCTTGAACACCTAGCATCATTTTGGGCTAAAATACTCCCAAAATCAAGGGGTTTTTAGTAGTGTTGTTTCTCAGTGCTGCTGTGGAAGAGACACTGCTTAGGCTGGAAAGAGTCATAGAATCAGAATGGGTTTGGTTGGAAAAGGCCTTTAAGATCAAGTCCAACCATTCTCTAACTCTTGCAATGCTGGTGCAACCATGTCCCTCAGCACCACATCTCTGGCTCTTTTAAACACCTCTAGGGAAGTGTTTAAAAGCTCCCTGGGCAGCCTGTTCCAGGATTGCTAACGTAGTATTGGGCTTGAGGTTCCGGTGCTGTGTATTGTGTCTGATAAAAGTGTCTTCTCCCAAGATATCCTCTAGTTTTGGGAGGGGGAATTCCCACTGCCCCTGGGAATTCACACTGGGAGTTCACACAGCTCATGGTGGGCTCTTGCCTGCCCGTGTCCCCTTGCAGGGCACTTATCGTGGGCTGGGTAAACGTCCCTCTGCTTGGGAAGGTCTTACTCACATGATTCAGTTTTCTTCTCCATTCTTGCCCTTTCTACCATTTCCTCCTCAAACTGACCCCATCAGTCTGCAAGTGCTCCCATACCTGCCACCTGGAAGAGGGTTAGTTCCTCACTGGGCTCTTCTTCCATGGATCAGTCAGCTGTTTGGCCCAAAGTCCTCTTGCTCCTCCCATGCTGCCTGTTGTGACTTTCAGTCCTGAGGTGTTTATTTCACAGAATCCCAGCATGGTCGGGGTTGGACCCATCCTCTTCCCCCTGCCCCCAGCCTTTAGTTCCTGCTGAGGGGAAGATCCCCTCTCAGGCTGGTCTTCTCCAGGGTAAACAGCCCCAGGTCTCTTAACCTTTCCTCTTCACAGAGATGCTCCAGGCCACGCAGCATTTTTCAACTCACGGAGAACTTGTCAACCACTTATTTCATGTCAGTGATCCCCATCTATGGGCTGATGGGAAACTGAACAGCAGCAGTCATAGTGTTGACTGTGTGGTACTTTGCTACAAACCCCACAATTAATGGTTAACCACCTTGAAGGGAACAGTCAGGGACCTGCTGACCCAGCCCATCTGAGTGGAGCTGATGTATGAAGCTGCACAGACATTGAGACTTCATGTACTAAAGCCCAGTGAGAGGGCAGAAGCCCCCACATCAGCTTTGTTTTCATAGAATCATTTGAATTGGAAGGGATCTTCAAGATCATCTAGTTCCCACCCCTCTGCCATGGGCAGGGACACCTTCCACTGGACCAGATTGTTCAAGGCCTCATCCAACCTGGTGACGAACACCTCCAGGGAAGGGGCATCCACAATCTCCCTGGGCAACCTAGGGTTGAAGATGTCAGAAATAGGCACATCAGCTCCTGCCAGTGAACTCTTGAGTGAGGATGGTGTTTGTAAACCTTCTGCTGTCTCCAGTGTCTCACCCTTTTGTTTTGTAGGACACGGATTTGTCAAGAAATATTCCTGGAAAAGTGAAAGTGTCCGCACCTCACCTCCTGAACAGGAAAAAGAAGTGAGCCCAGAACTGGACTTCCCACCAGCACACTGCTGCTGCTGCAGTCAGAATCCAGCAGATGGGACGGACAGACAGACCGACCGACCTGGATTGAATTTGGGTTCCATGGGGCAGATGGACTCCAACAGCTCCATACAAATAACATAAAACCACCCAGTAAAGCACTGGCCTTTGGTCAGTGAGCTGATCTCACGTGGTTCCTTCTCTAAGGCCTTGACCACTAGAACTCAGCAGCTCCTTCCCCACACCCTGGGGAAGAGGCAAAGCCCAGCCTTGGTCTGCCACAGCAGAACTCTGGTGGTGGTGGTTGCTCCTCATCCCTGCTGCTTCCCTCTACAGGGTACTGGAGTTTCTAGCAGGGGTGGGACAGTGTCAGTGCAAAGTACTTGACAAAAGGGAGTTTTGTTCTTCCCCAAACATGCCCTTGGCTGCCAGGAGCTCTTAGTCCTCCAGAGCACCTGCTCCCACCAGCACAGCCGAGCTGGGATATGCAGTTATTACCCCTGTGGATGGGAGGAGCAGACTGCCCAGAGAGGTTGTGAAAGCTCTGGAGGGAGGCTGAAGGCACCTGGACACTGTGGTCCTGGGCAAGCTGCTGTGGGGTAACCCTGCTTTAGCAGGGGCATTGGACTAAATGATCTCCAGAGGGCCCTTCCAACCTCCATCATGCTGGGATTCTGGGATTTTGTGAAGAACCTGGGGCTGGAGGCTCAGAACAAACCTGCTGTGCTGTGTGGGCACCCCCCTGAGATGTGAAACCACAACCTTTGTGGTCTGCACCACCCAAGCCACAGCTTAAGCTCCTCCAAATCAGTGCAGGCACCACAGGCATAAGTTTGTTTTAGGAGTCAAAGGTTTTAATTTGTTGGGGTTTTTTGAGGACAGCTTGGACTTGATTTCACCCCTTCCCCCACAGCAGCAGAGCCTGGTCCTTGTCACCCATGTCACCTGCTGGCAGGAGGTGACCTATTCCATGGTCACTTCCAGCGTAACTCCACCATGCTGGAGTCCTTCAGGCTGCTCCATCTGTAGGCAAGCTCCACAGGTCACTTGACATAGCTGGTAAGAGGCTCAAGCAGGTTCAGTCCCACTTCTCAGGGCAGAATATCTGCTACCTAAGGTTCACAACTGAAGTTCCACAACATCAATGAGTTCCAAAACAACAAGCTACAAACAAAGGAGGGAGCAGCAGTGCTCCACCAGTTGAACGATTACCACAGTTCATCAATGCTGACAATGTTGCAAGTTCCAAAATCCCATTTCTTTGACTTTAAAGCAGGTTTCCTAAAGCTGTAGACTACACCAGGACTCCTCACCTGGCTTGGCCATCTTCAGCCTACACTAAAGCCACACTCATCAGTCAGGGCGTGCCCCAGCATTTCCTGCATGACCACTGAAGTCCTTACGTTCTTTAAGAAGGGCTCCATAAGGAGCACTTCCCTTCCACCCACCCTATCTTCTCACTGGGGGCTGCCCTTCTTCAAGGTGGACAAGCCCAGAACTAGTTTTTAGTTTCAGCAGAGGCTCTGTCTCCCACCTGCATTAAATACATTTATTGCAAACATCTTTACACAAAAATAGGTTCTCTCTAGGCCATTCACATGCAACTGAAAGGCAAGAAGCACCTACCTACGAGGATACGGATAGTTAACCTAGACAACTTTAACGTTTGCCACGCTTGGTCAAATGATGACATCTCAGAGCTGCTCCTCCAGGCACAGCTCACTGATGTCCCAAGGGCTCAGGAGCCTGAGGTGTTGTTGCTTCCGAACCGCTGATTGACGCTGTGCAGCAAGTGCTTGGGCAGGCAGTTCCAGGAACTGGCCAGCATCTCCTTGAAGCAAATGACTGCTTCCAGGCACAGCCTTGGGGAGAGGGAAGGCACAGCTGGGAGTTAGGAGGACCATGGGCTGCAAGGGAAGGGTTCTGTGCAGCTTGCCAGTGAGAGAGCGGTCTCATGAGCAGTGCCAAGTGTGTGCTCCTGACCTGGGGCCAGCAGGTCAAGGAAGGTGATTCTGCCCCTCTGCTCTTGTGAGACCCCACCTGGAGTACTGTGTCCAGCTCTGGAGCCCCCAACACAAGAACATCTATCTGTTGGAGAGGGCCCGGAGGAGAACACAAAGATGATCAGAGGACTAGAGCACCTCTGCGGTGGGGACAGGCTGAGGGAGTTGTGGCTGTTCAGCCTGGAGAAGAGAAGGCTCCAGGAAGGCCTTCCAGTACCTGAAGGGGGCTACAGGAGAGCAACTATTTCTAAGGGCCTGTAGTGACAGGACAAGGGGTAATGGTTTGAAACTAGAGCAGGGTAGATTTATTAGAGTGGCCATTAAGTTACTGACTATGAGGGTGGTGAAAACCTGGAACAGGTTGCCCAGAATTAAATTGTGGGTGCCTCATCCCTGGAAGTATTTTAAGACCAGGCTGGATGAGGCTTTGAGCAACCTGGTCTAGTGGGAGATGTCCCTGTCTCAGAGGGGTTGGAACTAGATGATCTTTAAGGTCCCTTCCAACTCAAGCCATTCTGTGAGGAAGGGATGTTGCTCTGTCCTCACACAATGCTGCTGTTCTTCCAGCATTCTTGAGAGGAAAGAATGTTTTGAAATAATTGAGGGACATGAACAGGCCTGGGGTTGACCCTGCACTGCCTTGTATGAAGACAACAGTTTCATGGTGAAGCCTTAATGACTGGACTTGATCTCAGGTGGTCTTTTGCAACCTAAGCAATTCTGATTGCTGCTTTCTTACCTTACAAGAGATCTTGGTTGTAGAGAAAAGATGAGGATTTCATTACTGTGAGCCTGAGGGTAAGGAGAGAGAGGGAAACAGCTGGGTCATGTGGATCCACTTTGCTGAAGCAGAAACCAAACAACCCAATACTCATATAAACAGACCCTGGAAATGGGACTGGTGGGGAAAAGCTCATGATGAGCAGAGAACTGAACACCTAAATCACGAAGGCCACAGGCAAGCTGGGTACAGAAATGTCCACCAAATCCTGTAAGAGGATCTGGGTTTGTTTGGGCTTCCACATGAATCAAACCCCAGATCTGGTGCCACTTCAAACAAAAGCATGAACTCAAACATAGGAAGTTCCATCTAAGCACGACAAGGAACTTCTTTGAGGGTGGCAGAACACTGGAACAGGGAGGTGGTGGAGTCTCTATTCTCTGGAGACTTTCAGTGTCTGCCTGGACATGTTCCTGTGGGACCTGCCCTAGGTGATCCTGCTCTGCAGTGGGGTTGCACTTGATGAATCTTCAGAGGTCCCTTCCAACCTCTACCATTCTGTAATGGGCTCACACTTGTTGGAGTGAGAAGATACCAACAAGAACCTGGGCTACCAAAGAAGGGGGAAAAAAGCTCAAAATCAACTTACAGCTTTAGAATGGGCAAGCAAATTGTTGGCACAGCCTCCAAAAACGATGACCTCTCCCTCTTCACTTGCACAAGCTGTGTGCCATAGCCTAGAAACAAACAAAATCAAGCCCAAATTTTGAAGTTAACGAGAGGAAATTTTGTCCTTCACATGGGTAAACTGAGGTGAGGTGTCCTGGTTAGAGCAGAAGTTGCAAGCAGATGGTTACCACCTGCTTGCACAAACCTTATTTCACGAGCCAAAACATCACCCTCCATTATCCTCACCAACAAGAGCAAGGCCAAAGAGGAGCAGGCAACATTTCCAGGTGGACCATACCTTGGTTTTTCTGAATAGTTGTGCTCAAACTGTATCCACTCGTTCTTGCTGATGCAATAAATCCAAGCGTCGCCTGAAAAGCAGCAAAAAAAATAAACCCAACCCCAACTTGTGTTGGTTCTCCCATGTTTATGGCACCAAACATGGGCTTCGGCCCATTTTTTGATCTGAAGTATTTTTTGGAAAAATCTTACAGAATATTGGACTAGAAGTTTGAGTAATGGTTTATGGGAGTGAAGGCAGAAGGGGAAGATGGGAGAACTGTGAAGGTCCACATGCAATTTGCATAAGATCAATTTTTAGAGCAGATTCATCATTATAAATAATTCTGTCTCAACACAATTGGTAGCTCCTGCTCTGTGCAATTGGCTGTTGATCATAAAGAGATGGATCAGAAGTTGCAGGGATGGCATTTGGCAAAAAACGTTAAGGTGATGAGACACTAATTCGAGCTTCTGTGCTCTACTGTTGAAGGACACAAAGCCAACACCAAGAACCCAAAATTCAAACCAGCAAGAACCTAAAACCCAACACAAGCCAAACCCAAACCACCAAGAACCCAAAAGCCAACAGAAGACAAAATCCTTTTGGGATGACTTACTTAATGGCTGCTTGTCAGTGGTGAATCCTCCAAAGAGAAAGAGGTGGTCTGAGGAGATTGGTGTTAAAGAATGCCACGATCGGCCAACTGGGCAGATGCCTTGCGTGATTCTGCATTTCAAGAACAGAATCACAAATACACATGTGCTACAACAACATCACAGAATCACAAACTGGTAGGGTTGGAAGGGACCTCTGGAGATCATCCAGTCCAACCCCCATGCTAAAGCAGGGTCACCCACAGCAGCTTGCCCAGGTTCACAATATCCAGGCTGGTTTAGAATCTCTTCCAGATGAGACTCCACGGCCTCTCTGCTCCAGGGCTCCAGCACCCTCCTACTAAACAAGTTTCTCCCCCTGTTCAGATGGAACCTCCTGGGTTTCAAGGTTAGTGCCCTCTGCCCCTTGTCCTGTCACTGGGCACCACTGAAAAGAGTCTGGCCCCATTGTCTTGCCCCCCACCCTTTAGCTCTTGCTGAGCATTGAGAAGATCCCTTCTCAGTCTTCTCCACTGCTTCTCTTTTTTTCTCTAATTCCTTGTCAGTTATTGGAAGGATGCAGCTTCATACTGTGCTCAGCTCATGACCCAACAGCCAGTTTGATTTATTTAGACAGAAAAAGAGTTTTGTTTGAATCGATACTGTAAAAACCATGACAGCAAGTCAGCAACTGGTGAGGAGGCTCAGTTCTACCTGAGTTCTCTTGCTGGAGTAGACCAAGAATGACTAGAACGATTAGAAGTGAATCACAGAATGGTTTGGGTTGGAAAGGACCTTAAAGATCATCTAATTCCAACCTCCCTGCCATGGGCAGTGACACCCTCCACTGGACCAGGATGCTCAAGGCTCTGTTCCAACCTAGCCTTGTGCTGACTATTTCAACTTGTAACATCAAAAGTGACTTTGGAAATACCTTACCATACAAAATCGGTGTGTCACCTTGACATTGCTTTGCACACCAAAGAACTCAAGATTTAGAACTTACATTTCATTCCACTCCCAGGTATCCAGATTCAGGTAGTACAGATCATTCATCCTGGACTCCTACAAGAAAGCAGAAGATGGTTGAGATGCTCTGTGGAGGTTTCAGTGGCATGTGGTTAAACTGGGTTGGGGCTTACTCTGTATCTGCCACCAAACACGTAGCCTCTGTTCCCAACGGTAGCACAGGCATGAGCTGCTCGTGGGGAGGGAGTTTTACCCTGGGAACAGAAAACATGACATAGGAAGGTAAGGTTAGTGGAGACACAAAAGAAAACCTGCAGCAGATTAAGAGGAGCTGACTGAAGATGCCCACCACACACAGCAAACAGTGTGACCAGGCACCGTGAGTGGTGTGGGGTGACAGGACACATGATGAGCAGGGGGCTGCTCTTGGCCACGTGAGTGTCAGGAAGAGTCCTCCCATACAGGGAGGTGGTTTGGGGTGGGCTGAGCCACAGCTGGCCTTGAGATCAGCCATAGGTGTCTTAGAGGAACAAGAGAAGTGGTGAAACCAAAGCTTCTCCATGGTAGCGATGCACAACAAAGCTTGGACCAAGAACAAGGAGTGCAGAAGTGGAAGTGGTGTTCAAAACCAGGTTGGATGGGGCCTTGAGCAACCTGCTCTAGTAAGAAGTGTCCCTGTCCATCGCAGCAGGGTTGGAAATAGATGAAGCTTTAAGGTCCCTTCCAGCTCAAACCAGTCTGGGATTCTGTGGGGTGGGAGCTGAGCTCCTCTTAGGCCTCCCAGGAGAGTTCTGTGTCCTGCTAAAGGCAAACAAGCCCTCACAGTTCCACTCATCAGTCACCAGAGAGTAAAGGCTGAACTAAAGTCAGATGCAAGGCCAACAAGGAACAGAGGGTGAAAAAACATCTATTAAATTGTTCTCTCTGCAGAAACTTCTCTTTTTTTTTTTTTTTCACAGATCCATAGACTCATAGAATGGTTTGGGTCCAACACCCCTACCACAGGCAGGGACACTTTCCAGATCAACCTCCACCAGCCTGTGGTTTTGTGACATAAATTTTGCTTTTAGAGATGTACAGACTCACAGATTGCATTGAGTTGGAAGGGACCCTCAGAGGTTATCTTGTCCAACCCTCCTGCAGGGACACTTCCAACTAGATCAGGCTGCCCAAGGCACATCAAGTCTGATCTTGAATGTCTCCAGGGACAGAGCCTCAATCACATCCCCAGGCAGCCTGTCCCAGTCTTTTGCCACTCCCATTGTAAAGAACTTCCTCCTAATGTCCAAAGTGCTTATGCTAGAAGGTCCTTCCAAGTCACAGAAGACTTGGGACTGTAAACGAGGTAATAAATTGTTAGACACTGTTTTTCTTGAGTTACTTCTTGAGGTCTGTATGCAAGACAAAGCAATTCTTTGGCAAGCTGAATAAGGAGTTACAGATCTCAAATTTCATTTCCTCCAATTCTGAGGCAATCTCACTGCACTTCTCTGTTCCTCGAACACTTCTGAGACATTTCAGATGGCGTCTACTTGTAAGCAGAGTGCTTTGTTCTGTTTTGACAATCCTGCACCCAAGAGAAACGTGCCAAGCCACCATTTTACAGTAAGGATGACAGGAAACCAAGTATTTTGTATTCCTGAGCTCCCCAGGGGCCACTGAAGCATGAAAGCAAGCAAGTCAATGGGAAAAAAAGGTGAGGAGAGAAAGACAGATCCAAACAGAATCATAGAATTGTTTTGAAAGGAAAGAGACACTTAAGATCATGTCCAACTATTTACCCAGCACTCCCAAGTCCACCACTAAACCATGTCCCTCAGCACCACAGCTATGCAGCTTTGAAATCCCTCCAGGGATGGGGACTCCATCGCTGCCCTGGGCAGCCTGTTTGAGGCACTGACAATCCTTTTTGGGAAGAAATTTTTCCTCATGTCCAACCTAAACCTCCCTTGGTGAAACTTGAGGCTGTTTCCTCTCGTCTTGTAACTTGCTACTTGGAAGAAGAGACCATTCCCCACCTGTCTCCAACCTCCTTTCAGGCAGTTGTAGAGAGAAGGTCTCCCCTCAGCCTCCTCTTCTCCAGACCAAATAACCCCAGTTCCCTCAGCTGCTCCTCACCAGACCTCTTCTCCAGACCCTTCACCAGCTTCATTGCCCTTTACTGGACCTGCTGTAGCACCTTGATGTCCTTTTTTGGAGTGAGAAGCCTAGAACTGAAAAACCCCAAATAAAAGGCAAAATTCCTGGTTTCGGTGGGAGGGAAGCCCTTGGTAAAAAAGAGTGGTTTGAATTAAGTTTAAGTGGCCTCAAGAATGCTACTGACTAGGCTGCAGGTCCTTTGTATTTTGAGGGGATGTTTCTGAACCAGTTCTACCAAGAGTGTCTCAAAGGTAAGGCTGCAAATACAAGCTAATGATACCTCATGTAGTCCATCTATACGACAGAAATTAACAGTCCCCACTGCAAGGTACAGGGAATTGAAAAAGAGAATTGAAGAGAGTCCTGGTCACATAGTCCTGGTCACATAGTCCTGGCCACACAGTCCTGGCCAAGTTTCCTCCCCTAGCTGGACCAGACAGCCTGAGGAAAGACCCTGTTGTAGCTTCCTGCTCCACAGGCTTGCTGTAGCTCAGCTACACAGGAGGTTGAGGGTGGAAGAGAATTATCTCAGGAAGGGCAGGGACTTCTGGCTCTCCTCTTGGGAACATCTGTTTTCTCAGAGTGTTCCTGGCTTCAAGAGAACAGGACTCCACAATGCTCTGGCACAGGTGACAGCTCACGTGGCCAGGAGTGTCTGCCAGAACAGCAGAAACAACAGTGCTGCAGACACAGTGCTTCCCACCAGCCATGGCCTGCGATTCCCTATCCCATGGAGAGAATAAACTCAGCAAAGCACCACTGAGAGCAGCCCAGCTCCACACAGCCAACTGGGGAGTCCTGCAGGACATTTCTTACCTCCTCCTGCTAGCTACTACTAGGTCCTGCTAAGAGATCTTCCACCTTTTCTAACTCCTGGCATTTAGGGACTGGTTTGGATCCCAAAGAAGGCAATGTCACAGAGCATACAACAGTTAAAGGCTGGTAACATGAAGAAGGCTGCAAGGTGGAACAGTAAAGTAGAGTAACCTATTGTGGCTGAATTTCTGTGCTGCTTGCTTGCAAACAGTTAGCCAGAAGGACCCTCCTCATGAGATACAACAGATTAACAGCTTCATACTGCACGTTGCTGTGCAGTAACAGAGGGTGCCAGAGCACTGCACCAAGCAGCACAGAGAGGTTGTGGAGTCTCCTTCTCTGGAGAGGTTTCAAATGCAGTTGGACTTTTTGATCTTGGACAACTTGCTGTGGGTGACCCTGCTTTAGCAGGGTGGTTGGACTGGGTGATCTCTAGAGGTCCCTTTCAACCCCCACCAGTCTGTGATACACTGCCAGGCACTCAGAGCATCTGCAGCCCATAGCTGCTGGGACAGGCCACTGCTAACCCTGCAAAGCCACATGAGGAGGCCATTTTATCATCATCCTCTTCTAACTTGACACAAATTAAAGCAGTGAAGTCAGGCCCAGGAGAATCATGCTTATTTTCAGAGGATACTACAAGAGACAAGTGTTGGAATAGGTTGCCCAGGGAGCTGGTGGAGTCAGTGTCCTTGGCAGTGTTCAAGAAACATGTAGACATGGCACCTGGGGACATGGTTTAATGGCCATGGTGGTCTCAGGCTGAAGGTTGGACTTGATGATCTTAAAGGAATCTTCCAACCCAAACAATTCTAGGATTCCAAGAGACAGAGCACACAGTACACATCTCTCTTAAGAGCTGCAATTTTAACTGACAGAGGACCTACCGTAGTTATAGGCTGGCTCCAAGTAAAAGTTTCAGTGTCCAGAACATGCACGTGGTCATTCCACCCCCTAGGAAGACCTGAATTCTTTAAAAACATGAAATAAGCCATAAGTTTTAATAAGCACTCATTGAGTATTAAACTTTAAATAGAAATGGCTTCAAGGTTGACTTACCCAAAAAGAGGTTTCATCAAATTCAAAAGTGCCCCGTTGCTTCCCTTCAGGAAAATAACCATAGCCACCAAAAAAAATTAGCCTAAAAAAAAAAACAGCACAGAAAAGCTGATGAGAAATGCTATCATGGAATCACAGAATCATTTAGGTTGGAAAAGACTGAAGTTCTGCAAAGGCTGTGCTCAAACAGGAGACAAGAAAAACAGGGAAGCTCCTTCAGCTCCTTTACTCCCAGTAGCTCTACAATGCAAGTTTGCCAGGTGTGGGGCCCTGTTTCTTGCCTAATCAACCCTACCCTCCCACACTAAATCCTTCTGCAGCTGCTTCCCAAGCCTCAGGCTTCCAAGCTCTGTTCTGGTTCCAAATGTGTCAAGCTACCAGCCTGCTGCCTGCTTGCTGCTCCTCAACCTTCCCTACCTGTGCTTCCACCCAGCAGCTACAGGAATTTTATTCCTGCAGTTTCCCATCTCTGCCCTTTCCAAGCCTTATTCCCATACTCCCTGAGCTCAAAACATTCGCAGACACTCCTGTAAGAAGGGAAAGAATCACAGCTTAGGCATGGTCAATGTGGAGGAGGAGGCCAGGAGACATTACATGCAGCAGGCCCTCTACTGAAGCTGCCTGGGAAGTCTTTAGTTGTGGGGAAGTCATTTTCTTACTCCATTTGGTTTCAAAACCTGAAGAACAGTGACCATGAGCAGTCACTCAGCTGGTTTTACTGCTCTTTTGGGGGTTTAAAACCATGATTTAAATGTAATTTAGGTTTCTGTGCTTGGGTTTCAGCACATATTAGAAACTCATGGCATGGCTTGGACAGAAATTCTTACTCAATTACAAAAGCAATAAAAACCAATCTACACCACACGGAACACCCACAGCTCCAGCCTTGCATGCCTGATCTGATCACATCACCTACTGCAACCACAAGCTTTCTCTCCACAGCAAGGACCTGAAAACCAGCACCACAGGCAAATGGCACTGAATCAGGGTGGTTTGGGGTTGGACCTTAAAGACACTGAATTCCAGCCTCCATTTCCTATCTTTCCTGAGCCTCTGCCACAAACCACACAATAAAAATCCCAACAGTGAGCTTTCTCTCCATGTAATGGACATGCCAGAAGATGCCTGTGCTGTCCAGGTAAGGTTTTGTAGGTAGTAGCTCAAATCCCTACCCTGACATGACAATAAGAATCTGTAATCCTTGCCAGTTGTGACCAAAGAAGAATCAGAGAACCCTGATTGTCAACTCAAATTCACAGCAAGCCTCCCCAGCCCCTGGCATCATGCACTACAGCAGCACTGCTCACACCTGGCCCACAGCTTGTGGAGAGAGTTTTGCTCTGCAGGGATCAGCTTTTCCAGCTTCTCCTGCAAGGGGACAATTCTGACTGTGTGAGCTGCCACTATGTTGAAGTTCTGTTCTCTGGAAACAAGGAACCCTTTGAGAAATCAAGCTGGGGCAGACAATCCAAGAGGAGCAAGGAGAAACTATTTGCTGTGAGAGTGCTCTAGCTCTGGAGCAGGCTGCCCAGAGAGGTTGTGGAGTTTCCTTCTCTGGAGAGATTCCAAAGCCAACTGGAAGAGATCTTGGGCAATCTGGTCTTTCCTCGGTCTATCCTGTAGTGCCAGAAGGCTGGATCAATCTCATGGCACCAGTCCCTGCTCAGGGAGCTAGCTCTACACTAACCAAAAGGAGGAGGAAGGTGCAAGGCAACTGCAATGCTTTGCATGTCAGCTCATCTGGCTTCAACACCTTCTCCTTGTCTTTCTTATCTTTTCCAAGGTTTGCAGAGTCAAAAAGCCTTCTGGCATCTCTGGGACACTATCCCAACATGTTCAATCAGATAAGATCAACAGATAATTTAACACAGTCTTTGGTTTGTGCAAGCAGCACAAGCCACACTGAATTAACCATGTGTATCGCTGAATAAGCCAGATGCATTTTGAGAATTACAATGGCTTCCTGCTCTTCAACTGTCAAAGAAACAGAGACCCCACCTGCAGTGCTGGGTCCAGAGGAGGCCACAAAGATGGCTGGCACCCCTCTGCTGTAAGGACAGGCTGAGGGAATTGTGGCTGTTCAGCCTGGAGAAGAGAAAGCTCCATGCCTAAAAGCAGCCTTCCAATATTTGAAGGGGCTACAGGAGAAGGACTTTTTACAAAGGCATGGACGAGGGGTAACCAAGCTTCTTCCAACTGGAAGCAGCTTGATTGAGATTAGCCATTAGGAAGAAATTCTTCCCCATGAGAGTGATGAGGCAACGGAACAGGTTGCCCTGTTCTCAACAAAAAGGCTGGGGAGGCTCCAAGGCTGTAAACGTTCAAAGCCAAGTTGGATGGAGCCTTGAGCAACCTGATCTAGTGCAAGGTGTCCCTGCCCACGGCAGGGAGTTGGAACTAGATGACCTTTATGGTCCCTTCCAAGTCAAACCATTCTGTGATACTACGAAACACATGAGGTGTGACCAGAAGACTGCATTTGGAGAATAATAGAATTATAGAATGGTTTGGGTTGAAAGGGACCTTAAAGGTCATCTAGTTCCAACCCCACTTCTAATCCTCTACAGGGTTATTCTGGGAAGAACAGATTTCCCATGCAGCTGCTTACACAGCTAACCATGATGCAGCACTTGTGAAGCAAGGTGCTGAAAACACAGAGTGGAAAGTTAGCCTATGACAAGCCCACATTTCGGGCTGTGACTCACACATGCACTTTGCAGCTCACAGACACCCAAGTGGGGAGTAAGGGTTTTCTGTTTAGTCACAAGTTAAAGGATGGAGCAGTTTTAAAAGGTGAGGTGAAGAAGAAACCCATCTCTCCCTGCAGCACATCTGCAGGCAAGGAGTCCTCCCACAGCTCTTATTCAAAGAAGACACAACAAGGAGGTGTTAGAAGCAGAGACACACACAAGAGCAGGCAGTGCTGACTTGGGTGCTGCAGCCTTACTTGTTTTTGTAAACCCAGACACCAAGCTTGTCCTTTGATGAGGGGGGGACCCCTTGACATTCTACTCTGACCCACTGCAGCACTTTGTCCGTGGATCTGGAATTCAACATGTAGAACTGTAGAGAAAGAAAAAAAAAAATTTTACCCACACAGCTTCAAGCTTTTAAAAAAATTAATATTAACTTCTAATGAGCATGTGTTGGTAGAGAAAAAAAAATAGAAGTTCTTTTACTAGAATCATAGAATGGTTTGGGTTGGAAGGGACCCTAAGGATCATCTAGCTCCAATCCCCCTTCTAAAGGAGGGGCACCCACAGCAGCTTGCCCACGATCACAATGTCCAGGTGGCTTTGGAATCTCTTTAGAGAAGGAGACTCCACAACCTCTCTTGGCAGCCTGCTCTAGGGCTCCAGCACCCTCACACCAAAGGAGTCTCTCCTCCCTGTCTTGTCACTGGGCATAATTGAAAAGAGTCCGACCCCATTCTCTTGTCCCCAGCCTCTAGATGTTGATCAGCACTAAGATCTCTTCTTAGTCTTAGCCAGTGCTGCTCTTTTATGCTCTAATTCCTTGTCAGTTATTTAAGGATGCAGCTTCACACTGTGCTCAGCTCATGACCCAACAGCCAGTTTAATTTCTTTAGACAAAGTGTTTTGTGTGTATCAAAATTTTAAAAAGCCTGACAGCAAGAGCCAGCAGATGGTGAGGAGGCTCAGTTCTACCCAAGAACTGTCTGCAGGGGCAGTGACACCTTCCACTAGACCAGGTTGCTCAAGGCCTCATTCAACCTGGCCTTGAACACCTCCAGGGAGGGGGCATCCACAACCTCCCTGGGCAACCTGTTCCAGTGTCTCTCTACCCTCACTGTAAACAATTCCTTCCTAACGTCCAATCTACATCCTAGCTGCAGAGAGCAATGACATTTGGAACAAAATCTTTTTGCTAAATCTGTTATCTTTTTGCAGATTTGAGCCTCAAAACACTTTTTTACACAGCTCTGGGCATTTGAGTTGTACTACCCAAAGCTGACACACCCACTGAAGGTGGGTACAAAGTTGTCTTACCACAAAGAAAACCTGGTTAAAAATCAGTGGGTTTTATAATATCATCTCTTCTCTGCACGTTCCTGCATTTTACATGGGGAGAAATTGCTGACACACATCTATAAACTAACAGCCACCGTCAGAACAGCACAGCAGGAAGGAAGCAAGTCACACTTTATCAACTCAGATTGTTCCAGGGCTCTCTGCAAGCATCACATGAAGCTGCTTTCAGTTTAACTTTAAGAGCGAAGGCAAAACTAATTTAAACCACGCTTCAGGAACATCAGAAAGTATTATCAGAGGCTCCAGAGAAAAAAACATTTCAAACAGCTACAGAGCAGTTTCATGTCACCTCCTGGTGCTATTTCAGCAGCTCTGGAAATCCCCATCTTTCAGCAGGAGTCAATTCAAAAGCACCAACCAGCGCAACGTGATCTATAGGGTGAACTGCACAACAAGGGCAAGCACCCGGATCTTAGGTCAGGGTGTTTCTTCCATGGTGCAAAGCCATCACACCATGTGAAATGACGCAGAGCTGAGGGGTGACCTGTGTTACAAAAGTCTTGTTATCAGACCTGCTGCAGAAATGAATGCACTCAACAGGTAAAAGTCAGCCAGCTCATCACCTGCATGGAAAAATAACCCCCCGAGCATTCTGTGCTGTGCTTTGTTAGTCAAAACCTCTTAGGCAAGCACAAAAAGCACACAGCTCCAGTTAGTTCACGTCTGGGGAAGCCACTGACAGGATGAAAAAGCTGTTTATTGGCTTCCCAGAACTATAGATGCAGCCAGGGGATGAAAACATGGTGCTGCAGAAGCTGTGAAGGACACGATGACTAGACATGACACTTGCAGCGTCCCCTGTTATTAACATTAAAGCTCCGAAATGAAGTCCAAGATGCCCAGTCATTCCCAAGAAAATGTTTCCGTGATTTGTGAAGATTACATGTTTCTGGCTTTGGATGGACATTAGTTCACTGAAAAGGTGAACTAGTCTGAACAAAAACTAAGGAGGACAAAATGAGGAGGGGTTCATCTTTGAATTACCAACCTTGTTTGTATTGCCACGTGCATGATGTCCCCCAAAGAGGTAGACTACTCTGTCCACACACACAGCACAGCTTCCAGACATGGAAGGTGGAACATCTCCCTCTGTTTTACTCTTCTTCCTGGAAGCACAGTTGAAAGATTTTTATGCATGGTAAGGATTTTACCTGGAGTGGAATTTTATACCACCACCCTTTTTAAACTGTACTGGGTCACTGTGGACCATTCCAAGTTGTTGAGTTCTTCACATCCTCACAGGCTGAACAATTTACCGGTATGAGAGGGGTGTGGGGCATTTAATTAATGAGGCAATTTAATTAATACATGTTTTGTGGGGAGGAATCCTGCTTGCCCAGTTCCAGTACTAATGTGGTACATGATTTATGTGTTCAAAACCCCCAGAGATATCCTCAGGCAAAAAACGATGCACTTGTCTAAACTGAAGGTTCCTCTTTTGCTACTGGATTTTCCATGTTGTAAACATCATAACCACAAAGATGAACTTCCAGGCAATGTCCAGGGCCCTCCCTGACCACCACAAGGACTGGAAGCACAGATGAAATTGCAAAGTGCTGAGGGGATTTGGCTTCACAGCAAGGCCCCAGACAGTGCCAGAAGCAGATTTTATTTTGCTCTCGCTGTCAGGCCTGAAGGTTTCACGCTTCCAGGCTCCCACTGATCTAAGATGACTCGAGTTTCTGAGACCATCTAAGTCTCTCTGGCCACATCAACGTTTACAACTAGCTCCTTACAGAGATGCCCTCACTGATGTAGCACCACAATCAAAATACAATTTCCAGGTGCTATTTCCTCCACAAACACTTCACAGTGTTGATAACACATTCCTGTCTGAGCTGTCTCTCCTACTTCACCCCCTTGAGAACATGTTTTGTTGTTGGAATAACCAGAAAAATTGGCAAATATTTTACACATTTATTCTGCAGTTTGATAGGTGGTGACAAAGAGATCAGGGAATTCTCTCACTGTTCAAAACCCCTCAGCAAGCTTTCTAGACCAATTTAAGTATTTTTCTGGGTGCTCCCCCTGCCCGCCACCAAACCCAACAATCAAGTTAATTGTTTACTGTACCATCTTCCAGTTTCCATGTTGTAGATCCATATTTCATCCCTAGGCAGATAGAAGTCATAAAATCCCCTCACTTGGGCATTCTGCAGAAGAGGTCAGAAAAGACAAAGCAACACAAGAAGGACGCTTAATGGGTTGAGTTACTCCTGGGAATGTTTATGCCCCCTCAGAGATCTACTCACAGGACAACAAGAAGAGTGCTTGCCACACTCTCGCACTTCTCACCTGCTTGGAAAGCAGGTATGAGCCTATTCTAGCTTCTGCTGAGGACCAGACAACCTCAGAGGCAGGCTGGGGTAAATGGAAGTTAAACCACAATGTCACAGCCCAGGCTGGGTAACCAGGGTGCAGGTCATGCATGGGAACACACTGCCCAGGGAGGTGGTGGAGTCATCATCCTTGGAGGTGTTCCAAAAAATGTGTGGACATGGAACTTTGGGACATGGTTTAACGGCCATGGTGGTCTTAGGTTGATGGTTGGACTCGATTTTAGATGTCTTTTTCCAACCAAAACAATTCTATGATAAATAAGCCAAAACGTCCTTTTCAATTCCTCCACCCCCTGCATGACACCACCAGAACATGACACTAAAGCTGTCCCTGGAAATACCAGCTTATTCATCCAGTTCACTGACAATTCAGCTCAACTGCTGTCAAAACTGTGAAATGACTGGCAGCACCTGCACACCCGAGGGTGATAAACAACCACAACCAACCAACCTGCCGTAATTAACACACAGCATTGAGATGTGCTGATAATGCTGTCAATACCAGCACTTCTTTGCATGATGTGCAGTTTAGCCTGGTCTAGTAGAAGGTGTCCATGTCAGGGGGGTTGGAACTAGATGATCTTGAAGGTCCCTTCCAACCCAAACCATTCTATGAAATCAGACAGGATTTTCTTCTCTCTCAGCAGACATGCTGAGAGGACAAACACCACACTGCACTCCAGAAAAGCTACCTGTTTGCCAAGATCTGCCTTTTAACACAATTCACTCTGACATTTCAAAACTCATATATGTCAGACTCTAATCTGTTAACTGGAGCTTTTCTGTTCCAGGGGAGGGATAATTCTACAGTGTCACTCCCAAACTAATGGGACCTAATTAGCAGCACTACAGGTGGCAGGAGGTTTACTTCACAGCCTACCTTATAGCCTCCCCAGACATACATGCAGCGGCCATCAGTGACTGCCACATGCCCACTGCGCTCAGCGGGGCTGTCGTTCTCCAGCTGCTCAAAGCTGTCCTCAGCTGGAGCTGGGAGCTCTTCATCTGCCTGCAGGTCTTCATTCTCGTCAGCCATTTCGACACAGCTCTAAGTGCACAGAATAGCAGAGTAGGAAGCTGTGAAAACCACCAGAGGAAAAGAAAAAGCCACAGAGAAACTGTTGTTTCTTTCACAGTGATGGAAGTGGTGTTCCCCAGGACTCAATACTGGAACCAGTTCTCTTTCATATCTTTATCAATGATCTGGATGAGGGGATTGAGTTACCTTCAGTAAGTCTGACACTAAGCTGGAAGGGACTGTTGATCTGCTTGAGGGTAGGGTGGCTCTACAGAGGGACCTGGACAGGCTGGATCAGTGGGCTGAGGTTCAACAAGGCCTAGTGCTGGGTCCTGCACTTGGGTCACAACAACCCCCTGAACACTCCAGGCATGGTACAGAGTGGCTGGAAACTGCCTGGTGGAAAAGGACCTAAGGATGTTGGTTGACAGCTGGCTAAAGATGAGCCAGTGTGTGCCCAGGTGGCCAAGAATGCCAACAGCACCCTGGCCTGGATCAGCAACAGCATGGCCAGCAGGACCAGGGATGTGATTGTCCCCCTGTAATCAGCACTGGTGAGGCCAGACCTCTAATACTGGGACACGGAGGTGCTAGAGTGAGTCCAGAGAAGGCCAAGAAAGCTGGTGAAGGGTCTGGAGAACAGGTCTGGTGAGGAGCTTCTGAGGGACCTGGGGTTGTTTAGTCTGGAAAAAAGGAGGCTGAGGGTAGACCTTCTGGCTCTCTACAGCTCCCTGAAAGGAAGTAGGAGACAGGTAGGGGTTGGTCTCTTCTCTCTGGTAACAAGCCACAGGGTGTGAAGTTGCACCAGGGGAGGTTTAGGCTGGGTATTAGAAGAAACTTCTTCACTGAAAGGGCTCTCAAATAATGGAACAGGCTCCCAAGTGAGGTGGGTGAATCACCAGCCCTGAAGGTACTGGAAAGATGCAAAGATGTGGTGCTGAGGGCCATGGTTTAGCACGAGACTTGGTTGGACTTGATGATCTTAAAGGTCTTTTCCAACCAAAATGATTCTATGAACAATCTACCCCATCAGTCAAGACAGTTTCACACAGGAATTCCTGAGTTGTATGTATTTTTTCATAATTTCTGTTCCAAATTGAAGACAAGGCCTCTGTTTTTGTTATTAAATCACACTCATCTGTAAATACATTAACTGATGGCCAAAAAACCCCAACCAATCCACAGTGGAATGAATTTGACATCTTTGCTTACAATATGATCTTCACAAAAGTGAAAACTCTTACACTTTTCAAGCAAAGCTCCCTTTGGGCTACCTAAGCCAGGTGTCCCAAACATAAACCTTCCCATAGCTATTAAATGCAGGACATACTATTTATGCTGGAAAAAAAAAAAAAAACACCACATGAAACATAGCCAATCCAATGGCCTGAAAGGTCTTTTCCAGAAGGACAAACCCCAGAGTGTCCTGGAAAGACTGCAGCTATGTGCATCCAGCCTACAGCTCCCGAGCAGCTCAGGGATAAGAACAGCCTCCACACAAGAGCTTTGGCACAAGTGAAGCCCCAGGGCCACGCTGTCACTGGGGTCACTAGTAATTCAAAGCCCAAACTATGGGAGGAATCAAACCAGGAAGGGACACTGAGGTCAGCCCTGCCAGGTAATTCTGGAAATTGGCTACAATGGAGAAGGGGGACCCCTGAAAAATGGAGTCACCTTCCACTTAAGAGTTACTCCCAAGTCTCTGTCTGCTTTTAGGTTTTCTCCAGCTGAAGCTGTCACCACACAAAGAACTTCAGACACAGACCAAAAGGTGAGGGAGGCTGGAGAGCCGAGGAGACGGTTCTGTGCAGGCGGGCAAAGCCAGCGCAGCCGGAAGGGCTGCAGCGAGGCGATCAGAGCCCGCACGAACAGCAAATCTTCCACACCTACACCACTCCTGACAGGACTTTGTTCAACGTGGATTTCTCCAGTGATGGAGGCACTACACCACCTTCGGTAGTTTATTTTTGAGCTTTAATTATGCTTTAAGTTAGAAAGCTTTTACCCACACCTCAGTGAAATCCGCCTGCTTCGAGTTAAACAGATTTTTACTGACTCTCCCCACTGACCACCATTCTTTAATTATTTTTTTCTTGTTTTTGTTTTTAAACAAACTAAGACACTGTGGGCAACTTCTATCCCCCTTCAGCAATTTTACAGTCGTGTAGTGAAACGTTTCTCCTAAGTCCTTGCCCTTTCCAAGCCCCCTCTAGTTCGACACCTCTCTCTGGTCACAGCCAGAAATTATCTCCTCACGATACCTTTTCCCTGTCGCGACATACCCCTAACAGCAATGCGCCATCACTCACCAGCCGCCTTAACAAGGCCTCGACCCTCCTCGCTTTCTGTCAAGGACCGATCCCCCTTCTCTTCCCCAGCCCCACAGCGCGCAGCCGCCTCACCGCCCGCTCCTAGCTCCGGCCCTCCCCCTTTCCGCCTCAGCCACTCGTCCCCTCTCCCGAGCCGCCGTTCCCCGGGCCCTACCGCGGTGGTGGTGGTGGGTCTGCAGGCGCGGTGTCACGGTTGCCCCCTCCTTCCCGCACCTCACCTCTGCGGGCCGCGCTCCGTCAACATCCGCCGCGGGCGGGAGCTTCCGGCAGCGCCGCGCAGGCGCCGTCCGGCCCCGCGGGGACCGGAGAGGGCACTGGAGACCGGGCAGGGTGAGTGGGCAGCGGCGATACCAGCGCCGGTTGCTAACAGGGGTCACCTCAGCTCAGGAGCTGAGCCACTGAAATTCACTTGCAGTGACTCAGGGCTGTGACAGGTACAGCCAGTGCGCGATGGACAGTGACCTGTCCCCTCCAGTCATAGAGACCTTAGGGGTCGGTGAAGATCAACCCTCAACCCAGCCCCACCGTTGTCCACTAAACCCTATCTTGAAATGTCCTTGGGAGAAGAGACTAACACCCACCACACTCCCCAACCTCCTTTCAGGGAGTTGTAGAGAGCCAGAAGGTGTCCTCCCCCTCCCCCTCCCCCGGCCACCTTTGGGCTGAACAACCTCAGCAGTTGCTCCTCCTCAGACCTGTTCTCCAGATCCTTCACCAGCTTTGTTGCTGTGCTGGTTTGAGGCCAGCCAGAACATCTCTTGCCCCGAAAGGGACAAAAGAATGACACACGCAAACGGATTGGAGAGTGATGGAAAAAGTTAAAATGGAAAAACGAATTGGTGAAGCTACAGAAAACTACAAACTACAAAGCATAGTGGAAAAGAACATCCTAAAGCATACAGAATCCCCTCACAGGATTCCCAAAAGCTTCCCAGTCCTCCCTTCCTCCCACCTGAGGGTCTACCCAACCCCTCAGGGCTCTTCCTTCCCCCCCCTCCTACTGCTAGGCAAGTCTCAGGCTAGCCAGGTCTGAGACTGCCTCCCCCTCCATTCTCCTCCTGGCATTAGGCCTAGACAGGCCTAAGAGGCCTTGAGGATACTCCCCCGGCATTACCCGATAAGAGAGGACATCTCCCATGGGAGCAGAGGGAAGAAAGAGGAAGAGAATGACTCTGCAGATGGCCTTATAGGGTGCAGGACTTATGGGTAGAAATACGCCATTTCCTGTGTCCACCCCTCTGGGTGGGCACCCAGGACACCAGAGGTGTGTCTCATGTAGCAGTGGCAGGGGGCATCCAGCCTAAACTGCCACAGTTGCCCTTCAGTGTCTTGAAGTGTGGGGCACAAAACAGCCCACCGTTCAAGGTGTAGCCTCACCCGTGCTGAGTCCAGGGGCACAAAAGCACTGCCCTGGTCCTGCTGGCCCCACTCTTGCTGCTCCAGGCCAGGATGCTGTTGGCCTTCATGTTCCCACCTCTCCAGAACACTCTGGGACCAATATGATGTGGGGTGTTTCATTGTCAAGGGAAATGCATGTTGGTATCCCAGGGATGACTACCTAAGAATGTAGTATGACATGGCTTTTTTTTTTTTAATGGCATAAAATTACAGCTCTGCTACCCAGTCCCCAAATTGCCCTTTCTGAGGTAACATGGCTCCAAAAACGTTGCAGATGGGGGGGAGGGAAAAAAAAAAAAAAAGTCAAAACTGGTCTTGATTGAACCCTCTATAAAATTTTAATGACTGTGCTCCTAGATACTTGAAACAGAAAAAATAGCAAGTACTACATATGCTGCTCTTAAACAATAAATAAACATTATTTTTAACCAAGAATTAAATATAAACTTCACACATCCAAAATACAATATACAACCCATTTCAAAAAAGGGCTCCTTGCTGACAAATGTGGTAAAACCATTCTGTGAACTGCTCAGAAGTTTTCTTATACAAGCAGCAACGCTGCTCGCTGCAGCCTCTTCTCCCAGTTCCACAGTTACTTTACTGGTTTTCCTACTTCTGGATTGCCAAATGATGGAGTCTGGTGGAATCAAACAGATTCAGTGGCAGTTAGTAAGTTGCTACCTTTCCCAAGGCTGTGAATCCTCCAAAGATAGTGCGTTGAACTAATCTGGTGTCTTTGTGGAAAGGCTGATGTGCTAAGGCTGGAGCAAGATTTTTGACTTATGCCATGTTTTTATCCAACTGGAAAACATTTTGAACTATCTTTGTCACCTTCAAAAAATAATTAAGTTGTATAGACTGCCTCATTAAGACCACAACTGCAGAAATTAATATATACAAAAGTTTGATCAGTTTTCTATATTGCAGAAAACAAGGAGGCTTCCATAAAAAGGATTTCTTTGTTCTCAAACCTCACTTTAGAAACTCAGCTTAACATACAGTTGTTCTGTAGCATTAGTAAAAGTTTGCTAACGAAAGACCCTGCTGCACACCGTGGTAAACCCAAGTGTTCAACAGTTCGGCTGACTGATGTCCTTCATGTTGTGTTTAGTTGGTTTTGTCTTTCAGATTCAGCTTTTTTCTCCTGCCGGTGGCTGACTGCAGCCCAGAAGGTGATTTTTTTCAGCACTTGCTGCAGAAGTTTTGATGGCAAGCAGTGTATCTGATTCTTGAGGAGAGTTGCATTCTTACCAATGCAGTCAAGACACAGCCTGAAGAAGGAAAAAAAAAAAAAACCAAAACCAAAACACACTAAAATGGTCTACAACCTAAAGAAAAAGTGACCTCTACTAGAACTGGCTGAAGGACAAAGCTCAGAGGGTTGCGATCAGTGGGGCAGTCTAGTTGGAGGCTCTTGGTGTCATCCTGTTCAATATCTTCAAAGACTTGAAGGCACAGAGTGGACCCTCTGCAGGGTTGCTGATGGCACAAAATAGGGAGTGGCTGACACGCCCTCAGACTGTGCTGCCATTCGGTGAGACCTGGACAGGCTGCAGAGTTGGGTCCAGGGAACCTCATGAAGTTCAACAAGGACAAGTGTAGGGTCCCACACCTGGGGAGGAGTAACCCCTGCACTAGTACAAGTGAGGGGTGACCTGCTGGAAAGCAGCTCTGCAGAGAAGGACCTGGGAGTTCTGGTAGATAAATTCACCATGAGCCAGAAACATGCTCTTGTGATGAAGGCGGCAAATGGTGTCCTGGGTTACATTAAGAAGAGCATAGCCAGCAGATTGAGCAAGGTTCTCCTGCCCCTCTACTCTGCCCTGGGGAGGCCACACCTGGAGTATTATGTCTCTTTTTAGAGGTACCCAGTGACAGGACAAGGGGTAGAGGGCCCAAGAGGGAAGTCAGGAGGTTCCATCTGAACAGGAGGAGAAAATTCTCTGCTGTGAGGGTGCTGGAGCCCTGGAGCAGGCTGCCCAGAGAGGCTGTGGAGTCTCATCTTCTGGAGAGATTCCAAAGCTATCTGGACATTGTGATCCTCGGTAAACTGCTGTGGGTGACCCTGCTTTAGCAGAGGGGTTGGACTGGATGATCTCCAGAGGTCCCTTCAAACCCCAAGAGTCAATGCTTCTGTGAAAAGCTTGTGATGTTCACTACGTATGTTGTGCTTGCAAGTGCAGGAGGGCATTTTCTACACCACCAACATATAAACTGCTCTGGATCACCACACATTACATGTTTCAAGTATTTACTGAGACGGTAACTTTATATCTTACCTGCCTGTGTAGAATGTGGTTAACACCCACATGTACAAACACACATAATTTACACTTGACTCTCTGCCAATAACCAACTCACCTGAGGAGTGAATAAGGTTGAGTCTGAAATATCAACAAGTCACTGCAGTGACCCTGAAAAACAGAAAAAAAGAACGGTTAAAGTAACAAACAGCTAACCTCAGCAAAATTGCTACTGTCTGAAATTACTACTATATTAATTACTAAGTGTTACCAAAAATGTAGCATTTACACTGAAGCTGGTGAGACACTGTCCAGGCTGCTCAGAGAGGTGGTAGATGCCCCATTGATGGAACCATTCCAGCTCATGTTATTTGGGGCTCTGAGCAACCTGCTGTAGTTGCAGATGTCCCTGCTGGACTGCAGGGCAGGGGTTGGACTAGATGACCTTGAAAGGTCCTTTCTAACTCAACTAATTTTGTGGTTCTCTGATTCTATACAATTGTCAATAATTGAGACCCAATTAGGAAACAGATTAATTTCTGGAGATGATTGTTACATAGGTTAATTATACTTAGGAACCATTCTAGGTTAAATGTCCCTTCCAGCACAAAACATTCTTCTCCAGGTCAATTGTTCTATGATTTATTACAACATGTATCATTTAAAACTGGTAACACCTAAATAATTATTTATAAAGAATGTGAGTAACAATTTCCTTTTTAAAAGCTTATATAATTTATAAGCATATATATACACACACACATATATATAAAGGAATACACATTCCTTTTTGTAATGGCAAGAAAAACCCTCCTAAAACTCTAAGAACAAGTAAGGTCACATCTGTCCCCCCACATGATGGAATGAACCCAATAATATTAACTTTATATAAATTTTAATTGCCATAACATTTCATTATTCAGTTTACTCACTGTGTCCATGAAATGCAGGTCATCTTTGCTTCCACCAAACACCATCACTTCTCCCTCTTTTCCAAGGCAGGCTGTGTGCCACAATCTAGAAATAGTGACAGACACAATTAGTGACCAAGCAGCAACCAGTAGTTGTGTTAGCAGCAAAATACACCTCAAAAGTCTCTGTTTTGAAGGGTTTCAGAGAAGCAGTAAGTTTACTGGCCTGTTAACCTCTTCACCTCACACAGACTCTCCTCCATCCTTCATATTCAAGTTTCTTTTCAAGACTTTTTTTGCTTTAAGGATCTAAGTTAATAGAAATGGAATAAGAAAATGGAAAGGTCATTTATCTAATCCTGTTTGGAAAAGACCCTTAAGATCTAGTCCAACTGTGCTCTAACTCTACCAGGTCTGGTGCTCAATCACATCCCTCAGCACCACATTTCTGTGTCTTTTAAACATCTCCAGGGTATTAGGCACAGAGTCCTGAAGTCTTGCTGGCCTCACTACTTACCCAGAAGAGTTTTATAGTTTTGAGGGGACATTTTACACATTGCTCTGTGGCCTACAGAAACAAAGATTTGCACAGAGTGTGTTTGGCCTTAGGATTTCTGAGCCTCTCACTTTTGTCAAATATCACTGAAATGGGTCAACTGATTCAAAATGTATCTGAGAACTGGCCCTGCATGCACAGAGCACTATAATGTAACCCTTATTAGGAAACCAAGACAAAGTCAATTTCAAAAGGCTTCAAAGAGTAGAAAATAGAGCCTTAAAATAGAATGTGACTCACTTCTTTGACAATATAAAAGGGGAGAGCAATGTGACACCCATCTTATGATAATTTCACTGAATGGTTACACTGCAGAGTCATTTAGGTTGGAAAAGACCTTTAAGACCATGAAGTCCAACCACTGTATTTTATTCAGAAAAATTTTTGTCATTCTTTGAATCATCTGTACTCACTTTATACACTTACTTATCACTACTCCAACCAAACCTTACAGCAGAAAATGTTTAGAACATTACATAAAACAAGATTTTGCCATCAACAGCTTATGTCTCTCTCTAAAATTTCCACTATTTCTTAAATTCACAGAATCATAGAATGGTTTGGGTTGGAAGAGACCTTGAAGATCATCAAGTTCCAACACCCCTGCCATGGGCAGGGACACCTTTCACTAGAGAAGGTTGCTCAAGGCCTCATAACTTCAATTCTAACAGGTTTAAGATTGGGGGATTTTCAGTACTGACTCTTATCCCATAACACTAGAATGAGAGCTTAGAACACAATTGTCCTATTGCAGCTTTACTCTTTCCCCCAGATATTCCTGGGAACCATTTTCTGTGCGTCAGTTACATCCCATCCACACAACTTGTGCTATGCGTATAAAAGTACAGGGTATAAAAGACCCCCAAACCAACCCAAAACCCAAAGATTTTGCTACTTCAGCAGCTGTGTTTTGCTAAATTTAATTTTATTAATAGTAGATCAAAATCTGTATTTCCACTGAAGTATCACAAGATGATTATCACCACAGAGCTCTGGCCCTTTTTAAAGTCTGCTTAACCACAGTAACACGCAAACCCAAACATTTTCACTTCCTCACTCCAGTCATATCAACACTTGTTCACTGTTCTCCTTAAGCTAAACTGTATCCCACCTTTTCTCCTCCTCATACCTGTAGGATAGATCTGTCTCTGCCTTATCTGCATTAGGAAAACTCTGGCCTGGACTTCATCACCGAAGAACACTGGGAAGCCTTTCCTGCCTTCACTCTGGAGACATCCTAGCTTGCAACCTGAGGCTTTTTTTTCTACCGACTGACAGTTTCTGGCCTCTGACAGCTGCTCTAACTTATCACCTAAACATTCTAATAAAGCATGTTATTTAAATTACACAAATGTAGCCTTTTTTGTTTTGTTTTCAGAAAGCTTTTCTAACCAGAACAACAGAAGTACATTGCAACCAAAACACTGGGGAGCAAGTTAAACACACAATTTGTTCTCTTTTAAGCCAGCATGCAAAATATTAGCTGAAGTACAGGTGGCAGGCATAATTTTCTACCCAGAAAGAATCACAGATCTATAACCTGGAAGATAATTTGGTTAGAAATTACTAAATTTGTTTAGAATAAACAGTTTGTTTAGAAATTACTAAAAATGGAGGTTGAAGGAAATTCTCCTTTAGAGAATTTAAGAAGGGAATGGATTTTGCAGAAGCAGCAGAAAAATATACTCCTGCACATGTGATATACCATCTAGCATCATAATGTATTATACATATAACAATTTAAAAAAATGTCTAAAAAGTACACATCTACATATCCTTGTCAGTGTATTTTAAGTCCTGCTGTAAGGCCATGAGTGACACAACTGACTTAAACCTTTTCCAGCCACAGAGATCCTGCAGCAATCCTGTGCAAGTACAGGGACAATTAAATACTTCCCACTCAAACCAGTTCAATATACAAACAGGGTTTTCATGTGGTTCCTTTTATCCATGTTTCCAGGAATTCCTAAAAAAAGGTTATTGATGTATTTTTTGGTTTATTTTTTAAAGGGAGGGGAGGTAATTTACTTAAATAATTAATCAATGGAAGGCAATGGCCCTCAGCCTACAAGCTGCACACCAAGACCTTCAGATGGTAGAGAATTACAGGACACGTTTGGGCTTGAGGGAGCTCCGAGACTCTTGTCAGCGTGCCACCCAAAAACTCTGCTCTTAAGAGGGTCTGGGCTGAGTGGACAGTACAATCCCCAGCAAATTTAGAAGTACCAACACCAGGAACCCTCTTTGGGTACTGTGTACCCCAGTATGGCATCTGCTCTCACCTTGCCTGAAAACCACTTGGAGCTCAAGTCACAGGTTCCTAGCATCCAGCCCTACCACCACCTTAGGCACAAATGTTATTCCATCTTACTTGCAGTGTAAAGGCTGAGCTGCAGCAACCTGGGCTGCTGCCTGTAGAAAAAAGAAAACACCTAACATCCTGTCCCTTCCTGATCCTCTTCTGTACCTACATAAGGTGAGGAGCCCACTTCAGCAGTTAACGTTACTTGAGTGGTCTCCTACAAGATGTGAACACAAAGATACAGGATCCTTGACTGCTAATGATGTGCTTTGATATTTAAGGCAGTCAGTCCCTTCCTATCAGTTCACTGATTGTAAGAGGACAAAAAAAAAATAATCTGGAGCTAAGGTACAAGTTTATTCAAGCTGGAAAGGGTTTGGAATCTAAAAAAGCAGAAAACTTGGTCTAAAATTGCTGTTCAAAAGACACCCTGGAATAGGATAAAACAGGAAGAAAATTAATGGAGGCAAAGATACTTCAGTAACAGAAAACAGAACGTGAGACAGGAAGCATGCAAATGTCAGACCAGAATTGGACAGTCTGCTAAAAGGAATGATGTAGAATTGTGTTGAAAATATCTGGGTGAATGTATAGAACGGATTTCATGAAAAGCTGAGTATTTACTACCTACAGCAAATCAACTCAATAGTATTTAGGTTATAAATACAGAGAATGCTTCACATACTGTGTTAAAAAAAAAAAAAGAACTCTGTGCACTGATATAGCAAGAGCCTGCTTTTAACGGCAGCTTCTGGTTCAGAACATGAACCTTAGCCAGAAAGACTCTTCTGGAACCTTGAACTAGAAGGGGCAGGAACAGAGCCTGGAAGATCTGTAATGTTGTTCCAAGTAGGAACACCAGACAGACATTCCAGAACTAGGTCCTTTTTGGCTGGCAGTTAAGCTCTCAAAATAAACCTCCAGAGTAATTTACCGAACTGCTTAGTATTAAATTTAGTTTTCCAAGACTATAATCACAATTAGCTGCTTCTGCTCAGGGCAAAACCACAACCAAACATGGTTACTTTTGAGCCCTGAACGGTACAGAGTTTTCGTGGTTGTCTCTCCCACATTTTTAATAATCCATCAATTTTATCAGCTTTTATTAGTCTCAGAAGTTAATCCCTCAAAAGTTGTGATATATATTTTCTCATATAAAAATACTCTGGTGATAGAAGAGCAGGATAGTTGGACACCCAGATCCTTCACCACAAAACACCTTTTAATGCAAGCAAGCATCAACTACAGTGAATGTAGAAAGCAATAATGCTGTATCAGATCTGGAGGAACATGTTATAAAAGCAAATCATTCAATCACACTGTATTAATTTTCCAAGATATTCATATAATGTGGTTTAAAAATACAGTTCATTAATTTAAATTACTTAATTTTCTCAAATGCCTCAATTTCAGCAAACAGGATTGATTTTTGTATACCTAGGCCTACTCTTAGGCAAGTGGGTGAGCTGTTTCCATCCATTTGTTGTAATGCTGTGAATCCAGCCATCACCTACAACAGAAGAACATAGATTAGAACATCAATACTTTTTCTTGGGACAAACTATCACCGTTATTTATACAAAAAGCTCCATGTCCTAAGAGAACATTCTATTAAGAGAACAGTAAAACCATCACTACTTTTACTCACATCTTTTCAGTCTTTGTCATTTCACTTCATCATGCACTCAAAGACCTCAATGCATTGAAATCTCCCTCCCAGTGGAATACAACTGACATTTAATTTTTTCATTTATTTAATGAAAAGCTGACTTTTCTAGAAGAGGAACTCAGTATAAGACTACCCTACTTTGCAGTCAACATAGCAATGATTTGGGTTGAAAGGGACCTTAAAGATCATCTAGTCCCACCCCCCACCATGGGCAGGGACACCTCCTACTAGGCCAGCTTCCTCAAGACCCCATCCAACCTGCCTTTGTCCACTTCTAGGCCTCTACAACCTCTCTAGGCAACCTATTCCAGAGCCTCACCACCCTCATGGGGAAGAATTTCTTCCTAAAGTCTAATCTCAAATGAGCTTCTTGCAGTTTTGAAGCCATTACCCCTTGTCCTGTCATTCCATAACTCTGTAAAAACTTCTTCTCCTGTAGCCCAGTTCAAATACTGGAAGACTGCTCTAATATCTTCCCAGAGCCTTCTCTGGGATGAACAACCTCAGTTCTCTCAGCCTTTCTTCACAGGAGACATGCTTCAGCCCTCTGATCATCTTTATGACCTTCCTCTGGATCTGCTTTAACAGGTCCATGTCACTCGGGTGCTGAGGACTTCAGAGCTGGCCCTAGCACTGCAGGTGGGGTTTCAGCAGAGCCCCTCAGAAAGGGGCAGAATCACTTCCTTCAGTGTGCTGCCCACAGTGCTGGGGATAAACTCAGGATTCAGCTGCATTTAGTAGCTGTGATCTGCTCTTCACCCAAAAACCTACATTACATTAACATTATTATTCATATCTTACTTCTGCAATTGTTTTTTATGTCATGGTTACCCTCTGTTCATATCAAAAGGGTTGAACCTCTTGCCTTTATTCTTTTAGATGACAGTTTAATGAAAAATTTATTATCATGTGTTCTCATTGTACTACTCAATGTGCTTCTGTATTACTATAAAGTAGTAAGAAGACAGAAATACTCAAGCACTAAGAAAATTCTTTAACAAAATTTAGGTTTAGTTTGAGAGGAAGACAACAAAGATGCATGGTGCTACAAGGTGAACAACAGAATAATAATCTCCAAATTACTTACTTAAAGGAACATTATCAGAGCTTAGTCCACCAAAAAGAAAAAGTCTGTCATCTCCTATCGGAGTCAACGTGTGCCAGGATCGATCCTTTGGTTTCTCTCCACTGATATTAATTCTTGGGGAAACAAACCAAACAAAACAAATGTTCAAAGAATGTTGGGGGGGGGGGGGGGAACCAAAAAAACAATGATCTGAATTAATTCTGGAGAAGTGAGCTCAGATTCAAAAGTGATTTCTTGTAATTAAGTGTTCAGAGAAGAGTTACTATCTAAACAAAGGGCAAACAAAATAACGTTCTAGTCTCAAGATCACAAGTCATTACTTAAGGTACAACTGAAAGCACTCAGGGCAGCAACGAAAGGACTGAATACTGAAAATGAACTGCACAGCACATGTGAGGAAACAGACTGGGTTATTTGAGATAATATCCAGATAAAATGCATTGGATCCTGAGGAGCTAAAGTCTCTCTCCTCCTGGGAAAATGCTACAGGTAAATAAATCCTAGGAAGTACACTAATACCCAATTTAGTTTAAATTTAAATATTTACCTCATACTTTTACTTGATTTTAAAAAAAAAAGTTAAGATGCTTATCTTGGAGTGGAGGAGGATCTTTCCCCCATGATGAGCCAAATACAGATAGCAAAGAGAGCGTTCAAAAAGACATCACAACTAAAATTCCATATGGATAAAGGTACCCATCTAGAAAATGAGGATGTTAAATCACTACATGCTGTGCTTAAAACAGCATCATTGATGCTTTGGTGCAGAACAGAAAATGCTTAGTAACCACTAGCAAATTAAATTAAATTGAAATCACAATGTAGCAGCTGTTAAAACAGTCCCAAAATTCCCATTCTGCTCTTGGAATAACTATAAAATTACCATTGAAACTATTTAGCAATATGTTTCAATCTGCTATGTGCAACTTGGATGTTTCAGAGAAAGAAGCATACCTTCCAGACCAAGTCCAAGTGTCTAAATTCAGGCAGTGCAAATCATTCATCCTAGTTTGCTACAAAATAAACAAATAACAGTTGTGTTATCTTAAGCAAACAATACATTTCAGTTAAGGCCTTCCCAGGACAGAATATTCCATGTAACAATATTGTGAAGAAAACTGTACCCATGTGCCTTAAAACAACTCTTAGTATGAGGCAGAGAAAAAGGCATTTCTTCTCAAATCCCACCATGCAACAACCAGAAAACTATCTGGGAGGAATAGTTACAGTGATACAACAGCAGTATGGGGCCAATTTTAACTTTTAATAGAGAACTATGTGATTTTCAGCTCCTGTAAACATACTCAAGTTTCATCCATAGAATTAATGGTAGGTGACTGCAGAAGGTGTTAACACTCTACATATAGTTTCCTCTGATTATTTTTCTTTGCATCCTCCTTCCTGATCACTTATTACTCAAAATATTCTAGTAGGTGCTGTACTTGGGACATGACATGCCATAGAAAGTCCATCACATCTGTGGTTTTCTCTTTTTTTCCATAAGGCAAGTCCTTTCACAAAGTAACAAGATTTTATAACCCTTTAGCATTTGCCTTAAAAAACAATAAAATGGATCAATGAGAAATCAATACACTTACTTATCTGTCTGTGCTTTGAGAAGAAGGGATTACCTCAGAACCATACAAGGGGAAGAATATAAGAAAGAATTTATTTTATACTGCAGCAATATTTTCAATGGCTCATGATACACTTGACTGCTATTTCTGATTCCCCTAGGTACTACAAAACAATAGCTGAGAAGTAGGGAAACGTATCTTGCCTTACCTTAACCATTTCTTTTCTCCTAGGGTAGTCCATAGATCTATTAGAATAAGCCTTTCTCCAGCTTGCAGCTCCTTTGTGCAGAAACTAGACTTCTCATTTAAGTCAGAACAGGAGTGGATTTACCCTTGAGAACTCAGCCAGTTACTAGGAAGTTTGAGAGACTTCCAAAGCTGTCCACCAGAGCAATGGAAAGTCTCTTGGATGTTTCAGGAAACAGCAAGGTTTTTGGGATAGCTCTGATCAAGTAGGTGCTAGCCCTTTGCTGTCCTAGGGAAGAGAATGTTGACTAGCATTTTTGAAAGGCCTTCCAAGAGACCAGTAGATTGAAGAAGAACAATTGAGGGCTTTGGTGTGCTGCCTGAGAAATGTTATTGTTATATTCACCCTCTTGCAGAGAAAAAAGCGTAATCCAACTGACAGCTAGAGGAACATATCTGTCTTCTGTTGAGAAGTCTACTCATTTCCCGCTGCTTCAGGTGGCGAGGAACAAATGATACAAGCAGAAAGCAAAATGTGATTACTATCTTCTGCTGTACCTGTACAGAGCCAGACACTTGGAGAAAAGGCATCATCCTGGCCTCTAGAACTAAAAATATTTAATCATCTTGGAATACATCAGTTTGATGTGGAGGATGTCTATTAAAGATTAGAAAGACAGTTGCTGTTATGCTGGAATTTAAGGTTTCAAGAAGATCCTGTTCAAGCCCTCCTCGCTGACTCTCCTTTCCTAGGCATTAGGCAGGAGATGGAGCAGTTTTCAGTTTCTTGGTTCCTGGGAAATCAATGTGTTATCTTTATATTCTCATGATTCAACAGATTGACAGGTGCATCATTACATCAACCTCATTCTGAATTCAAAATACAGCATCAGCTGGGACATTCATGTCTAAAATTCAGTCCTTTATATAGCTTTAGCTACTGAAAATGCCTTCCTACCCAAACCTTATGAGACATTGCAAAGCACAGTCAGGTTATGGTATCACCATTTGGCATGTGCCAAGTTTCCTTCCAGTTCATGGATTTCTAAATGCTACCTACTAAATTGAATCATTCATGTAAATTCTAAAATGATTCTCAAGCGGCTTAAAAGCATCAAGTCTCCTAAGAGGGTTTGCATTTCATTTTGAGCTGCAAGGGCTCCTCAGACATCCTACTTATCTGCAGCATGTTCAGTTCTGTGCAGCTCAGTAAACATGAAGAAAGATCTGCTTTGTCTCAGGATTAGCTTTCCAGCAGGATGAAAGGCATTAAAGGTGACATATTTACAGCTCACTGCTGTTAAAGTAAACTCTTTGCAGCTCTCCAGTCTGAGATTTACCATCCAACAGCTACTGCAGCGCAAAGCTTTCTAAGAGAAGGACTGCAGCTCAATCTATCTTCTGATCTTCAGTGACAGAAAAGATAGGGGAAAATAGAAATATGCATACATTAAGGCATTAGGTGTGTGAAGAGCTGCTGGAAAGACTTTGGGTTTAATTCATCATTCTTTACACAAAAACTTGCCACTTCAATCAAAAAGGAGACTTGTATCAACTTTTGGACTAACTCTTTCCTTCCCACTTTCTCCCATTTGTTTGCAGGGGCTTACCTGGAGGAACAGAGTCCACACAACACTTCTGAGCCTGTTTTCAAATGATTCCTGGTACAATTGATTTTGATCATCATCACCATCTTCTTTTACCAGTTCTATCTCCAAGTTTGGAAAAAGGTGCCCTTTCCTCCCAGAAAGATGAATAGGAGAAGCCTCATGACACTTCCTGGCCCTTTCTGGTTCCTTGCAGAGCCTTTTCCCTGGGAAGATTTGTATTATGGTGAACTAGAATGTGAAGAAGGAGCAGAGCAACCCCGTATTTGCTCCTTAATGTATGGAGAAAAGCAAGACTTGATCCTTTGGGGAGGAGTTACTCCTGTAGTCAGGAAATGTAGTAGCTTTCCGATGCCTTTAGCTTTCCTGTTTCATTAATTCCTCAAGCCCCACTGAACATTCCCTAACATCTCTAAGTCTCCATCCATTATTTTCTAGGATAGAAAGTGAATCAATAACAATGACTAGGGTGAAAATTTAACTTGCTGCTCTCCCACAACATTAAATACGGCTTTCCAAAACTTTGCTCTTCTCAGACATTGCTCCCAAGCAAGTCAAGTTTCACTGAAATTTTGCAAAAGGGTTATTAAGGAAGTTGATGTGACCTGAGGGACACAAAAACCTTGTCAGATCAGAGCCTTCTTGTATTTCTGAGTCCTGTAGTCAGAGTTAGAGAAGCCAGGGGGCACGTCCTCTTAGGGCATATCTAGTCATGCAACAGCAGTGGAGAAATGATAGGCGAGCTCCTGTTTCCTAAGAATTTCACTTGCAGAGGCTGCATGAGAATCCCAGCTTGAGTTACAAAGCAGTCCAGTTGCAACAGGCACAGTGTAGTAATCCTAATTAGCTCAGACACAACACTCAGTGCTGTTCTGTCTCTGGGGTGAAGGCTTCTGCACCATGCAGAGACAGCCCTTGCTAGCAAAAAAGCCAGAGGGAGCAAGGATTTGAAGGCTGAGGAAGAGTTTAGTGGTAGGTCAGAAGGTCCTGAGCTGCATGTTTACTTCTTCCCATTTAGGGTTCTTTCCCTCTCACCTTCAGGCTTGCTAAATGATGAGCAGGGTTCAGTCCAGACATGGTTAGCAAGAGCTCATTTACAGCAGACACCAAAGAACACGTCCAAGCAGAGGCACAGGGCTCACCTGGCCAGGCTGACCCTGAACATGTAAGATTCAAGACTGGATACTTGCTCAGTCTCTTCAAATAATCTTTTATTTCCTGAGTTATTTGAAAATCAAGCTTGTATGCACCTCCAGCCCTGGAAATTACTGCAGTTGTCTCTTGGGCAGAGGTGGAGCTTGCACAACAATCTCAGAGACTGTGAGCATGTGTGAAAGGCCACAGAACACATAATGGGAAGAATAAACAGGATCAGCTGTAGTTACTTTCTCTTCTGATTGCTCAGAGAAGTTACCTGGCTAAAAACTTTTCCTACAGCTGTGGGAGGCAATCGAACAGAAAAACTAGTACAGCCCACTTTGAACCTGCCTGGATCTGTAAATCTGGTTTGTCTGAGCAAGCAGGAGTAAGCCATTTTGTAACAGAACTGTCGAGTTTCCCCGAGAAGGGCACCACTTCAGACTAGAGCTTCTGCAAGGGGGCAGGGAACAAAGGGCAGCTTAAGACTGTTTTATTTGCAAGTACTTGAGAATGCAGGGGTGAGATTGTGGCAGCTTTCCAAGATGAAGCTAGCATGTAACTCCTGGAAGGGCATTTCCAACCAACAGTTAATTCTTCCTTTCTTAGAACAGAAATGTAGCACCAAGGGCTTTAAAAAGCTCATTCACTGTCATTTTGCATCTTAATAAAGACAGAAAGCATCAAGTCTCATCCTCCAGCTGTTTGTTATTAAGAGCTCTAATTAGCCATAGGTGAGAAAAGCAAAAAAATTAAAATTTAAAACAAATAGGGAAGAGTGCACCCGGTAACTTAAGTTGGGAGATTTTTTGTTTTTCCTACCTGCCTTACAGAATCTGCTTCTCACCTTCCTGATAAGCTCCAGCTCATACAGATACCTTTAAAGTACTGTCTTCTCTTTGGTCTTGTAACAGTTCTAAAATGAGCTGGTACATTTTCCATCCAAGAAAGAAACATATACAAGCAATAGGGGAGACTGTGTTAGTTAAGACCACCTACTACCACCCTTATTTTAAGGCATAAGGCAGGAATGTGGGTTTTGTCTTTGAGTTTGCTGCCTAGGGGTGAAATTCTTATGTTACTGCTTCAGCAAAAGAAAATCTCCTCTGACTAGTACCAGAAAAACTAAGCATGCTGCTGGGAGGTTTTAGTATCTCCTTGCTTATCAGTGGTGGCTTCAGGTTTGCTAAGTATAGGCAACCAGAAGGATGATGCTGATGGCTTTTAAGTTAAAAAGAGCTAGGAAAAGGTAAAATTACATATCCAGGAACCTACCCTTGATTTAAATATGCACTGATTGCATCCTACACACAGTTCTTACACTGCATTTGACACTTACCTAAGGGACAACCCATTTAAGATCCTCCTACAGTGTATGAAGTGGTAACAATCTGGGATTAACTCTCAGGAATACAAATACAAGCATCACTTTTGGGATAAAAACCTTATGTTGGATCCACAAAATAAAGGTGTTGGAGCAATCTCTATGGTATGCTGCACATATTCTGTGCAAAGGACACAAAGCACTGTTAAAGGTAAAGACTGAGACTGCAAAATAGAGCTTCAGAGAGCAGGGAAGAGGTTGAACAGGACTGCAATGACCTGTGCCTGCCACAGCCTGTGCTATCAGATGACATGCTGCAGCAGCCTGAATGCACAGAGACTAAGAACTCGCTATGCAGACACAATAATCACAGGCTGCTCTGCCAGACATCAGCATTTCAGTAATTTCTGTGCAACAAAAATGGCTACTTTAAATTATAAATCCAGCCTGTATGTTTTGAACTTCAGTCTCCCAGAAAGCAAACATAAAGGTGTGAGAGATGTGTATGTGACTGTTCTAACACCTTTCCTCTTTCTTTAGTGGGGAGGAAGGCGGGATGAAAGACAGTAGACAGATGGATAACCACAAGCTAAAATCTCAAGTTTTACTTACTACTTGCTAGCATTTAAGTGAGCAGGTTTGATCTAAAAATTGTGCTAAACTACAGGAAGCACTGAATGCTAGCACCTCATCCTGTATTCGAACCTGCTCTATCAACAGGCTTCCTACTCTTTACTTCTGACGAACCATCTCCTACAGAGGTTAAGCACACAACTATTTTTGTTGATTTAAAACATCTACTTTTACTATGCAATCATCTGTTTCTTCCCCTTTTTGGGACAACGCATGCTTGACCATTTATACTACTGATAGACTCCTCTCTGTGTGAGGTAGAAGTGAGAAGTAAAAAGCAGCATCTTGGATTCAACACCCCTAACAAACAGGTTAGGGCAAAGTTCAGTTGGATTTTTTTCTACTATAAAACAATTTGCCATTAAGAAAAAAATATAGAAGGAAATAATATTATTGACAATAAAATGTTTCAATTCGACACTAACCAGCACTCGTCCGCCGAAGATGTAACCTTTATTTCCCAGCACAGCACATGTGTGAGCTGCTCGAGGCTGAGGTGGATCTCCACCCTGAAAGAAGCCAAAGAAGATCCTTCAGAACATTATCCAAAGATCACATAACAATGGTGGCAAGTCAGTAAGATGGAGGTTGCAAAAATAATACAAATATGCATCAATGTAGAGCACAAGTACTGTGAGGAGTGGCTGAGGGCACTGGGGTTGTTCAGCTTGGAGAAAAAGATGTTGAGGGGAGACCTTGCTCTCTTCAACTCCCTGAAAGGAGGTTGGAGCCAGGTGGGGGCTGGCCTCATCTCCCAAGTTACAAGGAATAGGAAAAGAGGAAATGGCCTGACATTGTGCCAGGCGAGGTTTAGGTTAGACATTAGAAGAAACTTCTTGACTGAAAGGGTTCTCAAACACTGGAACAGGCTGCTCAGGGTTGAATCCCCATCCCTGAAGGTGTTTAAAAGAGGCAGAGATGTGATGCTGAGGAACAGGGTCTAGCACCAGACTTGGTAGAGTTAGACAGTGGTTGGACTTGGTCTTAGGGGTCTTTTGTAACCAAAATGATTCTATGAATATGCTGACAGAACTCAGGGTGTAGAAGGAAATAGTCATGTCCAAGACTCCACAGATATCAGAGAATACTTGCCAAGGACAGCTTTAATTGAGTTCCTTCAGCTGATAATGTTAAACATATTCCCTGCTGGTTGTACTGCTTTACTTAAAATGAAACCAAATTAGTTTCTCTTTAATTTCTATACAGAAAATTACAGTACAATATCAGTTATTATTGCTATTCTGTGTGAAATGTTACAGTTCCAAGTGCAAACCATTACAAGCTAGCACTAAAATCTCTTAAAATTTGATGTTACAGCCAACAGCCACATGACAAAGTCTTCAATCTCTAAAGCAGAAATAAAGATGGAAAAAAATGTGGGTTTTTCAATAGTGATTTCTTTTTTTTTTGCCTTTAGTTTTAAAGGAAGGCAATAAAATAGTGTCAGACACTCATTGCAGTGTACTTGAGTTCTTACACAAACTCACCAGGATTTTATGAACCTTTATAGGATACCATCATATTTGCAGAGTTAGAGAATGATTGGACTCAATCTTAAAGGTTTTTTCCAACCAAAACAATTCCACAATTCTGTGTTAATATATTTAGAAATAGAAACATGTGCATTACTGTTTTACTAGGAAAGTGAGTGCACATGCTTCTTTGCAAGACTATTAAAGTAGCATATTTGCTGCAGAACATCTGATCTGTTTATTCCAACACTACAGCATAACCAGGAGAGAGATTTGTTCAAAATGTTCGTCAACATTAACTCTGGAAGAGAATACACAGAATCCCAGCATGGTGGGGTTGGAAGGGACCTCTAGAGATTAAAGCAGAGTTAGCCCATGATCACAATACCAAGATGGGCTTATAACCTCTCCAGGGAAGGACACTCTGCAACCCCTCTGGGCAGCCTGCTCTAGGGCTCTGCTGCCCTCACACCAAAGAAGCTTTTCCTCATCTTTATGTGGAACCTCCTGGGCTCCGGTTTGTGCTCATTGTCCCTTGTCCCATCTCTGGACACCACTGAAAATAATCCAGCCCTATCCTCTTCCCTCGCCCCTGCCCTTTAGCTCTTGCTTGATCAGATCCCCTCTCAGACTGCTCTTCTCCAGGCTAAACAGCCCCAGCTCTCTCAACCTTTCCTCCTCAAAGAAATGCCCCAGTACACTAAGAATCTTTGTAGCTTCTGCTGGATTCTCTATAGTAGTTCCTGTCTCTTGAACTGGGGAGCCCAGAACTGCACTCATCTACAGCTGTGGCTTCACTAGGGCAGATGCAGAGAAGAACCTCCCTCCACCTGCTGGCCATATTCTTCTCAATGCACCTCAGGAGACCACTGCCTTTCCTGGCCACAAAAGCACATTGCCAGCTCATGGTGACTTCATTGTTAGCCAGCACTCCCAGGTGCTACTCCACAGAGCTGTTTCCCAGCAGCTCAACCCTTCACCTATACTGGTGATGCAGCTGCACATACACAATGCTCAAAATAACAAGCGTTGGAAGCCTGAGCAGTACTGAGCATATTCAAAACACTTTTCCCAACATCAATTTCTAGTGCACAAGAGCATGAACCAAATTATGTCAAAAAAAGACCAAAAGGCACTCACTCGAATTGCTGGTTGAGACCAAGTTTGTGTGGTTGTATCAAAAACGTGAACATCATTATGCCATCCCCAGAATATCTGGCCTTCCTAAAAAAGAAATGGAAAAAATTAATAAATTAAAAAAAAAAAATCAAAAAGTGTATTTTACTTTACAACCTTTGTTTTTATTAAAAGACACAACCCCAGAAGTGATCCATTATAACAGAAAAATCAACTAAACCAGAAAATTTTAATAAAAGAAACATTTTAGTAGATTTAATAATGATACAGGAGCTAGGGTTTAGTTGAAAGTCAACAGCATTCAGGAACGTGAGAGGTGTTGATGCTTCTGAATATGGGGTTTGGGCTTCATTTATTGTAGCAGACAAATTCTACCTTCTAACTTTGAGTGTAAGACACTGAGAAATAAACAGATGTAGAGAGTAAGCCATTTCTCTAAGTATTTAATACTTGATGTAAGGATCTATACTCCCTTCAATACATATCTATTTATTAATTCTTGTCATTAAATCCACTAATAAGTCTCATTTTTTCTATTAATTGTAAGATCAAACTAATACAAGGCATCTGAATTAAAATCTTCAAACTCCTCCATTAAAACCCCCAAATCTTCAAAATCCTCACTAAAATCTTCAAAATAATGGCATTTATTCTGGATAACAAGGAAATTAACTGATAATATTTGTCACTTAGACCTGTGCAGCTATAAATTTCCCATTGCTACCATCAAGGAAATAAATTCTAAATTTTCTGTGAGTATCATACTTAAAAAATATCCTCAGATTTCAAATATTGCCTTTGTTCCTCCTTTGAGAGAATCAATTTGCTGCACTCAAAGCCTAGGCACTGGGTACTTGTGATACATTCAACAGCCACCGCTGCTCCCAACATGGAATTTCAAATCCAAGCAGAAGATTCTAGTTTGATGATGCTCCAGATAACAGAAAAATCAGACCTATTTTCCTATTTTTATACTATATTTATACTCAGTCAGTATGAAAATTTCAAAAGATGAGGTTTTGACCTAAGAGGAGAAAACATTCAGAATTATGACAGATTTCTTACCCAAAATGCATCGTGGACATCAAAACAATCACTCAGTTCATTGTGTTTCCTACAGCCATAGCCACCAAAATATATTAGCCTAAAAGAACAATAAATAATCAGTTCAGTTGGATGTTGTGTAATCAACAGTCAAATTAATACACTGTCAGAATGAATCAAGTTTTGGGTTCATTACTGTAGTATTAATAATATAAACAATTTAAAATGCTTCATATTGCACTAATTACATAGCAAACCCTATTGAGAAGAAGGTAAGAGCTACACTCCTCAAGCCTGACAGAAATCCACTCAAGCAAGGAAGAAGATTCAAGTCCTTATTCTCCATTCCTCCTCCCACAAGCTTAGGTACCAAGTCACATTCTCAGACGTCAGTCTCCAGATGGCACAGAAGACAGTGGAATTCCTATGCTTTTGCTCTACTTCCTACCCTTTTCCAATGGAATTTCTGTGCTCCTGCTATATTGTTAGCCAGCTGTACACATAGAATCATAGAATTGTTCCTGTTGAAAAAGACCTTTAAGATCATCAAGCCCAAGATCATCTAATTCTGCCAAGTTTGGTGTTAAACCACGTCCTTCAGCACCACATCTGAATCTTTTAAACACTCCAAGGGATGGGGGATTCAACCACCTCCCTGGGCAGCCTGTTGCAGTCTTTGAGAACCCTTCAGAGAAGTTTCTTCTAATGTCCAACCTAAACCTCCTCTGCTGCAACTTGAGGCCATTTCCTCTTGTCCTAACACTTGTTATTTGGGAGGACAAACTGATCCCTATCAGTCTCTAACCTCCTTTCAGGGAGTTGTAGAGAGCCAGAACATCTCCCCTCAGCCTCCTTTGCTTCAGGCTCCACAATCCCAGTTCCCTCAGCTGCTCCTCACCAGACCTGTTCTCCAGAGCCTTCACCAGCTTTGTTGCCCTTCTCTGGACCTGCTCCAGCACCTCAATGTCCTTCTTGGAGTGAGGGGCACAAAACTGAACCCACAATCCCAGATGCAGCCTCACCAGTGCTAAGTACAGGAGGACGATTGCTGTCCTGGTCCTGCTGGCCACACTATTGCTGATCCAGGCCAGGATGCTGGTGGCCTTCTTGGCCACCTGGGCACACACTGGCTCATCTTCAGCCAGCTGTCAACCAACAACCCCAGGTCTTTCTCTGCTGGGGAATTTCCAGTCACTCTGCCCCAAGCCTCGAGTGTTCACAGGATTGTTGTGACCCAAGTGCAGGACCCAGCACTTGGCCTTGTTGAGCCTTATCCCATTGGCCTCAACCCATCAATTCAGCCTGTCCAGGTCCCTCTGTAGAGCCTCCCTACCCTCAAGCAGATCAACACCCCCTCCCAGCTTCATGTCATCTGCAGACTTACTGAGGGTTCCTGAATCTCCCTCTTTTAGTTTAAACCCATCACTCCTTGTCTTGTCCTTTATGAGGTTTTATTACTGCTATCATTCTTTCTGCTGCAGCTGTTTTCACAACTCCTTTTGTCTGCTCTGAAGAAGAAATTCAACCTTCAGCTATTTTATTACAGGTGATAACTCTCAAATAACAAAAAAGGGTCATTTTTCTATAGTTTTTAACATGTTAAAATTAAAACCTTAAGTAACAGACATGATTTTTATCTAAAGGCTCAAAACATTCCACAAATTTCAACTGAATTTCTCAACCCTTTCCTAAGCAGGGTTTCTACTTACCATGACACTCAGCTCACATGTGAGAAAACTATGGCAGAAAGTTGTTAGGAGAGACACACAAAATCCCACAGCAAGTCAAGCTAAGCTTTAGAGTTTCATGATTCCCAAACCTGCGTGCTCTTTACTTCATAGCACTCTCTCTCTGCAATTAACACATATTAAATATTCTTGATGTGTTACCTGTCCTTATACACCCAGCAGGAAAGCTTGTCACGTGGTGTAGGAGGTTGACCTTTAAAATTTGTAATTTTTTTCCACCTATAGGTTCCATTTTTCGTTCGCAAATTAACATAATACAGCTTAAAACAAAAAAATTACAAGATTTTCAGTACGAAACCATGGTAAAGAATCCAGCACAAAATCACCCACCACCCTCAGAAATCACTACTTCATTTGAATTAAAAAAAAAAAAAACAACCAAAACCCCACAGTAACAGTGATGCTTACAATACATAGCAATATATAGGAAGGGTTTAATACACCACAAGAATCCACTTTAAGTGTGAGAATGATAGGAGTTGGAAGGGACCTCTGGAGATCATGTCCAACCCCGCTGCCAAGCAGATTCACCCAGAGAAGGTCACACAGGAACATGCCCAGGTGGGCTTTGAATGTCTCCAGAGATGGAGACTCCACCACCTCTCTGGGCAGCCTATTGCAGTGCTGCATCACTCTTAAAGAAGTTCCTCCTCATATTTGGATAGAGCTTCAAGGTTCAGGCTTCTGCCCTGCATCCTGTCACTGGGCACCAACTGAAAAAACACTGGTCCCATCCTCCTGACATCCATCCTTTAAGTACTGATCAGTATCAACGAGATTCTCCATCAATGTGCTCTTTTCCAGACTAGAAAGCCCCAGTTCTCTCAGTCTTTCCCCATAAAAGAGATGTTCCAGTCCCCTCAACATCTTTGCAGCCCTTTGCTGTACCCTCTTCAGCAAGTTCCTGTCCTTCTTGAACTGGGGAGCCAAGAACTGGCTACTGCATTCCAGCTGTGACCTCCACAGCAGGGTAGAGTAGAGGGGAAAGAGAACCTCCCTCAACCTGCTTGCCACACTCTTAATGGACCCCAGGATGACATTGGCCTTCTTGGCCACAAAAGCACATTGTTGGTTCATGGTCATCCTGTTATCCACTGGGACTCCCAGGTCCTTTTCCTTGTCTTCTCTCAGCCAGAGCAGAACAGTCTCATCCTTCTCCTTCCAGAGTCAGCTGAAGTCTTGCCAAGAACTTCTGCACAACAAAGAGCTCCTGGTTCAATTCTACTGGCCTAAACTAATCAGGTAGCTGCCCAATGGTCAGTAAGGTTTGTGCACTGAACTTGATCATTTGTTTATTTTCTAGTCAGTACTGTGCTCTGACTTCACTTACACTAAGTGATAAAACAGCTCATTTCATCTGCTTTGCTGCTCCAGGCTTCAGTTACAAGGAAAACAGGCAGCTCTAATTTAATTTTAATTATTAGCTGATTGTAAAAGAAAGGTAATCACTATCAAGGAGTGAAAATAAAAGCAATATTCTGAGCTCAGTTTCAGTTCTGGATACTGAAATGTATAAGGCATTGGAGAAGAAGGCAATTGGAGAAAGCCTTGGGAGTTTTAAGAAATCAATACAGAAAGTTTCAAGTAATGGAATTATTCTAGAGCAATGTTAGTGAAAAATCCCTCCCAAAATATATGGAGGTGAATATTACAGCAAGAAAGGCTTTTCCTCAGTTTAGAAGTATACTTTTCTGCTTTTCTTGTATTTTTTTCCTCAATTCAAAGGCAAAGCACAGCAGACAAAGTAGTAAAATCAGCATTTTCCCTCATTCAGATACAGGCTATCACAGAAAGGAAGAATACAATACCCGATTACTGTATCCTTTATCATCAAATCCACCAAAAATGTACAGCTTCCCATTAATGCTTGCCCCACAGCTTCCTGACATGGAGGTGGGCAACTCTCCTTCCATCAGGTGCATTGTCCTGCAATTCAGCACAGACATCAAGTCTTATAAAGTTGCTCTGTTAAAAGTAGCAAACCCAACCCAAACAGCATATTTTTTTTAAAGCTAAAATACTTTTGGCCTGAACTAGCCCTAGAAATTCTAGCTGAGATGTTAAGTCAGGCTCCTGTGGTGTAAGACGACTTTGAGGTGAGTATTGTGCATGTGTCTTTGGAGTACCTTGGTTTGCTTGAAGGTGAAGCCCATATTAAAAGAGCTAAAGCATTAAAATCAGGCTCTGAGCAACCTGATCTTCTTGATGTCCCTGCTTATTGTATCAGGGGGTAGGACCAGATCATAGAATCACAGAACTGTTGAGGTTGGAAGAGACCTTTGAGATCAGAGAATGAGACAAGTCCAGTTTATGCGAAGCCAACAAATGAACTATAAATGCATAAGATCTGAGCCTTCACATTGCAGAGGTTACTTCTGTTCCAAAACATTAGCTCACAGACTGCTGTCATAGAATCATAGAACTATAGAGGTTGGTAGAGGCCACTGAGAGCATCAAGTCCAACTGCTCACCCAGAGCTCACAATCCCACCGCTACTGCTAAGCTGCTACCACTAAACTATGTCCCTCAGCACCACATCCACACATCTTTTAAATCCCTACAGGAATGGTGACTCCATCACCTCCCTGGGCAGCCTGTTCCGAGGCCTGAAAAACCTTGCTGCAAAGAAATCTTTCCTATCCAACCTGAACCTCCCTTGGCACAACTTGAGGCTGTTTCCTCTTGTCCTGTCACTTGTTGCACGTATACCAACCCAAATATGGCTCAAACCTCCTTTGAGGTATTCAAAGGCTGATTTGAGATCTGATGCTCGGCCTTACCCCAGCTGAATCACCACGTGTGAATGATGCACCTGTAACCTGCCCCTACTAGAAATGGTGTTCACTAACAGTTGCCCAGGGCACTGCTTTCAAATCTTTGCTCTGGCCAGAGACACTGCTCCCAGCCAGTCCTCTTTCCCCTTCTCTGCTCACGCTCTCTCATTCTGCTCGTTCCTGTGCGCTCAGCTATACGTGCACCACTATTCACGCTGTAAACTGAATGAGATCCAGAATAGATCCAGGTTAAAAATAACCCTGAAAAAAAAAAAAAAATCTATATTTAACCCAGATCACTTTCCTGATCCAATTTCCTGGGTGACCACATAAACAGCTGTAACAGCACAACCAACATAGGGCCATCAGAGGTGAAAAGCAAGAGTATGAAGTTGCTTTAAGCTAAGTCCTTCACCAAAAAAAGGCAGCAAAACTGTCTCAGTGAAGTTATCATCTTAAACAAAAATAAAGATTTGCTAAAACTTTGCAGCTTCTCATACAAAAACTGCTGTTTTCCCAGTCAGTGTCTTGACACCACAGATCTGGAACTTCGTCCATCCTGTAAAACATCTTCCTGATCTAACTCTCCTCTCCTTTCCCCTCTACACTGTTGCTTTCAATACAAGTAAGCAAGAAATAGATAAACAGGTGGGAGACTAGAGAGAAAGCTGGCAGAAGACACATCTAAGCTCAAAAAGATACTATTATACCAGATAAAGTATTTTGTAAAGAAACCACTGAAAAACGGCAAAAACAGGCATTTGTCTCCCACATGGAATATTTAACACAATGACTATAAAATGTGATTCTAGTGATGTGCAAGATTATTTATGCAAGAACATAATTTAGTTATAGCCAAAATAATTGTAAATAGATGAAGAACTCAAATATTCAGTGTTTCAATATTCCTTTTAACACAAAAGTTAATGTATGGAGAACTAAGTCCAAACAAAATGCACCCTTTTTTTAACACCACAGAGCTTTAAGTTGACCATTGCAAATAAGCTCTTGATTAAAAAAACCCACACAATTATACTTAAGAAATGCACATGCTACCTACAGTTAATATGCAAGTGCATATGCTTGTTCTTCAGTCTTTACATTAAATATCCATTATTTAAACTGCATAGAACATGACCAAGTAGTGATTTAACTGTAGCTAACTGTAATCTATGCGAAGACCAACTTTATATATTAAATGGAAACTCACCATAGCCCACTATCCATTTCATAGATCCAGAGCTCATCATTAGGCAGATAAACTTCATTTTCTTCAATTGACTGAAACCACAAAAGAATTTGCAACTGTTAAGTCAGTTCTACACCATTAGAACGAAATATGAAATCATGTTCCTTAGCAACACAGAATAATCTTAAGGAGATGGATCTACCAGAGCATAAATCACACCCCAACATTATTGCTCTGATCATCACAGGCAGCTCAATAATGCTCATATTTGACATTTTAGCATAGAAGGCAAAAAAAAAAAAGTTGGGTTTTATTTTTGGCAGCTGTTAAGAACACTGCAATAGGTGTTTCCTAATGCCATTGAGCTTCATGGATTGTTAACACCATCTTTAATCATTCATGTTAAGGTCTGAAGATTAGAAAGAAGTAAATTTGGTCTACTAGAGGTAGGGAGTGGTGTGTTTCTACATTGAAGTCAGTATTATATTTCATATATTATATTCAACATGATATTTCAACAGCCAACTTGTAAAGGGTTGTCAAGCCCTGGCACAAGCAGCCCAAGGAAATGGTGGAGTCCCCATTCCAGGAGGGATTTGAAGGACCTGTAGATGTGGTGCTGAGGGAGAGGGTTTGGTGGTAGACTTGGCAGTAATGGGTTAACTAGCTATACTAGATCTTGGAAGCTCTTTTCCAACCTTAAAGATTCTGATTTTATAAACACAGAGCATCAAAATACTAATGGTGTTCTTTGGGGCTTTTTGCATCTCTAAGAAAAAGAGGGGTCTCCTTCACCTGAAGGTTTTCTCCTCATTCCACAACCCCTTTTTATCTTTTCCAGAAAGAGAGCCTTTACCACATTGTGTAGACAGGTGAAACTCAACAGAAAGTTTTAAAAAAGGTACTAGTTTTAAAAACAAGGAGCTTAATTACTCAGGCTCACTCATTAAAGGCACAGATTGACCAACTTAAGGTTTTGCCAAGAAAGATGTGTAACAGCATAAGCCAGACCAGATTTGAAGCTCCTAAATCAAAACTCATTACTGTCTGTTTTGGGAGATACTTCTAATTAGGAGGCAATACTGGGCCTAATGTATAAATATAGAGAAAAGTGTAACTTAAAAGCACAAAAAGAACAGTTGCTTGCAGTGACTGAAGGAAAGATTTTGGAAGAACAAAACGTCAACTACAAAATAGCTTAACCTATGTCATAACACGAAGGTGAAAATTAATTCCTCAGTGGAAAACAGAACTACAAAGACTCCCAAACAGAGGCCATGTAAGGAAAACAACGATGAGGAAAAAAACCAGAAGAAGGAAGCTCAAAAGAATGCAACTGCAGCACTGAGGCTGAGTAATAATGACACCATTAATTATCATCTTAGCATTAGAAAGAAATGAAGAATGTGGGGGGTGTGGAGGTGTGGATAAGCAGCCAGAGTCAGTAAATAAAAAGATCAAAACTAAATTAGTATGAGGAAAAATATTTAAATAATTATTTTTTCATTTAACTTATAACAGTTTAGTTACTGATGTTGATTTCTTGGCTTTCATTTATACTTCATTAATACCTTCTCACTTTGGAAGGTGCCAATTAGGTATTACACACTCTATTTAGTACAGTTTATCCTGCCAGCTACCTTTCATAAGGCAGGCCGTGCTGTTACACACTCTGTAGCTTTCAAAATGAAAAAAGTTTACTCAATTTAATCTAGATATGTCAGCAGTCAGAGGTTGAGTGTTTGGTGCAGGGCCATCTGAGCAAATACACTGATGCCAAAAATAAGTTAGCTGGGCAGTAGTCCACCATCAACATGTAAAACCAAAAATAATTTACCTGTTTCAAGTGCTCCTTAAAGAGTAACAATGATTTTCATAATACTCTCCACAAATATGTAAAACTACTAAAAACGTTTCAAAGTTTCTGTTAAACCTAACAGTCTGCCTCATGTATGAGCCCAGGGTGCTTTATTAGCAAAGCTCTGAAAATCCTGCATTAGCCTGTCCAACCTCAGCTTCTGAACACCAAAGCACTCAGAACTACCGAGTATTTGCAGTGATTCAGGTGGTGAATACTTACACAGAGTATTATTGAGTTTAACATCAGAAAAAGACACTGCATCTTCCCGGATATTACTGATGACTCACATTTAATTATATGTTTATTCTAAAGGTGGCTAACTACTTGACACTACAAATATACAAGCATTCAAATCCTTGCATGACTTGTAGTCACAAGAACCACTACCTACCAATGACTTCCAAAGAGGGGGAGGGGGGGGGAAAAGCTGTATCAACAGCTTACAACCTCCTGAAGGTTCCTCCATTTCATTATGGTTTGGTGTTGGGCAAGCCTGGGCATGTGATAGAAGAGGCATGCCAAGGTAACCCAGACAGTGAAATCCTGATACCCTGCTTCCTATGCAGATAAGAGTTTGCATTTCAGTACACAACATCTGTTTGTATTTTCAGTATTCCAGCAGCACAGCCCTTTCCAAGTCAAATGAATTGAGCTCAGGACCAAAGCAGCTCTTCAAATACCACAAGCTGCCCAGCTCTATCTAGAGCCAATGTTTTTAGTTCTAAACAAGCAAAAAATCCACCACCACCAAAAAACACAGTAAGAGAAAAACAAACAAAACCACCCAAAATTTAGCCAGTCTAATTTCCAGAAGCTCAACTACAGTGTGCTTTACAAAGAAGCAAGAAACAACTAGTCATTAGTACCTGAGAGCCCTAGAAATGTCCTTCCCTCTGCTATTGTACACACTTATAACTTACAATCAATCTTAAAATTTAGTTCCAGAAGCCCCCAGGTAGAACTCTTTACTTAAGTACAAGCTTTGCACATTTGAAATTTTTCCTTAGCCCATACAAAATACAGACAGAATATGAAATATATTAATAGAATTGTGGGTTTGACTTAGTTATGGCCAGGATTAATACCAAGCACAGACACTTTCACATTTTAGGACTGAGAAGCACAGACACTGTGGGTAAAATGAACTTGCTGTGTATCGCAAATGGTTTGTGTTGGAGATGACCTTTAGAGGCCATCCAGTCCAACCCCCCACCAAAGTGAGTATCATGAATAGTTCTTTTGGATTAAATTCATTCACAGCTAATGGTCATAAGGATTCACTTAGGCCAAAAATGGTACTGATTTTTTGACAGAAAAAAAAGCAGATGTGATTTTAGTTTGCCAGCAGCTTGTTTCTTAAGTGAGAGAATTGCTTCTGAGGGAGGAAAATGCACTATACGTAACACACAACTACTAAGAAGTAAAAAATGCAGGGACTCAGGAAGAAAAACACGAATTACACACTGGAAAATCACAGCTACAAATTACAGTTGTCACCTCACAGAGGAAATGAGACAAGAGAGGCACTTCCATAGCAACAAAGAACCACACGTTTGCAGGGAAGTGGAAGCAAACTGACTCCACCAGCCCCTCAGCTGGAAACAGCTGAAAACAGAGCAGCAGGCAGCCATGGGCGCCAGCTAGAGACATCTATGGTTAGAGAAGGGGACAAACAGATAAGAGAATCTACGAAGAAAACTGCTTCCCTCACACCATTCCCCGCAGAGCCGGCGCTGGTGCCGCCACCATTTAAAGCTCCCGCCCCTGCGGGGCGCGCTGCAGCAGCAGCCAATCAGCATCCGCGCTGAGGTAAACAGCGCTCCGCTGCCGGCGGTCGAGGGGCTGCACCGGCTGAGAGGGCGGCCGGGGGCGAGCGGGCCAAGGCCGGGCAGCAGAGGAATCTCCCCCGCTCCAGGTCTCCCTTGCCCCGTGGCTCCTCGGACTGCTTTCCTCTCGCACCGAGTCGCTCCCCCGCCGGACGGCTTCCAGCGCTCCCCCCCCAATATACACACCCCCTCGACTTCCCTCTTCTGCTCGCCCCCAGCGCCCTCCAGCCGCCTCCTCCCGCCTTACCACGTATCCCCCCCACACATAGAGAAAGTTCCCGTCCACCACGGCGCAGTGGCCGCTCCGCTCCTCGGCCACGCAGAATTGCTCCGTGGAGTCTGCCGCCATCTTAGGAGGAGGAGGAAGCAGCTCGCTCGCCTCAGTGTTCGCGTCCCGCCACCGCCTCCGCCGGGAGAGGCTGCGACTCTCTGCCGGTCGCTCCCCTCAGGCGGACGGGAAGCGAGGAGGGTCCAAAGTATGGGGCGTCACCCTCCCCTCACCGCAGGGGCCATGACGGGCGTTGCCGCTGCGGCCCGGCCTTTATACCCTCTGTGGGTCAGGGGTTCGAGGCGGGCGGGGGCTGTCCGGCAGTGCCGTGCGGCTCCCTTGGCGCTGCTGCCGGGCGCCGGCTGTGAGGGGATCACGCAAATGGCCGTGTGAATGCACTTTGGTAGATTTGTCCTTGAAGGGCTCCTGGAAGGAGCCCATTGATGTGGGTACAGACTCCTGCTGTGGGCCAGAACACAGAGTGTCTGCCCAGCGAGGCTCGCTGGATGTTACGGTGTGAGACTGAAAGTCTATTAAACCATGCAGATGTCAATAAAGAGCAAGAGAGGAGGAAAATCCACTGAGATTAGAATATCTAAACACAAATCTCATGCAAGAATGGAAGGATAGCTGAAAATATGGAAGGTAGTTTAAGACACCCATAGCAGAACTTGCTGTCTCTCTGAAGGTGTGACAGTTTAGTTCCTGCCAGGAATAATTATGAAATAGTAGCTGGTAGCGATTAAGAGAGTGATACAAGAGTTCAAACTGTTCATCCCTGAGAGAAACATCCAGTAGATACTGCCCTCTACTCCACAGCCTGGAAGCAGAAGCAGCAAGAAACTCCATACAGCAGTGTTGTAGAGTACTTCAGAGGACCTGTATTGGGGCTAGTGCTGAGCTAGAAGTACCTAAGAGAATAAAGCTGATGCTGGGATTTCAGTGGGTCATCTCCCATCATGTCCCAAACTACGCTTTATTACGTGAGTGATTTCCATCCCTGTTATTCCCACCATTATATATAAAGACTATATTTTTTCCCCCTCTGTGTTTGCCTGCCCTTAAACAGGATACTGTGAAAAGCAAATAGCCTCTTCCACTGCCCTTCCAACTCTTACACTGTTAGATCAACAACAGTGAGTTCCAGATGAACTGTGGATTGGGTTGGAATGAATGGAATTCAAAATAAAACAGACACAGTTCTTCAGAAAGAGCAATGGAGTAGACCTTGTGAGAAAGGAGCAGTTTAGCATCTTGTAAAAGGATACAAAAAAGCAATTGTAAGGATTTTCTTGTGAAAGTGGGACATATATTTGCTCTGTGATCTAAGAGGGAAGGTGTCAACTATTTCTAACAATAACTGCTAATATTAACAGCTGGATTCAATGATCTGAAAGGTCTTTTCTAGACTAAATTATTCTATGATTCAACTAAAACTAAGAAATGTAATGGCGGTTCATTGGGTGATGGTTAAATCACAAGAATAAGCATTTGGAAGAGGGAAGAAAAACATGGGTAACAGGCAAACTTGACCTATAGATCTATAGGTCAGGTAGAGCTACAGTGATGTCTCAGAAACAAGCTTAGGAAAGGTGCAAAGTCAGTAGCTCATCTTTTTCCCACTGAAGCAGACACGAAAATGAGAGATTGTGCTCAGTGTAACAAAATAATTTCATTGATTCACCTTTGGCATGAGGTCAGTCTGCTGCCTGAGTACAAACCATTAGGCCATCTCTGGTCTCAAGGCACGTGTGCTGAGGCTGCAGCACTGTGATGTCCAACAAAGTCAGGGCAGGCAGTGGAGATGAAGAACTGGGCATAGAATCATAGAATCATAGAATCATTTTGGTTGGAAAAGACCTTTAACATAATCATGTCCAACCATTCTCTAACTCTACCAAGGCTGGTGCTAAACCATGGCCATCAGCACAACATCTGCCTCTTTTAAACACCTCCAGAGACAGGGACTTAACCACCTCCCTGGGCAGCCTGTTCCAGTGTTTGAGTCCAGCTCTGGGGCCTCTAACACAAGAGAGACATAGACCTGCTGGAGCAGGTCCAGAGGAGGGCCATCAAAATGATCAGAGGGCTGGAGCATGTCTCCTGTGAAGAAGGGCTGAAAGAATTGGGGCTGTTCAGCCTGGAGAAGAGAAGGTGTCAGGGAGACCTTGTAGCTACATTTCAATGTCTGAAGGGGACCTACAGGAAAGCTGGGGAAGGACTGTTTAGACTGTTTGTACTGATAGGAGGAGGGGCAATTATTTGGAACTGGAGCAAGGTAGATTTAGGTTGGACATTAGGACAAAGTTCTTTACAAGAAGAGTGGTGAAATACTGGAACAGGCTGCCCAGGGATGTGGTTGAGGCCCCGTCTTGGAGACATTCAAGATAAAACTCAATGTGCCCTGGACAGCCTGATCTGCTTGAAGGTGTCCACAGCTGCTGACTGCAGGACGGTTTGACCAGAAGGTCCTTTGAAGGTCCCTTCCAATCCAGTGCAATCTGAATGTGTGAATTTCCTCTTGTCCTATTGCTTGTTACTTGGGAGAGGAGATTGACCCCCACCTGCCTCTGACCTCCTTTCAGGAAGTTGTAGAGAGCCAGAAGGTCTGCCCTTAGCCTCCTTTTCTCCAGGCTAAGCAACTGCAGTTCCCTCAGCTGCTCCTTACCAGACCTGTTCTCCAGACCCTTCAGCAGCTTCATTGCCCTTCTCTGGAGCCACTCCAGCACCCCAATGTCTTTCTTGGAGTGAGGGGCATAGCTTCTAGAGCTGAAGACAGATGGCTCAGTGGAACAGAAGTCTACAGCTCATGCTGGAATACTTTTATATCTCTGGTGGGAGGCTCCAGGCAACCTAACAGAACCCCAGATACATCAGGATACTGTAGGAGTATGCTTTACACTCCCAGTTTGGTCATAGCTGAAAAGAAAATTAGTTTCTTTTTAGATGAGGGGTACATTTCTTCTCCAGCTGTATCTTCCTTCTTCAAGTAAGACATGAGCTGAATGTCAACATCAGATATTCCTGAGAGAAGAATAAGCAGGAGTCTTACCAAACAGAAGAACTTGCATAAGGATTGGGTTCATACTTTGCACCTAGCTGCATGCCTGCACTGAAAAATGGATCATATATCCTGAGATCTGTCAGATGGTAGCTCTTCCTCTAAAGAGAGAAGATGCAGCTCTACCCATGAGCCTGCTCCCAGAGGAGGAGGAGTGATTGCAAATTATGCAGTGGAGAATGGCCTGTAAAAAACAGGCTGACATTTTTTATCTGTCTTTCCATCCCTGCAGTCTTCTGATCAAGGAATTTTCTTTCAGAGCTGCTTTGTGAGTGTTCTGTGGAATGAAGCTGTCCTCTGAGAGACAGGGCTCTGAGCATTTGAGTGAAATATCAATCATTTCTCACCTGGAGAGAAGCTGCCCCACAAGACCGGAAACCTCTGAGGCACAATATATTTATTGTGCTCTATACTGGGACTTGGGATGTTGCAACAGATGTTAACTGCTCAGGTCCAAAGGAAAAGTCCTGTACAGCATGTGTTGAAATAGCTGTGGAGACCTTCATGTGCTTGTTGGCCAAGACAGAATCAGCTGGAGGGGATCTCTGCGTGACGCTGCTGCCACACCAGTAGTGATGAACGGAAGAACTATGGGGTAAATTTACCATACACTCTCAAGCAACCAAGATCTGTCATGGGAAACTTGATACCTAGGTAGGAGAGTTACTGTCAGTCTGTAAGAGCATAAGAGAAAAGGACCAAGGTCCAAGTGCACACTTCCAGATAGAAAAAAGTCCTACAAAGCAAGTGTAGGACTCTTTCCTCCTGTAGCTAAGGAGGAATCCCCTGCACCAGTACAGGTGATGGGCTGACCTACTGGAAAGCAGCTGGATGGAGAAGGACTTGGGAGAGCTGGTGGACATTTTCACCAAAACCCAGCAATGTGCCTGAGTCACAAGGAAGGCCACTGGTCTCCTGGAGTGCGTTAAGACGAATGGGGCCAGCACGTGGTGGGAGGCTCTCCTGCCATTTTGCATGGCTCTAGTGAAGCCACATCTAGAGTACGGGGTCTAGTTCTGGGCTCTGAAGTTCAAGAGAGACAAGGAACTAACTACTGAAGAGAGTCTAGTGGAGGCTCTAAAGATGCTGAGTGGCCTGGAGCATCTCTGTGAGAAGGAAAAGCTGGGAGACCTGGGGCTGTTTAGCCTGGAGAAAAGCAGCCCCAAAAGTGATCTTAGCAATACCTAAAGAGTGGGGTTCAAGAGGATGGGGCCAGACTTTTCTCAGTGGTGCCCAGTGACACGACAAGGGGCAACAGGCACAAGCTGGAACTCAGGAGGTTCCATATGAAGATGAGGGGAAACTTCTTTGCTGTGAGGGTGTTGCAGCCCTGAAGCAGGCTGCTGAGAGAGGTTGTGGAGTGTCCTACTCTAGAGAGATTCCAAAGCTACCTGGGCAGTATGATCCTGGCAAGCTGCTGTGAGTGACTCTGCTTTAGCAGGGGGGTTGGACTAGATGATCTCCAGAGGTCTCTTCCAGCCCCCACTATTCTATTTCACTATTCTGTGAAAGTGGCAAAGGCAAGGCAGAGTTATGACAGATACTGTACAACCAAGCAACCCACTGCAGATGTACAAGAGGCTGCTGACAGCCCCAATTCAGGGATGGTGATCAATGAGTGAAAAGACATGAAGAACAGGAGGAAAGCATCCCATGCCATCATATAGATTAAAGACATCAGTGCGTGAGAACAAGACTCAGGAGTACAAGCAGGACTGATTCATAGATTGAAGTATTTGATGGATATTTTATGGTAAAAATGAATCGGAAAAGACTCCAGACAACCTGCTGACCTCTGACAGGGCCTGCAGACAGAAGAGGGGGCAGAAGTACTGTGAGCAGCGTTGTCTGTAACGGAACATAATAAAATTTGATGGGGTAACTCGTGTCTGCTGCATTGTGTTTGCCGTCCGTGTTCCTGTGCTTTTCTGAAGAACAACCGTGCTGTAACTGGTGGGTACAGGACGGTTCCCTGCATTAGCAAGGTGGAACCATTCCATCTTCGAGAGAAAGGCGAGGCCCCGTCATGGCCTGTCCTGAGCCCGGAGATGCGTCTGACTCCCGCAGGCACACAGCACACCCCGCAGCGTGGGGGATCAGCCGGGCCGCGCTCCCAACCTGCAGCTCCTCGGCCTCACGCTTCCCCACACAGCGCCCAGGCAATCCACGGGCGGCGCCGGCCCGGAGCCTCCGCCCGCCTCGGGGCAGGGCCAGGGCGGTGAGGCAGTGAGGGAGGGGGGCGGTGCCGAGAGTTTTGGCGCCAACGTGCCGTCATGGAGCCGGAGCGGCTACGGCGCCGGGTGGGCTCCGCATTCCGCCTGCGCGGGCTCCTGCTGCGGCCGTGAGTAGAGCCGGGAGAGGGGCGGGAGGCGGCGGATCCTCCGGGACAAGCGGCCCAGCTCGGGCCCTGCGCTGGTACCCACTCCGCCTGGCGCAGGGTTGGACTTGCATACCTTCCCCAAGGGCACCTCCTGCTCTCGGGGCTTATTCCTCGTTGTGGGATTTGGTTATGTCATGTCTGCATCCCCGCATCGCTTCCTCGGGGAGGTGGTGATGTCTTTTTCTCCTCTTCCTTGCCTCTCCCACTGAGACCTTTGGAATCTTTCCTCCCACGCTTTGCTTGTCCTACTCCTGTGGGCCCCTATCTATTCATCTTCGCGTATGATGATGCTGAGTGGCCTGGAGCCTCTCTGTGAGGAGAAAAGGCTGAGGGTCCAGGGGCTGTTTCGCCTGGAGAAGAGCCGCCCCAGAGGGGATCTGACCAATGCTCAGTAAGAGCTGAAGTGCAAGAGGGTGCAAGAGGGGGAGCCCGACTCTTTTCAGTGGTGCCCAGTGACTGGACAAGTGGTAGTGGTCACAAACTGGAACCGAGAAGGTTCCATCTCAACAGGAGGAGAAGCCTCTTTGGTATGAGGGTAGCAGAGCCCTGGAGCAGGCTGCTGTGATTCTTGGCAACCTGCTGTGGGTGCCCCTGCTTTAGCAGAGGGGTTGGACTGGATGATCTCCAGAGGTTCCTTCCAACACCTACCACTGTGATTCTGTGACCTGACCCACTGCAGCATCTGCCATGGATTTAAGTAGCATGAAAGGCCTACCCTTGCCTCTCCCTTGATACCCTCTCTCATGATGTTGCTGGATGTTTTGTTGGATTTTTCTTTGGTCTGCTTCTGTCCCTGACAACTCTGGGATCTCTTTCCAAGTTGCAAATGCCAGTTCTATATTCAACAACTCTTAGTAGAGGCAGAAATAGTATTTCCAAAGGTACATAATAACGTGTATTAGAGATTGCAAGGTCAAAGAAAAGTGATTTCTGCTTGCAGTGGAAGGTGTCAAGATTTGTCAGAGTGCCTGGGGCTCCCATTGCTCATATTTTTCAAGTTCATGTGTTAATATTAGTTCCATTTTGTTTGGGATGTGATTATTTTGAACAGTGTCCTGGCAATTTCATTAGTGAGGAGTCCCAAGTTCAGAGCTCCTGACTCCCACAGTTAAATAAACTGAGACATTTTGAAGGTCAGGCTGTTAACTAAAATGTCAGTCTTGATTGGCCAGTGGATGCCATTAATAAGAAAATTGTTATCTTATAGTGGGAGACTGGAGTCTAAGGATGAGGGAAGAAGCAGGTTTAAAATTCTTGTGTTATTTAAAATAAATCCAATCTCAGAGATACTGATAAAGTGGAGTGGGTGCTGCTGTTAAGGTGGTCATGGCCTTGAGCTTGTGATGTGTAAGGCAAGCACAAGGAGCTGTGTTTGCTCAGTGTGCCTACTGGGGATTGGTCAGAAGGAGCCAGTGCACAGAAAATGGATGAGAGACGGTAAGCACGATTGCAAGAGGAGAAATCCTACTTGTCCAGTTGTAGTCTGCTCTGTTCAAGAGTATCATTAAAAATGGAGACAATCTTCTGGAGGACCATGAAAATGATCCCGGTTCTGGGGTCATCCACACAAGAAAGACATTAACCTGTTGGGGTGGGTCCAAAGTAGGCCACAAAAATGATCTGAGGTCTGGAATACCTCTGCCATGAGGACAGTTTGAGAGAGCTGGGGTTGTTAAGCCTGGAGAAGAGAAAGCTCCAGGGAGACATTCTGGTGCCCTTTCTGTGCTTAAAGGGGCTGATCAGAAAGCTGGGGACAGGCTTTTGTTTATGCTGAGGGTGGTAAAACACTGGCCCAGGTTGCCCAGAGAGATGGTAGATGCCCCATCCCTGGACCCGTTCCAGATCAGGTTGGATGAGCCTGCTCTAGTTGCAGATGTCCCTGCTGACTGCAGGGAGTTGGACTAAATGAATTTCAAAAGGTCTCTTCCAACACAAACCATTCTGTGATTCCGTGATTAGAGGCTTGGTAGACTTGACGTGGAAAAAAATGCAAATGATTTGGGCTTATTGAGCCTTAAGGAAGGGAAGATTCAAGAGGATCTAATCTCAGTCTTCCTAAAGGGTGGTTATAAAGAAAAGAAATGCACTTTCTTTTGAAGGATGCACAGTTACAGTGTAAGAGGCAATGGGCACAAGCTTAAAATAAAATCTTGACTGTAAGAACAATTAAACTTTGGAATAGATTGACTATTGAAGCAGTGGAATCTTCCTTACAAGAAATACTCAAGACTTGGCTTATTGGATTCCTGGTTGGCTTAGTCATGTGACTGTAAGAAGATGAGGTTCTCTGTGTCTGCTTTTTATCCTCAGTACTTTCAATCCTGATGGTTTATTTTTCTTCGGCTAGTGTGGTACTAATTAATTCTGCTCTTTTCATCACAAACTGTTTAGGGATTATGTGCACATCTGCCCAAATTGCCATAGTTTATATAAACTCTATTAAATATTAATTGCTTTCTGAGTTGTCTTTCTTCATTGGAATTAGGGATGCTCTGAAGTATCTCACCGAAGCTCTCCAGTCCATCAGTGAAGCAGAACTTGACAATGCAATCGAAAATGTCATTGATGCCGTTGAAAAACAGCGTTGTGAGTAAACAATTCTATTTTCTCAAGCTTGCTGAGTTTATTTTGCACTTTATTTAGACAAAGACAAAGCTACTGGCAGCATATGTAGCAAGGTGTCATTCCAGTCTGCTGGGCTGATCAAGACAAATATGTTTGTTGACATTTTGTTTTGTTAAATGCTGAGGTTTGTGGTGTCAGCATAAAATAGTATAATTTTGCCATTTAAATTATGCTCATTTTGGCAGCCTAGTACCTCTTGACTTTTCTAAGAAGAATTAAATTTTTCAATGCCAGTTGCTAAAAGTGCCTGGCTGAGTTTGTATGGACATCTTTGGATCTGAAACTTGCATTTTAAGTATCAAAATAAACTGAAGAAATAATGAGAGATTAATTAACTTCTTATTCAGGTCCAGAAAAGGGTTGGAGATGTTGACAGCTATAGTCTGAGGAGCCTACCTGTGAGTTCAGGAAGGAAACAGTTGCATCTCTTTGTCAGAGATCACTGACCTCGCATCCAAGTGGAGCAGGAGATGCAGGTGCTTCAGTATAGTAACTTAAGAGAACATTGGATGGAGTTTAACCACTGGCAGGTGTTCTCTGAAGCAACAAGGCAGATGCTGATGTTCTGTTAATCCAACCTGATTTCACGACAGTAACATTGGGCAGAAGATGTTGGTAACAGTTTGGGCACTGTAGCTTTGGAGAAATTCTGCCTGCTTGGTGTGTGAGGATGCATCACTTTCCATATATTACTAATTCCAAAAGTGCAATTCAGAAAAATCCTGGAAAATGTGCACAGGTGATCAAGGTCAACAGCATGCTGGCCTGGATCAGGAATAGTGTGGCCAACAGGACCAGGGAAGTGATTGTCCCCTGTACTGGGCACTGGTGAGGCCACATCTCGAGTACTGGGTTCAGTTTTGGGCCCTTCACTCCAAGGAGGACATTGAGGGACTGGACCATGTCCATCGAAGGCAACAAAGCTGGTGAAGTGCCTTGAACACAAGTTGTGTGAGGAATGGCTGAGGAAACTGAGGTTGTTTAGTCTTCAGAAGAGGGTGCTGAGGGGAAACCTCATTGCTCTCTACCTCAAAGGAGATTGCAGCCAGGTGGGGGTCAGTCTCTTCTCACATGTAACAAGTGATGGGACAAGAGGAAACAGCCTCCAGTTGTGCCAGGGGAGGTTCAGATTGGACATGAGGAAAAATTTCTTTGTAGAAAGGCATTCCAATGCTCAGGCATTGGAACAGGCTGCCCAGGGTGGCAGTGGAGTTGTCATCTGTGGAGGCATTTAAAAAACATGTGGATGTGGTGTTGGCAGCCATGGTTTAGTGGTAGTGGTTTAGCAGTGGTGGGATTGTGAGCTCTGGGTGAGCAGTTGGACTTGATGCTCTCAGTGGCCTCTTCTAACCTCTATAGTTCTATGATTCTATGACAGCAATCTGTGGGTTAATGTTCTGGAACAAAATTAACCTCTGGTGCATGAAAGCTCAGATCTTACACATTTATATAGTTCATTTGTCAGCTTTGCATAAACTGGAATTGTCTCATTCTCCATGTTTAGTGACTTAATGATGGGCACAGGTTGTGTGGAGGTTATTTTTAGCTTGAGACGTATCCTTCTGGTTAGAATATTAAATTTTTCATCCTTTGCAATTTTCTTTTCAAGTGTCATCTAATATGATTGAACAATCCATGGTGGAAGCAGCTGTCCAGGAATGCAGCCAAGCATCAGATGAAACTATGTACGGTGATGTTATTTTCTTTAAGGTTCAGAAGTGTTCAAACCCTTCTTTCTTCTGGGGAAATAAATGTCAGGTGTTTTCTGCAGTGCTACACATGCCATAATTGCTTTGTGTTTTTGCCTTCCTGCTCTTTAAAGGTTAGCAATGTTCCTTCATAGAATAGTTGTTACTCATGGGTAAGCCTCCAGGTGATTCTTAAACGTGAAGCTGAGATTGGCTTGATGGTTACTGAAAGAGTCATGGTTGATGGCTTGATGTCTAAGTGGAGACAGGTGGCAAATGACGTTTCTTTCTGGGTAACATCTTTGTTGGTGATGTGGACAGTGGGATGAAGGCACTTTCAGCAAGTTTGCCAACAGCACCAAGGTGTGGTCTGTGTGCTGGAGGGAAGCACTACCATTCAGAGGGACCTTGAGAGGTGGGCTAGTGCTAACCTCAAGAAGTTCAGCAAAGCCAAATGCAAGGTCCTGCACCTAGGCTGGGGCAATTCCAAGCATAAATCCAGCCTGGACAGAGAATGGATAGAGAGCAGTGCTGAGGAGAAGGACTTGGAGATGCTGTTTATTGAGAAGCTCAACATGAGCCAGCAATGTGCACTTACAGCTTGGAAGGCAGCAGTGTCTTGATCTGATCCCCAGCAGTGTCTTGATCTGATCCCCAGCAGTGTGGGCAGCAGGTGGATAGAGAGAATTCTGCCCCTCTGCTCCACCCTGCTGAGACTGCACCTGCAGTGCTGGGGGCAGCTCTAGAATGCCCAACACAAGAAGGACTTGGAACTGTTAGAATGGGTTCAGAGGTGGGCCACAATGATGATCACAGGGCTGGAGCATCTCTGTTGTGAGGTGTGATGGTTTGAAACTGTCTTTTTAATTTTTCCTTGCAAAGTTCAAAACAGAGAAAGTGAAAGAGTATAAATAAGTCACTATTGGGTGTAAGAAAGCAAAATACTGATTGTTCTAAACACTTCCATTGGATAGATAGAAATGTTTAAGAACTACTACCCAAAACAAAGTGGGCACTCTGCACATTCTGCATTCTGCAGTGGGGGCAGTTGCTGGGCTGTCTGGCTGCTGTTTCTTCTTCTCTTCTGGCTGAAGATAACACACTGACCTTGGCAGCTAAGTTAACAACTTTCTGCTCTAACTAACTCTGCTTCTCTGTCCAGGGGGGTCTGAGGGGGAAGCTCCTGGGAGAGAGAGAGGCCCCTTTGGGAGGGTCCCCTTGGGGGGAAGCAAAGGGAGATCGGTTGTGCTTTTCTGTTGATTGTATATATTTGTAAATGTTGTGAATTTTGTATATTTGTACATATTCATTGCATTTCACTGTAGATTTTAGACTCTGCTTGTAAATACAGCCTTCATTTGCTTCCAGACTGGGCTAGCCTGGTTATTGTCGGTGGGGGGGGAGGAATTTCAGTTCACACTGACACATGAGGCTAGACTGAGAGGATTGGGATTGTTCAGCCTGGAGAAGAGAAGGCTTCAGGGAGACCTTAGAGCAGCCTTCCAGTATCTGAAGGGGGCTATGGGAGAGCTGGAGAGGGACTTTTTAAAAAGGCATGGAGTGACAGGACAAGGGGTGATGGCTTCAAACTGGAAGAAGCTTGATTCAGATTAGATGTTAGGAGGAAATTCTTCCCCAGGAGGATGATGAGGCACTGGAACAGATTGCTCAGAGAATTCGTGGAGACTCTAACCCTGGAAGTGTTCAAAGCCAGGCTGGATGCAAAGCCATGTTGAGTAACCTGGTCTAGAAGAAGATGTCCCTGTCCGTGCAAGTAGCATGGAAATAGATGATCTTTAAGGTCCTTCCAACCCAAACCAGTCTGTGATTCTGAAATTAAAATGCTTTGGTTCTCTGTGGTACAGGTTGAACATCAAACAATAAAACAAACCAAAAGTCACAGTGCAGAGAGAACTTGCTCCCTCTGTCCATGTCTTTATTTCCTTTTCTCTAGATCAAAATTATCTAGGGTTATTTTTGTGCCTTTCACCACATATTTCTTTTCTGAAAGCACTTGGAAATTCTTTCCTCCACTGTGTTTGATTCTGCTGGTTTTTTATATCAGGGCTGCTTGCTGAAAACCATAATTGATTTCCCCTCTCTGCTAACAAAGCAGAGAACAATTACGTGAGTTCCTGAGAACTTGGTGATGATGATGAATGCATTTCCTTTGGTGTTTACATTGTGTTTTGACATCATAATGCAAAGCATGAAAATAAATGGTTTGCTTGGCATGACAGACAGTGTGATCCCACAGCTTCTCAACATGAAGCAAATTTAGTTTATGCTTTTCTCCTTGTTGTTGGAAGCCTTGTGATGCAGATGGCAGAGTGTGACTATTTTGGTGTAGCTTTATATATTTCACGATTTTTTTCGCTCCAGAAGTGCAGAGAAATCTAGGTGCAGAGATTCTCAGTTCTGAAGGAAGAAGCTCTGCAGATCCCAGAGCCAACTTGTTCAGCCCTCTAGAATTATATTGTAGAAAGCTCGAAGTCAAAGTTTTGTATGAAATGCACTCTAAAGCCTACATCAGTGTCTGATGGTTGTCCTATGTTTGTAAGCACAACAACAGATTCAACAAGGCCAGATGCGACTCAACTCCTGCACACGGGTCAGAAGAACCCCATGAATGCTCAGGACTTGGGGTGGAGTGGCTGGAAGCTGTCTGGTAGAAAAAGGCAACACCTGGGGTGTGTTGGTTGACAGCTGGGTGAAGATGAGCCAGTGTGTGCCCAGGTGGCCAAGAAGGCCACCAGCATCCTGGCTTGGATCAAAACCAGAGTGACTAGCAGGACTAGAGAAGTGATTGTCCCCCTGTACTTCATACTGGTGAGCCCACACCTCAAATACTGGGTTCATTTTTGGGACCCTCACTCCGAGAAGGACATTGAGGTGCTAGAGCAGGACTGGAGAAAGGCAACAAAGCTGGTGAAGGGTCTAGAGAACAGGTTTTGTGAAGAGCAGCTGAGGGAACTGGGATTGTTGAGCCTGGAGAAGAGGATGCTGAGGGGAAACCTTCTGGCTCTACAACTTCCTGAAAGGAGGCTGGAGCCAAAGAAGAGTTTGTCTCTTCTCCCAATACAAGTGATAGGATGAAAGGGAATAGCCTCAAGTTGCATCAAGGGAGGTTTAGGTTGGATATTAGAAGAAACTTCTTCACTGAAATGTGTCTCAACCACTGGAACAGGCTCCGAGAGAGGGATCTCATCAATATGTATAAACGTCTGAGGGGTGGGTGTCAGAAGGAGGGGGCCAGGCTCTTTTGGGTGGTTCACAGTGATAAGACAAGGAACAATGGGTTCAAACTTGAACATAGAAGATTTCACCTCAACATGAGGAGAAACTTCTTTCCAGTGAGGGTGACAGAGCACTGGAACAGGCTGTCCAGGGGGGTTGTGGAGTCTCCTTCTCTGGAGACTTTCCAAACCTACATGGATGCATTCCTGTGTGGACTACCCTAAGTGATCCTGCTCTGGCAGGGGGGTTGGACCTGATGATCTCTTGAGGTCCCTTCCAGCCTCTGATACACTGTGATACTGTGATAGTTGAATCCCCATCTGTGGAGGTGTTTAAAAGCTGCAGAGATGTGCTGAGAGACAGGGTTTAGTGTTGGGTTAATGACTGAACACAATGATCTTAGAGGTCTTTTCCGACCAAAACAATGGGATGATTCTAAGCCTTAGTGAAGATTCATGGGAGAATTTTATCTACTCTGATGAATTTGATCCACCTACAGTAAGAGGGAAATGAGAGGCATCAGAGGAGTGAGCTGAACCAGTAAAGAGAATGGGATGTACCACCTTGATTAGTAGTCTGAAGATTTGTGCATGGCTGTTCTTTAAGATATTAATCCTGGCAAGGCTGTTCTGTGGTCAAAAAAGACAGCAGAGGATGGTTAGGGAAGGAGATGTTCCCCTCCCTCATTTCTAAATGAACTTCTGAATAGTTTCCTCTTGTGAATTAGAAGAGGTGGAGTGAGAAATGATGATAATGCAGGTGATGGTGAAGAAAATAAATATAAATGTATTCAGCATGTTTTGTTACTGTTTCATCCACTTCATCTAATGTTGTAAATTTTTTTTTATTTCAGAGAAAATGTTTTCAACATTATTGGAGCCTTTGACATCCCACGTTTTATTTACAACTCAGAAAGGAAGAAATTCCTACCGTATGTGTGATGTATTTTAAGTCTCAACCACTTCTTACTTTAAGGAAAAAATCCTCTTTTCTTAAGGGTTAAAAGTCTGTTTCCTAATTTTTTCCTCTTCTCTCATCTCAAGCCTGAGTGAGAAAGTGAGATAATTTTATTTCTTAGTCTCTAAGGATCTACTCAGACTCTGATAAATGCTGGCTCATAAATAAATGTGCCATTGGGATTCTCCTAGTCCTGTTGGATGAAACTGAAATGGAAACTTGTATCCCCTGTGGCCATGTTTTCTCTGCTGCCTGTGATGTTACAGTTCTGAAACTCTAATATTTATCAGATAGTAATATGTCCAACCATGTTTATGCCATCTAATGAATAAAAGAGACAGTAAATCTAAGGACATTCCATTACTAAATGTAGATTTGAATTTTATTTTTTCACATTTGGCTGTTCAGTTTTTTTAAAATCAATTTAGTCTGTCTGTTGCCTGTGTTGATTTTTTTAGACTGTAGCTTGCAACTCTCTGAAGCCCTGGGGAATCTCTAAGGAGAGCTACAAAAGCTGTAAAAGGAAAACTAGGAACAACTGATGATTCTGGAGGTTGGAAACAGGAACAAGGAATTGGAGGAATTGGTTGTAAATATTTTCCTAGCTAAAGATTTTGACACTGAGCAGTCCAGAGCTGAGCTAAAAAGAAACCTTGCTTTCAAACAGCTTCAAGTGGGGTTATCTGAGTAATGGACAGTGCTGTTCGTTGTGAGGGGTTGCAGCAGCCTTCATGTAATATACAACTCATTTTCCAGCCTTGGTCCCTGATATACCATGAGGCCAGGCTGTTGGGGCTGTTCAACTTGGAGAAGAGAGGCTTCAGGGTGACCTTCTGGTGGCCTTTCAGTACCTAAATGGGACTCTATAAGAAAGTTGGGGAGGGACTCTTATCAGGCAGTGTAGTGATAAGACAAGGGTTGATGGTTTTAAACTCAGAGGGGAGGTTCATACTAGAGAGAAGGAAGAAATTTTTTACACTGAGACTGGTGAGACCCTGCCCCAGATTCCCCTGAGAGGTAGTAGATGCCCTGTTTCTGGAACCATTCCAGGTCAAGTTGTTAAGGGCTCTGAGCAACCTGTTCCAGTTGCAGATGTCCCTGCTGACTGCAATGGAGTTTGGACTAGATGACCTTGAAAGGCCCCTTCCAACCCAAACCACTCTGTGATTCTGTCAAAAGCAAAAGCAATCTGTGAGTTTGCAGTAGGAATTTAGTTCCAATGCCACTTTGTAGCTTTCCAGGCCATCAGAAGCTGAGAAACCCATGACGATAATCTGCTAGCCAAGAGGAAGCAAATACTCTTGTTCATGGCCACTTGAAAGACATAACTGGTTTTCAGAAACCTGCTTCCTGCAGAGTTCCATTCAGGTGGGAAGATAAATCTCGAGGACTTTGAGTTAGAGGGAAATTGGATGGATGTAGCCTTCAAAATGCAGAAACATGGCATCCCTTGCAGAAATCTTCCTTGCTGAGTAAATAAATTACACAGTAGTGTTATAGCTTTTGCAACCTTCTATAACTTTTAGATCAAGAAGTAGGTTTCTTTTTTTTTTCAGTGGGGAATGTACCTTTTTAAATCTTGATTGTGTTAAACTTCTTGCAGCCTCTCAATGACCAACTTGCCTGTACCAAATTTGTTTGGAAGTGCCAGAGATAAAGCAGAGCTGTTTCGTGAACGCTACTCCATCTTACAACAGGTAATGAAGGGTTCTGCTTTGTTCAACAAAATATATAAACAAAATGATGGCATTTATGATGTGTTGAGGTGCTTTTGTGAGCTACACTTTAAATAAAATCTGAATAAGGGTAGGATCTATGCTAAGGTTTATCAGTCTTCTCATCTGTCACCATGCAGCATGGTGAATTCATGTGTTTCTTCATTTCAGCATCATGTCCCAAGGGGGGGATTATGTATTTTTACCTGTCTCTTGCTCTCTTTTCCTCCTGTAGTCTGGCTGTGTGTTGCATTTAATTATCATTGTTGTCTTAATACAGACTCAAAGCCCTGAGAAACTCTTTTTCAGCCTCTGTTTTAAGCATGGTGTGCTGGTTTGAGGCCAGCCAGAACGTCTCTTGCCCCGAAAATGACAAAAGAATGACACATGCAAACGGATTGGAGAGTGATGGAAAGTTTAAATGGAAAAGTGATTGGTGAAACTACACAAAAACTATAAAGCATAGTGGCAAAGAATATCCCAAAGCATACAGAGTCCCTTACATAATTCCCAGAGGCTTCCAATCCTTCCCTCCTCCCACCTGAGGGTCTATGCAAACCCCCAGGGCTCTTTCTTCCCCCTCCCACTGCTAGGCAAGTCTCAGGCTGGCCAGGTCTGAGACTGCCCCCCTCTCCATTCTCCTCCTGGCATTAGGCCTAGTCAGGCCTAAGGGGCCTGAGATACTCCCCCACCGTTACCCGATAAGAGAGCATCTCCCACGGGGGCAGAGAGGGGAGAAAGAGGAAGAGGATGACTCTGCAGATGGCTTTATAGGGCGCAGGATTTATGGGTAGAAATACGCCGTTTCCTGTGTCTACCCCTGTGGGTGGGCACCTGGGACACCAGAGGTGTATCTCATGTAGCAGTGGCAGGGGGCACCCAGCCTAAACTGCCACACATGGAAGTTCAGTTCTGGTTTAGTTCATTTATTTGTTTTCAAGTTTTCAAAATGCCCAATGATAGCCAGCTACCCCTTGTCACATCTTAGTAGCATCTGCATCTTGTTTTGTGCTGTGAGCAGCTTCAGAACAGGATTTCCCAACATGACTTGCTCAGCACCACTGGGACAGTAGCTGTGGGTACTCACAGCTGCTGTCGGAGGTGGCTCTGAACCAGGCTGTGCACACAGCCAGAGTCACAGAATCAGAGGGGCAGGTGTTGGAAGGGACCTCTGGAGATCATCCAGTCAAATCTCATTACTAAATCAGGGTCACCACAGCAGCTTGCCCAAGGATCACAATGTCCGGGTGGGTTTGGAATTGCTCCAGAAAAGTAAACTCCACAACCTGTGGGCAGCCTGCTCCAGGGCTCCAGCAACCTCACACCAAACATGGTTCTCCTCATCTGCAGATGGAACCTCCTGGGTTCCAGTAAGTGCCTGTTACCCCTTGTCCTGTCACTGGGCACCACTGAAAAGAGTCTGGCCCCATCCTCTTGCCTCCATCCTTTAGCTCTTGCTGAGCATTGATCAGGTCCCCTCCCAGTCTGCTCTTCTCCAGGCTAAACAGCCCTGAGTCTCTCAGGCTTTCCCCCTCACAGAGGTGCTCCAGTCCCTTCAGAATCTGTGAGTCAGCCCCTTAGCACTTGCTATCAGGTGTCCCACAGAACAAGGTCACAGCCTTGTTCTTTCCTTACTTCTACTCCCCCCACAGCTTTTTTGTCTGTGCCACCTTGCTGATCCTTTGAACCATGTGGTAGTTGCAGCCACAGGAAAAGACACCCTGAAGCAGCAACAACAGCAGCAGGGAATTTGCTGCTACTAGGAGAACGTGTGCTACAGTTTGTGATCTTCTGCCCTGGAAGACCAGTTAACTGTTAACTGAGTAAGATTTAGATCATACAGTGATAAGATTAGTGAAATCTCATGGAATTAGCACACATGCACAAAACTTCAGACTGGAGAAGAAAAGGCTCTGAGAAGACCTTACGGCATGCTGCTAGTGCTTAAAGGGCATCTGCAGGATAGCTAGGGAAGGACTTTACTGGGGGTGTGGTGATAGAATGTTGGATAATGATTTCAAATTGAAGGAGGGTGGATTGTGATTAAAGATAAGGAGGAAATTCTTAATGGTGAGGGTGGGGAGGCACTGGCTCAGGATGCCCAGAGAGGTTGTGGATGCCCCCTCCCTGGAAGTGTTCAAGGTCATGTTTGAGGGTCTTGAGCAACCTGATCTCATTGAAGACATCCCTGCTGACTGCAGGGAAGGTGGAACTAGATGATATTTAAGGTCCCTTCCAATCCAAGCTGTTCTGTGATTCTATGAAAACAGTTGACTTATATGAAGAACAGCTGGAGGTGTCCACGGGGCCTATATTCTGAAACCTTCTTTTCCTAGTCTGTGTTGTGGTGTTGCACATCATTGCCTGATGATTTCACATAGACTCTCTGTGGTAGAAGTTTTTTGTTTGGTTGTCATCTGTAGTCCTTTAAGACCTCCCGAGTGAAGCTTCAGGTCTCCATGTGGGTAAGGGCAGCTGATAGGAATTACTGTCTGTGTGGCATGGGCTGGTAGTGATGGGTTTGTCCCAAGGGGTGGCTGTCAGACCTCATGAAAAACAGTGAAAGGAGTGAAAATTTCTGCAGTGCATTTTCTTTCTACTGTGCTCTCTGCAGCGTCTCTCTTTGTGTAATTTGCTCCTGTTACTTGAAAACCGAAAGTGCTGATGTATGACAAGCCCTGCTCTTCTCCTCATAGTTAACACTTAATGCAGTTTAATTCCCCTTTCTCTCTCACCTGTTCCTCTAAGGTAGTCAGAAATAACTTTTTAGAAGCGTTAGAAATGCTTTGAAGTTACATGGTTATACATTGTATAGTATACATAATATACATTGTATATATTGTATATATATTGTATAGTATACATAATATACATTGTATAGTATATTGATCATCTGTTTCTTAAAACAAATTCTTTTCAAAAGAACTGATTATGCTCCAGGAATTAGATGCTGCTGGATAAAAGAGAGTAAGAGAACTTCAAAAAAAGTCTTTTGTAGAGTGGTTGTAATTAACTGGCTTTTTGGTGGTGCTCATTTCTTTTTAAACTGAACTGCTTCAATTTTGTTTTCTGCAGAGGACTCACAGACATGAGTTGTTTACTCCTTCACCGATTGTTGCTCATCCTGATGACAGTAAGAGCAAATTCCAGGTAAAAAAAGTCTTTTTTTTTTTTTTTTTCTCTCAAAGAGAACTGTGTTTGTATTACACTTCAATGCAGTATTAATTCTCCAGTGACCTCTTAATTTTACATCCAATATGAGTAATCAATGAAATGAGTTAGTTTTGAGTGTTTTTAGCCTGTGTGTCAAAAATGCAGCTGTTTGGCTCAGATCACCATGAGACAAATGTGGCTTCCTGAGGTGGAAAGGCATTAACTGTTGAGTTTATTACACATTCCTTCCCTCTGCTTGGAGGTGTTTTCCTTGCTTTTCTTTTTTCTAAGCATTAAATTCACAATAATTTTGTAACTTTAGTCTGTGCTGTTCCCATCTCAGCTTTCACATATTCATAGAATCACAGACTCATGGAATGGTTTAGATTGGAAAGGACTTTTCAAGTTCATCCAGTCCAACCCCCTGCAATTAGCTGGGACATCTGCAACTAGAGCAGGTTGCTCAGAGCCTGAAACAACCTGACCTGGAATGCTTCCAGGGATGGGGCCTCTACCACCTCTCTGGGCAACCTGGGACAGGGTCTCACTACCCTCACTGTAAAATATGTCTTCCTTCTCTCCAGTCTGAATCTCACTCTTTTGGTTTAAACCCTTCACCCCTTGTCCTGTCACTGAGCACCACTGACAATAGTCTGGCCTCATCCTCTTGCTCCCTATCCTTTAACTCTTGCTGAGCATTGTTCAGATCCCCTCTCAGGCTGCTCTTCTCCAGGCTAAAGAGCCCCAGGTCTCAGCCTTTCCTCCTCACAGAGATGCTCCACCCCCCTCAGCATTTTTGTAGCCAAGAGTTCCCTGTGTCTCTTGAACTAGGGAGCCCAGAACTGGACACAGTGCTCCAAGTGTGACGTCACTAGGGAGAAGAAGTGGGACAGGAGAACCTTCCTTGTTCTGCTGGCCACAGTCTTCTTAATACATGCCAGGATATCATTGGCTTTCTTGGCCATGACCACATTGCTGGCTCATGCTGAACTTTTTGCTCACCAGCACTTTCCATGTAGCTGCTTTCCCGCAGGTCACCCCCCATCTGTACTGGTGCAGGGAGTTACTCCCCAGAAGGTGCAGGACCCTGCACTTGCAATTGTTGAATTTCATGAGATTCCCCTCTGCCCAACTCTGCAGCCTGTCCAGGTCTCACTGGATGGCAGCACAGCCTGATGAGGTGATAGCTACTCCTCCCAGTTTGGTATCTTTCTCCCTTGGCTGCTTCCTGTCCTCTCTGCCAGCAGTGGCCAGTGCATTGCTCATGCTGGTGCTGTAGAAGAAATTTCTCTCTTCACTGCAGCTTGACAGACCAAGCCAAGTCTATCCCAAAACTACAGACAACACTCTGAGATGTCACCTGTACTGCTCTGGAGTGTTCTCTGCCATCCATCTAGAGATCCTTGATAAAAGTGATTGGTGTCACAGTATGGGTGCAGGCCACAGCAGAAAGTGCCACTTGTTCTTCCCAATTTTCATCCAGTTATAAGCAAAATAATGACAATAAACAACTTGCTAAGCAGTTCTGTAATATTCTTTTTAACAGCCATTACTGGAAACCCTTCCCTGAAGACATTCAGAATGTGTCCTTGATTTTTCTACTGAGTTCTCTCATAGCTTGTTTGTGTACTTATCTAAAAACATCTGCTCATGGTGCTTTGTCTCACTGCTTTAAGAAGAAGATAAATGGAGAGTTTGATTTAATTCTTACTTGATTTTTGTCTCTGGTTCCAGCTGAAAACAGTAGAAACTCTCTTGGGCAATACAGCTAACGTGGGAGAAGTGATTGTGCTTGGGATGATAACTCAGCTCAAGGAGGTAGGTTGCTTTTTATTGTGGATACCTAGGCCAGCATTTGTTCAGTGTTATCGTAGACTAGACAATGAGGCTTGAACATCTCACCACTCTATCTTGACATGTGAGTCAGTGCAGAGCTCCCACCAGTGGTGTGAGACTTAAGAAGAGACTTTCCCACAAGCTTTTGGTGCTAGTGTGTGAGAAAATGTCCTTATCTTCTCACTGCAGAGTTTTTTTCATAGAATCATTAAGATTAGAAGGGATTTCCAAGATCATTAAGTCCAACCATTAACCCAGCACTGCCAAGTCCACCACTAAACCATGTCCCTCTGTACCATGGCTTTTAAATCCCTCCAGGGCTGGGGACTCAACCACTATCTGGGCCAGTCTGTTTCAGGCCTTGTCAACCCTTTTGGTGAACAGATTTTTCCTAATGTCCAACCTAAACCTTCCCTGGTACAACTTGAGGCTGTTTCCACTTCTGCTCTCATTTTTCACTTGGGAGAACAGATCAACTCCCACCTCACTCTAACCTCCTTTCAGGGAGTTGTAGAGAGCCAGAAAGTCTCCCCTCAGCCTCCTCTTTTCCAGGCTCAACAGCCCCAGTTCCCTCAGCAATTCCTCACAAGACGTGTGCTTTAGACCCTTCACCAGCTTCATTGCTCTTCTCTGTCCTTCTTGGAGTGAGGGTCCCAAAACTGAACCCAGTATTTGATGTGTGGCCTCATGAGTGCTGAGCACAGGGGAACAATCCTTGCCCTGGGCCTGCTGGCCACACTGTTGCTGATCCAGGCCAGGATGCTATTTGCCTTCTTGGCTACCTGGATACATGTTGACTCATATTTTCTTTTTGTAATGCTTTATGTCAGCAACTAGAACCAGTTCCATTTTTCAGGCATGCCCCTTCTTGAAATGCTCAAGCTTCCAATGTCTGTGTTAGGACTTGCCACTGCATTGGACAGTGATTGTTAGGAAGGGAGTTGCCAACAATCCAGACTGAAACAGCTCAGAGGGAAGGTGCTAAGATACATTGATGTCAGTGGTCAGGGTTGGGCTGGCCACCAGACAAGTGACAGAGGCTCTCCATGTTCCCCTCTTTCTTCCCAAAGGGAAGAGAAAGGGAAGAAAGGAGAGAGACTGATGGGCTGGGAAAGAAACTGAACCAGCTGGGATGGAAAGAACATGAAACAGACAAAGAGACACAAACCGAGAGCCAACCCAACCCCTGCTGCAATCCCAGCACCATTGGCACCACTGATGCTGGGGGCAGGCACTGGACAAGTCCCAGACTGGACTCAGCAGCAGATGGGAACCAGATTCAGGACCTGGATTCTGGAACTGGATTCAGGAACGCAGGGATTGGGATGGAAGGCAGAAGAGACAGAGTTCTGGGACACCAACCATTGAGCATGGGGCTTGATCCCTCAGCTTGATCCTGAAGATGCCATCCATGGGATGCAATCCCTTGTTGGGCAGTTGAGGGTCACCAATCCTGGATGCCCTTCCCCTCAGGTGCCACCTCTGCCTTCCTGCCCTCAAAGGTAGGACACAAGCTGTGGCAGTGTCCTTGGTGTGCAGAGGAGCAGGTCTTAGGCAGAGCTTTTCTGCTGCCCAGCCCTTGGCAGGAACTCTCTCTGTCAGCTTCTCCTTGCTAGGAGCAGCCCTGTCTGTGGAAACCTGCCGTGAACTTCGTTAAGTATCTCGCTGAGCAGAGGCTGAGCTGGGAAGTCACAGTTCTGTTCTAGCTCAAACCAGGACAAGGGATTATAAACTACATTGGGTGTGGTTCTCCTGCTGTATTCTAAGATGACAGTATTAAAAAAGTGCTGACTGATAGATGCTTCTGATTGAACAATTTATCTGCTGGGTGTGTTTTTCGTTATTAATTAATCCTGTGAATCCTCTTTTTTAGGGGAAATTTTTCCTAGAAGACCCTACAGGAGTGGTCCAGCTAGACCTAAGTAAAACAATATCCTTTTTCTGTGGTGTGAAAGTTGAGGATGTAGACCTGGAGAGTCTTTAATTGAAGGATAAATCAATGTTAAAAATGACATACTGAGAATTGCAGCTCTGTCTTTTTCCTTCTTTTTGAGTCACTTGTTTGCTGAAGCTGTTTCACAGAGACTTTAGGCCAAGGTTAATATACCTCCTAATGGAAGTGGAGCTTCATTCCTCTTTGCCAGTCCTTTGTGAACTTACCTGCTCAGCTACCAAGTTAATTAATTACCTTTCTCTTAAGGCTGGCTATGAACTTTCAGCAGTGTCCAAATATATGACACCACTGGAAAGCAAACTTTTGTCTAAAGAACTCATTGAAGAATCCTGATTTAAGAAAAAGAGATTTCTTAACCTTTCCTCACCAGTTCCACAGTGGTTTATACACTGAATCATGCTTTGTTTTGGCAGAAGGTAAGGCAAGACTGTTTTTCTTAGCTTGTAATAAGTTATCCTGTCCCTGGCTGTTGCTGCAGTTATATGTCTACCAGATGTGGCTGAACAGACAAGTCTCATGTTGATGGGGCTTGACCATAAGCTCAGTTTGTGACAGATATTTGGCTGTAAGCCTTTCCTGTTACCTTGTGGGCTCTGGAGGCAGGGAGGAGTTAAGAGAGCTCTGCCAAATTGGTTAGATTTCAGTGATGATGGTGAGGTATGAACTTCTATAGCAGCTTTGTGAGCCTGGCTCAATCATGCTTGGAGGAAATATGAGTAGATTAAGGAGACAGACTAGAGACTTCTCCCTGCTAATGAGTGATAAGAGGAGAGGAAAAGGGCTCAAATTGTGCCAGGGGAGGTTTAGGTTGGATATTAGAAGAAACTTATTGACTGAAAGGGTTCTCAAACACTGGAACAGGCTGCCCAGAAAGGTGGTTGAATCCCCATCACTGAAGGTATTTAAAAGAGGCAGAGATGTGGTGCTGAGGGACATGGTTTAGCATCAGCCTTGGTAGAGTTAGAGAATTATTGGACTTGATAATCTTAGAGGTCTTTTCCAAGTGAAATGATTCTATGATTCTGCAAACCAAACAGTGTGATTCAACAGTCTAGAAATGCTGCTTTCTGTTGGCAAAGCTTTGGTCCTTCAGAGACTTTAATGAGGCTTCCCATTAAGATGATGGAAGAGCTTGATGATTTGGAGCCTTGTTTTAGCAAAAATAATGGACATTTCTGTGTGTGGAATGTTAGCCTGTGCAACACACTTAATCCCAGGCTATTTTCTAATGTCACGGAGTCATGTAATCATAGAATCGCAGACTCACGCAGTCAGAGTGAAGCCCAATGGCAGCTACATGATTGATCAGAGGTAATAAAAGCTTTTAAGGGGCTTGAGAAAAGAATTTCAGGAGCCAAAATACCTTGGCTGAGATTTGCCAGATGAAGAGGGGAACTTCAGGGAGCAGATGGTGTCAGGAGCAGGACAACTGCAAGAACAGCCAAAGGAATTGAAATCATTTGGGAAACAAATGGGAAATCATAGAATGGTTTGGAAGGGACCTTAGAGATCATCTAGTTCCAACCTCCTGGAGGGGGCAGGGTCACCTTCCACTAGACCAGGTTGCTCAAAGCTCCATTCATAGTGTACTTTATGTTTATAATTTATGAAATAAATAAAAGTTAGGAGCAAAATGATAGCAAGAACAAATAGCACACATTATTTCTGTTCCCCTCACAGGTGGGACAGTTCCTGAGGCAGGGTGCGATTTGATAGAGACTCTTCCAGGGCAGGGCCAGCCAAAATGATTCTTGTTCCTCTGCATTCTGACTCAGTTGGGTTGAGAAGGTTGTTTGTGTGGCTGTGCAGCAAAGGCATCCAAGGAATCTGAAGTTAAAAAAATAGTTGGTTTCTTGCTCAGTCTGTTTTTCAGCCAGGTAGTTCCCTGCTCTGGTTCACCACTAATCAGCACAGGGACTGGTGCTATCACAAGTGAGGGATTGATGGAGGCTGAGACCAGCGCAGCTGCCAACTGTCTGACTAATGTCTAGGACATGATGTTATAAAAGCTAAAGGTTCTTCTGTTGTTCCAAAAATCTCTTAGGCTGGTATGAAGATGAAGTTTTTCATGTGAAGGCTTTTGGATTTCCACCTACTGAGCCTTCTGCTACCACGAGGTATAAAACTGACTTTTGGCAGCCTCCCTTCATATTTTGGTTTGGGATTCTAAGAATGCACATTATTATTTTTGTGGTTCCTGTGGCATTATGCTGTTCTTCTCCCTCCCCAAAGGCTTTGAAATACATGCAGTTTTAAGGAAGCCATTCTGGGATGTGCTGATCTGCTTGGACCAGTGCTAAAGGCTCTTGGGTTCTGCATATTAATGACAATTGAGATCTAAGCCTTTCTCAGTTGCAAAACTAGGCAACTATTGCATGGAAATAAGAAATTCTGTGTTGCTCAAAGACTGGATGTGGGAAGGAACCTAGGTTAAGTATTACCCTGAGATCATTTGCTGAGTTATGGCAGGACAGCATCCCTGCTTTATGTCTAGGTGACAGCCACTTCTCTTGCTTGCTTTCTCCATGAAGTGCTAAATGAGTATTGATACCCTCTGAGCTACCAATCAATGTAATTAAAATAATTTAAGTGAATCATAATAAAAACTAGCAATTTGGGAAGGAAACAGAACTAACTCATATTTTGATGTTGTAGAGCCTTCTATGGGAACATAAACTTCTTTGGAGGGCCTTCTTCAGCTTCAGTAAAGGCTTCTGCAAAACTGAAGCAGCTGGAGGATGAAAACGAAGATGCCATGTTTGTGTTTCTTTCTGATGTGTGGCTGGACCAAGCTGAAGTACTGGAAAAGCTTCACACAATGTTTTCAGGTAGGTGATTCCTGAAATCATAGAATGGTTTGGGTTGGAAGGAACCTTTCAAGGTCATCTAGTCCAAACCCCCTGCAGTCAGCAGGGACATCTGCAACTAGAGTAAGTTGCTTAGAGCTCTGTCCAACTTGACTGGAATGGGTTCAGGGTTGGGGCATCTGCTGTCTCTCTGAACAACCTGGGCCACTGTCTCACCACCCTCAGATTAAAAAATATCTTTGTTACATTTAGTCTAAATGTCCCCTCTTTTAAGTGAGAACTGCTGTGACTCTTATCCTTCTTTCAGAGAGTTTGTGCTATTGTCCTTGGCCCTCAGCAGCCTGGATGAGTGGACCTGATGAATGCAGCAAGGCAATCTGATGTCCTGCTGGGGTCCTTGGTCCCAGTCTGTGGCTCTGTCTCCTGCTTGGCATGGGCTTGAAAGTCTGATCCCATAGCGATGTAGTTGAGGGAATAGCTCAATAGAAAACTAACTGCCTTTGTTGGCAACAGTTTGAAGCTGGGTTAGCTTTGTGAACTCTACAACATGTAGTCTCTTAAAAGCACATTTCTGTCAGGCAGGGAAAGCTGGACAGTGGACAAATGACAACAAGACAATGGTTTCATAGAATTGTTTTGGATGGAAACGAACTTTAAGGTCATCGAGTCCAACTGTTAGCCCAGCACTGCCAAGTCTGCCACTAAACCATGTCCTTTAGCACCACATCTACATGGATTTTCAGTCCCTCTACAGATGGAAACTCCACCACTGCCCTGGCCATCCTGCTTCAGGGGAAGAAATTGTACCTAATGTCCAAAAGTTTTCCTAATGTCCTACTGTTTTGTAAGCCTTTGTTCAAAAGTACACTTTAAACAAACAAAAAAAAGTCAGGCCACAATTCTCTACTGTTGGCAGTGCTCTGAGCATTTTTGGTGTATTTCCATTTTGAGCAAGCTAGAATAAGCTCAACTGTTGCACTTTTTGGGTAGAATCCCACTGAACTCAAGCCCAAAGCCAGCAAAGCCTCACAGTAATTTAGTGGCAGCTGTTTGCATCTCCTGGTTGCTATTACATTTCTTTTGGATCTTCCTCCAACAGTTTTAAATGTCACACTGTAGTATATCTTTGTAACCTGATAGTTTAGGACCAGGAAAGTGATTGTACTTAGCACTGGTGAGACCACACCTTGAGTGCTAGGTTTAGTTTTGAGACCCTTACTCCAAGAAGGACATTGAGGTGCTGAAGCAGGTCCAGAGGAGGGCAACCAAGCTGATGAAGAGTCTGGAGAATAGCTCTGGTGTGAGGAGCAGCTGAGAAAATTTGGGTTGTTAAGCCTGGAGAAAAGGAGGCTGGAGGGAGACTGGCTCTCTGAAACTCCCTGAAAGGAGGTTGGAGCAAGGTGGGAGTTGGTCTCTTTTTCTCAGGTAACAAGTGACAGGATGAGAGAAAGTGGCCTCAAGTTGCACCAGGGGTGGTTTAGGTTGGGTATTAGAAGAAACTTCTTCACTGAAAGAGTTCTGAAACACTGGAACAGGCTGCCCAGAGAGGTGGTTGAATCCCCATTCCTGAAGGTGTTTAAAAGCTGTGTAGATGTGGTGCTGGGGGACATGGTTTAGCACAAGTATCGGCAGACTTCAATAATGGTTGGACTCAAGGATCTTAAGGGTCTTTTCCAACCAAAACTGATTCTGTGATTCCTTTTCACAAATCACTCAGTACTAATGTTGTTTTGGACAGCTGCCATTTTTCTGTGCTGCGTCAAGAATGTTTCTCTTCCTTGTGAAAGTTCTTCCTAGGCTTAAAGAAAACCTCATACTTCATCAGAGATCAGCAGTTCCTCCAGTACTTTCTGGTTCTACCTACAAAAAATGTCAGTTACTCTTAAAATACGAACTGTTTCTTCCACACATCATTACATTAGCAATGTTGACAACATTTGGATAGCATGCATCTGTGAGATCTGTGAATTGCTTCTTTGTGTTCCAGAGCAGCTTTGGAACGGCTCGTTCTGTCTGTCTTAGGTAGAATGAAAGCCTGAGAGGGTGGATACTTTAAAAACAAGCAGCATAAAATTAAGGGTAGGAAACTGCAACTCACCTAAAGAATATTGAATACAAATTGCCACACTGTCAGGGGTCAGGGCTGGGCTGGCCACAAGAAAAGTGACAAAGGCTCTCTGTGAAGCCCTCTGCCTGCCCAAAGAGAAGAGAAAGGGAAGAAGGGAGAAAGACTGATGGGCTGGGAAAGAAACTGAACCAGCTGGGATGGAAAGAAGAGCAATCCCTTGGAATAGAGACAAAGAGACACAAACCAAGAGCCAACCCAACCCCTGCTGCAATCCCAGCACCATTGGCACCACTGATGCTGGGGGCAGGCATTGGGCAAGTCCCAGACTGGACTCAGCAGCAGATGGGAACCAGATTCAGGACCTGGATTCTGGAACTGGATTCAGGAACACACAGCCCAGAATGGAAGGCAGAAGGGACAGAGTCCACCTAGGACAATAGTCAGGGAAGAAGAGGCTTAGCCCTGGGGATTCCTCAGCTTGATCCTGAAGATGCTATCCGTGGGATCCAGTCCCCTGTTGGGCAATTAAGGGTCACCTGTCCTGTCTGCTCGTCCCCTCAGGTGCCACCTCTGCCTTCCTGCCTTCAAAGGTGGGGCACAAGCTGTGGCAGTTCCCTTGGTGTCCAGAGCCTTTCTGCATCCCAGCCCTTGGCAGGAGCTCTCCCCATCAGCTTCTCCCTGCTAGAAGCAGCTCCTGGCTGTGCAAACCTGCCCTGACCTTCAGAAAGTGCCTCAGTGAGCAGAGCCTGAGCTGGGAAGCCACAGCAGTGACCAGAACCAGTTCTGATGTAGCCTAAACCAGGACACTGTCTCATCCAGAAGTTACATAACCAGTTTATGTTGATCAAAGTTGGCAAGATCCTTGAAGTAAACTGAACTGGACCTAAGATGGCTTATAGTGAAGTAATAAAGGGACTTTAGTCAGTGAGGTTAATATTCTGAACTCACCTGGCAAAGATGCAAACATTGCATTTGTTATTTTCAGGCTTCTTTAATAGGCAATTAATAAACCTCATAATTATAGACTAAAAATAATAGCTGAGTGGCTCAGCAAGGATAAAACATTGATGAGCCATTTCTCTGCTATAAACAGTTCTGTCCTATTTACCAACTGGATTGAAAAATAGCAAAGCAGATCCAAGTCTGCTACCGCCTGTTAGGAAAATGGAGAGTAACAGGGGATGTGAGATGAATTCCTGAGTAGATGGTTTTATTTTTATTGTGAGGATGGGAATTTGGTTTCATTTTTTTTAACTCTTTGCTCTAAAGAATGTGCTTCTGAGTGATCAGTAATATGGGGAGGATTCATCAGGTTCTTAAAGCCATGGTTTAGTGGGCATGGTGTCGATGAGACCTTTTCCAACCTTAATGATTCCATGAAAACACTGAGGCAGTTCAGTTATTGATGCTTTATAATGCCAAGGAGTGAATTAAATGTTGGTAGAGCCCTTGAACTGGAATGATGCATGGAGGTTGATAGCAATCCATCGCCACCTATCTGCTATTTTTCTCTTTAAGCAAAGAGTATGGTTTTAAATTTATTATAATTGTACTTTGTGTCATTATATGACAGGGTCAGTGGTTAGCTGGCTACACACACACAATGTTGTTGGAACTGGGCCTGTAAATAACAGAGAGTTCCTTGAAGTGACATTTGTACCTTGCCCTCATCATTTTTAAGTTAACAAAAGCCTGTGTCAGGAAAATTCTTCAAGTGTATTAACAGCAGCAGAACTTGAAGTGCTGCTTCAGGGAATGGGCTAGGGAGGGGAAAGCTGAAAGGTTCTGAAGTTTATGGATGTACTCACAGAGAAAGTCTTGTTTTCCCAGGTTATTCCTCTGCACCTCCAACCTGCTTTTTCTTTTGTGGAAATTTTTCCTCCGCACCATATGGAAAAAATCAAATACAATCACTGAAAGGTAGGGAAGTCTTTGTGTACACTCAGGCATCAAATTAGCATAATGATGGCAAAACAAATAGAGCAGGAAAAAATCCTTTCTTTTCTAGGTAGCACATTTTTTTAATGCACTGAAGTCTAGGGGTGCTTAATGTCTAACCAAGTGTTATATCACAGATTCTTTTTTCTTGATTCCAGGTTCTCTGAAGGCTCTTGCAGATATTATATGTGAATATCCCAATATCCATAAAAGGTACACTGTGCTATGAAAAAAGGAAAAGTGTTTATTTTGTGAAACCTTTGCTTTAATTACTTTAAGAACCTAACAGATGCTGTGTTTTCCCATTGTTGTGAGCCATTGTTGTACTATGATCAGATAGCAGCTGCTCTTATCACAGGCCTCTCTGTTTGTTTTGGGAGCAGCATAAGGCTTTGATTTTTACCTAAAATAAAAATCTGCTTTTGGAAGCTGCTATAAGTGAGCAAAGGTGAAATGGCCTCTCCCTGTATCCCACATGCATTAAACATGGCCTGTAAGTTCCCAAGAGTGGTATTTGGGTGAGCCCTTTTCCCCTAGAATTCCCTTGAAATCAGCAGAGTACTGCTTTGCAAACTGGTGTTGAAGCCAGTGTTGTACCTTAATTACTGGGTTCAGTTGTGGGCTTCTCACTCCAAGAAGGACATTGAGGTGTTGGAGCATGTCCAGAGAAGGGCAACAAAGCTGGTGAAGGCTCTGGAGAACAGGTCTGGTGAGGAGCAGCTGAGGGAACTGGGGTTGTTTAGACTGAAGAAAAGGAACCTGAAGGGAGATCTCATTGTTCACTACAACTCCTTGAAAGGAGGTTGAAATGAGGCAGGGGTTGGTCTTTTCTTCCATGAGGCAAGTGACAAGACCAGAGAAAACAGTTACACCACTGGAAGTTTATGTTGTGCATTCGGAACGATTTCTTCTCTGAAAGGGTTGCCTACTCCTGGAACAGGCTGTGCAGAGAAGTGGTTGAATCCCCATCCCTGAAGGTGTTTAAAAAGTGTGTAGATGTGGTGCTGAGGGACATTGTTTGGCAGTGAACTTGATAGTGTTGGGCTGATGTTTGGACTTCATGATCTTAAAGGTTTTTTCCAGCCTAAACAATTCTATGATTCTCTGCTGCTATGAGCACCTACAGGCCTTCCGTACCAGCCCCAGATAATGTCACCTGAAACACTGCCTGCTGCCTACAGGGAGACATCTCATTTCTGTCTTTTCCATTCTTGCATACACAGTTCTCCACAGCTTGAGAACTAGCCAAAGCCACACCATCCTGCAAAGGAATCATTTGTTTATCCTTTCTTGTGTCCTTGCTCTGTGGGAGCCCATTCCAGGCCTGAAGGACTAAATCCCTTCAAGAGAGATTTAAATATACAAAGGAAAGTAGAACCCAGGGAAGCAGCCAGGCTTATCCTTTCTGGCTTCTGATCTTGGAATTTGTAACAGGAGCCCCTCAGCAGAGCTAGTTCCTAAAAAGGGCTCTGAAACAAGAATGGCCACAGGCTGCAGCTCTTGAGCTCTGTGAGATGTGAGTGAGTGTATCTCCTGTACTTATCCTCCATCCTTTATCCTGGTGGAGACACCTGGATACCCTGCTGGATTATCTGGGATCCCTTTATGGGATCCTGGAGCCCATTGCCATTGAGTCCCTAGCTAGGCCTTCTCCCCCTCTACTCTGCTCTGGTGAGACCCCACCAGGAGTCCTGTGTCCAGTTCTGGTGCCCCCAGCATAAGAAGGACAAGGAACTGCTGGAGCAGGTCCAGAGGAGGCCACGAAGATGATCAGAGGGCTGGAGCACCTCTCCTGTAGGGGCAGGCTGATAGAGTTGGAGCTGTTCAGCCTGGAGAAGGGAAGGCTCAGGGGAGACCTTAGAGCAGCCTTTGAGTACTTGAAGGGGGCTACAGGAGAGCCGGGGAGGGACTTTTTGTAATGGCTTGTAATAGGACAAGGGGGAATGGGTCAAAGCTGGAAGAGGGGAAATTTAGACTGCATATTAGGAAGAAATTCTTTCCAGTGAGGGTGGTGAGACACTGGAACAGGTTGCCCAGGAAGGTTGTGGATGCCCTCTCCTTGGAGGTGTTCAAGGCCAGGCAGGATGGGGCCTTGAACAACCTGGTCTAGTGGAAGGTGTCCCTGCCCATGGCAGGGGGGTTGGAACTAGATGATCTTGAAGGTCCCTTCCAACCCAAACCATTCTATGAATCTCCCTTCCTCCAGTCAATCCTTTTTCCACGGTGAGGAGTTTTTAAGGTTTCCTCCACTTCAGGGAGGAATGGATATGTATCTTACACCTTAGCTTTGATTTCTGTGATGCTTCAGGCCAGGAAGAGCTGTCATCTCTGCTTCAGAGCAGGTTATTTACAATGCATCTGTGAAGGGCTGCACTTACTCAATGTTTAGATACTTCTAGGAGATAAAAGTTATACCTTGAACTTTTTTACAGTAGTCGATTTGTGTTTGTTCCTGGCCCTGAAGACCCCGGTCCTGGTTCTGTTCTACCAAGGTCAGTTTGCTTCATTTTCTCCAGTTTTGGAATGTTGAGTTAAATAGTTAAAGCAAGGCTTGCTTGGTAACATCTGTTGCTGTTTATTTTAGACCTCCCCTGGCTGAAAATATTACAGAGGAATTCAGAGAGCTGGTGCCATTTTCAGTTTTCACCACAAATCCTTGCAGGTAAGTGTGGAACTTACTGCTCTTTTTCATGCTGGTTTTGTTTTGTTTTTTTCACTGAATGACTCATCTGCAGGTGTAGTTTTTCAAACTTACAAATTCTGGAAAAAAAAAAGTCTTAACTGTTTTAAATTATTAGAGTTCCTCACTTGTATTAGTTGTCAATTATCTTTAAATACATTAATATTACACACAAGGAGGCCAGGCTGAGAGAGCTGGGGTTGTTCAGCATGGAGAAGAGAAGGCTCCAGGGAGACCTTCTTGTAGCCTTTCAGTGCTTAAAAAGAGACTGAAAAGAAAGCTGGGGACAGACTTTTTAGCAAGGCCTGTTTGTGGCAGGACGAAGGGTGATGGTTTAAACTAAAAGAGGGAGGTTCAGGGTAGAGAGAAGAAAGATTTTTTTTTTTTTTTTTTTTTTTTTTTTTTTTTTTTTTTTACAGTGAGGGTGGTGAAACCCTTGTCCTGTGTTGCCCAGAGAGGTGGTAGAGGCCCCATACCTGGAACTATTCCAGGTCAGGTTGTTTGGGGCTCTGAGTAACCTGCTCTAGTTGCAGGTGTCCCTGCTGACCGCAGGGGGATTGGTCTAGATGACCTGTAAAAGTCCCTGCCATCCCAAACCAGCCTATGATTCTGTGAATAAAGAAATAAACTAGTCATGATAGAAATAATGCTAAAAGCTTGATAGCAAAGACCAGAAGCATCATGGTTTTTTCTGAATTTGGAGAGAATGAAGATGGGAAATTAGTATTTCAACGGAAATGTGCTTTTTTCATTTTGCTACATTAGAAGGAGATAATTTTCATAATGCAGCTCCCTATCTTTTAGTTTCATCTCCATGTATTCAATTTAATTCATGTTTTCCGTTTAGGATTCAATATTGCACCCAAGAAATAATCATCTTTCGTGAAGATTTGGTAAACAAAATGTGCAGAAATTGCATCCGCTTCCCTAGCAGCAACATGGACATTCCAAACCATGTGAGTATTGTGTTCAGTATTTCTTGCCAAGATCTCCTTGGCAGGTCTGCATGTAGGTTGCTCCACTCTGTATTGTCACATGTTGTAAGAGGAACCAAGAGGGGTTATAATAAGGATCTGTACATTTAGTATTCAACAAGCACCAGCAACAAAACTGGTGAAGGGTGTAGAGCACAAGTATTGTGAGGGACAGCTGAGGGGACTGGGGTTTTTGAGCCTGGAGAAGAAGAGGCTGAGGGGAGACCTTCTGGCTCTCTACAACTCCCTGAAAGGAGGTTGTACTCAGCACTGATGAGGTCTGATACACTGATGAGTACAGTTTGGGATTAGTTTTGAGCCCCTCACTCCAGGACAGATGTTGAGGTGCTGGAGCAGGTCCAGGGAAGTGCAGTGAATCTGGTGAAAGGTTCGAACAGGTCTTGTGAGGAGCAGCTGAAGGAACTGGAGTTGTTTAGTCTGGAGAAAAGGAGGCTGAAGGGAGACCTTTTGGCTCTCTGCAGCTCCTTGGAAGGAGGCTGGAGCTAGGTAGAAGTCTGCCTCTTTTCCCAAGGAACAAGCAATAGGAGAAAAGGTTTCACCAGGGGAGGTTTAGGTTGGACATGAGGAGCAATTTCTTCCCCAAAAGGGTTGTCAAGGCCTGGAACAAACTTCCCAGGTCAGCGTTGGAATCCCCATTCCCGGAGGAATTTCAAAGCTGTGTGGATGTGGTGCTGAAGGACATGGTTTAGTCGTGGACTTGGCAGTGCAGGGTTAACAATTGGACTTGACCTTGGAGGTGTTTTTCAACCTTAATAATCCTAAGATTCTGTTCCTCTGTTTTTACCTTCATTTCCATCTTGACAGGAAAATAACTGGAGCCATGGTACTGAATATAAAAAGTTCCACCTAAACATGGGGAGGATCTTCTTTAATTTAAGGGTAACAGAGCACTGGAGCAGGCTGCCCAGAGAGGTTGTGGAGTCTCCATCTCAGGAGATGCTCAAAACCCACCTGGATGTGGTCCTGTGTGACCTGCTCTAGGTGAACCTGCCTTGGCATGGGGGTTGGACTCAATGACCTCCAGAGGTCTCTTTCAGCCCCTACCAGTCTGTAATTCTGTGTTTGATGGCATCCAGTCATTCTGGCTGTCCCACCACAGGTGTTCCTAAACACAGAACTTCAAAGCAGCTGCCTCTTGGTGTATGTGCAGCAGCAGTGAATGTTGTTCCAAGAAATACTTATTCCTAAGGGCAAAGTTTCACACAAATGACTTTTTTTTTCAAAGAAGTGATCAATTAACAAGCGACATTTGCAGTAAAGCAGCATCTCACTTTTCCAAAAGGTCATCTGCTGCTTCTGCCTTCTTCCTTGAAGTCTTAATCCTGCTTTTGATACAGGGCCACAGCTCTCTGAGTTATGGTTCTAGTTAATGAATGCACAGCAGGAGCTGATGGGACTTACTGATATAATTGAATGAGAAAAATCCAGGCAGAACTGGCTTGTTGCAGTGATGGATTGAGTCTGTTTCTGTTTATTTTATTGAGGTTTTTTGTTTGTTTAACTTAGAAACTTCTTTTAGCTCTTGCTTCACTCCATCAGGATAGTGCTCAGCTTCTTTGTGAATGCAGGGAACCTATTGTGGATACTGCTGCACCTTGGTTTTGGTGTGCATGTCTGCCTGTATGTGTGTGTACCCTGCAAGCCAGCAGTGGAAAAAGAACATAGAAACAAAGAATTGTTTTGGTTGTAAAAGACCTTTGAAATCATTGAGTCCAACCATTATCTAAGCCTACCAAGGCTGGTGCTAAACCATGCCCTCAGCACCACATCCCTGCATCTTTGAAACACCTCCAGAGAAGATGGGGATTCAACCACCTTTCCTGGGCAGCCTGTTACAGTGTTTGAGAACCCTTTCAGTCAAGAAGCTTCTTCTAATGTCCAACCTAAACCTCTCCTGGTGCAACTTCAGGTCATTTCTCCTCATCCTATCACTTGTAACACGTGAGAAGAGACTAACCTCCACCTCACTTCAGCCTCCTTTCAGGCGGTTGGAGAGAGCCAGAAGGGCTTCAGCCTCCTTTTCTCCAGGCTAAACAACCCCAGTTCCCTCAGCTACTCCTCACCAGACCTGTTATTCAGACCCTTCACCAGCTTTGTTACTCTTCCCTGGACATTCTCCAGTGCTTCAATATTCTTCTTGGAGTGAGCGCTCCAAAACTGAACCCAGTACTCCAAGATGCAGTGATGAATGTCATGTCACAGTACTCAAGGTTTGAGATGAATGAGAGAAGGAAATTTTGTTCCTAACATTAGAGTGAATTATTAGTGTCTTCAGGCCTTGAATAGTGTTAGTGGAGTAACTCGGCCTGTGCTTGGTGCAATCTTTACATTTGACAGCAGACCCTTCCACCATGTCCCTATGTGATTTTGGCCCTTTGGGGAGAATGGAGCCAAATGGCAGCTACATGATTGGTAAGAGTTAATAAAAGCTTTCAAGGGGCTTGAGAAAAGAGTTTCAAGAACCAAAATACTCTGTCTGGGATTTGCCAGATGAAAAGGGAATTTCAGGGGTCAGCTGGTGTCTGGAGCAGGACAATTGCAAGAACAGACAAATGAATTGAAGTAATTTAGGAATCAAACGCGAATCAAATGAATCATAGAATGGCTGTGGTTGGAAGGAACCTTCAAGATCATCTAGTTCTAACCCCTTGGAGTGGGCAGAGATGCTTCCTACTAGACCACATTGCCTGAGGTCCCATCCAACCTGGCTTTGAACACTTCCAGGTTCAGAGCCTCCACAACTTCTCTGGGCAACCTGTTCCAATGCCTCATCAGCCTCGTGGTTAATCATTTTAGAATCAAATTATTTGCCACACGCCCCCCCAGGAAAAAATGCTAGGTTTAAGTGTGGTTTTTGTGGGTAACTGGTACTGCTAGGAATCCCTGAAGAGAAAAAAACAAACCAAACACCACAAATTGGAAGCTGTGGCAGTGTTGGTGTATTCTGGATTGGAGGAACAATTAATCAGATTGTCTCTTTTGGAAAGTCTGATCAGTATCTTCAAATATTAGCTGATATGCTTCAGGAAGGACGTTATGTATTAAAAAAACCCACAAGACAACAAAGAAACCATCACCTGACTGCTGTTAGGTGCTGCTTTATTCTAGACATACGTTATTCTATATGTTAGTCTATACATTATTCTATACGTTCAAGAGGAGACTGGATGAGGCACTTAGTGCCATGGTCTGGTTGATTGCTTAGGGCTGGGTGATAGGTTGGACTGGATGATCTTGGAGGTCTCTTCCAACCTGGTTGATTCTATGAGTCTATGATTCTATAATCAGAGAGACTGAGAAACACCAGAAAACCATTTCCAGGTTCAAAGTTTCTTTATTAGCAGGGCATTAACATCTTCAGGAATGCAATTGACTTCTAGAAGGTGGCTCAGACTAACTCTTGATGTTTATCTTGCAGTTCGTGAAGACCATATTGTCCCAAGGACACCTGACGCCGCTGCCGCTGTACGTCAGCCCGGTGTACTGGGCCTACGACTACTCGCTGAGGGTTTATCCTGTGCCTGACATGCTCGTCATCGCAGATAAATACGACCCCTTCACTGTCACCAACACGGACTGCATTTGCATAAATCCTGTAAGATTTCCTTAGGCTTCACCAAAATAGAAGAGGGTGCAGCCACATTCACTTCGTGTCTCCTTGCTACTTGCATTTTACTGATGCAAGGGTGGTGTCTACATTTTTCTTCGCAGGGTTCATTTCCAAGAAGTGGATTTTCATTCAAGGTATTTTACCCATCCAACAAGACAGTTGAAGACAGGTAAATATATTCAGTTTCTTGTTGATATTTATATTTCTTCATAAGTATCTCCTTAGCTGATGACTTTCTCATTATCAAGAAGGGCACAGAAAATTGATACTAGGAACAGAGTGAGTGTTCTAATAGTTTAACATAAACTAGTACTTCATACTTAGTGTAAGAAATTCTTAAATAATAATAAATTAGAAATGACAGTCAGAAAATTATGAGAAGCATGGGGCATAGGTAAAATGAAAGGTAATTGTACCAATCACATTCTGGACTGATCCCCAGCAGCGTGGGTGGAGGGGATTCTGCCCCTCTGCTCTTCTGAGACCCCACCTGTAGTGCTGGGGCCAGCTCTGAAATCTTCAGCACGTGAGAGACATGGACCTGTTGGAGCAGGGCCAGTGGAGGCTACAGCAGGGATGGGAGGCTTGGAAGCCCTCTGCTGAGAGGCCAGGCTGAGAGTTGGGATCGTTCAGCCTGGAGAAGAGAAAGCTTTATGGAGACTTTCTTGTAGTCTTTCAGTACTTAAAGAAGAAAGATGGGGACAGACTTTTGAGCACTGCTTATTGTGAGAGGACAAGGGATGATGGTTTTAAAATAAAAGACCGAGATTCAGACTGTTGCAGGTTTTCCAGAGAGGTGGTAGATGTCCCATCCCTGGAACCACTTTAGGTCATGTTGTTTGGGGTCCTGAGCAACCTGCTCTAGTTGCACATTGCCCTGCTGACTAGGGGGAGGAGAGGGCTGGTCTAGATGACCTTCAAAGATCCCTTCCCACCCAAATAATTTTTGTGGTTCTATGATTCTATATAATTTTCAATAACTGAAATCCAATTGGGAAAATGATTTGTTTCTGGAGATGATTGTTACATAGGTTAATTATACTTAAGAACCGTTCTTGGTTCATTCTGTGATCATAATCAAGCCCCGAAGCCACTTTCATGCTCTGATTGATTCAATTGCAAATTTGCTTAATCTTTGATTTCAAATCTCAAATGTAACACTCCCTACTCGACCCATGTAACCTTTATTTGAATATAGAAAATGTCCTAACATGAGATGTTTTAGGTCTTTAAATAGTTTAAAACATTATTAAGTCTTTCACAGATGAAGAAATAGAATAATATGTTATTTATTAAGCATCTTTTTAAAACCTAAATATTGTTTTTGTTTGGTCTTTTCAGCAAGCTTCAAGGTTTCTGAATTTCCATGAGCTCGCAAAAAGGGAGTGAAGCCAACTTGACTGAGACCTGTTGAGTTTTATGATGTATTACAGGCTATTTATAATCAACGTCAAAGCTAAAATGATGTATTTTGTAAACAATAAACCTTTACAGGAAAAGATACTGCTGTTAGCTGAGATAAAATGTAGAGACATGGCAAAGATTAATTGGCAAAGCACTATAAAAGAAGGCAGCTGGAGGAACCAGATGTGTATCAAACAGAAAATACTCATCTGAGGGGAAAAAAAAAAAAGCTTAAAAACAGGGAGAACTTTGTCTTTCACTATGCTGAGTTGAGCGGATTGTTATCTACAGGAGATACTAAAGTGTGTGACTTTGGACAGGATAGATCTAGAGAAGATTTGTGAGGTGTCGTTTACTGACGGTAGGATGTAGTCTATTTGCAGATAGTGTTAGGCAGGCAGGTGAGGAGAGGTAAGGGGAACAAAGACATGGACCTCTGGAAGTTCTGCAGAAGGCGGGGAGGAAGAAATCTTGGAGAAGCAATCCAGGAAGGTGGGAGAGAGTCAGGGCCTGGTAGCACTTACTGCTGCATCAACAGTTGATTTTGGCTTACAGCAGAGAGCAGCCTGTTGGCATTTGAACCTGGTCCCTTTTCAATGAAAATAAGCAAAAAAACCCTGCTACAGCCACTTGTGGGCATCAAGACCAGGAAAACAGAGTGGTGCTACCCTAAAGTGTCCTAATTAGGTGTAGAATAGACAAGGGACCCTCAGAACCCACTCTTCTGTTTCATAGCCCCATTCCCATAGCCCCACTGAAACAAGCATGGATGAGGGGGCAGGAGACATGGATGGAAGCTGGGAGCTGAACTGCCCAGAATTAAACCCAAAACACAGACTGTGCCAGTGCTCCTGAATGCACTTCCTGATCCTGGGCTGGGAGGGGAGGGCAAGGAGAGATCAGAGATGTGGGACAGAGTAAAATGAGTCTTGCAGAGGGATGAGGAGACAAGGGTGGAGAGCCACCCCCATGGAAGACAAGGGCAAGGGCTGAGAGACACCATGAAGCCAGAAGTGAAAGGACGAGAAAGGCTCAGCAAGGCAAATTGACTCCAAGAAAGACCACAGAGTAAAAATTCTGCAAAATAACATGCAAAATTGTCTTCACTTATTTGTCTGTTGGTTCTGGGGTGCAAGTGGGTTTTAGCCACTATAAGAAGCCCTTAAACCCTCCAGAATTCCTACTGCAAGGGCTTATAGGTTTCAACATGGTGATGCATGCTGAAGGTGAATCTTGGTGAAGTCACGAAGACATGTTTTGTCATGTGAAGTTTCATCAGGGGAGGTTTACATTGGACATGAGGAACAATTTCCTCTTCAAAAAGGGTGTCAAGGCCTAGAACAGGCTCCCCAGGGCAGCATTAAAAGTCCCCATCCCTGGAGGGGTTTCAAAGCTGTGTATATATGGTGCTGAGAGACATGGGTTAGTGGTGACCTGGGAGCGTTGGACTCCGTGATCTTAAAAGTTCTTTTCCAGCCTAAACGATTCAATAAAGCAGAAACTTAGAGACAGGGCGGGGAGAGAGCCCGCCATACTGTTTGGCGTCTCCATAGCAACAGACCGGAAGAACCCGGCGCCGCCATCTTGTTTACTATCGCCATAGCAACGAGACAGGGGTGCCATCTTGTTTGGTATCTCCACAGCAACGGCGGTAGCCGGGCCGGTGCCATGGCGGCCACGGGGCGGCTGGAGGACCTGGAGCTCAGCTCCGAGGAGGCAGAGCGGCTCCAGCGGGCTTTTCGCGATGAGAAGTTTCGGGCGCTCTTCGCCGAGTACGCGGCGGAGCTGGCCGACCCGGAGCAGCGGCGGTTGTACGAGGAGGAGGTGGCGGCTCTGGAGCGGGAACGCGGCATGGAGGTGCGCTTCGTTCACCCCGCAGCGGGCTACGTACTGCGAACCAGCCAGGCCGGCTCCCGCCGCTGCTACCTCAACGTCTGCAGCAACCCGCACGTCGGGGCGCCTCAGGCTCGCCCCGAGCCCGGCGGCCACCGCTGGGCCCTGCCCTACAGCTTGGCGCCGGGCCGTGAGGAGCTGGGTCGCGGCGGCCAACGCCGCCTGATCTACGACGTGGTTTTCCACCCGGCCGCTCTCCGCCTGGCTGCCCGCAGCGCCGGCTTCCGCCGCTTGCTCAGCGACACGGCGCTGGAGGCCGTGGAACGCCATTGCTCCGTGCAGCTCGACCGCGCCAACGCCACCGTCCTCCGCGGCACCAAGTATAAGGGTGTCCCGCAGGCCCCCATCATCCGCACCCCCCTGCCCGGCGGTGCTCCGCCACCGCCCGCTGACGGTGACTCCCTGCTGCCGCCCTTCCCTTTTCCGCCCACAACTCCACCCCCGCCCGCCACCGCCCCCTCGGTGGCCCAGCCCTCCGGTCCCACCACGCCGCGCTGGAGCATCCGGCACCGCTCCTATGTTGACCTGCAAGACTACCGGTACTGCCGCGACTCTGCGCCCAGCCCGGTGCCGAGGGAGCTGGTGGTGACGGTGGAGCTGCCGCTACTCCGTTCTGCCGCTGAAGCTACACTGGAGATCCGCGACCGAGAGCTACGCCTCGACTCGCAGCGTCCCGCCTACCGCCTGCGTCTCCGCCTCCCTTACGACGTGGACGAGAACGGCGGGCGGGCTTCCTTCAACAAAGTGCAGCGGCAGCTTCTGGTCACGCTGCCCGTGGTGCGGCGGCCCGCCCCTCCGGAAGTGCTAGGACCGGGTGAACCGCTGGAGGAGGCCGAGCCCGGTGCGGAGGGGCTGGGCAGGGAGCCGTTGGAGGAGGCTGAGCTCCGTGCAGAGGGGCCGGGCGAACCGGCGGCGGCTGAGGCAGGCTGTGAAGTGGCTCTTCCCATGGGTCCTATTGGCGACGGGGAGTCCGACGAGCCATCCCCGGCTGGGGACCCGCCATCGCCCCTTTCTGGCGCCGCTTTCCGTGGCCCCGAGGAGGCCTCTCCCAGCGGGGAACCCCCTCTGTGCACTGTCGAGAGCCCGGACCCCGGTGACACGAATTTTCCCCGGGGCTCTGGCAGCGCTGAGGCCGCCACGTGCCCGCCCTTCCAGTGCCGGCAGGATGAGGCCTCTCTCCTCCTGCTCCTGCATGTGCCTGGCATCCAGGCCCAGAGCCTCAATGGGCAAGTGGGCACGAACCACTACAGCCTCTGCTTCTCCAGTGACACTGGTGCCTATGCCCTCTTCTTACAGTTCCCTCCCCCAAACATGCTGGTGTCCCCCGAGACCAGCGTTAATGTGTCTGCTCACAATGCTGCCATCGGGCTCACCAAGGCCCCGGGCAACACCGGGCCCTGGGAGAAGTTCTACTTCGGCCTTGATGCCTCCACTTTACAGGTAACGGCTTCAAAATGGCAAGGTTGCTTTGTTATACTTCCCAGAGTGCCACTGTGTCACTGGTCTGTGTGACTTTGGCTGTTTGGATTAGTTTGTGAGTGGTGTCTCAGGGAGGTAGGTTATTGGGCTGAGCTCAGGAGAAGTTGGCATTGAAGGAAACAGGGAGGTAGGTTATTGGGCTGAGCTCAGGAGAAGTTGGCATTGAAGGAAACAGCTTCCTTCACGGGGCCGTTACCGGATGTAAACGGAGTAACCTAATCAGTGCTGCTCTTGTGTGAGCAAAACAAAGGTCACATCGTGGAGCTGACATTGTTGTCTTTGGAACTGAAGTGACTTTTGCCTCCTGCACTATTTTTTTTCCTAAGGGAAATGTTGATGATGAGTGAAAATGGAGTCTGCCCTATGCTGTTAGCATTACCCTTTGAGGCCACATAAATTGCTCATACAGTCCATTCACATGAAGAAAAGAGATGTTTGTAATGCACCAGATGTACACACAGGTGCATAGAGTGTTGTGAAATTTGGACAGGTCGGATCAATGGGTCAAGGCCAAAGGGATGAGGTTCAACAAGGCACTTGGGTTTCAACAGCCCCAAGAATGCACCAGGCTTGGGACAGAGTGGCTGGAAACTGCCTGGTGGAAAAGGACCTGGGGGTGCTTGTTGATAGCCAGTTGTATATAAGCCTGTGCGTGCCCAGGTAACCAAGAAGGCCAACAGCCTCCTGGCTTGGATCAGCAATAGTGTGGCCAGAAGGACCAGGGATTTGTTTTGTCACCCTGCACTGGGCACTTGTGAGGCCACACCTCAAATACTATGTTCAGTTTTGGGACCCTCACTCCAAGAAGGACATTGAGGTGCTGGAGCATGTCCAGAGGAGGGCATCAAAGCTGGTGAAGGTCTAGAGAACAGGTCTGGTGAGGAGCAGCTGAGGGAACTGGGGTTGTTTAGCCTGGAGAAAAGGAGGCTGAGGGAAGACCTTCTGGCTCTCTACAGCTCCCTGAAAGGAGGTTGGAGCCAGAAGGTGGGGATTGGCTGCTTCTCCCTAGTAACAAGTTGATAGGTCAAGGGGAAATGGCCTCAAGTTGTGCTGAGTAGGTCTCTTCCAAGTAAAAAAAATTCCATGATTCTATGGAATGCTGATGTGTGAGTGGCCTATACCTGTGCCAGTATTTAAGGACAGAACTCCCTGTTATGGAGTCAGGAACACTCATCAATTCCACTAGAGTAGAGCAGCAAACCACATCTGTGAACTGCTGTCTGTTGCCATTGTGCAAGGCTAGTTCATCTTAGCAGTCTGGAGATGATTCCAGTTGAGCTGTTCTATCATTTTATGAGCCACTAGGCAGTGCTGCACCCTGCGGCAGGAGGAGGTTGCCTGCTGAGAATTGGCAGCTTCCCCACAAAGGGATGCTCATCTTGTGGCACTCTTGCTGTCAAGAAGCACTCACAAATTTTGTGGAAAACTGGTAGTCTGTAAGCTCAGAGATTCAAACAACTTCTCATCAGCAGAGAATAAGGCTGCACAATTCTTACGTAATCTTTCAGTTCTGCGATTTGTAGTCTGTATTTTGCTACAACCATTTGTGGTTTGGATAATGTACTATGGGAATACATGTCCAAAAAAATGTCAGGTTGAAGTCTATCCACTGGGATGGTGGCTTAGAGTATCTGAATTACTCCATCCCAAGTGGGAATGGAGCTCATCCCAGGTGGACCAGGTTGTTCAGGTAACTATTTGCAGTGCATTTCCTTTGCTTTTACACAACTAGGAGCCTGCAAGTCCATGCAAGTGGTGCCATGAGACATTGGGCACTGCTGTTAATTGGTGTGATGAAGCACTGGACGCTGATACAATACCACAGAACCCATCATGCAAACTACCACCCATTGTCTGTGTTAGTACAGAGGGCTCGTGGTTCTCCCCATCTGCTCTGCTCTTGTGAGACCCCATCTGCCATACTGCGTATAGTTCTGGTGGCCACAGCATAAGGATATCAAGCTGTAGGAGTGGGTACAGAGGAGGTGATGAAGATGATCAGAGGGCTGGAGCACCTCCTCTGTGGGGACAGGCTGAGAGATTTGGGCTGTTCAGCCTGGAGAAAAGAAGGGCCTTAGAGCAGCCTTTCAGTACCTGAAGGGAGCTTACAAGAAAGCTGGGGAGGGACTTTTTACAAGGGCTTGTAGCAATAGGATGAGGGGGAATGGATTGAAGCTGGAAGAGGGTATATTTAGACTGGGTTTTAGAACTTTTTTGCAGTGAGGGTGGTGAGACATGGGAACAGGTTATTGGGGGAGGTTGTGAATGTCCCCTTCCTGGAGGTGTTCAAGGCCAGGCTGGACAAGGCCTTAAGAAACCTGGTCTGGTGGAAGGTGTCCCTGCCCATGGCAGGGGGTTGGAATTAGGTGATCTTTAAGGTCCCTTCCAACCCAAACCATTCTATGAATCTATGAACTACACCCATTTTATCTGCTTTTTTAGATAGTCTGAATCTCATCACGTGTGTCAATGTGCTTCCTCGTTTTGTGATGTTCAGGCCTGAATGGAGGTTTCAAGGGAAGCCACTTTGTGGGATATGGCTGAGAACTGTGTCTGGGAACAGGAAATTCTGCTGCAGTATCTCTTTAGTTCTGTGGCTGATGAATGTTTCGGCTTTCATCTCAGTCTGACGATTGAGAGCGTTTGCTATGTGCAGTCTTCACTGTGATTGGGGGAACATCTTTTGATTGAAAATTGTTAAAAAGCCACTCAGTAATGAGATTTTACACAATATTACCGTTTGATGAGTTATAACATCTTTGCATATACCAAATTTATTATATATTGCAAAATGTTTTGGGTGGAGTAGGAGTAGGAAGAGATTGGGCATTAGTCACAGGCCTGCCAGCCATTCATTCATGTAGCAGACCAAAAAAGATTGATTTCTTCTGGGGTGCAGCCCTTTTGGATACTAGGCCTGCATACTGAAGCAGCTGAAGTCTTTGGTTCTGTTTGCCCTTTTTAAACTGTGTTGTTTCTCAGAAGTGCCTGTGCCAGCACTGATAGCTGCATTCACTCAGAGTGAAGTGAGAAAAATTAATATTTAATTAGAGCTACTATTATATGCCAGCTTCTGTCCATTAACTATTTACTCTTGGTGCTTTCTCTTCTGCTTCTGTTGACTCCTTCAATTTGTCTGCTGTCATCCCTGGCGTTTGTCCTCCTTTGAATCTTGTTCTGTAAATCAGAGTTACGCTTCTTGCATTGAGATCTGCCAGGAGCTGCATCAGTCACAGAAGAGTGTTTGAGGAGTACCCCTAGTAGCAGTGCCCTGTTTAATCACTTCAGGAAGCTTTCAGAGACCGAGGCGAGCACGAATTTTATCTTGCACCTCCCAGCCACACTGCAGCCTGCTTGTTTGTAATCTCCTCTCCTGTAGCAGCACTGCCAGAAGATAGTTTGTAGCAGAAGAAGAGGCCAGTGGTTTTCACAGATATGAAATTCCTACTCCACTATCTTCTGGAAAGTTGTTTCTTACTGGAAACCAAGAGTTTCTGGTGCTGTTTCAGGGAACAGATTCCTTATTGAGTTAGTTACTTCAGAAATACGTCCAAGTCGGTGATAGCTTGAGCCCTGGTGGCTGTTAGAGTACTCTGTTAGGCTGCCTGCATAATCACAGAATCCCAGTGTGGTGAGGGTTGGAAGGGACCTCTGGACATCACCCCCCTTGCTAAAGCAGGGTCATCCACAGCAGGTTGCCCAGGATCACAATGTCCTGGTGCCACAAGAACATGTGCCTGGCTCACGGTGAACCTGCCATGGTGGCTCTTGTAGCACCCTGATAGGCTGCCTGTGTAATTGTCTCTTATTAACTTGGCAGCCAGGGAAATGCATTGCACTAATTGTGCCCGTGTGAGCAGAATGCATCTTGCCTGGTCCCTGGCCTGTGCGCAGTGCATTGCTGGGTTGGGATTGCCTGTATGCCCCTGCCCAGATCTACCACACGATAATGGTGTGGGTAATTATACAGCCCTGCATTGCCTGCTTCTGATGTTGCTCTTATCTAGCTGGCCTCTTTTCTTCTTGGGAATTGGTCTGATAGAGATATTGTTAGAAGAATGAGTAGAACGCTGATCTCGAATCAGAACTTCAAGGACTGGTTTTCCTTTTGTGATCATGTATGTTTGAATCCCTGTGCTGAAAGATGATCTATTTAGAGCTCAGTTTCCAGAGATGCTGAGCAGTCTACCCCAGCAGGTGCTTGTTTTCAGCAAGATTTTGCAGTATAACAGTCCTGTTTGGACTTTTAACTGTGCCGTTTGAGCTGTTGATAGCCCTTGATGTTGCTTTGGTTTTACTGCTTCACCACACAATAGTCAGCTCTGTTCTGACTCTGAGCCCTTGCTTCTTATGAGTGGTTGCAACAATTGCTTCTCTTTCTCTCTGCGTGGTTTCCTTGACTAAGCCATAACGCCCATACACTTGTTAAGGTGAGCAGAATCACAGAATAATAGTAGTTGGAGGGGACCTCTGGAGATCATCTAGTTCAACCCCCCTGCCAAAGCAGGATCACGTAGGGCAGATCACATGTGTCCGGCGCGTTTTGAAAGTCTTCAGAGAAGGAGGCTCCACAATCTCTCTGGGCAGCCTGCTCCAGGGGCTGCATCACTCTTTCTTCTCATGTTGAGGTGGAACTTCTTGTGTTACAGTTTATGTCCATTGCTCCTCGTTCTATCACAGGGCACCACTGAAAACAGACTGGCCCCTCCTTGACACCTGCCCTTCAGAAACCCTTTAAAAATAGATTCCGTAACTCTGGACTTTGTGGACCAGAGTCACATATTTCAGGGGTTCAAAAGTCACCTTTTGTCACTGGCCTTGGCTTGGTTGCTGTACCAGAGACCACATGGTGTTGATCTTCCTGCAGTGTTTGCTCCAGGCTCTGATTTTCTAGAAGGAAAGTTGCTTGGCTTTCCTGCTGCCAGATTCACTGTCTGCTCTTGGCCTTGAAGCTGTGGCCAGCTGTGGGCTCTGCTCCCTCCATTATTTTCATAGGATCATTAAGGTTGGAAAAGACTTCTGAGATCATCAAGTCCAACTGTTAACACTGCCATGACCACTAAACTACGTTCCTAAATGCAATGTCTACACATTTTTTTTGAACACCTCCATGGAGAGTGATTCCACTACCTCCCTGGGCAGCCTGTTCCAATGCCTGACCACTCTTTCAGTAAAGAAAGTTTTACTAATATTCAGCTTCTTCTGGTGCAACTTGAAGCCATTTCCTCTTGTTCTATCCACTAATAGCTTCAAAATCTCCCAATTCCATTTATTTAAACCCTTTGAGTTTAAGCCTAGGAAATTCTTTCATCAGAGTTTTCCTTCAGCTTAAGACAACAGAGCCTTGGGAATAACTGATGAAAAAAGACTGGTTGAGAGTTAAGTAACCATTACCAAAATCTGTAAGCCTGCCAGGCAAGGTTTCTGAGAACAACATGTCCCAGAATTTCCTGGTTTAGGGCAGAGCTGGAGTTGGGCAATTGTGGAAATCATGCCTTGGTAAAGAGTTGTCTTTTAGTGTTCGGTTTCCTGGGGTGAAATGCACAATTCTTAACAGAAACCAGTTTTGTTGTGGGTGTATTTGAACTACTGAGACTTGGAGGCTCAGCTGTTTGGTGGGTATTATCCACATGTTTGGTGGATAATTAATTCTGCCTGCCAGTTTGTGGTCATGTGTGCTCATTTTCATGTGATTAGAAGAAAATTGGTTAAAGTAATAATTCCCTTTCATGCTGATCCACATCCTTCCCACACTTCTCAGTAGACTGAAGTGACTTTGTACAGAGGCTCACTCTTCCTGGGGTCAGAATCCCCTTTGTCATAAAAGCCCATGTTCTGTCAAGGAGAATGTTAAGCTTTAACTCATGTAAACCCTACACCTTGTCTCCAGCACACAGCAGGGAGAAGTTTCCTCTGCTTTATTATGACTTGAGATGACGCTTTCCTAACGTTTACCATATGAAAAAACCACAATACTAAATATTTGGTTATTGCCAAAGTGCAGAGTTATATTTGTCTCATCATACTGTCCACCTGGGAGTCGTGTTGGACACGTTCACCATGATCCAACACTGTGGTCTCGTGGCCAAGAAGGCAAATGGTCCCTTGGGGTGCATTTGGAAGAGTGTGGCCAGCAGCTTGAGGGGGGGTTCTCTTCATCCTATACTCCTATACTCTGTGAGGCCACACCTGGAATACTGGGTCTAGTTCTGGTCTCCCGAGTTCAAGAAAGACAGGGAACGAGTGGAGAGAGCACAGTGGAAGCTCCAAAGATACTGAGGAGCCTGGAGCATCTGTGTGAGGAGGAAAGGCTGAGAGAGCGGAGGCTGTTAAGCCTGAGAGGGCATCTTCTCAATGAAGATCAGTTGCTAAAGGGTGGGGGCAAGAGGATAGGGCCAGACTCTTCTCAGTGGTGCCCAGTGACAGGAAAAGAGGCAGTGGGCACAAACTGGAACCAAGGAGGTTTCATCTGAACAGGACAAGAAACTTGATAGCTGTGAGGGAGGCAGAGCCCTGGAGCAGTTTGTGGAGTCCCTTTCTCTGGAGAGATTCCAAACCCACCTGGTCATTGTGATCCTGGGCAAGCTGCTGTGGTTGCCCCTGCTTTAGCAGGAGGGTTGGACTGGATGATCTCCAGAGGTCCCTTCCAATCCCCACTGTGCTGGGATTCCTGATCACATCATGGTTTGAACTAAGTGTGAGTTTTGCTCTTTGTGAGGATTATGTAGGTACCTAAAAGAGAACTGCATAGTGATACAAAAGTTTTGTGTAACTTCTTTGTGAAGGTTGATGCCTTCATGGAGCATATTTTAGTTGGGTGTGTTACTGAGCATGAAAAATGAAGTGTGATTTTTCTTCTTGGCACAGCCACCAGCACCTTATGAAGGAGATCCTTTGGAAGCTCTTACTGCTTTTCTCTTCAGAAAACAATCAGTAAATAATACTGAAGCCCTTGACCTTTGCTCACTGCATACATTGACTGTCACATGTTATTTTCTAACCCCTGGACTTGTGTCTCCTGCTTTGGCAATAGGTATGGTGTGGGGTAGCTCCTCCAAGAGAAACAAACACCTGCTGTGACCTATTTGCACACCCCTCCCCCCCCGCCCCATGGGAACAGTATTTTTAGTCTTTACTACAGAGAAATTGTCAGTTTTGTGCTTAATTCTCTAGTTATCTCATTTAACACAGTATTTGTCTTGTATGTGCTGTCCAGGCAGATTCCATGTTCTCCAGACATGCTGGGGCTGCTGAGAGGCCACTTATTTCCTGGAAAAAAGTCATCTGTGGGTGGCAGAGCTCTGATGCTTCCAACACTGAGAATGTGTGGAAAAGGCTTGTGGGGTAGATGTGCTCCTATAGCCTATGGGGGCATGCCAGGGCTGCCCTGGTGCTTAGTGATCTCAGAATTAGGGCTCTTGTGGATAAATGTATGCCTTGGTTTGAGGGTCAGCCAAGCATGAAACATCAGGATCTGGGTTGGGAAGTACAAGATACATCTGTGGTTTAACTCTGTGCCATCTTTTAGGGAGAAATCTTTACCAGAGAGCAGAATGAGTACTGTGCAAGTCCAAACAGAGCTAGCTGTACTGCTGCTTTTTGCCCTTATTTCCAAGTTATTTCAAGGGTTTGCCTTTATTTCCACACTGTTGCAGGGTTTTGCCCTAATTTCCAAGCTATTTTGCCCTTATTTTCATGCTATTCCAAGCTACTTTTCTAAGATATTTTGGCCTCATTTCCATGTTATTCCAAGGGTTTGCCCATTTTTCCAAGCTATTTTGCCCTTATTTCCACACTATTCCAGGATTTTGCTCTTATTTCAAGCTATTTGGGGTTGTGTTAGATGCTTTCTTTGAAAGCCAGGGTTATAATTTCCCACTTCCAAGCTGCTCCGAAGAGTTAATGTAATAGGAAGGGGTCATGTCTTTGAAGATGCTGCTGGAAACTGGCCCTGTTGTGCTTAATCCTACAACAGTTTATATTTGGTTCAGTTAATTCTGCGGTCAGCATTTTAGGACTCGGGGTGAGTTTTTGAGTTTTTTGGGAGGTCAGGGGAGGGCAGAAAAAGAGAACAGAACAAACTTACTGTTAGATATTTTTAATTTTTTATTTCCAAGTAATCTCTTTCCCAAACTACATTAAGAAATGTAATTAGTTTGCTACTGCTATAAAACAAACTAATTTCTGAATAGCCTTTAATTGGTAGATCCATTATGGGAATAATGTACTTACACAGAACAGTCATGTCAGGAAACATTATTAACCTCCTGATTAAGCTCATGAAAGCTTCTTTTGTGCTCTTTAATCTTTGCAGGCATGGATACCTTATAATAAACTTTTCACTCCCAGTACAGGTGCTTTCATTTGCAGAGAGCTTCCAGTTCTCATGCTGAGCTGGTTTGCAGTGGGATCCTGCAAACCAAGATGCCTGGAGATCCACGTCCTGCTTCATATTCGCATCAGCTTCTCATTACAGAAGAGATGCAAATAATTTAAGCTTGAAATCCATCCTGATTTTTAATTGCAGCCTGTGTGGGAGGTGACTCTGGATGGTAACTAGCTATGACTTTGGATAATCAATGCAGAACAAACTGGATCAGGAACAGTGTGACCAGCAGAAGTAGGGAAGTGATCATGCTCCTGTACTTGGCCCTGATACTGGGTTCAGTTTTGGGCACCTCACTCCAAAAGGACATTGAGGTGCTGGAGCATGTCCATAGAGGAGCAACAAGGCTGGTGAAGTGTCTGGAGAACAGGACTTGTGAGGAGCAGCTGAGGGAGCTGGAGAAAAGGATGCTGAGGGGAGACCTCATTGCTCTCTACAACTCCCTGAAAGGAGACTGGAAGGAGGTGGAGATTGGTCTCTTCTCCATAGTATCAGGTGATAGAACAAGAGGAAATGGCCTGAAATTGTGCCAGGGAAGGTTTAGGTTGGATATTGGGAAAACTTTCTTTCCTGCAAGAGTGGTCAGGCATTGGAACAGGCTGCCCAGGGAGGTGTTAGAGTTGCTGTCTCTGGAAGTGTTCAAGAAATGTATGGACATGGCACTTCAGGATATGGTTTAATGGCCATGGCCATGTTAGGTCGATGGTTGGACTTGATAATCTCAGAAGTCTTTTCCAACTGAAACAATTCTATGATTCCATGGTTTGAGAGCCAAAGGCAGCCCGGGGAGCAGCAGCTTTGCACAGTGTCTGCCGGCAGTGCTGTTGCTCTGCACTGTCAGCACTGTGCAGTACAAGGACGGTTTGGGATGATGAAGTGTTCTAGAAACCAAAGTAATTCCTGCTAACGTTTATGTTAATATGGTCTCAGTTTAGTCATAAGGAGAAACGAATGTGTACCAAACAGCAGATGACAGCGTGTGCAGGGAAAAACAAATTCAATTCTCAGTTGCTAAGAGAGTATCATAAATATCAGCAAATAAACTGTTTTAAAGTGAAGAATTATGTTCCAGGGTCATTGAAATCATCTGCAGATGCTTGTCCTCTGCTGCTCTTCCAAGCCAGAGCAAACAGGCTTTAAAATAAATTCCTCAGTCTTTTTTTTTTTTTTTTCCCTCAAGGTCTGTGCTTCGATAACATCTGCAGTGATATAAATGCCTCAGACTACGCTCACCGTGAATGCAGAGGCTGAGTTACCATCACAGGCTGCTGTCTGAGCAGGCTAATGATAATCATTATATTGATAACAAACAGCATGACTTGTGTGTCCAGCACAAGGTGCCGTGATTGATATCAGGCTGCTGTGATAACATTTTAAATCCTTCCTTGAAATGTAGGTGTCGTGCTCTGGGAATACAGTGTTGAGCTGGTGAAACGGGTCACAAAGGTTTATAAGTCATTAGTCAAAGTGATGGGGACATCATCATGGGCAGTTTTTATTCACATCTGCAATGCTGATCTGGGGCTGTTTTAGCTTGGAGAAGAGCAGCCTGGGAAGGCTAAAGGGTGGGGGGCAAAAGGATGGGGCCAGACTCACTTCAGTGGTGCCCATTGATGGGTCAAGGGACAACAGGCCCAAACTGGAACCCAGAAAGTTTCACTTACACATGAGGAAACACTATCTGGGGCAGTCTGCCTGGAGAGGTTGTGGAGTCTCTTTCTCTGGAGAGATTTCAGACCCACCTGGACATTGTGATCCTGGGCAAGCTGCTGTGGGTTACCCTGCTTTAGCAGGGGGTTTGGACTGGATGATCTCCAGAGGTTTCTTCCAACCCCCTTACCTGTCTGTGATTCTGTGATCAATAGACTTTTCATTCAGTTTTTTGAACTGTATTTTCTGCGAAGAAAACAAATTATTTTGTTTTGAATCAGGAAGAAAATCCTTCAGCAATAATTTACTTGTTGCTGAAGTACAAAGTCGCGTTTGCTGTCATTCTCATCTCATAGTGCACTTCACTTGCACACTTGACCTGGGAGGCACTTTCTGTTTGAAACTCTCTCACCCATATGTTCTCTCCCAAGGGTCATGCTGCTTCTCTTTGATGTTTCTCTGCTTTGGTGAGGGTAAACTATCTCCTGCTTTCTCAGCAGTGCTTCCATGAAGCCATTCCTCTGTGCCCTGGATACTGAGCCCTGTGGCAGAGCACTTCCTCCCCCACTGCTGCTGGTTCTCCATGGCAGTGACTTCAGAGGCAATGGCTCTGCAAATGACCCTGTGGTTAAAGTCACTTCAAAACCATGTAAGGGTGTGATTTGTTATGTTCGGACCTTACAGAAAACTTCTGGCTACCTTTCTGCTTTTCAAGCATCTTCTCACCTGATTTCTGTACCTGTAATTTCGTTCTATTATGGTGCTTATGGATGTGAGCAAGGTCAGGCACCAACTCTGTTGAAAGCACAAATGCACAGTGAGTAAGTCCTTTCATAAAATGCTTCTGCTCTCACTAGACATAACAGATGCATGTTCGGAGAGAATAAAGATTGTATTTCTCAGTTTATTTAGGAAAAAATGCAGGTAAAGAGACTTGCTCACATTCACAGTAATCTAGGAGAACATAGAGAATTGAAGAAGGTTCTCAGGGATTTGGAGCAAGGCCAGAGGAGGCCATGCCAGTGATGGGAGGACTGGAAGCCTTATACTGTGAGGCTGAGAGAGTTGGGGTTGTTCAGGGTGGAGAAGAGAAGGCTCAAAGGAGACCTTCTGGTGGCCTTTTAGTACTTAAAGGGGTGGAGAAGAAAGATGGGGACAGACTTTGGGCAGGGCCTGTTGTGACAGGACAGGAGGTGATTGGTTTTAATTAAAAGAGGGAGATTCAGACTAGAGAGAAGGACGAAATTCTTTGCAGTGCGGGTGGTCAATCCCTGGCCCAGGTTGCTCAGAGAGGTGGTAGATGCCCCACCCCTGGAGCCATTCCAGGTCAGGTTGTTTGGGACTCTCAGCAACCTGCTCTAGTTGCAGATGTCCCTGCTGACTGCAGGGGGGTTGGACTTGATGACCTTTAAAGGTCCTTTCCAACCCAAACCTTTCTCTTATTCTGTAAAGCAAGATTACTGAGACCCCAAACCCAGTGTGATTTGGCAGTGCTGGAATGCATGATCTTAAAGGTGTTCTCAAACCAAAACCATTCTATGATTCCATGAAGCACGGCCGTGTACCAGGATAACTGAACCTCCATCATGCTCTGCATCATGCCACAATCCCTGCAGAGGGAAGCTGAGCTGTTCTGTGGTGTGTGGGCAAAGCGATACTTGTGGAGGTGGAAACCTATCTCCTGTGCTGCCCAAGGCCTTGCTGGTGATCCAGTTCATGAACCTGTGGGAGTTTGGGTGCTGCACAGATTTTTTTGCCTGTACTCCCTGCCTTGTTTCTTTCCTCTGATGCCTTCTCTTGAACTTTACAGAGTGTTTCTCCAAGCCTAAAGCACTGTCAAAGTCCCTTTCTGGCAGGCAATGAGGGAGTAAATACTTCAGGTTTTGTATTAAAAAGTGCAAGCAATAAGTGTTAGTGGGGTTTTCTGTTAGGGTGACCCTGTTATAGTTTAATCTTTTCCCAGACTGTCACAGCATCTAATTTTGTTTGTTTGCCTGCACTTTATTTTTCTGTATAGAGAACGAAGTCAATCCTCTGGCTTAAAAACTCAACAACAGGTATGTTAGGACTTTTAAATATTGTGATTTCTAATATAAACAGTGAAAAAAAATAGGAGGCTGGTTTGTTTTTCCCATGTGGAATTATTTTCTTAGAATGACAGTTAAATTCTGTACCTTAGACACAGTGCAGCATCTGGCTGTGCATAAGGTTATGTGCACAGGGGGCCAAAAATGTGCAGAATTGCCTTTTTGCTTCTTAGCCTGCAAGATGTCAGTGGTAACTGAACCTAACTTTCATTGGCTTGACAAAGAGGCTAGAAGTGGATGGAGAAATTGAGAAGTGTGACTTAAAGTAGGAGGTTTGCAACTTTTCCCTGGTATTTCCCACTAAACAATTTGTTGTTTAACAGGAGAAGTAATTCACAGAACATAAAAACAGTCTTCTAAGATAGGCTCTTTTTGTTGTGCTGTCCTGGTTTGAGTTAGAACTGATTCTGGTCACTGCTGTGACTTCTCAGCTCAGGCTCTGCTCAGTGAGGCACTTTCTGAAGGTCAGGGCAGGTTTGCACAGCCAGAGGCTGCTTCTAGCAGGGAGAAGCTGATGGGGAGAGTTCCTGCCAAGGGCTGGGCTGCACAAAGGCTCTGCCTGAGACTTGATCCTCTGCATGACAAGGGTACTGCTTCAGCTTGTGCCTCACATTGAGGGGCAGGAAGGCAGAGGTGGCACCTGTGGGGAGGAGTGGACAGGACAGGTGACTCTCAACTGCCCAAATAGGGATTGCATCCCATGGATGGCATCTTCAAGAGCAGGCTGAGGAATCACCACATTCAAGCCTCTTCTTCCCTTGCCAGTGTCTGAGCTGTTTCAGATTTCTTTCCCACCTCATCAGTCTCTCTCCCTTTTTCTTCCCTTTGGGAAAGAAAAGACATTCATGGAGTGTCTGTTGCTTGTCTGGTGGCTTAGGAAGCATGAGTTCAGGGAAAGCTCTGTACTTCTTAGGAAACAGTCCCTCCAGGATATACTTGACGACCTTTAATTATGTGTAACTGATTTAAATTTTTAAACCTGTAGCAACATGTTTCATGTTACTTGTGAACTGCATATTAACAGCTTCAAAACATGTCCCAAACTGTGCTCTTGACCAGAGTAACCTGCTCTAGTTGCAGATGTCCCTGCTTACTGCTGAGGGGTTAGACTAGATGACCTTTAAAGATCCTTTCAACCCAAAGGATTCTGTGATTTGTGGACACCTCTTCACAGTTCCAGTGGGTGTCTCTGCTTGCCCCAAGGGAGATCTGATCGGCCTCTGTGTCTGGATGGGAAATGGATATATCCATGCCTATTTCATAGCCTTGGCTTTAGAAGGTCAGATCCAAGGTAGTGTTTGCATTTTTCTGAAGTAAGGCCCTGAAGCAAATCCCTAAAAGCATAACAACTTCTTGATTTTAAGACAGGTGAGGATGGTGGAAATCGTTGCTCAGAGGGAGTCTATATGTACGTATTAGTAATGTATTGAAAGAGAGAGTTGGAAGGGACCTCTGAAGATTGAGTCCAACCCCCCCTACTAAGACAGGGTCACCCACAGCAGCTTGCCTAGGATCACAATGTCCAGCTGAGTTTGGAATCTCTCCAGAGAAGGAGACTCCACTCCCCTCTGGGCAGCCTGCTCCAGGGCTCCTGTACCCTCAGACCAAAGAACCTCCTGGCTTCCAGTGTGTGCCTCTTGCCCCTTTTCCTGTCAGTGGGCACCACAGAGAAGAGTCTGGACCTCACATCTTGCCCCCACCCTTTAGTTTTTGCTGAGCACTGAGAAGATCCCCTCTCAGGCTGCTCTTTTCCAGGCTAAACAGGCCCAGGTCTCTCAGCCTTTCCTCTTCACAGAGATGCCCCAATCCCCAGCATCTTTGTAGCCCCCTTTGTCTGGAGTGAGTTTCTTCCTCCAGTACCACTGAAGTGCAGTATGGAAAGAATGTAACCTGCCTTTTTTTTTAATTTTTATTTTAGGAAAGACTGTTTGTCAGCGAAGAAAACATCGATGGATTTCTAGACACTGTGCTGTGCCCTTCCTTTTGCTCCCAATCAGCACTGGAAAGTCAGCCGTTAATTGAAGCCCTTGATTTTACTGAGGACAGGATTCAAATCAGGTTGAAGGTAAGGAGCCTGGCAGCAGTACTTACTGATGTATGTGTGTATGACTGATGTATGTTCTTCAGCAAGGTCCTATCAAATCTGACCTTTGTTCCTGTTTTGCCATGATGTAGCAGGGAAGGCCGTGGTGGGCTGTAAATGTCAGGTTAGGTCACATTTAATGTGACCATGGGATTGAAACCTACTACATTTCATTTAAGTTCATGGAGAACTGTGATACAATTGCTAGAGACGGCAGGAATACACCAGGGCATACACACACTAAAACTCCAGGTGCTTCAAGGTCAGAGCTGATGACAACATGCTGCAAACAAATGATGGCATCAGAATAAACCTCAGGATGTTCTTAAAATGGAAATAAAGCAGCAAACAATCCACATCTTTCAAATACCCAAGAGTCTGGGCTGGAGTACTGCAGCCCATGGTTAAAACAAGCCATCTTTTGCATGGACACCTTTCTGGGTGTCTGGTAGCCAGAAGTGAATTTACCCAGAGGGACTTGGGATTAGGAGGGAGTGGAGAGGCAAAGAAACTTGCTACTGGGAGTAGAAAGGGGTCCTTAAAATGGACAGAGGATGCTCAGTCACTGCCACTGCTCCACTCTGTGCCTTATTGCACAGATAGAGAAAACCTTGAGGATTATGTCTGTGAAGAATCAGGTCTCATCATCTTCCAGTACATGAAGGGGCCTACAAGAAAGCTGCGGGTGGGGTGTATGTTTTACAAAGGCTTTTAGTCATAGGACAAGAGGGAACGGATTGAAGCTTGAAGGGGATAGATTTAGACTGGACGGCAAGGGTGGTGAGACACTGGAACAGGTTGCCCGGAGGTGGGAGATGCCCCATCCCTGGAACCATTCCAGGTCAGGTTGTTTGGGGCTTGTCTCAAATTCACCACTTATGATGGTTAAGGCTTTGGTCAAGCTTCCAAAGACACTCTGTGTAAATAAAGGACAGAGGGTCTCTGGAGCCTAATGAAGCACTCAGATGACATCCCTTTGCAAAACAGGAGATGGACAGATGAAGAAAACAAAATGTTAGCTTTGTAGAGAGGAAAAGGTGAGGTAACACCCCCTCCCCAAATCGACTGAGATTTCTTGGTGTCAGTAATTCATGTAAAACTTTGCTTAAAGGGACAACCAGGTTCCTTCTGTGGCCACAAACTGGAGACTGCAGATAGAGTTAATGTGGAGATGGTTTCTTGGAAAGAAGTATGTGATCTCTGGAACTAAGCTGGAGAACTGGGTTTACCCTGAAAGCTTACCCTGAAAACAGTGGCTTCAGCATTACTTGATAGGCTTAATCTTTGTAGCTGGTGTGGATTGTACATGAAATTGAAAATTCAAGTTATTGGAGAGCAGCTGAGTGTGTTTGGTACCTGAGGAAAGACAGATAAGACACTTTACATCACCACACTTTCATGTGGGTGAATTATCCAGTGCTGAGGACTTACTAGTGTTTTTTTTCATTTCTTGCTGGAGTGGACAGTGATTTTTGGGTCAGAGAAGGCTGGGGGTGTGAGAGAATCGCCAAACCCAGAGCTTGTGGATGGATGTCTGCCTGATCCTGGCTGCTCACTGATAGGAACAAGTTACCATCTGCTTTTTGCTGTAGCAGTCACTGGCTGATGGTGAAATTGGGTAACTGCTGTTTTGACAGCACCAGGTCTCAGAGCTCATGCTCTCCTGAGGCAAACCACAGCAGTGTGGAGATTTGCTCACTTGGGCTGACTCAGGAAGGCAGCTCGCTTACCACTTACACCTTCCAAATGCAACAGGAGGGGACTTTCCCCAACTGCAAGGTTAAAACACTTCTTGGAATGAGCGTTTAGATCTCTTGTCTCCTTTGGTGGCTCCTGAGTTCTGGAGAACATCCTGGGTGTGGTGACTGGCTGGTCTTCACTGTTGTTCCTTGTGAACGCCTGGCAGCAGCCCAGCAGCACTTCCTATGGCAGAGGAAACCCTTGGCAGGCAAATGGCCTCCCTGCCACTCATGCCCACGTGCCAGACAGGACCAGGAAACCCCAGGAATGAATTGACTTGGCCTGAGAATCACAGAGTAACAGACTAGTAGGGATTGGAAGGGACCTCTGGAGTCCAACCTCTCTTCTACAGCAGGGTCACCCACAGCAGCTTGCTCAGGATCACAATATCCAGGTGGGTTTGGAATCTGCCCAGAGGAGACTCCACAACCTCTCTGGGCAGCCTGTTCCAGGGCTCCAGCACCCTCACACCAAGAAGTTTTCCCTTGTCTTCAGATGGAACCTCCTGGGTTCCAGTTTGTGTCTGTTCCCCCTTGTCACTAGGCACCATTGAAAAGAATTTGGCCCTATTCTCTTGCCTCCCACCCTTTAGCTCTTGGTGAGCACTGAGAAGATCCCTTCTTAGGCTGCACTTTTCCAGGCTAAACAGTCCCAGGTCTCTCACAGCCTTTCCTCCTCACAGAGATGCTTCAGGCTCCTCAGCATCTTCCCAGCCTCCACTGGACTCTCTCCAGTAGTTTTATGTCTCTCTTGAAATGGAGAGTCCAGACCTGGACACAATACTCCAGAGCTGCCCTCACTAGTGAAGAGTATGGGGGTAGGAGAACCTCCCTCAGCCTGCTGTGGAGAAACAAGTATCTTGGCCTGTTTCAGACATAATCCAACCTATTTGTTTTCTGGCAGCCGCAGGAAGCAGCCCACTCTGACCAGGATGGAACAGGAACAACACTCAGCTCAGGAGGAGATCCTGCTGAAGAGCCAAACAGCAAGTGCCCCCAGACAAAGGTAGAAACAAATTGTACCACAGCTGAGACAGGCAAAGGAGAACATGCTGCAGGAATCAGCACCATTTCCACGCCTTCTGCAGCAGCTGAAACAATGGGAAAAGTAGGTTGTAGTTCACACCATTGTTTGCAGCGTGAAGCTTCTGACATGCGTTCAGCAACTCCTGACCAGTCTACGAGAGAGGAACCAGATTTAAATGGTGCTGTGGAAGTGGGTGAAGCTGTGGTGGCCACAGGTCCTGACAACCAAGCAGGAGGGCAGGTAGAAGGGGATGGGGATAGAGATGGAGAGGCTGCACCCTCAGGATTAACACAGGGGAATCAGCACAACCGAGCATCCTCCCCAGCCTTGCGAGAGGTCAACACAGAGGATGGGAGCGTGCAGGTCGTTAGGGTCCATGCAAGGCGCTGCCCATTCATGTTTCAGAATGATTTCCTGTATGATTTGGACTAGTTCAGTTATCTGAGGATTTCCTTCTGTTGTTTGAAGCTTTCTGCCACTTCCACATGCTGATTTAGGACTTCAGGGCTAAGAGCAGAACATAAGTTCCTACTGAAACTGGATTCTGTAAATATTTTTAATATTTGTTAATATTTTGACATTGACAGGTTCGATTTTTTTAATCATAGGTGTAGGCCAAAACAGTTTTACTTCCAAGTAAGGTGCAGCTGAAGGTGAATCTTTGCTGGGGGAGGAAAATGCATCTTTACTGTTTATACACCATTTTCTTAATCTTCTTGCTGCATCAGTGGGAGTATTTGTATATTTGTACATCTCCTTTTTCACTGGCTCCCAGGGGAACTGCTCTGTGCAGTCCAGAATTCATCATCCTTCAAAGCTTTCACTCTGTGATAACCACCACAAGTCTAATCCTGCAGTTTGAGCAATCAAATGAATTTTCTAATTACATGGAAAAGTTCTAATTAGTCTCTCACCCTAGGATGTTACTTCAGGTCTGCAGCACACCATCCTACCCCTAAGTCTGGCAGCTGGCTTCAAGTGCACAATAAAAACAGCTTCCCTTGTTGCATGTCTGCTACCCCTTAGGGTTTGTAAAATGGATTCACTTCATCCATTAGCTGAGATTTATTCCTCAAAACCAGTTCCCCCAGAACTGCAGCAGGCCCTGGGCTGGTTCAGCTCTCTAAAGAAGCACAACTAATAATAAACTTTTCAGTTCCCTTTCACACTGCTTCTGGAACAACTTCTCTTTTATTTTGAGTTGTACAAGACACAAACATGCTTTAGAAGAAAGTTAAGTGTTTCCCAGCTGCTCTGGAGTTACTCATGGTTCTGTGAGGTTCTCTGTGAAATGTGTGTGCAGTGGAGGAACGAGGTTTAAGTTTTATTTCTCTTAAGTGCAGCAGAAGCCAAAAGCTCCTGCTCTACCTTCTTCCTGGCTGAAGGGTTTGCTTGGTTGGGTTGGACCCTGCGCAGCTCTGATACAGAGCTTCTGGTGGGAGAGATCAAAGGGCATTGGCACAGGCACTAGCTCTGTGACACTGAAAATGGAGCAGGTGCCAAGACCATTACAAAATCCTGGCAGTTAAGTTACCCCTGTATGAAAAAAACAAAAGGCATTTTATTGCAGTCAAAATAAACACCTGCGTGCTACTTAGGAGCGTTTCACAAACATCTGGCTCTCAGATGCACATTTAACTTACAACCCAGAAAGTAGGTGAGAAATGATGCTAGGAGAGCTTTGCTATACAGCCTTTCATTCAAATCACAGAATGGTTTGGGCTGGAAGGGGCCTTCAAGATCATCTGGTTGCAACCCCACCGCCATGCCCACACCTCCTACTAGACCAGGTTGCTCAAAGCCCCATCCGCCCTGGCTATGAACAGTTCCATTTGCAACTGCCCTGGGGAGCCTGTGCCACCCTCACCATAAAGAATTTCTTCTTGATGTGATGTCTCAAGTTGCATGCTCAGCTCTGCCATGCTGCAGCTTCATCCTCCAGCTGCAGCCAGTCTGTTTGCTCTGGGGCCCTTTCCAGTTGGGTTTTTCAAGGTGCACTGATAAGCACCAGTGTATCCCGGACACTGATCAGAGGTCACACTTCGCTGTTTGGGTCAAGGAGCTGCCTTTTGCCTGCCGTTGCCTAGAGGGTGCTGGATACAGCCCAACACCCAGTGATGGGCAAACTGGGTCTTAGCACTCGACTCCACCTGCCCTTACATCACCTTCACCACAACCCAGATCCTTGTAGTCCTAAGAGGACCAACCACAAAAATGCCTTCCCCCCTGCAAAGCGCTCAGTATAAAACCTCCCTCTATCTCACCTCAGTGTAGTTTCCTTTCTCTGACACCCTTATCTGTCCTACAAAGAGCTTCCTACTGCTCCTCATGCTTCAAAGCACAGCAGCACTCTTAGGTTGAACCCAGGCTGTTACCCAGCAGCTTTCAGCTCCAGCGCAGTGTTTCTATCACACAGCGGCATTCAGGGTTTGCTTTACTGGTGGATTTCCACAGCTGACCGACTTGAAAGCCAACATTTCTCTTTCAGATCCAAACAAAAGAGGGGTCATGCCAAACATTTCATAGAACCAGAGAATGCTTTGGGATAGAAGAGACCTTCAAGATCATCTAGTTCCAACTCCCTTATTTGTTACTTAATTCTGCACCAATTAGCATCATCACAAACTTCATACTGAAGTTAAGTACAGGCTGTGACCCACTCTGAAATAAAGATATTAAAGACAAGATCTGCACCCTCCCCCCTGCAAAGTCCTGCCCAGCCCATTCCTGACTCTTTCTAGCAATATGTCATCACCTGTCAGAATCAAGAACTTCTCTGGCAGTTACAAAACAACTCAAATTTTATTTCAGCAGAACTAAAAAAAACCCCAAAACCCAACCAAACTCAAATTTATCTACATTGCAGTAAAACCAATGAAATGGGTGTTGTTTTGTTTTTTTTAATCCTTCATATGTTCATCGAGACATTGCAACCAAAGCCGAGATGCAGATACCAGGCATGAGGTGACACTGGGGAGGATGGCAGAAGGTGCCACCTTCACCACACAGGGAACACCCCCCTCACTAGGGCACTGCAAGCACCAGTAAAGATCCACTTAAACACCAGTCTCTTCCTCCCAGTAAACAGAGCAGTGACCACTGTTAGCATAGGAGCTGTGATCGCTGCCCAGCAGCACCATGGCACCAGTTTTCCGGAAGGTGGTTGCTGAACGGTGACAGATTTGTTTTACTCTTTTGGGACACCTTTAACAAGAATGTTTATTTGGATTAAAGCAGAAACCAACTCGATAAATGTGTGGGGGTTTTGTTTTGTTTACACACGTGTGCGTCTGGAAGAGACAGCATGGAACAACTCAAAAAGGCTGTGAGGGTTCCTCACTGAAGTCTGCGGTAGCTTTTACAGAGTTCGTGGTCCCTAATGTCTCCCCAGCCTCCATTTTTCACATGAGGAGAAAGGGGGGCCATGGAGTACCTTTTACTGATGCTCATGGTCTCAGGAAACAGGTACTGTTGGTTGCTGTTCAAGAGAGAGTCAATTTTGGCACTCTGGGTGGAGGGTCTGCAGGATTTCTTGTGGTGCATGCCACAGTCCCCAGTGTGAAAAATCCTGGGAATTTCAGGAACCAGCACTTTCCAGAACTTTGGAAGACAAGATACAGTCAAGTGCTGCAGAGTCCAGTCCCAGTTGTAGTCATCGTAGGTGCAGAAGGCATCTGTGCACTCGATGAGCTTCTGGTAGGTGTCTCTGCCGAAGGCCATGCCCATGTTGTGCTCAGTGGACTTCCACGTCTTCATCTCCACCTTATCGGTGCGACCGGCAAAGCCACCGCGGACGGGGCTGTAGGTGCCCAGGGAGACGATCTGGCACTCGGGGCACTCCTGCTCACGCAGGGCCCACAGCTTTTTGAGGACGTGGTAGAAGTCGGGCGCCAGGTAGTGGTCCTCTTCCAGGAAGAGGACAGGCCCGGCGTGGTCCCGCAGCGCCCGCACCCTCTCCCAGACGAAATGCAGCTTCCACCACCAGTGGTGCTTGGTCTGGGAAAAGCGAGCTTCGCGGTAGTGCCCGAAGGAATCGGGGTATTCGGCGTTGATGCAGCCCAGGCGCAGGGCCGCCGCCTTGCCCACGTCGCGGGGACAATCCCTGGGGTCGTGACCGGGGAACTCACGGGGATAGAGCTGGATGCTGAAGGGGAAAAAAACCTGCAGGACCGGGCAGAAGTCCACGCGTGCCGCCAGCCGGTTAAGCTCCTCCGACCACAGGTCGTGGCTCAAAACCAACAACACGTTCTCCACTCCCGCCGCTCGCCGCAACGATTCCAACAACAGCCTCAAATGTTCGGCTCGATCGTGCACTTGCACCACTAATACCACGTCTGCAGCGCTACCGGAGCGTACCGGGAAGCGCCCGGCGTTCCTCAGCGGTTGGTCAAAGTTCAACCGGTAAACGAGCGAACGGTAACTCAGCGTCCCGTTCTCCGTCAGTAACAACGGAGCAGGTGTCACAACCGAAACGTTAACAGCGGAGCGACGAGGCGGTGGCGGTTCGCTAGCCCTCGCCGGCTCCCCGGTGATACCGGTACCGCCCCGCTGTTGCTGCCTCCTCCTCCCGCCGTTTCCTCCACCGCTTCCCCACAACGCCAACGCGCAAATCCCCAACGCCAAAGCTAACAGCAACACTTTCCGTTTATAAATCCGCAGACGCATCCTTACCGGCGGCGGCGGCCGCCGCTTCTCCTGCCGCTCCTCCCGCCGCCGCCGCCGCCGCTTCTGCTCCCCACAGGCAGCGCGCCCGCGTTACCACCGCCCCACGCGCACACGTTGCCTCACGCCATTGGACATCGCTAAAGCTGACGGAGCTGTTTGATTGGGTGGAGCGGTTGTCAGAGACTGGCACTTCCGGTGGAAGGCGTATGGGGTAAATGGGCGCCGCCATTACTGGGACCGGGAGGCGGGCGAGGATGGAGGACGGGCGGGGATGTAGGACGGGCTCGTCCGAGCCCGCCCGCACCCCCGCCCTTCTCCCGGGCCCGGTTTGTGTCCCTCGAGGGAGAATTTGGGCGGTGGTAATTAGGGTGGGGTGGTAAGTAAACACTAATTAGGGGGGTGGGGGTGGGGTTGGGGTTGTGGGAGGAAAGTAAGAGGGAATTACTGTGGAATGGGATGGATAACAGAAGGAAAGGATTGGCAAGGGTGATACAGGATAAAGTAATTAATGATTTGGACGAAAACAATACATAAACCCGGCCTACAATGGCAAAATTCTAGGATTGGAAGAATAGGATCAAATCATTCCGCATTGAAAAGGGTTAGATGAACTCATTCTAGAACAGGAAAAATAAATTAATGTTTTCATTCTAGAACGGCAAAAGTAAGAAATGATAAAGTATTTCTAGATTTGCCAGAAAAGTCAATCATAAAGCATTCTAAAATGGCAAGAATAAGGTAAAATTAATTTTAGAGTGGTAAAACCAAAGTAATAACTAGAGTGGCAAGAATTAGGTAAAAAAAAATTGTAAATTAGCAAGAATAAGGTAAAAATAATTCTAAAATTAACAAGAGTAGCATATAAGAAATTAACTAGATGTATAATCAAATCATGCTACATTTGCAAGACTAATACATAAAGTCATTCTAGAATTGCAAGTAAAGGTAATGGTTTAGGATTGCAAGATCAAATGATTCTAGATGTGAAAGAATGCCATCTCCAGAATGGCAAGTGCAAGAAATTCATTCTAGGGATGCAAGAGAAACTCATTCTGGAATTGGCAAGAATAGTTATAAAAAGCAATTATAAACTTACAAGAATACATAAAGACATTATAGAATTGCAAGAATAAGAGGAAACCAATCTAGATTTGCAAGAATAAGATAGCAATAGATTTGCAAGAATAAGAAATTGTAGCATGACAAGAAGGCATTTATTGTGGTTTGCAGAAGTTAAGAAAATAATTCTAGAGTTGCAAGAACACATGAACATTCTAGAATTGCAAGAATAAAAAGTAATTCTAGAATGCAAACCCAGCAATAATTCTATAATAATAATCATTTAAAAAAATCTGGATTTGGAAGACTAATACATTAAATACTAGGGTTGCTAGAATAAGGTGAAAAAATAAGGATTGCAAAAATAAGAAAATCGTTCTGGATTTGAAAGAGGAGGATGATAAATCATGCTGCAATGGCAAGAATAAGGAATTCTAGAATGACAAGAGTGATATATTAAAAGGGAGAAATAATTCTAGAGTTGCAGGCATAATAAATGTTAATACTACTCTAAATTTACCAGAATACAAGACAATTCTAGCATGGCAAGCATGAGTTGGTAAAAAAGAAAAATCTAGAATGAGAATAATGAGATCAAGCCCTTCTGGACTTAAAATAAAGAGCCTGGCTTTGAAAGCAGGATATATCTAGAATGGCAATAAAGTCTAGAAGGGCAAGGATAAAGCAAACCTATTCCAGAATTGCAAGAATGTCTTTAGATTTGCAAGAATACTATATAAACAACTAAGCAGATTTACCTGAACAAGAGAAAAACATTCCAGATTTGCAAGAACACATGGTAAGAGAAAATTCTAGATATCCAAGTAAAAGTATTCTATGATTGCAAGAATAAGGTCAAACTATTCTAGATTTGGAAAGCTAAGACAAGAAATTCATTCTACACGTGAAGAATAACAAATGAATTCTAGGATTGCAGGAATAAATTTGTTCTAGATTGTCAGGAGTGATGCATAAGAAGGAAATCTTTCTAGAAGGACAAGAACACAAAGAGCTAAACTGCAAGGATATGATTCAAAAATAGCAAGAATATGACATTTAAATCCACTCCAGAACTGCAATAAGACAAAAAAACCATTCTGGAATGGCAAGACTAAGATTATTCTCATTCTAAAGTGGCTGCCTACAATAGTCACTCTAAATTTACAATATAATAAATTCTACCATGGCCTGCTCCTGATGGTCAAACATTGTCACCCCCTTAGGTCCTGGGGACCCAGAGGAGGAGGAGAGCTCTAACCCACACAGCTTGGCTTTGTGCCTGCAAAAGTTGCATTGCTGTGGTGGGATGACCTTGGTTGAGATGCCTGGTGCCCAAAGCTGCTCTATCATTCAGCTGGACAAGGGAATGAGAAGCTTGATGGTCAAGATAAGGGCAGGAAGTGATCACTCACTATGTACCATCAGGGGCAAACCCAATTTGGGGAAATGAATCTATTACAAATTACAGTAGGACAATGAGAAATCAAATCTTAAAGTCACCATGCCTGGAGATGTTTAAAAGCTGTGCAATGCGGTGCTTGGGGATGTGGCTTAGTGGACTTGGCAGAATAGGGTTAACGGTTGGACTTGATGATCTTGAAGGTCTTTTCTGACTAAAATGATTCTGTCATCACCCCACTCCTCCCTTCTTCTTGGGCTCAACTTCACTCCCAGTTGCCCTACCTCCTCCCCAAAAAGTGGCAACAGCCCCAGGGAGGTTGCAGTCAGTTCATCACACATTGTTCCTGCTGCTCCTTCCTCCTCAGGGAAATGACTACTCACTTTTCCCCTGCTCCATCATGGGTCCCCTCCATGGCGCATAGTCCTTCACAAACAGATTGCTATAGCCTGGGCTCTTCTCTCCATAAATCCACAGGTCCTGCCAGAAGCCTCCTCCACAACAGGCTTCTCAGGTCACGGCTTCCCTTGGGCATCCACCTGCTCTGGCGTGAGGTCTTCTACAGGCTCCACTGTGGACCTACCTGTGCTGCAGGTGGATCTGTTCAACTATGGACCTCAATGGGGTGCAGGGGCACAGCCTGCCTCACCATGGTCTTCACCATGCAGGGGAATCTCTGCTCCAGTGCCTGACACACCTCTCCTTCTTCATTGACCTTGGGGACTGCAGAGTTCCTCTCACATGTTCTCCCTATTTGTTGCAGCTGAAGTTCCTTGGTTTTGTTTTTTAACCTCTTCTTAAGTGATGAGTTTGGCCTTGGCCAGTGGTGGGTCTGTCTTACAGCCATCTGGCATTGGCTCTGATGAACACAGAAGCCTCTAGCACTTTCTCACAGAAGCCACTATCCCTGCAGCCACTCTGCTACCAAAACCTTGCCATGCAAAGTTTGAATCCGAGGCAAACTTGAAGCTTCTTGGGCACAACGTTAATGGAAGGGACCAGAATGGTGCTTCTAGGACAGCTTCTTCAAGCTTCTTTCACAGCTTGACTTCTGCTGACCACAGCTGAGCTCTGCATAGTTACAGAATCCCAGACTAGTGTGGGTTCCAAGGGATGTTTAAAGTTTATGTAGTCCATCCCCACTCCAGTCAGCAGGGACACCTGCAACTAGAGCAGGTTGCTCAGAGCCTGAAAACAACCTGACCTGGAAGAGTTCCAGGGATGGAGCATCTACCACCTCTCTGGGCAACCTGGGCCAGGGTCTCACCACTCTCAGGGTAAAAAAATTCTGCCTTCTCTCTAGTCTGAATCTCTCTTCATTCATCATGCCGTGTTTTGTCACTACAGGCTCTGCTCTAAAGTGTCTCCAGCTTTCTGATCAACTCCATTAAGCACTGAAAGGCCACCAGGTCTCCCTGGAGCCTTCTCCAGGCTGAACAATCCCAACTCTCTCAGCCTGTCCTCGATGCTGTGTCAGCTGCTGTGGCTTCAGAGAATCAAGAGACACTTCCAGCTGAGTGCACATGCATGGGATTTAAGTACCACAGCAGCAGATACAAAGCTGGCAGCAAACCAGTCCCACCCAGAAAGCCCTTTCCCACTGCTCCCAGCCTCCTCTCTAAGCCAAGCTGCACTTCTCTTCACCTTGGCCTTCAACCCCCTCCCTAATGATCCTTCCCCTCCCAGCATAGCAGAGCTTGGAGAGGACTTCACAGCCTTGCTCACCTCCTGGGCCATGCAGATGGGGTTTCCTCCTTCAGCCAGCACAGCTGGTTCCCCTGCACACCTCCACAGACACCTGCACACCTGCATCTCAAATTCCTAAGGAGTCCCACTGGAGGCAACATTCATTTGTCTCTGCTCCATTTCCCTACTCTTCATTACATGCTCCACCCAAGAGGTTATTTTTCCATAAGCAATCTTGAGGCTGCTACAATTAGCAAGAGATCTCTCTCCCTTCACAATGACATCAGCAAATGACTACTGGAAGCCTCCTGGGGTTAGCTCTTTGGGCCTTACCTCAACACCCAATCTTCAGGCACACTTGGCCTCCTCCTTCACAAGCTCTCTGCAGTTGGAAGAGCAACACATCAGGAATGATTCAGCCAAGTCTTCCTGTGGTTGCTGAGAAGTTACTGTATGAGAAGAACACAGTCAAGTTATGACATCCACAGCAAGTTGTAATGACAATATTTAATCAGAGAATGGTTTGGGTTAGAAGGGACCTTAAGGTCCTGCCCAGTCAGACCTTGAACACTTCCTGGAGCCTCCACAGCTTTGCCAGGCAACTTGTTCCAGAGCCTCACCACCTTCATGGAGAAGAATTTCCTCCCAGTGACTAAATATTTCTACAATCAAGGTTTCTTTTCCTCAGGAAAGTCTCCTGGCCTTATCTAATCAAAGCAGGTGTGCTTCAACATTTACTTCTGCTGTGAATGTCTCTTAATAGTGAAGAATTTGATGATTTTTAGGTGGTAGATGAAGATTGTGCTCTTATAGAAATCAAGAGATACCTGCAAGACAGTACAGAATCAGACTGGTCTGAGTTGTAAAGGACCTTTAAATGTCATCTAGTCCAACACCCCTGCAGTCAGCAGGGACATCTGCAACTTGCTCAAAGCCCCAAACAGCCTGCTCTGGAATGGTTCCAATGATGGGGCATATACCACCTCTAGGCAAGTGAGGACAGGGTCTCAGCACCCTCATGGGTAAAAAATTTCTTCTTTCCTTCTCTCTAGTCTGAATCTCCCTCTTGTGGATTAAAAACATTTTGTGATCAGTCACACCTGCTGCCATGTTTCAGGTTGCTCCTCACGCTTTACACCATATTTACCTGTCACCTGAAGTCCAGCCTAGGTCAGTTCTACACTCACTAACTACAGATTCCCTGTTTTCCCATTGGAATTACTTATGATGGCCACAGCAGGCATCACCCAGCTGTGTGAAATTCACTTCTGGACAATCAATCCTACTTCAAAAGTAACAGCACAGCATGTTCCCTTCAAGACATCCCACACTCCAGGGCACAGGAAACCTAAAGACTTCTCAAGGGGCTTTTGTTCCTGGCTGATTGAATATCTCAGCCACAGAGGAGCTAAAAGAGGGAGGTAAGGGTGTGTAGATACTCAGGATAAAGGGCAGAAGGTAATTTCCACAATAAATTGGATGAAAAAACCAGTTGCAGAAACTACGATTCACATTTACTGAGAAGGGTTCCAAAATTTATTAAGTCAACACAGTGAACAATTCAAGAACCTTTAAAACACAACAGTCAAGAAACAAAATTCACGTCAGGTGTTTAGAAATCTAAAGAAGTTTCTGGTATCACAAAGAGATAAAACCCAAACCCATTTCCTGTGGTAAAAGGCCAGCAGCAAGTCTGGTTCCTGCTTGACGTGAGAATGCTGTAACAGAACTTGAAGCAGCAGCACCTGGAGTGACATGACCAGTTCTGAACTGGTCAAATGATATCTCCTTGTAGCAGCCTACCAAGTTGCTCTATAGTAAACAAGTTGGGAAGAGTCCAGTGATCAAGTCAGTATGCTTGTCTTCTGTTGGTAGAGTTTAGAGCTTCATGTGGAAGGAAACAAAGCAGTTTGATCCATGCTCAGCTTCCCTCTAGCAAGAACAAATCCCACTATGAAGCAAACAGTCATGATGCTCCCAGCAAAGTCACAGTCAGAGGAAAAAGAAAACAAAATACATTCTAAGGAGGTTTCATGTCCAACCAAAGAGATTCTAATGGTGGAGGAACAGTCAGACCACCAGATCAGGCTGCCAGCATCCCTCCCTGCGAGACTCTATGACAACACATGTGGATAAACAAGCAGAAAACAATTTCAGGCTCCTCTATCACTGGACACAACTTCAGGCAGAGTGTTCTACCCATTGCAATGGTCACCCATTGCTCTGCAGGTACCTGTCCAGGAACTGGGAATAGCAGGCTAGAGAACAGAAGTAGCAGATGATGGGTGCTTCTGTTCCTCCCATGTTGTCCACAAGGACCACGGTGTGAGCTACATGATGGAGATTCATGGTCACTGTGATCTGAATGAAGCTGCTCAGACAGGCACTCCCACACTGGCATGTTTTAGCCACTTCCAGATCTTCACAAAGGTGGGAAGGAAGGAGATGACAACCAAAAGGGATTCTGTTGAACAAGAGAAGTGTGAATTCACCACAAAATTAACCAATGCCAGTCAAACACAGTGATAAAAACATATGGACCATCTGGAGCAAACAACTTTGGGGTCACAGCCAAGGGAAATCTAGAATTTTGCAATATTGGATTAAGAATTAAGCACCACTTTCTAAGACAGTCTCCAAAGACCACTCAGTACCAAGGACTAGGGCCTTGAGCAACCTGGTCTTGTGAAAGGTGGCCCCACCCATGGCAGGTGCATCAGAACTAGATAATCTTAAAGGTCCCTTTGAAAACAAACCATTCTATGATTCTGTGACCTGAACTGCAGAAGACGCTGTAAGAAGAACCAGGGAGTTCACACAAATCCTAGCACCCTGTAGCACAGCAATAGAGAACAAAAAAGATTAATAATAATCATAATAATTAAGATTAATAATGAATAATCAGACAACTGGGCAGGTATCTGCTGATCTCTCACACTGGCCAGGCTGGTCACTGTATTTCATCCTGGCCTAACAAAGTGCCCACAATTTACTCCTCACTTTCTACCACAAGCCATGTTAGAAACCATGGTTTGGGCTGGAAGGGCCCTTCAAGCTCATCTAATCCAACCCCCTTGGATGTCAGCAGGGACATCTGCAACTACATCAGGTTGCTCAGATCCCCAAATAACCTGACTGGTAATGGTTCCAGGGATGGAACATCAACCACCTCTCTGAGCAGCCTGGGATAGGATCTTGCCATCCTCAAGGTAAAAAAACAACCCAAAACTCTTCTTTCTCTCCCATCTGAATCTCCCTTATTTAGTTTAGACCATCACCCCTCATCCTGTCACAATAGGTCCTGCTCAAAACTCTGTCCACAGCTTGCTTCTTAGCCCCTTGAAGCATTGAAAGGCCACCAGAATGTCTCCCTGGAGCCTTCTCTTCTCCAGGCTGAAGAACCCCAACTCTCTCAGCTTCCAGCCCTCCCATCATTGCTGCAGCCTCCTCTGGCCCTGCTCCAACAGGTCCATGTATTTCCTGTGCTGAGGATTCCAGAGCTGCTCCCAGCACTGCAGGTGGGATCTCAGCAGAGCAGAGGAGCAGAAACTCCTCCCCTCCCCCTGCTGTCCATGCTGCTGGGGATCAGTGATGACAAGGCTGGCTCTGTGCTGGAAGTGCACAGTGTCAGCTCAAGTCAACATGAAGAAATGGCAGTACTGTAAAAATACCATATCCAGAGGAACGAGGAGACAAAAGTGAGCCTTTCACACTGCAGGTGACAAATGAAGGTTCTCGTGCTCGTTGTGCCAATCATGACATCCAGAGACAGGAACAAGAACTGCTGCTTTTTAAATCTGCATTGTTTCTGCTAAGTTCAACAAAGGCAAGTATAGGGGTCTGCACCTGGGGAAAAATAATCCCCTGCACCAGTATAGGTGAGGGGAAAGCGGATCTGGAAGTGCTGGTGGGTAACAAGTCCACTGTGAGCCAGCAGTGTGCCCTCATGGTTAAGAACAACAACAGCATCCTGGGGTGCATTCAGAAGTGTGCCCAGCAGGACAAGCAAGGTTCTTCCCCACCTCTGCTCTGCCCTAGGGAGGCAATACCTGGAGAACTGGGCCCAGTTCTGGGCTATGCAGTTCAAGAGAGGCAAGGAACTACTGGAGAGAGTCCAGTGAAGGCTACAAAGATGCTGAGGGACTTGGAACACTTCTGTGAGGAGGAAAGGCTGAGAGACCTGGGGCTGTTGAAGCTGGAGAAGGGCAGCCTGAGAAGGGATCTTCTCAGTGCTCAGCAAGAGCTAAAGGGTGGGGCACAAGAGGATGGGGCCAGACTCTTGTCAGTGGTGCCCAGTGACAGGAGAAGGAGCAATAGGCACAAACTGGAACCCAGGAGGTTCCATCTGAAGAGGAGGAGAAACTTCTTTGGTGAGAGGTTGCTGGAGCCCTGGAGCAGGCTGCCCAGAGAGATTGTGGGGTTTCCTCCTTTGAAAAGATTCTAAATCTGGGCAACGTGATCCTGGGCAAGCTGCTATGGGTGACCTGGCTTTAGCAGGGTTTTTGGACTGGATGACCTCCAGGAGTCTCATTTAACCCTCACCATGCTGGGATTCTGTGTACAAAAGAAATTACTTCCCTGAAATACTCTGCTGAGGTAACTCCAATGCTGGGGTACTGCCAGTGTCCAGCTGTCCCTGGGGACTCAGAATAGTTCCCAGTGACTCACATCCCAACTACACCTACACATTCCCAACTCCTTCTCCATGCCATGACTCACTGAGGCTCCTCTGGGGTTTTCCCCTCACCACTTCAGTCTCAGGATATCCTTTTTTTCCCTGTCAGGAAACACGTAATCACAGCTCTGGCACTTGCCTACAATGCCACTACGAAGATTGATTTCCAGACATTTGTTTTTGCACCTTCCCTTTTTCTGTTTTCTTCCTTTCTCAAGGTTTTTCCATCCCATCATCCCTCCTGTGTCTTCTCCTTTGTTAATTCTCACCTCTGGTGAACATCAGACACTATTTGTAGCCCACTTCTCTAACTGATGTCTTTTAATTTCAGATAATTGGGACCACTCTGGCCAATGCTGTCTCCTAATAACCACAAAGCCATGGTGAGGGGACAGTTTCCATTGTCCCTTGTCTCACTAAGACTCCTGGAACCTTTGTTTTTTTTGTTCTTGTGGTGCCACGTTCTTAAATTCTGTTGCCTGGGAGCCAGGGGATGAGATAATAATGGAATCACAGACTGATTTGAGTTGGATAGGAGCTTAAAAGTCATCTAGTCCAACCCCCCCTGCAGTCAGCAGGGGCATCTGCAATTACAGCAGGTTGCTCAGAGCCCAAACAACCTGACCTGGGATAGTTCTGTGGATGGGGCATCTACCACTTCTCTGGGCAACCCAGGCCAGTGTCTCACCACACTCAGTGTCAACAATTTCTTCCTTCTATCTAGTCTGAATCTCCCTCTTTTAGTTTAAAACCATTTTGCATCCTCAGGTGCTGTAGTAACATAGCCAATCACCAAAACAAGACAGAAAAAGAAAAAAACCCAACCCTTAATATTTCTATCAAACCCCCTGAAATTTCTGTCAAGTTGGAAGACACGTGGAGCTTAATTACTCCAATAAAAATCAGCAAAGTCAGAAGTGAATAAATTTGAAGCAGAAAATTTGGTTGCTCAGCTCATTTCCAGGGTGTGCCCTGCATGCCTGTGGCCACCTTTAGCACTGAGTTTTGAGCCATGAACCCAGGTTGATGGGGCACTCCCCATCCCCAAGGCAGGAACGGGCATAGCAGGCAGATCAGGAACACTTCAAGTTTGCCTCTCACTCCTCTTTTTTTTCTGTCTCCCTGATTTTTTTTTTTTTGTGGGGGTGTGTGTGATCCTTTTTCTACCCAGAACAGGGTGGGAGTAGCAGCAGCTGGTACTGGAAGGCTCTGGATGTGGTGTGGGAGAAGGAGAGAAAACTGATAAGAACCAACAACCGGGTGAGGACCACGTTCACATGGTGAAATAACTTTAAATTTATCTCAGAACTGGGCTTCTCTACCCTCACTTCAAAGGAAATTAACAGCTCAAGTAAAAGCTAGAGGAGGAAACCTACAAAATCTCACACAGGGAGATTTTGCATCAAGTAATACCAAGCCTGGCATGATACTTGCCCCCTGAGAAGCCACCTCACAGTACCTTTCTAACTCAACTTGTATGAAGTTCCCTCTAAAGCAGAGGCAGACCAAATCTGTAGGCAGGAGCTGTAATGGTGGGACCTTTTGCCCACACACAGTTCTCATACAGGCTAGAGGGTATCACATACAGCTTTAGTCCTCTTCAATGCGAGCAAAAAAACATAATGAAGGCAACCATGCTGGAAAGCAATTTCCAAGCTGGAGCCTAACACAAAATAGGATCCATGCCACAACATCCATTCTAATGGAAGCTCCTCAATACAAAGTGATCAGGATAGAAGAGAATCCCCAGCTTCTCTGATTCTCTTATCCCATCATAAGATCCCCAGATTTCTCCACTTCTCTTATCCCATGGTTGGACAAAATAATTTTCTTATGGTAGCCCCCATTTTGTGGGTAAAAACATTACAACCTAGAGAATTCTCTGGATGCTTCCAAGTCACCAATTTCCTGCATTATTGTGTAGAACAAAGGGATGATTTCACCAGTGGAATTTTAAACAGCTTTAACCTTAGGATTAAGAGGTGAAAAAACCAAAATCACCAGCAACAAAAAAACCTAGTAAGGGAAATTTACACTTAGGATAGTTAGGGTTGAAGGGACTTTGAAAGGTCATCTAGTTCAACCCTCCTGCAGTCAGCAGGGACATCTGCAACTAGAGCAGGTTGCTCAGAGCCCCAAGCAACCTGACCTGCAATGGTGCCAATGATGAGGCATCTACCACCTCTCTGGGCAACTTGGGCCACTTTCTCACCCCTCCCAGTGGAAAACATTTCTTCCTTGTCTTCCATCTGAATCTCCCTCTTTTAGTTTCAAACTATCACCCCTTGTCCTGTCACAACAGACCCTGCTCAAAAATCTGTCTCCAGCCTTCTTCTTGGCCCCTTGAAGCACTGTAATGCCACCAGAAGGTCTCCCTGGAGCCTTCTCTTCTCCAGGCTGAACAACCTCAACTCTCTCAGCTTCTAGACCTTGTATCATTGCTGTGGCCTTCTCTGGCTCCACTCCAACAGGTCCATGTCTCTCTCGTGCTGAGGACTCTAGAGCTGGATCCAGCACTGCAAGTGAGATTCTCAGCACAGCAGAGGGGCAGAATCCCCTCCCTCCACCTGCTGGGGACTTGACAGGTTTGAAACAGAGTAGGTGCCACGTGTACTCATCAGGCCACTCTTACCTGTAGTTGAGGGTTGCTCTTGCAGCACACTCCACTAAAGTCAAAGGTATTTTCAGCTGGATATTGGGAACAAGAGGATTTGGTTGCTCAAAAGGATTTCCAAAGAGATCCAAGTTCTCAAGACAGAGTTTCCTAAAATCACTGGGCAAGAAGGGGAGCTTGTTTCGAGCTGCTGACAGAAAGCGTAGATGATCTAGCTGGCCGATCTTGAAGGGCAACCTAATCAACTCGTTGTCATCCAGCTTCAGGTTGACGAGTTCCCGGAGCTGGCAGAACTGAATGGGAAGTGCTTTCATTTTGTTTTGGCTGAGGTCCAAGAACTGCAGAGATTTCTGGAGGGTGGAGTTGCAGAGAGCCCCACTAAAGGACTCCAAGTGATTGTCATGCAAATTGAGCTCCTGAAGACAGGTCAGGTCACCAATGGTGGCAGGCAGCTGCTTGATGTGGTTATGACTTAGGTCTAGTTTGCGGAGCTTCTTCAAACAAAGCACTCGTGTGTCAATTCGAGCCAGCTTGCAGTAGGAGGCCTGGAGGTGCTCCAGGGAGTAAGGGAAGTTTTTGGTGAGAGGATAGTCCCTTCTTGAAGTTATGATCATTTTGGCCTTTGGTTTTTCAACTTCTGAGGTCTTTGCTGGTACCAAAGCTGAGAGCGGGAGAGCTCCTGCGTCAGTCCCCTGGTGAGCCAGTCTCACGGCTGAGAGGAAATTCTTTAGATTGCTGGCATTTGCCTGCAGGAAAACACCAAGGTGGAAACTTGTTCATCTTTCTGCTCACTGCTACAGACACTTTTCTGAACTGTTTAGTACACGATAGAATCACTTAGATTGGAAAGGATCTCCAAAGTCCAACCATTAACCCAGCACTGCCAGGTCACCACTAAACCATGTTCCTTCCTCAGCACCACATCTACATGGCTTTTAAATCCCTCCAGGGATGGGGACTTCACCACTGCCCTGTGCAGCCTGGTCCAACCTAAACCTCCCCTGGTGCAACTTGAGGTTCTTTCCTCTTGTCCTATCACTTGTTACTTGGGAGGACAAACTGGTCCCCATCTGGCTCCAACCTTCTTTCAGGGAGTTGTAGAGAACAATGAGGCTGAACAATCCCAGTTCCCTCAGCCACTCCTCACAAGTCCTGCTCTCCAGACCCTTTTCCAGCTTTGATGCCCTTATCTGGAGCTGCTCCAGCACCAGAATGTCCTTCTTGGAGTGAGGGGCCCAAAACTGAACCCATTATTCCAGGCGTGGCCTCACCAGTGCCAAGTACAGGAAGACAATCACTGCCCTGGTCCTGCTGGCCACACTATTGCTGATCCAAGCCAGGATGCTGTTGGCCACCTGGGCACACACTGGCTCATCTTCAGGTGGCTGTTGACCAACACACACACCCAGATCTTTCTCTGCTGTGCAGTTTCCAGCCACTCTGCCCCTAGCCTGGAGTGCTCATGGGGTTGCTGTGACCCAAGGGGAAGACCCAGCATGTGGCCTTGTTGAAGCTCATCCCATTGGCCTCAGACCATTCAGCTTGTACAGGTCTCCCTGTAGATCCTCCCTAACCTCAAGTAGATCAACACTCCCACCCAGCTTGGTGTTACCTGCAAAAAGCACTAATGGTGCCTCAATCCCCTCATCCAGAACGAGAACTGTTGGCAGCACTGAGCCCTGGGGAACACCACTGGGGACTGGGTTGCCAAGTGGAGTTAACTCCATTCCCCACCGCTCTTCGGGCTCAGCCATCCACCCAGATTTTTACCCAGCAAAGACTGCACCCATCCAAGCCATAAGCATTCAGTTTCTCCAGGAGGATGCTGTAGGAGACAGTGTCAAAGACTTTAGTAAAGTCCAGGTAGACACATCCACAGCCCCTCCCTCATCTGCATGGATCAGGAGCTACTAACTCAGCAGGGCAATGAAATGGGGAAGGGAAACAACCCTTATCTGATGGATGTGCTGTTTACAGAATTTAAGAACAAATAGGTTGCAGAGACTGAATGAGAAGTTAGGACCTCTCTGAATATTCTATATCAACCAAACTGTGCTGCATCACTGGGGAAACCAACAAAGCACTGAATTCACAGCTGAAAATAAAGTACAGAAAGAAAAAAAAAAAAGCCAAAAACCAAATCAACAAACCAAACCCAACCAACCAAAAGTAAACCCATGGGTTTTTTTGTTATGTTTTTTGCTTGTTGGTTTTTGTTTTTTTCTCCCACTGTGATCTTCCCAACCTGCAACAGCATAAAAGGACGGTTGATAAAAACAGATCTGGAACTTGAGGCAGTAACTTCAGGAAGCTATGAGGAACAAAAGTGATGGAAGCTGAGGTCAAGTTGAATATCAAGGAAAGCTTCAAGGCAGGTTAAACAAGTGCTTCTGGGCACACACAGCCTTCTAGGGTTGTGATAGCATGAAAACGGAAAATATTAATTTTTAAGTCCTTCTGCAAACAAGTAATTTTGTTTTAGGTGGGATAAAATAATGGCAGTAAGGACAGGGAGACAAAATTAATGCGGTACCAGATGACCTGTGTTTTAAATAAAGGCCAAGAAAGCTGTGATGCATTTGTTCTACTGATAGAATTAGCTTTTACGACCAAGTATTTCTCTCCTGTAGGACTCTACTCAAGCTGACATGCAGCTAGTAGACGCTAAGCTATACAGTGAATTTCAAAATAAAAAGCATGATGCATCCATACTTTTGCATCCACGCAAAAGTCATCTCACTGAAGGAAAGAACGAACGTGGAGGTATGGTGTGGTTCAGAGTCATGAAGTCTGCACTCTGGCCCCAGCTGTATCTTGCCCTAACCCTAGAGACAACAATTTCTGGACCTGAAAGACAATTTTGCTCCTCAACATATTTGTTGATACCAAATTCTAGAGGGTCTAGAACTCACTTATGTAATATGCTGTAAGAACTTTGAAATGCAGAGTAATGATCTCTGAGAATTCTGGATGCAAAGTGATCAATTCAGAGAATAAAGATGAAATCTATTTGACAGCATCAGTATAACAGAACCCCAGTACGGGGGGATTTGGAAGGGAACTCTGGAGACCATCCAGTCCAACCCCCCTGCTAAAGCAGGGTTGCCCACAGCAGCTTGCCCAGGATCACAATGACCAGCTGGGTTTGGAATCTCTCCAGAGAAGGAGACTCCGCAAGCTCTCTGGGCAGCTGTTCCAAGACTCCAGCACCCTCACATCAAAGAAGTTTCTTTGCATCTTCAGACAGAACCTCCTGGCTTCCCGTGTGTGCCCACTGCCCCCGTTCCTGTCACTGGGCACCACTGAAGAGTTTGACCACATCCTCTTGCCCCCTCCCCTCCCCCCCCCCCTTCAGACACTGATCAGCATTGGGAAGATCTCTTCTCAGGCTGCTTTTCTCCAGGCTCTACAGCCCCAGGTCTCTCAGCCTTTCCTCCTCAGAGAGGTGCTCCAGCCCCTCAGCAACTTTGTAGCCTCTGCTGGACTCCCTCCCATAGTTTCCCGTCTCTCTTGAACAGGGCAGCCTAATCTAAAATGATTCTTTAAGCATCCCATGCACACGTGCCCTTTCACCTCCTGATGCAATATCCTCCAGACAACAGGGAAGCTGCAGGCCAAAAACCTTTGTTTCCAATACCACCACCATTTATTATCTCAGCCAATATAACTAAGACAGGCAGATTTGTCATGTTTCTGAGTAATAAATAGTTAACTAAATTTGGAAGTAAGAAGAAAATGTCCTTCAGATCTGTAAAGACCATTAGAACTGACTTACAGTTCATTGTATTTCATACAACCAAAGAATAGCTTGGGTTGGAAGGGACCATTCAAGGTCATCTAGTCCAACCCTCCTGCAATCAGCAGAGACATCTGCAACTAGAGCAGGTTGCTCAGAGCTCCAAATAACTTGACCTGGAATGGTTCCAGGGATGGGGTATCTACCACCTCTCTGGGCAACCTGGGCCAGGGTTTCATCACACTCAGCATAAAAAATTTTTTTGTTCTCAAAGTATGAGAGGCAACAGATGCCTGCTTCTTGTAGTCGAAAGCTCTAGGCTGTTATAGAATAAGTTTATGGGTTGTTTACATGACTTCAAACTCAGAGTACTTTGTGTTGTGGATCCTTCAGACAAATTTCCTCCACAACACTTTGTAGAGGCAACAGAGAATCTGCAAACCACAAGGCTCAAAAACTTTGAGTACACTGACAATAATACAGAGATAAAAAGCAAATAATTAATCAGAAGAGCTCAGGACAATTTTCTGCCCCAAGTCTGAAGCCTCAACCACAGAATGATGTCAGAAAATGAGGTTAATCTGTGTTGATGCCTTACAAGTCCCTTGTTTCAGAGCTAAATGAATGATGACAAGGCAATCAGAGATTACCTGGATTTCAGACCTTGCGTGCAGTGCAGCAGGCATGGGCTTGCTGAAGGAGAAAAGAAACCCAACCCACAGTGACTTTATTTTTGCTCCAGGCTTGAAAGCTCCAAACTCACGTTTCTCAGCTTACTTTCTGATGTGGCTGAATGCAGCAAATCACCTGGCTGTTTGGCAGAGCACAAAGAGGGGGGATTGGCATGGCAGCTGCATGCAATCAGTGCAGTCACACCTGGAAATCTCTTTTCTGCAAAGCTTTCATCCACCTTGGGAGAGTTAAAGAGCTTTACTTCCTGGTGTGCTTGGCATACTGGGTTCAATTTTTAGCCCTCACTCCAAGAAGGACACTGAGGTGCTAGAACAGGTCCAGAGAAGGGCAAAGCAGCTGGTGAAGGGTCTGAAGAACAGGTCTGGTGAGGAGGTCTGGGGTTGTTCAGCATGGACAAAAGGAGGCTGAGGGGAGAACAACTCCCTGAAAGGAGGTTGGAGCCAGATCGAAGTCAGTCTCTTCTCCCAATTAACAAGTCATAGGACAAGAGTAAATTACCTCAAATTGCACCAGGTATTAGGTATTAGAAGAAACTTCTTCACTGCAAGGGTTCTCAAACACTGGAACAGGCTGCCCAGGGATGTGGTTGAATCCCCACCCTGGGAGGTGTTTAAAACACACTGGATTCAGCTGAAACTTTCTTTTCAGTCTAACAATATCACCAAGTATCTTCTCATACAGAAAACAATAGATGCAAGTAGCTAAATTACTGCCTACACTGTGAATGCCTGTCAGAGTTTCCTTACAGGCCCTTTAAGTGGTCTAAATCAGATCTTGTTGCACTAAAACACAGACCTTTGCTCTCTAATTTTGTAACACTAATAGAATCTCTTATAACAGGCCTCATTTTGTACCTTTGTTCCAAGATAAAGCTTTCTGACCCCTCTCACTTCGGCAGAAATATTCAGAGTAACAAGAAGTTATCTGGATTTAACACATGTGAGTTTTGGGGTTTTTGCAAGTTACAGGGAATATTTGCTTCTGTCAAGACGAAAATTATTTGGATTAGGACACATACTGCTTCTTTTCTGTTTAATCCTGCAACACGAGCTGCTCTCTTCATCAAATTATTCAACTAGCTGAAATGATTCAATTATCTCCTTCAGGCTCAAGAAACACAGTTGCAACAAAGTCAAAGTGATTTTCCTAACAAAATTATTTGCTTTTATTTACATATCCCAACTCTGAATGTTTTAGAATCACTGTCCTGCTTTCCTCTTCCAGAAGGCTCCAAAGCACAGAAAAAAACCCCCAAACCTTCACAACATGAAAACTGAATTTTAGTATGTGATTTTTTGGGGCGGGGGGGGAGGGGGGTGAGTTTGGCATTATTAAAACCACTTCAGAGCTTCCAAATATCCTCCAAGATGTAAATAAATACTTTAGTGAGTCCTGATATCAGGTAATCATTAAAGTGAGTTGGTGCCTGTTCTGCTGATCCATACCGAGTGTCTCCAGCTCTGAAAACCACAGTGGGACATAAGTGTTTTTCGGTTTTTAGCTAGACTGGTTCGATAGAACTTATGACCAAAGAGCATGGCATGGTATCACAGAGATGACAAAATTCTTACTTTTAAAGTAAAGATGAAAAATGGACTTTTCGGATCCTGCTGCTTCTCCAGAGGGAGCAAAAGAAAGGAGAATGTTTGTCTCAGCGTTCCCAGCACAAAACCATAGAATGCTTTGAACTGGAAATTTAAGGACACCTTCCTGCAGTCACCAGGAATGCTTTCAACTAGAGAAAGTTCCTCAGAGCCCCACTCTGATGTGGAATGGTTCTGGGAACAGTGCATCTACCACCTCTCTGGACAGCATTTCCTCACCCTTAGCATCAAAAACGTCTCTTCTCTAGCCCGAATCTCCCTCTTTTAGTTTGAACCATCACCCCTCTTGTCCTCTCACAACAGGCCCTACTAAAAACCTTGTCTCCAGATTTCTGACTGGCCCCTTTAAGTACTCAGTAAAATCAGGGAGTTCCCTCAGTATTTCTCTTTTTGCTGTAACCTGTTGAGAACACACAAAGCCAATCTCCTTGGTGCTACCTCTCTTATACCTTCTAAGGCGAAGCTGTGACGGATCAAAGCAGACTAGTAAGACAAAACTTGGTCTCTGCGTGGCATTTCTAGGACGGACCCCAAGCAGACAGCACTAGGGCTCCTCCAGCACCCCTGTAAGCCACCCTGCCGCCTCCCCACGCTGTTCGGTTTCAAGCACGGGCACAGCGCCGATTCCTGATCAGTGTCCCGGCTCTCCCGTCGTAGCCCACTCACCCACCTTACTGAGGCAGACGTCCACAGCGGGCTCCCGGAGGCGCACGGTGGCCTTGCCCTCCTCCACGAATCGGGTGAAGAACCGCTCGATGTTCTCCTGAACCTGCGGGGCACAACAAGCGCTCAGCAAACCGCGGCGGGACGAGGAGGACCCGCCCCGCTGCCGGCTCGCTCCCAGCTCCACCGTCCTCACCTTGTAGCGAGCGCCAACCCGGTCCCGCGCCGTGCACACCATCAGGTAAATGCCACTGCCTCCACCCTGCGCCCGTCCGGGCGGGCGGCCGAGCGAGAGGAGGGCCCTAGTTCCGCGGCCGCGGCCCCGCAGCCCGCAGGTGGGCAGGAGCCGGCTGATCACCTCCACCTCACACTGCAGCCGCATCGCCGCTCGCCCCGCCACCGGTCAACGGCCCGCGCAGGGGCGGGCGGGACGGCGGTACCGCCCGGGGACCTCCCCCGCTCCCGGCGCACAGGCGCCCGCCGCAATGCCTGTCTGCAATGATCTCGGTCGACACCCGCCGCTGCCGACCAGGGGCAGCGGGGCCGCCCGGCGAAAGGGGCTTGAAGGGCGGGAAGGGAGAGTGGCAGTTCCAGTGGCACCGGCAGCTAGGCAGTCCTGGCGGCGGGGCCCTCAGAGCGGGGCGGGGCGCCGGCGCCACCTGCAGGAGGGGCTCGGCTTGGCGGGAATGATGCAAAACGGCGGCGGGTGTGGGGAATACGGAGGTATCTGAAGGGATAGTAGCTCTGAAGGGATAGAGCTTGTTTTAGGCTGGAAAGGACTCCAAGATCATCAAGTCAGCTTGCCAGGTCAGCACTAAACCATGTCCTTAAGTGCCTCATCTATAGATGTTTTGAATACTTCCAAGGATAGCAATTGTACCACTTCCCTAGATAGTCTGTTTCACGGCTGTTTGCTCTTTCAGTGAAGAAGATTTTCCTAATGTCTGACCTAAACCTCCTGCTGCACTTTGAGGGCTGGTTTTTTTTGAGGGAAGAGGAGACTGCCCCCCACCTGGCTCCATTTCATGGAGTTGTAGAGAGCCAGAAGGTCTCCCCTCAGCCTTTTTATCTGAACCCTAGTTCCCTAAGCCACACCAGACCTGTTCTCTGGACCCTTCACCAGCTTCGTTGCCCTTCTCTGGACCTGTTCCAGCACCCCAATGTCCTTGGAGTGAGAAGCCCCAAACTAAACCCACTATTTGATGTGTGGCCTCATCAGTGCCCAATACAGGGGGACAAACCCTGCTCTGGTCCTGCTGGCCACACTATTGCTGATCTAGGCCAGGATGTTGTTTGCCTTGCTGGCCACCTGAGCACACTGTTGGCCCATATTCATCTATCTGTCAATAAATGTCCCTAGGTCCTTTTCTGCCAGACAGCTTTCTAGTCACTGCCCCAAGACTTGGCACTTAGCCTTGTTGAGGAGCTGAGGTGAATGGCAGGTTTGAGGGGACATGAGGAGCACCCTTTTAGGCATGTTGGTCCCGTAAGTTGCCTGTACTTGGTGACCAGGAGCCGACACCAGATGAGGTGCACTGTGTTGGCATCAGCAAGGAGCCTAGGCTGGGGTGTGAGGAACATGAAACATGACAGTTGGGTTTGATGGGAACAAGGCAGAACGTGTCTTTACAAAGGAAGATGCTGCTAGACAAAATCTGAGATAACAATGAGAAGACCAGGCTAGGAACCTCTGCAATTTGATGTTGTCTTTATTACCTGCAATAAGTCTGCATCCTCATCTCACTGTTGTCTCCATGGGGGTCTTCCTCTGAGTTATCAAGGTGTCCTTCAAAGGCAGCAGGAACCAGGAATAGCTGTATACAACCTGAACTTTTGAACTTTTGGGATAGCGTGCAGGCTTAATAGGCTACTGAGGTGTAAAGCCTCATTGTAACGAACGTGGGATGTATGATGCAAGGGGGTGTACACGTAAGGGGGGAACGTGGCCCCAGGAAGTCTGTACATTCTGAGTACCTCAGCCAATGTAACCAGGAAATTAGGATAAAAGACACCCCATTGAAACCTGCCCTGTGAACACTCTCTTTATTCACATGAAGTTGTACAGGACTCCTCTGTCTCCTTTGTGAACATTAATCTCTAGCAATGGAAGATTTCCTTACAAGTTCCCAGCTTCCATGATGGGTTGTGGTTGTTCGCAGGGACATGCTGCTTTGTGTTGCAGGTCCAGCACCATAGGCAAATCTTTTGGGCAATTTCTGCTGTGGCAGAGGGTTCCTGCTCTAGCAGGAACACTGTACTAGGTGATCTTCAGGTGTCTCTTCCAAACACTGCCATTCTATGATTCAGTCAGTTTTGTTGATTTTTAGATGCAGGTGCCAGACCTTATTCTCTGCTTTCTCTGGAGGTAGAGGTAGCACAGACTTTATAAACGAAAGGAGAATATGGGGCTTATCAAAATAAGAGGGATAAATTCAATGAATTGAAAAAGTAAAGAATTCCTTATGCAAAATAGTATTGTTAGAGTAGTGAAATTTCAGGATCTTTGAAGAGCTGCTGTAAACCAGAGGGTGGTAGAAATCAGAATAATACCACTGAAAAGAGGTAGCAGGATGGGTGTTCATTTCTTTTCCTAAGTAACAAAGGATAGGACAGGTGGAAATGGCCTCAAGTTGCCCCAGGGGAGGTTTAGGTTGGATACAAGGAACAATTTCTTCACCAAGAGTAGTTAAGCCCTGGAAGAGGCTGCCCAGGGCAGTGTTGGAGTCCCCATCCCTGGAGTGATTTCAAAGCTGTGTGAATTTGGTGCTGAGGGACATGGTTCAGTGGTGTTTTGGCAGTGCTGCCTTAACAGGTGGACCTGTTTAATATTAAAGATCTTTTCTAGCCAAAACGATTCTATGATTCTGTGAACTAAACAGAGCTAAAGATACAAACTGTGGAAGCCAACTCCTCTGCATGCACAGACCAGGCTGCTTGCTGAGGGAATGTTGAGAATAAATTTTCAGTCCAATAACGAGAATGGAAGAATCACAGAATTATTTCGGTTGGTAAAAGACCTTTAACTTCATCAAGTCTAACCGTTAACCTAGATTAAGGGAAACAAATAAAGAACAGTGTTAAAAGTCTTAATTTTATAATGGTATTTCGGGACTCAGAGCATGCGCGCAGAGCAGAGGTGCCGGCATCATCCAGTAGGAGGCGGTGTTCGGTGCTGTGTGGGGCCGCTGCTGGGTGCAAAATGGGGAATGCTGGCTGGGGTATACAAAAAGCAAAAGGAGCCCGCGTCTCTCTGTGTTGCCCAGGCTACGCTGCAGTGGCTATTCACAGGCGCGATCCCGCTACTGACCGGCACGGGAGCTTTGACCTGCTCCGTCTCCGACCTGGGCCGGTTCACCCCTCCTTAGTCAACCTGGTGTGCCCCAGCTCCCCGGGGCTCACCATATTGATGCCGGCCTTAGCGCGGACGCCCGCTCGGCATAGCGCACTGCAGCCCAGAACTCCTGGGCTCAAGCGATCCGGCGTGCTCAGCCTCCCGAGTAGCTGGGACTACAGGCGTGCGCCACCGCGCCCGGCGCTGAGCGGCTGCCGCTGCCGCCCTCTAGTGCGGCCGCAGCCGTGACGTCACGCCGCGGGAGGGAGGGGGAGCAGGGGCAGCTAGCCATGCGCAGACGCTGAGCGCACCGCGGTGCATGCCGGGATGCGAAGCCTCGTTGATTAGCGCATGCGCCGGCCGCCATCTTCCTCTCGCAGCCCCGCGCGTAGCAGGCAGCATGGGACATCAGCAGCTCTACTGGAGTCACCCCAGGAAATTCGGCCAGGGCTCTCGCTCCTGGTCAGTTTACGCCTCTGGTGTTGCCGGGATGGCTTTTGGATGCCCTGGCCTATGTTACACACTTTACTCCTGTTCCCCTCATCCCCGCTCTGACCACTCTTGCTCTTTTAATTTGTTGTAGCCGTGTGTGCTCCAACCGACACGGCCTCATCCGCAAATACGGCCTCAACATGTGTCGGCAGTGCTTCCGTCAGTACGCCAAGGATATCGGCTTCATTAAGGTGAGTCCCACCACCGGGGCTGTCTGGGAGGGGCGGGTGTGCCGTTCCCCGCTGACTTATTTTCTCGCTCTCTTGCAGCTAGACTAAGCGCCAAGAGGATGAGGCTATCGCCAGAATCTGTTTGGGCCTACCTGATGCATCTGCAGCAGCTCGGTACAGTTGCTATCAATAAATGATCTCCTTGCCCCTTTGATGTGTGTACGTTTATCTTTTGTAGTGCTTGTGGTGGCAAAAGGCTTCTGCTTCTTCGAAGTTCCCCTTCCTGAGGGGTGGATATTGTGTTGGCGACCAGGCTAAAAGAGCTTGCATTGGTATCCTCAGCTTTCACACACAACATTAAGTGGTTTTAGGAATGCTGATGGCTTGCATGATGCCGTTAAGCCTTCAGGTTTGCAAGCAGAGTTCTGGAATGCCCTGCTTAAAGTGACTGGTTGGTGAATGGCCAGGCAATTGCTGGAGTGCAGCTCCCAGTAATGCCAGACTTGTATGCTGGCAGACTCTGCTCTTCCTGATACATACAACGGTGGTGATGTGATTGGCCTGTGGTGCAGTGCTGTACTTAAAGCTTGGTGTTCAGTCCTTTGTTGATCTTTGGGAAGTGTGGTGCTTCAAGGTGTGGGAAGTTGGGGAAAGCTACAACTGCTAAAAAAGCAACAATCATGTCCTGAGCTAGTAGCAGCGTTTGGACAGGGCAAGAGTTAGCTGGAGCCCAGGACTGATGTGCTGTGTAAAGCTTTTAAAGCATGTACATTAGTAAGTTTGGAGCCACACACCATATCCGTTTCATCTGGTGTTCTCTGAGTTCACACAATGATAAGATGGGACTGAAGAGAGTCGGGCAAACACTTATGTGGCAAAAGCCTGGAATTGGACCTTTCAGTTTTCTCTAAGGGGATTAGAAGGTTAGAGTGCTGCCCTGCCCCTAGGCTGCTTGGGGAGCATCCCAGCTGAATCTGAGATTACTAAGTAAATATTTTGGTGATGCCTGCAATGGCAGATGGGCTGATCCCTTTCAGCTGAGTGTTCTGTTCAGTTTGGGAATTTCCCCCCCTGCCTTTCCCCCCCCCCCCCCCCCCTCACTGGCTATTAAACTGATAGACCCAAGATGGCATGAGGAGGAGGGGGAATGGGAACAAAACCAACTACTGGCCTGATGGTTGGGAGTATTTATTTCATGTGTCTGCAGAATCACAGCATGTTAGGGGTTAGAAAGTACCTCAAAAGATCAAGTCCACCCCCCTGCTAGAGCATGACCACCTAGAGCAGATCACACAGGAATGCATCCAGGTGGGTTTTGAATGTCTCCACAGGAGACTTCACAACCTTTATGAGCAGCCTGTTCCAGTGCTCTGTCACCCTCACAGTGAAAATGTTTTTTCCTTCATGTGGAACCTCCTATGCTCCAGCTTGCACCTGTTGCCTCCTATCCTACCATTGCACATCACTGAGAGGAGCCTGGCTGTGTCCTGACACTCACCCTTCACCCAGCTCCTTCAGCCTTTCCTTATAAAGGAGATGTTCCACTTCTTCATCTTTGTGGCTCTGCACTGGACTCTTTCAAGAGTTTCCCTGAGGTCCTTGAACTAAGGGGTGCAGCACTGTACCAAATACTCCAGATATAGCCCCACCAAGGCAGAGCAGAGGGGGAGGAGAGCCTCTCTTGACCTACTGTCTACATCCTTTCTAATATATCCCAAGATGCCATTGGCACATTGCTGGCCTACGACCATCATGTTGTCTACCGCATCCATTTCCCCACAGCTGCTCTCTGAGAGGTCAGTCCCCAACCTATATTTGCCCATGGAGCTGTTCTTTCCCTGATGCAAGACTCCACACTTGGCCTTGTATTTCAATTTCTCCCCTGCCCAGCTCTCCAGCCTAAGTCTCGCTGAATGGCAGCACAGCCTTCTGTTGTGTCAGTCACTCTGCCCAGTTTTGTGTCATCAGCAAACCTGCTGGTAACGTACTCTGTGCCCTCATCCAGATCATTGATGAATATATTGAATAGTACTAGTCCCAGTACTGACCCTTGAGGGATTCCACTAGATACAGCTAAACTCTGTCACGTTGAGCACAACTCTGACTTCTTTCCTTCAACCAGTTCACGATCCACCTCACTACCTGGTCATCCAGACCACACTTCCCCAGTTTAGCAACAAGGATGCTGTGGGAGACAGTGTCAAATGTTTTACTGAAATCAAGATAAACCATATCCACTACTCTGCCATCATCTGTCCACCTGGTTATGTCCTCATAAAAGGCTATCATTTGCTTTCCTCCAGTGCTCAGGCACCTCTCCTGTCTGCCTGACTTACCAAAGATGATGGAGAGTGGCCTAGCATTCCCTTCTTCCAGCACCTTCAGCACCCACAGGTGCATGCCATTAGGACCCAATCACTTCTGCCAGCACCCACAGGTGTGTGCCATTAGGACCCAATCACTTCTGCCAGCACCCACAGGTGCATTCCATTAGGACACAGGTGTTTATAGGTGTCCGGTTTGCTTACTTGCTCCCTAACCCCGTCCTCGAGCAAGGCAAACTCCTCTTTTATCTTGACTTGCTGTGGGGCCCTCAGGGACTGGGGCTCCTGAGGAGAGTCTCCGGCGGTGCAGAGACAAAAGCGGCATTCACAGCTCCACCTTCTTTGTATCGTCTGTCACCAGGGCACTCACTTCATTGAGCAGTGGGCCTGCATTGCCTCTGGTGTTAGTTTTTTTCGTCTGCAGTGTATTTAAAGAAGCCCTTTCTACCGTCCTTGGCCTCCCTTGCAAGGTTTAATTCCGTGGAGGCTTTAGCTTTCCCAGTTGCCTCTCTACAGCATCTGACAACAGTGATGATAAAATCTTCCTGAGCCCAAGAGAGCATTGTCCCCTCATCTTTGTCCTTGGTGAGTACCTTGCAACACTGAAGTATGACTGCCTTTTCTGGTCACAAAGCCTGTTCTCGTTTCTGTGGTGGGGGAAGCAGAGGTGTAATGGATCCTGCAGTTGGGAGCTCAGCACTGAGCTGCCAGTGGCGGGTGCTCACGTCTGACATCACAGCTTTTGGCCTTTTAATGCCAAAACTTCTGTGGGGAATCTCTGGGGCTGGGTAGCTGCTGAGCAGGGGCTTGAGATGTGTCCACTGAAAGCTGAAGGGCTGTGGGGTTAATGCTGTGGGATGGCAGCAACAGCCTGGAGAATTAATGTGCTGAGCTGTGAGCCTCTGTGGTCAGCTGGCAGTAGGGCCTTAGGAATAGCCAGTGAGGGGTTGTCCTGCTGGAAAGCAGCTCTGTGGAGAAAGAAATGGGAGTGTTGGTGGGCACTAAGTTCACTAAAAACCAGCAATGTGTTCTCATGATGAAGTGGCCAATGGTCTCCTGGAGATCACTAAGAAGATTGTGCCCAGCATGTTGTGAGAGGTTCTCCTTCTCCTCCATTCTGTCCTAGTAAGACCACATCTGGAGGATTGAGTCCAGTTCTGGGCTCCCCAGGTCAAAAGAGACAGGGAACTACTGGAAAGAATCCACTGGAGGCTACAAAGATGCTGAGGGAGCTGAAGCAGCTCTGTGAGGAGGAAGGGCTGAGAGATGTGGTGCTGTTTTGCCTGCAGAAGAGTGGCCTGAGAGGAGAGCTGATCAATGCTGATCAGGAACTAAAGGGAGGGGTACAAGAGGATAGGGCCAGACTCTTTTCAGTGATGCCCAGTGACAGGAAAAGGGCAATGGGCACAAACTGGAACTCAGGAAGTTCCATCTGAAGAGAAGGAGAAACTTGTTTGGTGTGAGGGTGCTGGAGCCCTGGGGCAGGCTGCTGAGAAAGGTTGTGGAGTTTCCTCTGTAGAGATTGCAAAGCTACCTGGCCCTTGTGATCCTGGGCAAGCTGCTGTGGGTGACCCTGCTTTAGCAGCAGGATTGGGCTGGAAGATCTCCAGAGGCCCCTTCCAAGCCTCACCATTGTGTGATTCTCTGTCTCTGCCCATGGCAGGGTGGTTGGACTATATGATATTTCAGGGCCTTTCCAACCCAAACCATTCTATGATTTTTAACTCCATGCTCTTTCTATGCTCTGAAAAAGTGAGCACAGTGTAAAATTGTAGTGAAAGACAAAACCAGTAAAGATGCAAAATGGCAGGAAAGCTTCTTTAACTTTCCCACTGCTGGAGGCTGCACAGAGCTGTACTCATCTTGCCTCCTACTGCCAAATACAGGTGCACAAATCTTTTTGTGGTGCTTTCTAATGGGACATATCTGTGTAGTCCCTCTTCCCAACAACATGTTGGTGACAGGAGGATGTTTCCAAGCTTGAGGCCTTGAGCAATCTGGTCCAGTGGAAGGTGTCCCTGACTATGGCAGGGGGGTTGGAAATAGACGGTCTTTAAGGTCCCTTGCAGCTCAAACTATTCTATGAATCTATAAAAGTGGCAGCAGTATGATTTAGACATGCAGAGCTGCAAGAGGCATTCAAAAAAGGACCTGGGGGTGCTGGCTGACAGATAGCTGAATATGACCCAGCAGTGTGCCCAGGTAGCCAGGAAGGCCAACAGCACGCTGGCCTGGATGAGCAGCAGGACTAGGAATTATCCCCCTGTACTTGGCACTGGTGAGGCCACACCTCAAATAGTGGGTTCAGTTTTGGGCCCTTCATTCCAAGAAAGACATTGAGGTGCTGGACCATGTCCAGAGAAGGGCAACAAAGCTGGTGAAGGGTCTGGGAACAGGTCTGGTGAGGAGTAACTGAGGGAACTGGGGCTATTGAGCTTTGAGAAAAGGAGGATGAGGGCAGACCTTCTGGCTTTCTACAACTCCTTGGAAGGAGGTTGGAGTGAGATGGGGGTTGGTCTCTTCTCCCTAGTATCAGGTGATAGAACAAGAGGAAATTATGTCAGGGGAGGTTTAGGGTGGGCCAGTGGGTATTAGGAAAAATTTCTTTACATAAAGGGTTGTCAGGCATTGGAACAGGCTGCCCTGGGAGGTGGTGGAGTCACCATCCCTGGACGTGTTCAAGAAATGTGTGGACATGGCACTTTGGGATATGGTTTAATGGCCATGGTGGTGTTAGGTTGATGCTTGGACTCAATGATTTTAGAGGTATTTTTCCAACTGAAACAATTCTATGATTCTAAGTCTAGTAGGAAGTTGTGGATATCTGTCTGTCTTTCTCAGGCAAACCCACTTTCTTATGGTCAAGTGTCTTTGAGGGCACCATCTTCTTCTCTCTCTGTGGCTGTTGTTGCTCTGAAGCAGCTGAGAATCTGGTCCCAGCATCTTCCATGTTGTTATCTACATGAGAAAAAGCAACAATAAACCCCACTTTGTACCAAGTAGTTGGACACAGCAGTAGAAAAGCAGCTTCCTAGTTGAAAACAAAGCTAAAATCCATTTTGGAATTATTTTTTGCTCATTAAAATACCTGAATTGTCACTTTGGGATTCTGTGAAGCCTTTAAATGCTCTCTCTTTTTCCCTATCCTATTGCTCCCATCTTTTAAGTCCTGTGTAGCACAACCTGTAATCCCTTTGTACCTTACTCCTGCCTTGACTAGCTATTTATTGCCCAATATAAAATACAAACTAGGTGCCAAAACCCATGAATTTCCTGAGCTCATTGTGAAAATTGCCTTTTGTTTCTTTCTGAAGCTGGTGGATACAGGCTCTGAAGTCATGCAGATGTGAAGCTCTGACTGATCTGGAAGCTAAATAGTTTGCAAAGAGCTGCTGATTCCCCTGAAGAGCAGGTAAAATCAAAATCCTCTCCAGGATTTTGCATTATGAGTGAGCCACTAATGCATGTTTTCCTGTAAGGCAATAATGTTGCCTCCTTGGAGCCAAGTAAAAGATAGTGGTGTCTTAGCTTGCAAAGATGTGAACCTCTAATTGCTGAAACAGAGTTTAGAGGGGATTTGGGCTGCAGAGAAAAAAAAATCACAAAAAACACTAAATTGGATTGGATTATGCACCAGATCAAATCTCCAGTTGTCAGAGGCTCCAGGAGGAATTTGCAAGACTTCATGTAGAATGTTGGCTTTTAAATTCATCCTTAGGCTAGAGAGAAACGAAACTTTCTGACATGTTTAGATAGGGAAGAAAAAATGTAATTCCTACAGATAAGCTGTGGCAGCTCTGTAGAAACTCCTTCTATCCACTAAATCATGTTCTTCAGATATTGTAGCACCAAGCTGTCTGCTCAGACCATGAGGTTTGGGACAAGTCTGGTAGGAAAAGAACTTCAGCTGAGATAGCTGTTGGGAGTATTGAGGTCAGTCTGTTTTCCAGTGTTTCCCAGAAATGGGACAAGGGGCAACAGGCCCAAACTGGAACGCAGGAGGTTCCATCTAACAGAAGGAGAAACTTGTTTGGTGTGAGGGTGCTGGAGTCCTGGAGCAGGCTGCTTAGAGTGGTTGTGGAGTCTCCTCTTTAGAGATTGCAAAGCCACCTGGACATTGTGATCCTGGGCAAAGTGCTGTGGGTGACCCTGCTTATCAGGGTGTTGGACTAGATGATCCCCAGAGGTCTCTTCCAACCACCCCCATGCTGGAATTCCTGAGACCGTGTTCTTGGTACCTTCTTGACTGCAGCTACAAGGAAAGCCTGTGCCTTGTGGCGACTCTCCTGCATGCAGAAGTGGTCTTGGACTTGTTGAGATCTGGTTTAGGGCAGTAGGTGGCTTGTGGGACCAGGCTGTGTGTGACTTTCATGATGCTTGCTTACTTGCAGCACCTCTAGGTGAGTACCAGACCCAGCAAGGTGGATCCTCATCACCTAGATCAGGATCTGGCTCCTTGGCCTTCAACAAATTGCTTTGTACTACAGGGTTCAGTTCCCCAGCTGTGAAACTGGGATAACTGCACTGTGAGATGTGTTGAAGGAGGGGCAGCAGCTTGTCCAGGGACATAGATATTCCCAGTGCTGATGTTACTGAGTTCCTGAAAGGAGCAAAGCTCCACCTGAGGTGATTTGGAGGCTGCTCTAACATGTGTTGGCTCCAGGCAATGCTTGGAGTGGAGGATACTGAGCTTAAAGCTGTTCATCACTCCAGCTCCAAGCTGAGGGAAAGGGAGCTGGGGTTTTGTGAAGAAATAGTGTGTTTGGTAGTGGTCACTTTGGGTAAGGGCAGAGTGGGAAAAGGTTTCTGAGGTCCTCAGTCTCTCATGTCTGCCATACATCAGTCAGGTGGCATGAGGGTAAATCGGGAGTGATGTGAGGGATGAGGTCCAGTTACTGCCCACGTGAAGGTGTTGTGGATGTGTTCCCCTGTGATATGCCATGCTAGCTCTGCAGATGACTGGACATGGCTCTTGGTGATGCTCGTAGAATCATTTTGATGGGAAAACACCTCTAAAGGTCATGAAGCCCAACAATTAACCCAGCCCTGTCAGGTCACCGCTAAACCACGTCCCTCAGCACCATGCCTACACAGCTTTTAAATCCCTCCAAAGCTTAGGTGCAGGGCCAGGCAAGCAATCTCCAAGAGGGACTCTGGGCAGGGTCTTACCCACCCTCTCCATCTACCCACCCCACGGTCTGTGCCGGGGAGAAGCTAGTACAGATTTCCACCTCCAAAGGTACAGGGGATTCTGCCGTCCCCAGACACATGCCGCTTCAGCAGGTGGAGCCGAAAGCCCAGCAGAGCAGGCTGTGTCCGGGTGCAGAAGCTAGGTGGCACCGTCTGCCTGCAGATTGGTGGTGGTGCCGTGAAAGCAGGCGGTCCTGCAGCGTGCAGTGACTGAAGCTGTGCTCAGGAATCGCGGCTTTTCTCGGTAAGCCCTTGCCTGCTGGAAGCCCTCTGCTGTGAGGCCAGGCAGAGAGAGTTGGGGCTGTTCGGTCTGGAGAAGAGAAGGCGCCAGAGAGCCCTTCTGGTGGCCTTTCAGTGCTTAAAGCAGCTGATTAGAAAGCTGGGGACAGACGTTTGAGCAGGGCCTGTTGTGATAGGACAAGAAGTGATGGTTTGAACTAAAAGAGGGAAGATTCAGATGACATAGGAGCAAGAAATTTTTTGATGCTGAGGGTGGTGAAACCCTGTCGCAGGTTGCCCAGAGAGGTGGTAGAAGCTCCACCCCTGGTGCCTTTGCAGGTCAGGTTGTCTGGGGCTCTGAGCAACCTACTTTAGTTGCAGATATCCCTGCTCACTGCAAGATGGTTGGACTGGATGACCTTTAAGGGTTCCCAAACTATTCCGTGGTTCTGTGCAAAGAGTTTGTCCTGGGGATGTCCTGTGCTTGTTTTCTTTCAAGAAATCTCAGTATTTTGGATCCTTGTTTTTTAAGCAGCAATAAAAGGCAGGACTGGGGCATAGCCCAAGGATTTGACCCTCTCCTTGCTCCTGCTTGGTTCCTGTGTGACCACAGTGGTGTCTCAGGTATGATATCAGAATCAAAATGTTGCTCTTGACCTTTCCTTTCATTCTGTTTTGTTGTGTTGGTTGTTTGGATTTTTTTCCATCTTTGAGCTCAGCTTCACTGTACTCTCATGCTCTGGTCCTGACCATGCTGACGTTTTGGAGAGAAAGCTTAAAACCAGGAAATTGCTGTTTTACCCTGGTCATATCATCCTTGACTTTCTGCATCCTCATGCTGAGCTTGTCTGCTTCTTTACAAGTCTGTGCAGAGCTACCCCCATCTGAGCTGGCACCACAAACTCTTCTGAACTTGAGGGCATTTATTCATAAATATATTTTAGAGAATTCTAACTCACATTTGTGTCACTTTACTAGCACAAGAGGAAATGGCCTCAATTTGCACCAGGGAAGGCTTCAGTTAGACATTAGAAGAAAGGATTCTCAAACACTGGAACAGGCTCCCCAGGGAGCTGGTTGCATCCCCATCCCTTGAGGTGTTTAAAAGCAGCAGAGATGTGCTGAGGGCCGTGGTTTAGCACCAGCCTTGGTAGAGTTAGATAAAGGTCTTTCCCAACCAAAATTGTTTTATGATTGATGAGGTGAAAAGCTATGCTGAGTGGTAGGACAATGCTCTCTGCTTGGGAAAGGGAATAACTTCTGTGTCTGTACCCAGCTAGCATGTAACCACAGCAAATTTTGGTAAAACACGTGGGTTTCTCACCCCTGATTTTTGCAGATGGCCAGCACAGAATTCCAGCATGGTGGTGTTGGAAGGGACCTCTGGAGATCATCCAGTCCAACCCCCCTGCTAAAGCAGGGTCACCCACAGCAGTTTGCCCAGGATCATGTCCGGGTGGGTTTGCATTCTCTCCAGAGAAGGAGACTCCACAATTTCTCTTGGCAGCCTGCTCCAGGGCTCCAGGACCCTCACACCAGACAATTTTTTTTCCTCCTTCAGAGGAGAAGGAAGGAGGAGAAAGCTTCTTCTACCTTCAAGTGGAACCTCCTGCGTTCCATTTTGTGCCCATTGCACCTTGTCCTGTTACTGGGCATCACTGAAAAGAGTTCAGCACCCAACAGCCTGCCACTGCAGCACTACTTACACCTAGCAGGCCCCTGGCTTGCAGTTTTAGTCATTCCTTTGACACAATACCTCTGCTAAACTTGCCCCATCCCAGTGCCGGGTTGTGCTCCCCTGGGCACAGGGCTTGCAGCACCCCCTGTGCTGCCCAGGCAGCCACATTTCTGCTCTGAGTGTTTAATAACGTGGTGAGATGAACATCAAGAAACCCCCCAGGCAGATGGGATTTGGCTGGCTGTGTGGTGAGCAGAAGTGCTTCTAAATAAAACATTTTCAAAGGCTGGCAGTAGGCATCAGTGGCTCTCTAATTCGTGCCGCTTGTTGGGAGTGCGTGTTCATCGCAGACAATGTTTATTTATGGCATGTAAAAATCTATTCCAATCAAATAATTTCCATAACTGAATATTTATGCCAACATCCACTGAATGCTCCTTGACTAAACTGAAAACTATTTATTCAGTTATAAATGTTTACTTGTTTAATGTTCAAACTGCTTTAAACAAACTTAAAAATCAATTCGATGTCTTCCCCGTTAGCAGCGTTTCCACTGGCTTCTAGGCATAGAATCACGACTGGTTTGAGTTGGAAGGGACCTCTCAAGGTCATCTAATCCAGCCCCACTGCAGTCAGCAGGGACATCCGCAACTAGAGCGGGTTGCTCAGAGCCCCGGACAGCCTGACCTGGAATGGTTCCAGGGATGGGGCTTCTAACACCTCTCTGGGCAACCTAAGCCAGGGTTTCACCACTCTCAGTGTAAAAGTTTTCTTCCTTTTCTCTAGTCTCACTCTCCCTCTTTTAGTTTAAACCATCACCCCTTGTCCTGTCACAATAGAGCCTGCTCAGAATTCTGCCCTCAGCTTTCTTCTCATCTCCTTTAAGCACTGAAAGGCCACCAGGTCTCCCCTGAGCCTTCTCTTCTCCAGGCTGAACAACTCCAAATCTCTCAGCCTGGCCTCAGAGGGATCCCAGCCCTCAGGTCATATTTGTGGCCTTCTCTGGACCTGCTCCAACAGTTCCATGTTTTTCCTCTGCTGAGGGCTTCAGACCTAGATGCAGTGCTCCAGGTGAGGACTTGCATTGGCTTGCTGAGCAATGTGCAATATTTTATGAGAATTTAATCTCAAATACCCTCTGTGTTTTTATACCCTCTAAAACTGCACTGATTACCCAGAGAAGCTGTGGATGCCCCCTCCCTGGAGATGCTCAAGGTCAGGTTGGACATGGCTGTGAGGAGCTTGATATAGTGGAAGCCTTCCTTGCCCATGGATGGGGGTTGCAACTAGATGATCTTTAACATCCCTTCCAACCCAGCCCATTCTGTAATGATTCCATGCTCTGAGTCCTGACTAGACTTGCAACAGAGCTGCTGCCATTCTCCAGTATCCTGCTTGCATTAGGCCAGATCAATTACAACAGCACTTTATTGCACCAAATGCTCAGCATTAAATCCTGAATACTCCTGCTCTTAGTAAACTCCAGGTCACTGCCTTGTTGATAGGAGAGTCCAGGAGACTCTTGTAATTGGGCTGAGTATGGAAATGATATTGACACCCCCAAGGGAGCACATTCCATTTGCAGCTTGTGAAGCAGATGATTTTTATGCCTTGAAGGCAATCCTACACACTGTCTGTGCATGATTCCTGTGGGACAGGTAGCACCAGGGTTGATATGTGAGCCACAGCCACCACGGCATGTTGTGCTACTGGTAATAGTGTGGCAAGCAGGAGATTGTCTCCTTGTACTTGGCACTAGTGAGACAGCACCTCAAATACTGGGTTCAGTTGTGTTCCTCACTACAAGAACATTGAGAATCACAGAATCAACCAGGTTGGAAAAGACCTCAGAGATCAAGTCCAACCTATTACCTAACACCTCCTGACAACTAAACCATGGCTCCAAGTGCCACATCCAATTTTTTTTTTTAACACCTCCAGGGATGGTGACTTCACCACTTCCCTGCCCAGCTCCACTGGCCAATTACTCTTTCTGCGAAGAACTTTCCTCACCTCAAGCCTGAACTTCCCCTGGTGCAGCTTGAGGTGCTGGAGGGCATCCAAAGAAGGACAATGAAGCTGGTGAAGGGTCTGGAGCACAGGTTTTGTGAGGAGCAGCTGGGGGAACTAGGGTTGTTCATCTGGGGAGAAAAGGAGGCTGAGGGGAGACCTCAGTCTCTATGGTTCCCTGAAATGAGGTTGGAGCAGGTGGGGGTTGGTCTGTTTTCCTAAGTAGCAAGTGATAGGGCAAGAGGAAACAGCCTCAAGTTGCACCAGAGGAGGTTTAAGTTGGATATTAGGAGAAATTTCTTCAGGCTCTCTAGCAGGCTCCTCAGGGAGGTGGTTGAACCCCCATCTCTGGAGGGATTTCAAAGCCATGTAGATGTGGTACTAAGGCACATGGTTTAGTGGTGAGCTGGCAGTGCTGGGTTAGCAGTTGGACTTGATGATCTTCAAGGTCTTTTCCAGCCTTAACAATTCTATGATTCTAATAACATGGTGTCTGAAAATTTCCCAAGGCAGACCATCACCCTGCACTTGTGTGTGTATCTGTGTGCCCCCACCTTTCCAGATGACCTCTTGTCAGGCTGTGAAGCCCTTGGTGGGACCTCCTGACTCTGGTTTGGGATGCACACCATGGGTCTCCCGGCTTCTTTGAGCAGCAGGGGAGGTAGGTGGCAGCAGGGATAGAAAACAGGTCTGCTGCAATTGCATCCAGCTTAGGTCTGTGATTTTGTTTGGGGAAAAAAAATAATTAACCCCCCAAAAAAAGCTTTTTGGGGGAAGAAAGAGGAGCTGGAATACTGAAGCTTACAGGGGTGACTACCTGGGCTTTGTCACAGGTAAAAAATACCTTGGGCCACTTCCTCATTATGATGAGGGGTGCTGCAGTGACAGGGGACAGAGTCATCATGGCTCAGCCAGAGTTGTGCCCCCATGGATGGAGGATGGGGGCAGTGGCCACGCTGGGCCACCAGCCACTGCTGTCTGACTGGTGAGTCCTTCCTGTCCCACCCTAGCCAAGACACTCCAGAACATGGCCAGAGTGGGTTGGTGACAGGCTCTGCACACAGAACGGTTGAAAGCTGCATGCTTATACCCATGTTGCTAGCAGGACTGGGAGATTTACTTACTTGTAGGATACAGAGTGAGTTACTCCTTATCTTGCATCACTTCACAGGCTGAAACTGCTACTGCTCCTCCATCTCTGCAGTTTTATCCCACAGCCCTGTCGAGTCACTGCCTTTGCAGCTTGTGGGTTTATATAATTTTTCTTCTGGCACCAGACTGAAAGAGGTTTGTTGGGTGGTGATAGGGACTTAACTTTAATATTTCATTAGAGTAAAGGCACATGGGAGCCAGGGGGGCTTTTTGCTGCACTGACAGTAAAACCTGGGAATAAAACTGAATAAACCCAGCTCCGAACCCATTGGTGTGATGCTTCCCCCAGCCCTCTGCCAGGAGGGGCTGGGAGGTGAGCTCTGCAAGGGGAGATTGGTGCCAAAAGCTGAGGATTTCTTGGATGGATCTGACAGAGAGTGTAGCTGAAGTCTTGCCTCCAGTTAAAGCTTCATGCTTTGCAGTAAAGGCTTTGCTTATTCAGCATGTTCTCCTTGCAGAGCCCTGCTTTGCTCTCCTCCATCCTTGTCCTCCCGAGCCTGCAGTAACTCTGCAGAACTGGGATTTCATGCAGAAAACGTGAGAATTTTAACTAGGATTTCACATATGCTGTAGAAATCTCCTCCTAACCAAACACCTGGGATCCTCACATATCTGCAGTGCCTTCTGATGGCTTAATTACTCTTTGCTTCTCTGTTAACTCCTCTGCATTGATGGGGGGGAAAAACACCATCACCTTGCTCAGAACAGCAGGTGAAACCCAGCAGCCAGCACCTGCCTGGGGGTTTAGCTTTGCTCAGGACTGCTTTTTATGTTGCTGATTACTTTTAAGATCTAGGAACACAGATATAGACTTTTTTTGTGTGTGTGTCTGTCTGCAGGCATCGTTTATCACAGCTTTAATTGCACATACCCTGGGCAAGCACTATAGAAACCCTGGCAAATAAATGGCCTGTGGCTTAGAAGAGCAGAAAATCCTCTGGAGTTATGCCCTGAGTTTATGGTGTCTTGTCTGCAGCATTGTTGTGCTCACATGATCCATAAAGCTTGGTTATGTGTCCCCTGTTTTTAACCAGTGTTTGATGTAAGGTGGCACAGTTGCCAGTGGCACAAAATCGATGCCCAACTTGGTTCTCCCAAGCGTGTGGTGGGGCTGTGGCTTGGGCTACATTGGGCTCGTGGGACTTAGAGTGGTCAGGCACTGAAACAGGTTTCCCAAGGAGATGGTAGAGTCCCCATTCCTGGAGGTACTCAAGAAATGTGTGAACATGGCACTTTGGGACATGGTTTAATGGCTGTGGTGGTATTGGGTTGGTGGCTGGACTTGATGGTCTTAGAGGTCTTTTCCAACCAAAACAGTTCTATGATTTGGGCTCCAGTGGTTTGCTGTCCTAAAGACTTTGTGGCATGAAGTGGGTCCCATGAGCCTGGATATTCTCAGGCAAAGCTTTTGAGGTCTGACTATGCATCACTCAGAGAGCTTATGAAGAATTATTGTCCTGTTTTGAGCTAGAGCAGAAGTGGTTGGTGCCTTCCCAGCTCAGTCTGTGCTCACTGAGGCACTTTCTGAAGGTCAGGGCAGGTTTGCACAGCTGGGGGATGCTTCTAGCAGGGAGAAGCTGATGGGGAGTGTTCCTGCCAAGGGCTGGGCAGTACAAAGGCTCTGCCTGAGACTTGGTCCTCTGAAGACCAAGGGCACTGCCACAGCTTGTGCCCCATCTTGGGTGGCAGGAGGGTAGAGGTGGCACCTGTGGGGAGAACAGATGACCCTCAACTAACCAACAGTTTGTTGTGACCAAATTATCCCTCCTCAGTGAGGTGATACTTGCTGAGACACCAGCTGAAGCAGAGCAGTGCAGTAAAGCACATGACTGATACCTGAAAGCTAACTGGGGAGTTGTTTCATATAGCTGTTGGCAAGCTGTTGGAGGACCTCCCAGGGGAAAAGCAAGGATGGGTGGGATGGAGAATGGGATGAGGTGCTACACCTGTCCCAAGTGGACCTTTTCTCACAGATTGACAGATTCACAGATTGCATTGGGTTGGAAGGACCTCTGAAGGTCATCTTGTCTAACCCTGTTGCACTGAGCAGGGACATCTGCAACTAGATCAGGTTGCCCAGGGCCATATCAACTTTGGCCTTGAATGTCTCCAGGGATGGGGCCTTCAACACATCTGGGCAACCAGTTTCAGTATTTCACCACCCTTGTTGTGAAGAACTTCCTCCTAATGTCCAATTTAAATCTACCCTGCTCCAGTTTCAAACCATTGCCCCTCATCCTCTCACTACAATCCCTTCTAAACATTCCCTCCCAGCCTTCCTTGAATATTGAAATGTATCTATAAGGTCTCTCTGGATCCTTCCCTTTTCCAGGCTGAACAGTCCCAACTCTTTCAGGCTGTCTTCATAGGAGAGGTGCTCCATCCCTGTGATCATCTTTGTGGCCCCCCTCTGGACCTGCTCCATCAGGTCCATGTCCCTCTCATGTTTGGGATCCCAGAGCTGGACACAGAACTGCAGGTCAGATCTCACCAGAGCAGAGTACAGTGGCAGAATTCTCTCTCTCAATCTGCTGGCCACCCAGCACTTGCAGGGTCTGGTCCTGTGCTTCCTGCTGCTGGTAATGGCAAATACAGGAGCTAATGAAGAGAGGGGACTTGGTCACCTCTTGCTTTTATTTCACAAATGTCAGAGCTCCTGAAGCATATTGTGGCATTTAAAACAAATGACTGCAGAGGAGTCTTATCGACACAGGCTTTGTGTGGCTCACAAAGTACTATCTCCACTGGCAGGAGGCTGTTTCCCTGTGTCCCTTCTGCTGTGCCAAAGAAACCACAGGGATTTGGTTTTAGCAGGCTTGGGATGTAGGATCCTCATGGGGAGGATACAAAAATGGACTTACATGAACCTTGAGGCTCTTTCTGCTGGGTCACTTGTCCCTCGGAGAGTCTTGGACTCTGTTCTCTGATGATGGTTGCATCCTTTTACTCCTCCAAAGCCAGACTGAAATGTGGCTGCTGGGTAGTTTTGCTATGGTGTTTCTTTCAGCTACCCTGACATAGTTCTCTCTGGAGAAACCTCAGCAGACTTCCCCTCTGGCTGTGCTTTTTGCTGTATCTATACTGGAGAGATTTTACATCCCTGGAGGACAAGTGGGAGATGCAGTGGCTTTGCTTGTGCTTTGGGTTGTATTCCACCTGCAGAACTCTGCTCCAATATTATAGTCCAGGTGTCCAGAGCAATATCCCATCTCATTTGGCCTTCAGATCCCTCTGGGGCAAGTGACATTTCAATGGCCCCAGCCACAGCTGCTTCAGCTGGTCTATAAACCAGATTGCTGTATGGATGTGGGCTTAAAAATGGAAATTAGCACCTTGCTCTGTCCCTCAGCTGAAGTCCTCCATCCATCTATGCCTGCTCCAGAACTTGGCTGTGGTCTTTGTGCAGCCACACAAGCCTTGATGTTTCTTTGCAATTTGGTATTGATACCTTTTGATAGTTAGTTCTTTGCAACCAAAGAGGAGAGTTATTTTGGGTGAGCAGCCTTGTTTGTACAGAGGCTGTCCCCCAAATACCTACCTCCCTGGAAGGATGGTTCAGCTTGCGTATGTCAAGTGCTGACTCTTGCACCTGGGTCACTATAACCCCATGAACACTCCAGGCTTGGCACAGAGTGGCTGGAAAGCTGTCCCATGGAAAAGGACCTGGGGGTATTGTTTGACAGCTGTCTGAAGATGAGCCAGTGTGTGCCCAGGTGGCCAAGAAGGCAAACAGCATCCTACCCTGGATCAGCAACAGCATGGCCAGCAGGACCAGGGCAGGGATTGTCCCCCTGTACTCAGCACTGGTGAGGCCACATCTCAAACACTAGGTTCAGTTTTGGGCCCCACACTCCAAGAAGGACATTGAGGTGCTGGAGCATGTCCAGAGAAGGGCATGGGAACTGGGGTTGTTCAGCCTGGAGAAAAGGAGGCTGAGGGCAGACCTCATTGCTCTCCACAGCTCCCTGAAAGGAGGTGGGAGTGAGGTGGGGGTTAGTCTCTTCTCCCAAGTAACAGGTGACAGAATGGTAGGAAATGGCCTCAGGTTGTACCAGGGAAAGTTTAGGTTGAACATTAGAAGAAACTTTTTCACTGAAAGGGTTTTCAAAAACTGGAACAGGCTTTCCAGGGAGGTAGTTGAATCCCCATCCCTGAAGATGTTGAAAAGCCATGTAGATGTGGTGCTGAGGGACATGGCTTAGCCCCAGACTTGGTAGAGTTAGATAATAGTTTGAGTCAAGCATCTTGAAGGTTTTTTTTTCCAAGGGAAGCAATTCAGTGTTTCTGTGATTCTATGTCCATCCTGCTGCAATACAAAGAATTTACCTTTTCTGTCTGGAGAACTGATCAAAGTGCTGGCTGAAATCTCAGTTTCTGGGGTAAGGAACAGAGAACTGACAAATAACCCTTGAATCTTTTATTACACAGCAGCACCCTTTTATCTTATCCCTGCCAGGGTCATGCCTCAAAATACATATAAAGAAGATGCTGTGTTTCTCTCCCACTTGCAGTTTTCCACCTTAAAAGGTCTCTCCTCTCCTTCTGAAGGACTATGGGTCTGAAAACCTCACAGAACACTTTAGTAGTGTGGCCACACTTGGGGCTCCCCATTTGCACTCCCCCTCACCAAATTGCATGGTGAGAAGCAGATCCCAAAATCTGTGCTTTGGGTTATCAGCAAAGGGAATAAAAGGTGGAAACCAGAAAAGGAAGCATTTTTTATTCAGTGTTTCCCCTAAATGTGCTGAGAGAATGAGCTTTTAACTCTTCATGCACACTTGCAGCCCCGAAGTCAAATTGTATCTTGGGCTGCATCAAAAGAAGGCTGGCCAGCAGCAGATCAGCCACGCTGCTCTACCCTGGGGAGAAACCACTTTCAGTACTGTGTCCAGCTCTGGAGCCCTTAACACAAGGACATGGATCTACTGGAGTGGGTCCAGAGGAGGGCCTCCTATGGGGACAGGCTGCAAGAATTGGAGCTGTTCAGTCTGGAGAAGAGAAGGTTCTGGGGAGACCTTGGAGCAGCTTTCCAGTACCTGAAGGGGACTACAAGAAAGCTGGGGAAGGACTGTTCAGAAGAGCTTGTAGTGATAAGATGAGGGGTGGTTGGACAAGATGACCTTCAAAGGTCTCTTCCAACCTATGCATTCTATGATTCTAATTGGGATGAGAAGGGTTTTGGGCACCAAGAAAGCCTGACATGAGCTGGTTTGAGGATCTGAAAGGGGACCTTAGGCTATGACACATGGTTTTTGAGGACCTAAACTGGCAGGTGTCTAAAGCTGAGACATCTTTTTATACACAGATCTGTGAGAACATCCATGTGTGTGTATATGTTTCCTCCACATTCCCTATAGGTGCTGAGAAGGTGATGATGGTCGAAATTGCTGGGTGACAGTGGTGGGGTGACCCTCTGACTTTTTGTTCCCTTCCTCTTTGGCATGGATAGAGATGTTCAAAAGTGAGCTGTCTGCAGGAGGTAACATTTAATTACTTTAAAATAACTCCACATTTCTGGCTTTTTTTGGCTTTCTTGTGTGCAGAGGGGATGAAGCAAACCCGGTAAATAATGTTCTGTGGTGGCAGAAGCTGGATGGCTGCAACTGGAAAGGTCTCAGGGAGTCTGGAGGGAATGGAAGAGATTGATTTATGATTTTAGCAAGCATGGCTGGGTAGGGAATCATGCCTATATGGTTTTAAAGCCATGAAGACATATTAATCAAAATTAAGGCTGCTCTAAGAAGGTGTCCAAGCCAGTGGTCTGGTTCCTGGCTAATTGATTACACAACTAAAGCACAGTTGTCCCCACATTCAAAGGACAGCTTGGGTGGGGGGCTCAGGCTTGAATGCCAGATGGGGAAGCAGAGGGTTGGAACAAAGGGCGTAATGAGGACTAATAGGAATCGGTTAGAGGGACCATGCACTTGTCCCCATTGATTAGGCCATGCCTGAAGGGAGAGGGTGATTAATTGAAACACAGAAACGAGAATCAGCAGTGACATTTCTGGAGCTGCAGTCTGAAATCACAAGCTGCCAAAGGTTGGAGTTGGCTGGGCAGGTAAAGAACATCAGAAAATGGTGTTCTGGGAGGCAAAAGCCCATCTGTGTGCCACTGGGGCCAGCCCAGCCAAGGCCAAGTCTGTTAAAGGCTGTGTTGGCAGCCATGATGTCCCACCAGGCTGCTTTCTTTTCTTACTTCTGCATTAGTTGGGCTTGGGAGCGTCAGCCGTTAGGGTTACGCAGCATGAGCTGGCAATGGTTGCCTGCAGCCCAGAAGGCAACCATGTCCTGGGCTGCACTAAAAGAAGTGTGACCAGCAGGATGAGGGAGGTGATTCTGCCCCTCTACTCTTGCTTTCTTGAGACCCCACCTGAAGTCCTATGTCCAGTTCTGGGGGCCCCCAACACAAGAATGACGTCAAAATCTTGTAGTGGGTCCAGAGGAGGCCACAAAGATGATCAGAGGGTTGGAGCACCTCTCCTGTGGGGAGAGGCTGTGAGAGTTTTGGCTGTTCAGCCTGGGGAAAAGAAGGCTCCAGGGAGACCTTAAAACAGCCTTTCAGTACCTGAAAGGGGATACAAGAAAGCTATGGAGGGACTTTTTACAAGGGCATATAGTGATAGGACAAGGTGAGATGGGTTGAACCTTGAGAAGGCCGGATTTAGAATGGATGTTAGGAAGAAATCTTTGCAGTGAGGGTGGTGAGACACTGGAACAGGTTGCCCAGAGAGGTCATGGATGCCCCCTGCCTGGAGCTGCCCAAGGTCAGGCTGGATGAGGCTTTGAGCAACCTGGTCTAGTGAGAAGTGTCCCTGCTGATGGCAGGGAGGGTGGAACTAGATGGTCTTGAAGGTCTCTTCCAACCCAAATAATTCTGTGATTCTACAATTACTTGTCATCCTGAAGGAAAACTTCTCAAGATGGCTATGCTGGATGGTGTTGATAGGGCTGATGCTCCCCCTGGAGTTTTCCAAATTCTGCTTGTCTGCACAAGGTGGTTGTGTTGTAGGGTGAAGATAAGGCTCAAAACCTTTCCTATTAGGGGCAAATTGCATCTGCACTTCTCCACCTTGCCTCCAGCTGAGATCCATGCCATGCTTTGCCCAGTGTGGTTTGACATTGCATCGCCCTTGGTCTTCAAAAGGCATCTCTGGATGTTTCCCTGTGGTCTGGGAGGTGCGCGCAAAAAGCAGTGGTGCCAAATTAACCTCCTTCAGTGGCCTGACCTGTTGTGATGGTGCAAACATCCTGGGATGACTTATTGTAAATCTCCACATCTTTTGGACCCTCCAAGAGGAGATGGGTATGAAAAAGTTGAGCTCCTTGTGAGGTTTCCCAGTGAAACCTCCACATTTCTCCAGGCATGCTCAGGCATTAACAGTTTCTGTTGCCTCAGGCTTGGAAAAGTCATGCTGGTGATCTCTCAGGATTATCTGCAGAGATGTGGGGATTTAAGAAATGTCCAAAAGGTATATAGGGGCTTGAGTCTCACCCAGACTAAGTTAAAACCCTGGCAGTAAAATTTATTTGCACTTCATATTTCATATGATGGCTCCTCAGGTCTTCTAAGCTCATGCTTATAATGAGTTTTGCAATTAAATTAATTGGTAGCTGCATCAAAGTCATGTTTCCTACTGGGAATCTGGGCAGCCACCCATGTCCTTCCGCAAGGGCCCCCAAATCTAGGGCCTGCAGCCAGATCTAAGGATTTTGATAGCCTTTCTTTGGGGCAATGTGCTAGCAGCTGTGGCAGGGCTCTTGCCCAAATCTGACCCTGTGTCCTGAATAAGTCTCTCAGATGTAGGCTCTGAGAGTGAGATGCTCCTGTTGTGCAGAAACACTTGTCCTAGACTCTGCTCCCATCGTGTTTTTGCAAGCGATATCAGATGAATGCTGGAGATTCCTTTGAATCTATGGGATAACTGGAAAGCAGGACAACTGCAAATACTATTTTTTCCCTGTTTCTGGCAATGGCACATGTGCAAGGTGATACAGGTGCTCCCTGGGATAGGTTATCACTGCTTTTCCACATGCAAGCTGAGGAATCATGAATCATAGAGTCACAGAACTGTTGAGTCCAACTGCTTGCCTAGAGCTCACAATCCCACCACTACTGCTAAGCTACTACCACTAAACCATGTCCCACAGCACCACAGCCACACATCTTTTAAATACCTCTAGGAGTGGTGACTCCATCACCTCCCTGGGCAGCCTGTTCCAATGCCTGAGAACTCTTCCAGTGAAGAAATTTTTCCTGATACCCAACCTGCTTCCCCTGGCACAACCTGAGTGCATTCTTGTCCTGTCACTTGTTGCATGTTAGAAGAGATCAACTCCCACCTGGCTCCAACCTCCTTTGAGGCAGTGGTAGAGAGGCATGAGGTCTCCCCTCAGCCTCCTCTTCTGAAGACTAAACAACCTCAGTTCCCTCAGCTGTTCCTCATAAAACCTGAGTTCAAGGCCCTTCACCTGCTTTGTTGCTCTTTGTACACATGAGTGCAAGGCAAAACCTGGGTGCTCAAAGGCCAGCTTGATGATTTGCTGCTTTGCAACCACTGAGCTCCTCCAGCTTCTCTGGTTCTTGGCAATGGTTTTATTCCTGATGCAGCACAAGGCACAGTCATCTGTGCCTAATCCCTCCCAGTTGTAAATGGGACAGAATCACAGAATGCAAAGGGCTGGAAGGGACCCTCTAAGGTTGTCTTGTCTAACACCTCTTACAGTGAGCAGGGACACCTCTGACTAGATCAGATTGCTCAGGGCTCCATCAAGTTTGACCTTGAATGTCCCCAGGACTGGGGCCTCCAACACATCTCTGGGCAACTTGTTCCAGTATTTCACTATACTCATTGTAACGAACTTCCTCCTGATGTCCAACCCTGCTCCAGTTTCAAACTATTGCCCTTCTTCCTGACCCTCTTGCATTCGGAGACACAGTTCTGTTTGGTGGATCTGGTGACTGTGTCTCTCAAAAGCAGTGTTCTCACTGACTTGGAAATGATCTACCCCCTTTTCCTTTCCTCTTCAATCACAGCTCAGGCATAACTCAATAAGATCAATAGTGATGGTGATGAAAATGAGAGAAGGCTGGATCCTCTGTGTACATCACAGAGAGAAATGCTTCTTTGGCTCTATTTCCTGCAGCTCAGCTTCCAGCCCAGGTGTCCATCTTCCCAGAGAGATAAGGCTGGGTGCTGCAGCCTTTCTCTGCAAGAACACTGCCCTGACACCAGTTCCATCAATGCTGGTGTCAAGTCTTTCTGGCACATTTATCAGTCCCCAGTTGAGCTGCAGGGCCATGTCCTCATGCAGCTTTCTTCTACATCTCTTGGATAATGCAGAATAATGGAATAATTTTGGTTGGAAGAGACCTTCAAGACAACTGAATTCAATCATTTACCCATCACTGCCAGATCACCACTAAACCATGTTCCTCAGCACTGCATCTACACAGCTTTTAAATACCTCCAGCAATGGGGATTCCACTACTGCCTTGGGCAGCCTATTCCAGGCTTGACAATTCTTTTGGGGAAGAAATGGCACCTAATGTCCAACCTAAACCTCCCATGTCACAACTTGAGGCCATGTCCTCTCATCCTGTCACTTGTTCCCTGGGACCAACCCCCACCTAGCTCTGCCCTCTTTTCAGGGAGTTGTAGAGAGCCAGAAGATCTCCCCTCAACCTCCTTTTCTCCAGGCTAAACAACCCCAGTTCCCTCAGCTCCTCCTCACAAGACCTGTGCTCTAGACCCTTCACCAGCTTTGTGGCCCTTCTCTGGACCTTCTCCAGCAACTCAATGTCCTTCTTGGAATGAGTGGCATGAAACTGAACTCAGTATTTGAGATGTGGTCTCGCCAGTGCTGAGTAAAGGTAACAATCACTTCGCTGCTCCTTTTGACCATCTATGCTCCAGCAGCACCTCCCTTGAACAAACCTTCCTGCCAAATACTCACCTTCTGTCTGTTTTTAGTTCCTGAACCTGGGGCAGTCTCACAGTAGCTGCATGCAACCACCTCTTGCTTGTCCCTCAGCAGGGTGGTAGGTCAGTGGCAGTACAGCCATCTGTACACCATGAAATTCATCCCCAAGCTGGAGCTGCAGCCAGAGTCTGTGAATCTGCACTATGCTTCAGTGACCAATGTCTTGTACCAGTCTTGAGCAGTTTCTCCCTGGGGAGGATGGAGTTACCTGCAGAAAAACCCTGCTCAGCAGTTGGTTCATTACCAGCATCTAAACTTTATGTGCAGTTTGCTCAGGGATGAATTCTTGCCAGAGTGTGAGAAATACAGTTTTGAACAAAACTCATTTTACAGCATCCATAACTTTTTTGAGCAAAGGCACAAGAGGGAGATAGGAAGCGTTTAGAAGTTGAGAGTGGGATGGATGGTGACCAACTCAGGATCAGTCCAAGAATTAAATAGTCATGATGCCCTGGAGTGAGCTGTGACTTTCCACAGTCTAATTAATCTGCTTGGTGTCAAGTGTCAAATAGCAAGACATAGAATCACAGAAACATTTAGGCTGGAGAAGTCCAACTGTTAACCTAACACTACCAAGTCTCTCACTAAACCATGTCCCTCAGCACCCATCTACATGGCTTTTAAATATCCTCCAGGGATGGTATTTGAATCACTGCCCTGAGCAGCCTGTGCCAGGGCTTGACAACCCTTTCAGGGAAGAAATGTTTCCTTATATTCAAACTTAACCTCCTCTCGGGCAGGCTATTTCCTCTCATTCTGTCACCCGTTACTTGGGAGAAGACACCAATCCCCACCTGGCTCCAACCTCCTTTCATGGAATTGTGGAAAACCTGGAGGTCTCCCCTCAGCCTCCTTTTCTCCAGGCTGAACACTGCTGCTCCAGATGCTCCTCACCAGACCTGTTCTCCAGACCCCTCACCAGCTTTGTTGCCCTTCTCTGGACCTGCTCCAGCACCTCGGTGTCCTTCTCAGTGTGAGTGGCCCAAAACTGAGCCCAGTATTTGAGGTGCAGCCTCACCAGTGCTGAGTACAGGTGGAGGTGATGACTGTGGGAGCTGCTTTGATACCTGCAGCCCCTCATTCTCATGCTCTCCTTGTTCCTGAAGCTGTTACCCACCTGCAAAAGGCACTGGAGAAACTGACTAGAATAAATGATGAGGATCACAACCAGCTGCTTGCTTAATGCTAAAATCATAGGGAGAGGAGAGTGGCTACTTTGGTCCTCACTGACCTTGAAAACTGAGCTGGTGAATGCAACCCTCCATTTTTTCTGCTCTCTGGGATTAGCAGGATGAGGTCAGCCTGTAGCACTAATTCACTTTGCTCTTCACTCATTTCATTACATTAGAGGAGAGCATTGCGCCCGGTGGCTGTAATCTTCAGTGCTCTTCTCCTCTTGTCTTTGCTTTTGTCATAAATTAAATAAGCTGCTGTCATCTTCCAACTATAAAGATTGATTTTTTTTTTTTACTATTATTTTTTTTAAACTATTGTGGGGCAAGTGATGATAATTTATACATCTTTAAGTTGTTCGCTCTAGTTGTCTCTCTAGCTGGTAGCTGGTTGTTTCATAGAATCATAGAATTGTTTCAGTTGGAAAAGACCTCTAAGGTCATTGAGTCCAACCATCAACCCAACACCACCAGGGCCATTAAACCTTGTCCCAAAGTGCCAAATCCATGCATTTTCTGAATGCCTGCAGGGATGGTGACTCTACCACCTCCCTGGAGCAGCCTGGCAGCCTGTGCCAATGCCTGACCACTCTGTCAGCAAAGAAATTTTTCCTAATATCCAAACTAAACCTCCCTGGCACAATTTCAGGCAATTTCCTCTTGTTCTATTACTGGATACTAGAGAGAAGAGATCATCCCTCACCTCACTTCAACCACCTTTCAGGGACTTGTAGAGAGCAATGAGGTCTCCCATCAGCTTCCTCCATACTGAACAACCCCAGTTCCTTCAGCCTCTCCTCATAAGACCTGTTCTCCATTCTGTTCAACCTTGAGTTTGCTCCTTTTTACTTTTCCCATACTCTCAGGTGGCAGGTTCTGGGAAAAGAAGGGCTAAATTATTCTCTTGGAAAAGAGTTGGTAATGCTTCATATCTCCTGTTGTGAGGACCACAGACAGACCTGAGGTGGACACTAGGCTCCTGTGAATACCAAAACGAGAGCTTACATCAGTAGGAGGCACTGTCCTTTCCAAGCATGTTGAATCATGGAATGGTTTGGGTTGGAAGGGACCCAACTCCCCTGCAGTCAGCAGGGACATCTGCAACTACAGCAGGTTGCTCAGAGCCCCAAATAAGCTGATCCAGAATGGTTCCAGGTATGGGCATCTATCACCTCTCTGGGAAACCTGGGTCAGGCTTTCATCACCCTCAGCATCAAAAATGTGGCCGTCTGTCTTGTCTGAATCTCCCCTTTTTTAGTTTAAACCCATCATCCTTTCTCCTGTCACAACAGGCCTTGCTAAAAAGACTGTTTCACCATGCTGGCATCAGGCTGGAAGGTGCAGGAAAACCAGATTTGACAACTCTGTAACTAAACTACCTGAAAAAATGGTTGGAGAAACCCAGAGTAGCCATCAGTGAGGGAAGAAGCTGGTTTCATTGTCCAACAGGAGCAACCAGCAGCAGAAAGGCAAATGAGGAAGAACCAGAGAGGAGTGATGGGGCTCCTGTGAAAGACCCCCACAAAATTGTTCAGGTTGGAAAAGACTTCTAAGATCATTGGGTTCAACCATTAACCCAGCATTGCCAAGTCTACCACTAAACCATGTCCTTCAGCACCACATTTGCAAGGTGTACTACACATCTCCATGCTCTACAGGGTGTAGAGACAGGAATGAATTCTTGCTCAGCAGTGCTGGTTTTATTTATGTATTTGTACTAATAAAAGGAAGATAGAAGCTCCTGGGGTAGGTGGCCAGGGAGTCTGTCACCTCTTTGTCATAGAAGGTTTTAAGACAGGTCAGAGAAGGATCTCATGGCAATGACTCAATGAAGTTGATTGTGGCTGGGAAAGTGAATGAACTCAGTCACTTCTTGATCACCTTCCTCCCTGTGGATCTGGAGAACAGGTCTCTTGAGGAGGGGCTGAAGGAACTGCAATTGTTCAGCCTCAAAAAAAGGATGCTGAGGGGAGACTTTCTGGCTTTCTACAATTCCTTGAAAGGAGGTTGAAGCAGGGTGGGTGTCTGTCTCTTCTCCCAGGTGACTAGTGATAGAACAAGAGAAAATGGCCTCAAGCAGCACCAGGGAAGGTTTAGATTGGACATTAGAAGGAACTTCTTCACTGAAAGGGTTCTGAAACACTGGAACAGGCTGCCCAGGGAGGTGGTTGAATCCCCATCCCTTGAGGTTTTCAGAAGACACAGAGAAGTGGTGCTGAGGGCCATGGTTTGGCACCAGACTTAGAGTTAGATAACGATTTGACTTGATGATCTTAGAGGTCTTTTCCAAGCAAAACAATTCTATGATTCTATGATCTCCTTTTCAACATTTATAGCATAACTTTGCTGCTGAGGCTGAAATCTTCTACCTCTTGCACACACTTCATTTCCTCACAATACTGCAAAGCATCACGTTAAGGCATCGCAACGACCTTCTGATTCTAGAAAGAATTAGGTCCACAGTTGGACTTGATGATCTTAGAGCTCTTTTCCAATAGAAACAATTCAATGATTCTATAATTCTATGATTATTTGCTTGCTCCACCAATGCTTTATTGCAGCCACCCTAATGAACAATGGAACTTTATTGTGCTTAGAAGTATAATACGTGGTATGGGTGGCTATTGTCACCAAACTGGGAGATTGAAAACAAAGACTGATGCCTCACTGTGAGGCTTCTACTTCTCATAGAGGATGCCCTGTGATCTGGGGAGTGCAAATTGCATTTTGACAGCTATACCTACAGCAAAAAATGTTATCAACTAGGGGAAAGAAGATGAAGTGCTTGCCTAGGGGTAGTATTGGACGATGTTACAGGTAGGGCTGTACCTGCTGCAGCCACCACTCCAGTTGCAGTGGGGACAGCAAGAAGTGGCTCATGTTACACCAAATAAACCAGCACCATTTATCTTCAACCCTTGAAGAGCATTAGCTCTTCTTTTTTTAAGGCAGTCCAACTGTGAGCTGTATGCTTCTGGAACAAAAGTAGCTTTCAGTGTGAGGACTTGCCTACCTTTGTTTTTCTTCTGAGCTCTTTGGCAGAGGGAAAATTCCTACCTTTCCTTCACAGCTGATCTATTGGGGCTGCTTCTGAGTGTGGGTGTGAGCTGGAAGCAAATTGGCCATGGATTTGGGTTGCTTTGTGTATAAACCCTCGAAATTAGGAAATGAATGATGTATTTCACCTGGGTTTGCTTTTGGTTGGTTTAATGCTTGTGCTGTTGACCATCAGAAACCAGGAGGGGCTTTGCCACTGATCACACCTTAATTTTCAGCTGGTTTAAGACAGGAATAACTTCATGTTCTGGTGTAAACAGTGTAAAAATGAACCAAAGGTAGGTTGCCCAGGGAGGTGGGGGAGTCAATGTTCCTGCAGGTGTTCAAGAAATGTGTGGACATGGCACTTTGGGACATGGTTCAATGGCCATGGTAGTCTTAGGTTGAAGGTTGGACTCGATCTTAGACGTCTTTTCCAACTGAAACAGTTCTATGATTCTATGAAAATGTGAATGTAAGAGCTGAACTCTGGATTAATGTCAGGCGGAGTCTATGCTGGTTCTGCAAGACTGGTGATTTCCATCAAAACCAAAGGGATTGTTCACCTGAAAATTCATAAGCTCAAACCCACAAACTCATTGCCAACACATGCATATGTTCATGATAGACTAGTTTGGCTTGGAAGAGAGCTTTCAACGTCATCTAGTCCACCCACCTCCTGCAGTCATCAAGGACATCTTCAACTAGAGCAGGTTGCTCAGAGCCCACAGAACCTGACCTGGAATGGGACCAGAGATGGGGCATAATGATCCTGGGTGTTTCTGCCTCATCTGACCTGGTCACCCATGAAATGTACGTGCAGGGCAGTGTGTATGTGTATGACACAGCATTTTGGTGTATCTCCTTGTCCCCCAGGTCCAGCTGCAGACTGTGAGGACAGACATTTGCTCTCCCCCTCTATAGGAGGCTGGGCTGTGCTTTTTAGCTTGAATTCCTATGAAAATGAAACCAGTGCTATTGCTGGGTTTTCAGTTAATTCTCTGACTTGCTGGCCAATACCCACTCTGTTTGTCAGGAGACAACTCTGAGGAGAGGTATTAAATGTCCACAATTTATGAGGACAGCTGACTGAGCAGAGGAGACAGATCTCTTAATAACACTCCTCCGCAGCAAAGGGTGAAGCGTGTGCAAAGCCCTTAGTAGACAAAGAAACTGCACAGAAGAGCAAAGGCCACCAGGGACAGAGAAAATGCTGAGGGCTTAATGTGCTGCAACTCAAAGCTGTGCAAGCTCAGACAACGCTGACAGAAAAATGGCAGCAGTCAAATTATATCTACATCTGGGCTCCCCAGTTCAAGAGAGACAGGGAACTACTTGAGAGAGTCCAGTGGAGGCTCCAAAGGTGCTGAGAGGCCTGGAGCATCTCTGTGAGGAGGAAAGGCTGAGAGACCTGGGGCTGTTGAGACTAGGGAAGAGCAGCCCCAGAGGGGATCTTTTCAGTGCTCAGCAAGAGCTAAAGGGTGTGGGGCAAGAGGATGGGGCCAGACACTTTTCAGTGGTGCCCAGTGACAGGACAAGGGACAACAGGCACAAACTTGAATGCAGGAGGTTCCATCTGAACAGGAGCAGAAAATTCTTCTATGTGAGGATGCTGGAGCCCTGGAGCAGGCTGCCCAGGAAGATTGTGGAGTCTCCTTCTCTGGAGAGATTTCAATCCCACTTGGCCACTGTGAGTCCTGTACTCTCTGCAGTGCCTGGGATGCTCCATTTCATGTGACTCTAAGATCTAAAAGCCCAGTTACTAAAGACATCCTTGCTAGGTTATTGTCAAGTGTCAGGGATGGAATGGCCACCAGACAAGTGCCAGAGGCACTCTACGAATCCTTCTCCCTTCCCAAAGGGAAGAGAAAGGGAAGAAGAGAGAGAGACTCATGGGTTGGGAAAACAACTCAGCCAGCTGGGATGGAAAGAAGAACAAACTCATAGGCTAGAGACAAAGAGATACAAACCAAAAGCCAATCCAGCTGCCAACGGCAATGATGACACCATTGGCACCACTGATGCTGGTGGCAGGTACTGGGCAAGTCCCAGACTGGACTCAGCAGCAGATGGGAACCAGATTCGGGAACACACAGACCAGGATGGAAGGCAGAAGGAACAGAGTCCTCCTGGGTCACAGGCCATGGAAGAAGAGGCTTGATCCTGGGAATCACTCAGCTTGCTCCTGAAGATGCCATCCATGGGGTGCAATCCCTTGTTGGGCAGCTGAGGGTCACCTCTCCTGTCTGCTCCTCCCCTCAGGTGCCACCTCGGCTTTCCTGCCACCCAAGGTATGCAGAAGAGCAAGTCTCAGGGAGAACCTTTGTGCAGCCCAGCCCTTGGCAGGTACTCTCCCCATCAGCTTCTCCCTGCCCCTGGCTGTGCAAACCTGCCCTGAACTTCAGAAAGTGCCCCAGTGAGCAGAGCTTGAGCTAAGAAGTCACAGCACTGACCAGAATTGGTTCTGGGATAGTTCAAATCAGGAGAGTGTGGCTTGTGAGATTTGTACATGGCCAGTTGTAGCCCCAGCAGCTGCTCTGGGCAGAGTGGGCACAGCAATAGCTCATTCCAGTGAGCCCAGCCTGCATCCCCAGTGTGAGAGCAGTGCTCATCTTGACTCTGTCTTTTCCTGCTTTGTTGTATTTTGAGCTGGCTGCTTTTCTGTCATTATTTTGCTATTTTCTTGGAGGGCAGCCATTCCATTTAAATGCCAGCTCACTGCTGCCAGCTTTGGACTATCCAACCACTTGCTTTTAAATGGCTCCCTCCTAAAAGTTACTGGTCAGCAGGTGAGTGGGGATGGATGGATGATTGTTGTGATTATTCAGCGCTTGTTCCCAAACTTTGATGCTGGCATTCAGAGGGGTCTGATTCAACTACCACTGCAGAAAGAGAGCTTCTATCTCTTTCCCTTCCTTTCCTTCCTGTTATGTTTCTAGCAGAGCCCTATGTATTCACTAGAAGATGGATTTGGGGCAGCTATTTAATGAAAAGCTGGTTTTTACAGCCTTCTGAAAGACTTACTCAAGGATAGAAACTCATGGGAACTGCAAGGTGGTGGGAGAGTGGGGAAAAGTGAGGGGGTATTTCTGGAATATCCTGCTGGAGGGACAGAAGAAGAAAGAACGGAATCTGAAAGAAAAATGGTGATTTTTATGTTACTAAGACTGAAAATTAATTATTTCTCATTTTATGCTTGGAAGTTTGGAAATCTCTTGAGCTGTGCTTGAAGCTGATACCAGGAAGCACAAAAGCAGCCCCAAGCAGTGCCATGGTGGGAGCAGAATGAGTGATTTAACAGCATGGAAAACCTGGCATCAACCAGCATGTTGCAGCATCCCCAGGAGATGGTCCCTCCAGCAAATGCTAGCAGTGTGGTGCCAGCCTGGTCACAGCTCCCCAGGCTGGAGTTGAGGGTACAGGGATGCAGCATGTGGTGCAACAACAACACTCCCCCACTCCACCCCCTCACAGCTCAAAAGCTACATCACAGAGCCATTCTCCTGGACCTTAAGGATGGATTTTGGAACATCTGATAGTGCTGTCATAGTGAGAAGCTGGGTGACATGATGCCAGTGCAGGGTTCCAGAAGAAATAAGGAAAATAAGAGTATTAAAGATGCTAACTCCTTGAGTCTGTCACTCTCTTGTCTCTCTTCCAGGGAAGAGGGAGAGAGCAAGCATCAGGGAGGGCTGTGGCTGCAACCCCATCCTGGTATAGAGTACTTCTTGATCTTGAAAAGCCAACTGGTTCAATGCAAAGCATAGCACCACAGCAGAATTAGAGGCTTAGCCCCAGGCAATTGCTGGATTGACAAACCCACCTTTTATGTCCAGAGCCTGTTTTGAAAGCAATATTAAAGCTGTGACATCCGTAAACCACCAGGGCTGCAGCTGCAGAAGAGTCAGAAAAGGAATGGTTCTGCTTCATTTCTTCCCAAAAGCTGATTATAGAGGGAGACTAAAAAAAAAAAATGATGCACTGTCAAGTTCACCTTCTCATGAATGGATCAAAATTGCCCTGGCCCCAGCCTGCACTTTTTAGGGGAGGCAGATCCTGGTGTGGCTTCCTAGAGAGGTCCTACAGCCCCATCTGAAATGGGGTGTGCAGAAAAGACACCAAGTTTACTCCCATAAAGGGTATCTATAAGAGCAGGAGCGTTGGGGACTGAGGAAACAGCATCCCACATCTCAGGTGGACAAGAGATAAAGCTGGTGCAAAGTCATGGTGTTCATGAGGGTAAATATTTGCTGTTAGGTGCCCAGGTGGTAGCAGAGGGGGATGTGTGTACATGGGCACTGGGATGGCAGAGATTTCCCTGTGTTGCATCTCATTCCTCCATCACAGCCAACTCTCACTATTCAAGCCTGTGAGGGGCTGTAGGTACATTACAATCTGGGGTTGTTCAGCCTGGAGAAAAGGGGGCTGAGGAGAGACTTTCTGGCTCTCTACAATTCCTTGAAAAGAGGTTGAAGCAAGGTGGGTGTCTGTCTCTTCTCCCAGGTGACTAGTGATAGAACAAGAGGAAATGGCCTCAGTTGCACTTGGGAAGGTTTAGGTTGGACATTAGAAGGAACTTCTTCACTGAAAGGGTTCTGAAACACTGGAACAGGCTGCCCAGGGAGGTGGTTGAACCCCCATCTCTGGAGGTGTTTAAAAGACACAGATAAGGTGCTGAGGGCCATGGTTTGGCACCAGCCTTGGAAGAGTTAGATAATGATGATGATCTTAAAGGTCTTTTCCAGATGAAATTATTCTGTGATTAACCCTAGCAGGAGTCCATTCTCCTCACTGCTCAGATCGAATTACTCCATGACTGTGAAGAAAGCCAGGAAGCAGCTTTCCCTGAGCATCCTTGCCGGCAGGGAAAGAGACTGTCATTAAGTCTCCTAATCACTCCCTGCAAAAATTCAGTTCACCTATGAAAGTCTAATTATAGGAAGTGGCTCTTGCAGTCATTAAGGGCTGCAGGAGCTCGTGGTACAGGGTGAACTCTGGCTGCTGCCGTCTCAGGGAAAAGAAAATGCCTCTGGTGCATTCCTTGGCTGCTGTGCCCATTAGAGATGTTTATTGCCTTGTTCTTTCCCTCACTTCCTAAACTCTCCCTTCTGTAAAGCCCCAGCCCCGTGTGATGAATCCTAATGACCCCAGACCATCACACAAAGCATCCCTGACAGGGAGGATTGGTGCCCTAAAAAGCCCCTGTAGATTCAAAACATAATAATTCCTGATATAGGCATAGGTCAACGCTAATCTTTTTTTCCAGCCAAACTGGGCAGCTATTGAAGCTAGTAAATGTTAAACTGCTTTTTACAGCCTCCTGAAGGAGCTAGTCTGGGGTAGGAGCTTTGGCAGGATGAAGAGATGGAGGATGGGAAGGGGTGAGCTTCAGTGAAAATCAAGGCACACTGCTTGCAAGGAAGCAGAGTCATAGAATCGTTTTAGGTGGAAAAGACCTTGAAGACCATCAAGTCCAACCATTATCTAACTCTGCCAAGGCTGGTGCTAAACCATGTCCCTCAGTACCATATTTCTTTGTCTTTTAAGCACCTCCAGAGATGGGGATTCAACCACCTCCCTGGGGAGCCTGTTCCAGTGTTTGAGAACCCTGTCAGTGAAGAAGTTTCTTCTAATACCCAACCTAAACCTCCCGTGGCACAAGGCCATTTCCTTTTGTACTGTCACTTGGAAGAAAAAAAACAACCCTGACCTGGCTCCAGCCTCCTTTCAGACAGTTGATGAGTAGGTCAGGCCATCTACTCCTCACCAGACCTGTTCTCTAGACCTTCACTAGCTTCATTACCCTTCTCTGGACCCGCTCCAGCACCTCAATGTCCTTCTTGGAATGAGGGGCCCAAAACTGAACCCAAACTATACTCAAGGTGTGGCTTCCCCAGTGCCCAGTACAGGGGGACAATCACTGCCCCGGTCCTTCTTGTTACGCTGTTCCTGACTCATCTTCAGCCAGCTCTCAAACAACACCCTGAGGTTCTTTTTGGTTGGACAGTTATCAGCCACTCTGCTCCAATCTTGGAGCATTCATGGGGTTGTTGTGACCCCAGAGCTGGACCTAGCACTTGGCCTTGTTGAATTTCATAAAGTTATCCCGGAGCCATTGATCTAGCCTGTCCAGGTCCTTCTGCAGAGCCTTCCTACCTTCAAGCAGATGAGCAGAGTCCCTCCCACCTTAGTGTTGTCTACAAACTTACTGAGGAGTTGGCAGCCAAGCCATGTTGGGGGCCCTGGCAGAGGCTGTAACTCTTTCTACATTCAAACAAACAGCTACTGTATGGCATAAGTGGAAAAAAAAAAAAGATAAAAATCATCCCTTTATAGCCAAGTATCCGCTCGAGGATGACATTTATAGAGAGAAATGGCAGAGGCAATTTCAGGTGGTCCATGACAGCCTTTACTAGAAAGATCCATTACCACTTTGCTGCACATCTTTTCCCTATTTCTCTGCACTTTAGCTCATCAGCTGGGCTGTTAGAGCCCAAATCTTCTGTGGCCAGCCTGGGAGCTGGGGGCCTGCATTGCTTTTGGTAGCCTAAACTCATATTTGGGTGTTACAAGGGGGTTCAAATCCCTTGAAGCTTTGTTTCCTCATGTGAACTTGTGAGAGAATCAGAGACTCAGAGAATGGTTTGGGTTGGAAGGGAGCTTAAAGGTCATCTCATTCCAACTCCCCTGGGACACCTCCCACTAGACTAGGTTGCTGAAAGCTTCTTCCAGCCTGGTCTTAAACATCTCCAGGGAGGGGGCATCCACAACCTCCCTGAGCAAGCTGTTCCGGTGTCTCACCACCCTCATTGTAAAGAATTTCTTCCTAAATCCTTTCAGTTCAATTAATGCTTCTAATGACCTTAAAATAGACAAGTCCCATTCAGCAAAGATGCAGAATCACCTCCTGATATTTTCCGTTTCCTTGCCGTAAATTTGCTATCACTGAGTTTCCCACACAATGTCTGTCCCCTCCTCCTGCCTCTGCAGGGCTTCTTCTTTTTTTTTTTTTTTTTAAGGCTGTTAGATAACTAGGAAGGAGATAAAAGCAGATTTATCTGTTGAGAGTGGAAACACAAATAAAAAAGGTCAGCTGAGCCATGGGGAGAGTTAAAGCAGCGTCGACAGCTCCCTCCACCCCTCTCCCAGGAATGAATTAAACAAGTAAATGAAACTAAGTTTGTGAGATGGAGTTAAAACTGCACAAAGAACATTTTCTTGCTCTCTTTGCTGTGATCCCTCCTCAGCTGAAAATCCGGCTGGGGTGACAATGTCCTGGTGATCCTCAGGTGTATGTCAGCCCTGCACTGCTGCATGATCCTCCAGCTCCTGCTGCATGTTATTGTTGTGTGGATGGAACCTGGATGGAATGCTTAATTCCTGGGTAGGAACCTGGACAGGTTTGATACTGTTGGAGTGTGTCCAGAGGAGGCCACAAACATGACCTGAGGGCTGGAAGCCCTCTGCTGTGAGGACAGGCTGACAGAGTTGAGGTTGTGCAGCCTGGAGTAGAGAAGGCTCAAGGGAGACCTGGTGGCCTTTCAGGACTTCAAGGGTGTTAATGAGAAAGCTGGGACAGACTTTTAAGTAGGGCCTATTGTGACAGGACAAGGAATGAAGGTTTAAATTAAAAGAAGGAGATTCAGACTGGAGTGAAGCAAGAAATTTTTTATGTTGAGGGTTGTGAGACCCCGGCTCAGGTTGTCCAGAGAGGTGGTAGGTACACCATCCCTGGAACCATTCCAGGTCAGGTTATGTGGGGCTCTGAGCTGTAGTTGCAGATGTCCCTGCTGACTGCAGGGGGGTTGGACTAAATGACCTTTAAGGGTCCCTTCCTCCCCAAAATATTCTATGGTTCTCCTAGTTTCACTTTTTGCACTGTTTTGCTGCAAGAGTAAATAAACTAAACTCATTCCTGAGAACATCCTTGTCCTATCATTTGTTAGTAGGGAGAAGAGACCACCCCCCTCTGGCTGCAACCTCCTTTCAGGGAGCTGTAGAGAGCCAGAAGGTCTCCCCTGAGCCTCTTCTCCAGGCTGAACAACTGCAGTTTCTTCAGCTTCTCCTCACAAGAGTCGTGCTCTCCTGAGCTGCTGGAACTCATGTGTGCCTCTGCAGGACTGCATCTGAGCTGCTCTTGGTGCAGTATGAAGCAAGTATGCTGAGGGTGGTGAATCCCTGGCCCAGAAAGGCGGTAGATGTCCCATCCCTGGAACCGTTCCAGGTCAGGCTGGCCTGGCATGGACTTGGCAGTGCTGGGTTGGATTTGATGATTTTAAAGGTCTTTCCAAACTAAATCTAAACCTTAACCTAAGAGGCTATATGGGAGGGAGGGTTTTTGTGCCATTTCTAGTCCTCCAAGGGGGCTGTGTGGGAATCACATTGATTGGTGCTGGAGATGAAGATGACTTCTGGGTGGTGAAGGCTTGGGCACATCTCTTTATGTCCCAGTGCTATGCTGGTGTGAGGAGGCTACACGTTCTCAGATGCTGCTGTTCACTCATTGGCTTGTTAGCTTTTTTTAATCACATCTCCTTGGCTGCAATACAATATTAAACTGAGATTACATTTCACTCCACGAGAGGAGAATAGATGTAATTAATGGCAATTAATTGCAGTTCAAAGGGAATTCTAATAGAGCTGGATCAGGAGGAGGCATGCAGCTGCTCTGGGAGCTTTGCTCTCCTGCAAAACACCCTGATGGGGCTGTCATGGGTTGTGTCTGGGATGGAAGTTGGTGACTTCTTGGCCTGGGTAGGAGGTGGCTGACTCCCTGGGTGCCTCTGGATGATGTATCTGGCTCTGGATTTTGGAGGTGAGTATGTCAGTAGATGGAGCTGTTTATTAATGTTTGTCAGTGATTTACAGTGCAGAAGGATGCTTCGGTGCTGCGTGGAGGCTGCAGGAAAGGGTCCATGTCCTGTCCCTGTCCCATCCTTGTTTCACCTTGCCACATGGAGCTGTTGGGAGTATGGGACAAATCCCTGCTCAACTACCCAGGAAAGCAGATTATTCACCCCTGTTGTGAAAGTGGGGCAGCTGGCCAAGAGCACAACCTTCTCAGCGGGGACTCCTGAGATGGATGCAGCAGTTGAGTGTCCCAGAGATGTGCCATAAGGATGGCCATGGCACCACCAAATCGTAAAATCGTCGTGGTTGGAAGAGGCCTTTTAGATCTTCAAGTCCAAACATTAGCCCAGCACTGCCAAGTCACCACTAAACCATGACCCTCATCAGCCCTCCACTGGGACATCAGCTCTGTGCAGTACCTGGTGCTTCGTGCCCATTGCAGAAGGTGACAGATGGTGGTGGCTGTGCAGTGTGGTGGGATGAAGATAGAGTGGATTAAAGCAAAATGCTGCCTCTCTCTTGCTCCTCAGAGGGTCGTGGCCACTGTAATCCTTGGTTTTGCCCAGTGACTAGCAAAGATGGAGCCTGACCTCTTGCACTTGTGTGAAGTGTGCTGCTCCATGGACTTGTATATTGTCCATAAATGCTCTCTGGCATGGGTAACTCTGAGATGTTCCACACATGGAGAATTTTCGGTCCTGTCCTTGGTAACATTTTCTGCCAGATCTCAATTTTCTAATGTTTTAGTGCATCTTTTAGTTCAAAGCCTTGTCTGGAGTTCTATGGGATGGTGAGATTTAAGTGATGAAGAGAGAAACCTGCTGGACTTCAAGGGCATAACATGAAGATGTGAAACCAGTGGTGCCAGTTCAGACCATGCATCTCACTGAGGGTCTCACTCTGGTGGCAGCTGAACATGGACATCTAGAGGAAGCAAGGAAGAGCAGCCACCTCTGATTCATCATAATTGTTCTCTCTGTTGGAGGCCCCTGTTTAAGGTCATCTTCACTGATACAGAGACAGGATGCCCCAAGGCTGGACACATCCAAAGGCAGCAGAGTCTTGTTCCTTACATCTTCCAGGTCTGTGCTCTCCTCTGTGCAGGCATCTGGGAAATCGTCCTCGGCTGCCACAACACTAATTTTAATTTTAAAGAAATGAGCCATGAACTGTTGAAAATAATAATTTTCAATATGAACACCTGAGAGGCTGCTGTGGGTATCTGCCAATATATTAATTTTATTTTAAACTCCAATAGGCTGAAAATTCACTTAGTAGTAACATTGAGAAGAAATATGTTGAGGTATGAGTAAAGCAGCCTGGAAACAACACAGGAGAAGTCTTTCACAGAATCACAGAATGGTTTAGGTTGCAAAGGACCTCAAAGATCATTTCTGACTCCCCTGCCATTGGCAAGGACACCTTCCACCAGATCAGGTTGCTCAAGGCCTCATCCAGCCTGGCCTTTTTATAATAATCATCCAGGCCAGAAAGGACTTCTGAGATCATCAGGCCCAGAATGGTGGGCTGGAAGGTGGTGGAAACATAGAATTGTTCTGGTTGGAAGAGACCTTGAAGATTATCAAGTCCAACTGCTAACCCAGCACTGCAGGGTCACCACTAGACCATGTCCCTCAGCACCACATCTACACAGCTTTGAAATTCCTCCAGGGATGGATATTCAACCACCTCCTTGGGGAGCCTGTTCCAATCTTTGAGAGCCCTTTCAGTGAAGAAGTTTCTTTTAATATCCGACTTAAACCTCTCGTGGTGCAACTTGAGGTTGTTTCTTCTTGTCTTATCACTTGTTACTAGGGTGAGGAGACCAAACCTCACTGGCTTCAACCTCCTTTCAGGTAGTTGTAGGGACCTGAAGAGTCTGGAGAAGTAAAACTTGTTTTAATAATTTTATATTAAGTAATTGCTTACATATCTGCTGGATGTTGTAATCTAATACGATGTTACGTAAGTTAGCTAAGTCCCAGGTGGAGTTGTGATTCTAATGGGATCCTGCCAGTGGTGGGCACTGAGTGCCACTGTGGAGCCCCCACTCCTGCACACTTAACCATTTTGCCCAGTGGATATCACAGCTGCATTGCAGAGGTTGTCCTTGGGGTTTATTGAATGCTCCAAGTTGAGAGTGTCTCTTCATAGTGCCTTCCACCCCCTGCTTTTGCCCAGCTGTTGTGGACCCTGTGGTCCAGCAAGCACAGGATGGTGGGGTCAGCTTCTCTTGCTCCAAGCAGGGATGGAGGGTGGGGGGAGGCTGCTGTGATGTGTTTCCATGGAGCAGCTGAACTGGAGATGAATATTCCCCTGAGTGCTGATAAAACGCTCTGGTTGCTGTAGCAACATGTTTGAAGATAAAAAAAAGAGCCACAAAACAAGGTGGAGAGGAAGTTTCTGAGGAGGGGAGGGTTGACCAGGTGCCAGAAGTGGCCCTAGTCAGGTTCAGCATGAGGGTCATACCAAATTGCATGGGATAGCTAAGGATTTGGCATGGGGCTTTGGAGAAAGCATGCCTGAGCTCACTGATCCATCTATCAAAGAAAATTACTTTTCCATCCATTTCCTGAAAACTGAATACCAAAAGCCAGGTTCTGATCTGCATGATGCTAATTTGTTGCAATGCTGGAGGTAAATTTGCTCTCTGGCTCAGAACTGAGCTGATTTAGAGAATTAGTCAGACCCAGGGAATGGTCCTGGGTGCTGCAATTCCAGTGCCTGTTTGGCTACATTGCTAAGAGGATTCCTACAGCCACCTCATTTGGGAGATCTTGGATGTATAGATGCAGGTTTATCCACATGGAGCTCTTGTTGAGGTTTCAGAGCATAATAAATCCAGTTTGGTTTAAGATAATAATTCAACCATTAATCCAGCACAGCCAAGTCACCTCTAACCCACACCCCTCAGCACCACATCTACATGGCTCTGAATTCCCTTCAGGGATGGAGTCTCCACCACTGCCCTGGGAAGCCTCTTTGAGGCCTTGACAACCCTTTTTGGTCAGTCTGTTCTCTCAAGAACAAGTGGTAGGACAAGAGGCAACAGCATCAAGTTGCACTGGGGAAGATTTAGGTTATTTAGGCTGTTTTCTCTTGTCCTCCCACTTGTTCCTTGGAGTGAGGTGGGAGTCAGTCTGTTCTACCAACCTCCTCTAAGAGTGAGAAGGAGAAGGTCTCCCCTCATCTTCCTTTTCTCCAGGCTAAACAATCCCAGTTTCCTCAGCTGGGTGCTCAGCAGTGCTGGGTGCCCTTTCTTTCTTTTTTTCCAAACTGAACAACCATGAAACCATCCAAGGAAATCCCTTTCCCAGAGCTGGAAAAGCAAATCAGCTTGTTGCCATCTTTAGCCTGAAAGGCAGGTTTTACAATGAATGCTGCAGGGTTTTTAATTTCCAGTCCCAGGAGCCCAGTCCTAAATTCCCTGCTCATTTATCTGCTTTTTTCTGAATTCCTCCTGAATGCTTCCCTCTTAGGGTCTGTAATGGCAGTTGAGAATTAACTCATCCTGGAGAGTTTTTTTTTTTTTTTCCTCCCTGCTGAATAATGTTGCATAACTAATGTGATCCCAGGCAGGGCTGAAGCTTGCTTTTCAGAGCTGAATGAACTTTTTTGGGGCAGGTGCTGAAATCTGCTGTTGCTTGATAGAATCATAGAGGTCTTTTCCAACCAAAACCCTTGGAAGATCGAGTCAACCTAAGGAGCATAATGGCCTTCCAAGACTCTAGCATCAACCTAAGGAGCATAATGGCCTTCCAAGACTCTAGCATCAACCTAAGGAGCATAATGGCCTTCCAAGACTCTAAGCATCAACCTAAGGAGCATAGTGGCCTTCCAAGACTCTAGCATCAACCTAAGGAGCATAATGGCCTTCCAAGACTCTAAGCATCAACCTAAGGAGCATAGTGGCCTTCCAAGACTCTAGCATCAACCTAAGGAGCATAATGGCCTTCCAAGACTCTAGCATCAACCTAAGGAGCATAATGGCCTTCCAAGACTCTAGCATCAACCTAAGGAGCATAATGGCCTTCCAAGACTCTAGCATCAACCTAAGGAGCATAGTGGCCTTCCAAGACTCTAGCATCAACCTAAGGAGCATAATGGCCTTCCAAGACTTGTGCTCCAGACCCGTCACCAGCTTCATTGCCCTTTTGGACCTGCTCCAGCACCTCAATGCCCTTCTTGGAGTGAGGGGCCCAAAACTGAACCCATTATTTGAGGTGAGGCCTCAAGATGCTGGTTGAAATGCAGCTGGCACAGGGATGGGTAAGGGCTACGTGGGCTTTGTGTCAATAGTGGTGGGGCTGCAGGTGCCATGCCTGGCTCACCACAACATCCCCATCCAGAGCCCTGTGGAGACTCAAAGTTCCTCCTTTCCCTTTGGCTTTTACAAGCTGTTTTTCTATTACCCCCTGTGCAGCAGGGGTGATGCTGGAACATATAGAATACAGCTTCCTCCTCTACTCATCGAACTTTTGTTCTCTAACTGTTCAGTAGCTAATAATAACAGGCTCTTGGAGCTGTTGTCCCTTTATTTTTGCTTTGTGGTGTAGCTTTACTCTTTACATGATGTATACCTTAAACAGCACCTTGGATAAAAGCAGAATGCTTCTAATTCTGTATTATGGGATTATTATCAACTGGTATGAATTAATGATGCTTATAGATATAGTCCCATTGAAATCCTTGGTACTGCACATTAACCTGGTAGCTGAGCCATAAAATGTGTTGCAGATTAAAAATCAGCTGCCGGGACTTGCAGGGTTTTCAAAACCTTTGTGTGATACAGAATCATAGAATTGTTTCATCTGGAAAAGACCTCTAAGATCATCAAGTCCAACCATCAACACCACCATGGCCACTAAACCATGTCCTGAAGTGCCATGTCCACACATTTCTTGAACACCTCCAGGGATGGTGACTCCACCACCTCCCTGGGCAGCCTGTTCCAATGCTTGACCACTCTTTCAGTAAAGAAATTGTTCCTAGTATCCAACCTAAACCTCCCCTGGCACAATTTCAGGGCATATACGTGGTGCAAAAGGGTTCTGAAAATCTCAGAAAGAAGTGTTAGCACTTTTATAGAATCATAGAATTGTTGCTGTTGTGGAAGACCTCTAAGATCATTGAGTCCGTGAGGTGGGGGCAATGCATTGGTACAGGAGACCTGTCACTTGGCTCGAGGTCTGGGTGGGTGTTAAAATGCACAGAAGCTTTTTTAGCAGAATTCAGCTCTCTCTCCTGGTCAGCCTATATTTTGTCTGTTGGGAAAATCTCAGAGTTTGGAGGTGTTGGCAGTGTTTGAGCCTCTCCCTGTGTGTGATCTCTGCTATCTCTGGATGTTGCTGTATTGCACAGCAGAATAAACCTTGGCAACAGATGGAACCCCTCTGTTGTGAGGACAGGCTCAGAGAGTTTGGGTTGTTCATCCTGGAGAAAAGAAAGCTCCTGGGAGAGCTTCTGGTGGCCTTTTAGGGGCTGAGAAGAAAGCTGGGGACAGACTATTTAGCAGAACCTATTGTGATAGGACAAGGGGTGATAGTTTAAACTAAAAGAGGGAAACTGAGACTAGAGAGAAAAGAAATGTTTCGCACTGAGGGTGATGAGACCCTGCCCCATCCTTTGAAGCATTTTGGGTCAGGTTATTTGGGGTTCTGAGCAACCTCCTCTAGTTGCAGATGTCCCTGCTGACTGCAGGGGGTTGGATTAGATGACCTTGAAAAGTCCCTTCCACCCCAAAACATTCTGTCATTCTCCTAGTTTCACTTTTTACACCATTTCTCTGCAAGCGTGAAATCCATCCCTTTCCCATGAACTGCCTGGTCCTACTGCTTGTTACTTGGGAGTATCCTTGTCCTAGCACTCACCTGGGAGAAGAGACTGACCTTAACTTCACTCCTAATTCCTTTCAGGGAGTTGTAAAGAGCCAGAAGTTCTCCCCTCAATCTCCTTTTCTCTAAGTTAAACAACCCCAGTTCCCTTAGCTGCTGCTCAGGAGACCTGTGCTCATAGTAGCTGGTAGAAGTTTTGTGTGCTTCTGCAGGACTGCATCTGAGCTGCTCTTGAGGCAGTATGAAGCCATCACTGTCACCTCTTGGGCTGCAGTGATTCAGAACACAAATCCAGCCTCCCTCCTTCCCTGTGTGATGAAATCTCCTGGCAAGTTAGAATGGCAGAACTTGTGAGGTTGGAAGAGACCTTTCGGATCATCAGTCCAGCTGCTCAACTAGAGCTCACAATCCCACCACTACTGCTGAGCTACTACCACTCAGTTAAGTTTACACAAACATTAAGGCTGTTGGGTTTGTGCAAGCAGAATAAAACACTGTGCATACCTGTAGTATGTATGATGGTGCAATGCCCCATTTAATGGGCAAGGAGAGCATGTTGCCCACTGCCTGGGGAGCTTCAGTGCTCTCCCACCCTCTTGAGAAATTAATGACTGGCATCTACTTTATTTGCATACTTAATTAGGATAAAGGCTAGTAATTAGGTTTCTTCTTCTTGATGCTCTTAGAGCTCCAGACTTGGCATGCTGGAGTGAAATATCTGTTACAAAGATAGATTAGATGCAATCAAAATATTGCCATGTATATTCATCCCTTCTTGCTTTGGACCACTTCCACTTTGGCTCCATTTGCAAACCTTGCCTCTTAGTTTTGGGCAGCTGAGTTTGTGGACAGGATTGCTGGGCAAAACAGAGCCTTTTGGAATTCTTGCAAAAAGCAAGATTTTTTTGGGAGGTTTTACAACCAAGGTAAAAATACCCAGAAATCTACTCTAAGAACCACCTGTGGAAATGGGCGTGTTGACTTGCTTGGGTTCTGCAGAGAGACCTAGACCATCAATCCAGCTGGATTGTTGCACCAAAGCCAGTTGTAGGAGGTTCAACAAGGTGAAGTGCTGAGTCCTGCATCTGGGTCACAACCCCATATGTTTCAGGCATGAGAAAGAGTGTCTGGAAATTGCCCTGTGGAAAAGAACCTGGGGGTGTTGGTTGACACCTGATGAGCCAGTTTGTGCCCAGGCGGCCAAGGTGGCCACCAGCATTCTGGATTGGATCAGCAATAGTGTGACCAGCAGGACCAGGGTAGTGATTGTCAACACTGGTGTAGCCACATTTTGACTGTGGGGTTCAGTTTTGAGCCCTTCACTCCAAGAAGGACATTGATGTGCTGGAGCACAGAGACATGGTTTAGTAATGACTTGGTAGTGCTGGGTTAATGGTTGGACTCAATGATCATAGAATCAACCAGGCTGGAAGAGACCTCCAAGATCACCCAGTCCAGCCAATCACCCAGCCCTATCCAATCAACCAGACCATGGCACTAAGTGCCTCATCCAGTCTTCTCTTGAACATCTCCAGGGATGGTGTCTCCCCCACCTCCCTGGGCAGCCCATTCCAATGGGCAATCTCTCTCTCTGTGAAGAACTTCCTCCTAACATCCAGCCTATACCTCCCCTGGCACAGTTTGAGACTGTGTCCTCTTGTTCTGCTGCTGGTTGCCTGGGAGAAGAGACCAACCCCCACCTGGCTACAACCTCCCTTCAGGTAGTTGTAGACAGCAATGAGGTCTCCCCTGAGCCTCCTCTTCTCCAGGCTAAACAACCCCAGCTCCCTCAGCCTCTCCTCATAGGGTTTGTGTTCCAGGCCCCTCACCAGCTTTGTCACCCTGCTTTGGACGCATTCCAGTACCTGGAGATACCTGGAACTGGATCTTGGAGGTCTTTTCAAGCCTTAATGATTCATGATGGCAGGGGCCACAGGGCTGGAGAAGGAGTCACCCAAAGTGGGACAGATCCTGAAATGCAGTGCTGCATCTGCCCTGGTGGAAGCTGCAGGTGCTCAGATGCAGCTGGTGGGGTTTTTGGGGAAAGCCTCCTGTTTTGGGGTGAAGTATCTGAAGGGGGCCCAGAAGAAAGCTGGGAATGGACTTCTCACAAGGGCTTGTGATAGGATGAGAGCAAATGGATTGAAGATGGGAGATTTAGACTGGAGATTAGAAAGAAATTATTTACAGTGAGGGGGGTGAGACACTGGAACAGGTTGCTCAGAGAGGTCATGGATGGCCCCTCTCTGGAGGTGTTCAAGGCCAGGTTGGATGAGGTGTGGAGAAATTTGGGTCTAGTAGGAGGTGTCCCTGCCCATGGTAGGGGGGGTTGGAACTAGAAAATCTTTAAGGTCCCCACTCAAACCATTCTATAGAGTTGGGTGGGATGTGGGTGCACGCTGGAGGTATTTGGGAGCCTAGTGGGACCATGATGCTAGTGTCTGGCTCTGGACCAGGCTGGTTCTGGTTAAAGGAGACTGCTGAAGATGGTTGTTCATGGGTGTGTAATTGCTCTGCACCCTCCAGGTGTTTCATTTCTTGTTTTCCCTTTTTCCCAACCCCCGTCTTGCCTTCCAAGTTGGTGTTTATTTTAAATGAAGTGAGCTTCTCTTCAAACAAACCCAAGCCATGGATGCTATAATTAGCAGGATGCAGTAATTTTTCTTCAAGCATAATTGGAAGGTTTACCATTTAGAGGATAATACTTAAACTATCCTATTTTATGGCTCATTTGCCAGAAAATGCCTGTGAAGCTACAGCTTTATCAGCCCTTATCAACGGGGAAAGAGTGTCAAAGCAGGGAGGTTCTCCTATATGGTGTTAAACTGTGCTGCTGCTGTGGTGAAATCTCATTTTCCTAACTTATGTGAACTGCACAGTCTGCCCCTAGCCTTTGGTGAGAACCAGCTGCTGAAGCACTCCTGAGAAAGACCCTCTGCAGGGGCTGAGGATTCCCATCTTTTCTTCCTGGGGCTAGTTTCATGCGGAGGTAATTTTGGGTGGATCATAGGATCATTGAATGGTTTAGGTTGGAAGGAAACTTCAAGATGATCTAGTTCCAACTCCTGTACCATGGTCAAAACCATACTACTAAACCAGGCTGCTCAAGGACTGATCCAACCTGGCCTTGAATGCTTTCAGGCTTGGAGCCTCCACAGCTTCTTTGGCAGCTTGTTCCAGTGCCTTGCCACCCTCATGGAGAAGAATTTCTTCCTGATGTCTAACGTCAATCAAGCTTCTTCCAGTTTGAAGCCACTATACCTTATCCTATCACCACATACCTTTGTAAAAAAGTCCCTCTCCATCTCTCCTGTAACCCCCTTCAAACTCTGGAAGGCTGTCAGGTTTCCCTGGACACTTCTTCAGGCTGAACAACCCCAGCTTTATCAGCTTGTCTTCATAGGAGGGGTTCTCAAGCCCCTCAGTCATCTGCCTCAACTCCTGGCCCTTCTTGTGTTGGGGGCTCAGAGCTGGATGCTGTACTTCAGGTGGGGTCTCAGCAGAGCAGAGGGGCAGAATCTCCTCCCTCCACCTGCTGCCCATGCTGCTGGGGATCAGCCCAGGACATGGTTGGGTCAGGGCTGTAAGTGCATGTTGCCAGCTCACGTTGAGCTTCTCATAAACCAGCACCCCAAGCCCTTCTCCTCAAGACTGCTCTCTATTCATTGTCCACTCCACATGGATTTGTGGTTGCTGAATCACCTCCTGGAGCTGGACATTGCAGGCACAGCTAAGGATAGGCAGTCCAGGACAGTAGGACTGAGGTACCCTCAGTAAGTTTGTTGGTGACACCAAGCTGTGTGGTGTGGTCAGCATGCTGGAGGGAAGGGATGCCATCCAGAGGAACCTGGTCAGGATTGAGAGGTGGACCAATACCTCCTGAAGTTAAACAAAGTGCAGCTGGATCAGGGTTGCCTGCAATGCCCAGCTCCAGGAGGTGATTCAGCCCTAACCACAGCTGAAGCAAGACCATTCGGGTGCCCACAGTGTTGCACTGAGCTGCTCAGCTCACTGGACAGACTTGGTTACCCTGTCTAAGGAACCAAAATGAAATATACTTGATGGGGTTTCTTGGTGTAGCTTCTCCTCCTTTTTGCTGAAGGCACTTTCATTGCTCTGCTTCCTCCTCACTGAGCTGCAAGGTGGAAGGAGATGCTAATGGTGCTGGCCAAAATCCAGTAATGTTGGCCCAGTAGGCATCAATGCTGGTCAATATGTAAAGGGTGGAAACAAGAGAATGGGGCCAGACACTTTCCAGTGGTGCCCAGTGACAGGACAAAGGGCAACAAGCACAAACTGGAACCCAGGAGGTTCCATCTGAACAAGAGGAGAAACTTAGTTGCTGTGTGGGTGCTGAAGCCCTGGAGCAGGGTGCCCAGAGAGGCTGTGGAGTCTCTTTCTCTGGAGAGATTTCAATCCCACTTGGCCACTGTGATCCTGGGCAACCTGCTGTGGGTGACCCTGCTTTAGGAGGGTGGTTGGGCTGGGTGATCTGCAGAGGTTCCTTCCAACCCCCACCGTACTGGGGTTCTGTGAAAGCACCTCTTGGCTGCCTGGGGCAAGTTGTGACTCAGCACCCTGGAATCTGTTCTTGAATATGTTCTAGTGGAGCAGAAACAAGTCCTGATATTTCTCATGGTGGGTGTTACAAAGTCTTGAGCTGCTGTCTTTGATGTGGAAGGTTCTGCAGTGCTCTGCTAATGCCAAGAGAGTCCCATCACTGCAGCTGAAAATTTCTTGTGGATCATCTTGAGCACTGTAACCATTCTGTGTCTTGGTGGGCACCAAGATGCTTGTCTTCTGCAGGGTCTGTTTGCTGAAAACACACTTCTGGGTTTGGAAGTTTCTCTTGGAATGTGATCAGAGTCATTAACTTTTAATCCATTTTATTTTGGATGCTTTTCTGGCTTCAGCTAAAATTTATGAAGTGCTGTGGCCTTGGTGAATATCAGTAGGTAGCCTGTTAGACACAGACTCAGAATTTACAGTTAGGATGATTTCGGGGGGTGGAAAAAGAATTTGAAATATGTAATTTCACATTGAACTAAGCTTCACAATGAGGAGGGAAAAGGCTCCTATCCCAAATGAAACCTGGATTTTTTTTTTCCCCTTGGGTTGCCTGAAACTTTTAATTAAAAGATGGTGTTTATACTGTGTAGTAAAAAAGCCTGAAATATTGGAGCAGAGGGTGGGAGGCTCCAGTTTTCTGCTCCTGGAGCATGGCTGTGTCTGCCACTCTTCCTTAACTCACTGAGAACCACCTAAATTTAAGCCAGGCAGATGTCCTCCTACTTCTCCCTGCAAAGCTATTCTAGAATCACAGAATGGTAGGGGTTTGAAGAGACCTCTAGAGATCAAGACCACCCCCTCTGCCAAAGCAGGGCCACCTAGGGCAGGTCACACAGGAGTGCATCCAGGTGGTTCTTTAAAGTCTCCAGGCCTCCAGGACGCTCACAGGAAAGAGTATCCTTTTGTGTCCATTGCCCCTTGGCCTATTACAGGACACCACTGGAAAGAGACTGGCCCCTTTTTGACACCCAACTCTCAGATATTTATAGGCATTAAAAAGATCTTGAGACTCTCAAGTCTTCTGCACACTAAACAGCCTCAGGTCTCTCAGCCTTCCCTCAGACAGATGTTCCAGTCCCCTCACCATCCTTGTAGCCTCCATTGGACACTCTCTAGCATATCCCTATGCCTCTTGAACTGGGGAGCCCAGGACTGGATACAGTGCTCCAGATATGGCCTTGCCAGGGTAGAGTATGGGTGTAGGACAACCTCCCTTGACCTGCTGACTTTCTTGACTGGTTCTCCTCCTCTCTACAAAGCTCTTCTAGACTTTCTCCTTTTGGTCATTAAGAACTTGATCAGCTTCCAGACTGAATGTGTTTCTAACCATCTTATCCTGGTGTTTCTCCCTTACTAACATTGTCTTGCAGGCCTACATAATTGTCTTTTCCCCTCTTCTTTTGCTGGCTGCCTTTTGCAAGGATGGGGGAACCAACCCTGAGGTTTCCCCTTAGGTCCAAGTACTCCTCTTGATCCTCCCTCATGCACCAGGTTCAGTGTACCTTTTTAGGTTTGTAGTCTGGATTGAACAGTATCCTAGGCTGGCTTCTACCAATGCTTTGATGTCCTATTCCACCAGAGCTGTTGGAAGTCTCTCTCCAAGTGCAGTTCATGTAAAAATTTTCTTAAACATGTGCTTTGGTTTCTTGTGTAAAACTTAACAGTGTGAGGTTCTCTTTCCCCTCTGTTCTGCCCTAGTGAGGCCACAAATGGAGTATTGTGTCCATTTCTGGGCTCCCCAGTTCAAGAGACAGGAAGTTACTGGATAGAGTCCAATGGAAGCTACAAAGATGCTGAGGGTCCAGGAGCATCTCTGTGAGGAGGAAAGGCTGAGAGACCTGGGGCTGTTGAGCCTGGAGAAGAGCAGCCTGAGAGAGGATCTGAACAATGCTCAGCAGGAGCTAAAGGGTGGGGGCAAGAGGATGGGGCCAGACTCTTGCCAGTGGTGCCCAGTGACGGGACAAGGGGGAACAGGCACAAGCTGGAACCCAGGAGGTTCTACCTGAATACAAGAAACAACCTTTTTGCTGTGAGGGTGGTGAAGCCCTGGAGCAGGTTGCCCAGAGAGTCTTCTTCTCTGGAGAGTTTCCACCCGGACATTGTGATCCTGGGCAGCCTGCTGTGGGTGATTTTGCTTTAGCAGGGAGACTGGACTAGATCTCCAGAGGTCCTTTCCAACCCCCACCATTCTGTGTCTCTGTGATTCTGTTTTGTCCTTAACTTGACTCCTTTCTCCCACCCTGTGCCCAGACACTTTGATACCTCAGTTTACTGCAGGATGTACCTGAGAATGCACCACTGCCTTCTCTTTTGTGAGGTGCATATGGTACCCTGCTGCTGAGGACTCAGAGAATGTTTTGAGTTGGAAGGGACCTTTAAAGGTCATCTAGTCCAACCTCCTTGCAGTGAACAGGGCTAGACCAGGCTGCTTGGGAGGAAATCATCCTCACTGGGTTTTGGCATACACTGCTTGTACTAGCGACACAGCTTGAGTGCCACCTCCTTGGGAGGTTTAGGAAATTGAAACAGACTGGAAGACTCTTTAGTACCAAAACCCCATCTCTGACACCAGAAATCAACTTCTGCACAGGGGGTGAAGCAATGCTCTAGGCCTTGTGTTGGCCCTTTGGGATGAGCAACACCCATCCTGAGAGAACTTGCTTGACCCACACCTGTTTATTAGCTCAGCGGGAGGAAAGAATTGCCAAGAACGTGGACAGGAGGTGGTGGAGCAATCCTGTTTTATCTCTCTGGAAATAATGAAGCCAGGAACATTTCCTCCTTCTTGATGGTTTAAATTTACTGAAGTGAATAATTTTACAGCATCAGAGTGAAATGTGAGGGGAACAAACCTACGTTATCGACATTTTTTTTTTTAGCTGGAGCGGTGCAAGGAACATTACTTAGAGTTCTACCATGCTAAACTCTAATCCCTGGAGATGTCTTTGTTGATGCATAAGCTGTGACCTAAAATATTGACTTTATGAAGTAATTGAATCCCAGAATCATGTTTCAGATGAAAAGCACTTGACAAATGACTATAGGAAGGAGCTGAGCCCAAAGGTCTGAGTATGTCTGTAATGGGATTTACTTTTCTTGACTCCCATCAGCTTCTCTGGAGAAAAGACCACCAGGCAACCCTGCTACAGCCTTGGGATGAATTATGGGGCAAGAAGACAGAAGTATCAATTTTTTGTCCTTGTTTTCACTGGGAGGAGAACAGATCCTTCTGACTCAGAGGTAGAGATAGAGCATCACATAGCAGGGGTGGGTGAACATTTTGGGACAGGAGGGCATGATAGGTGTTTGCAGAATGGTGGGGGTTGGAAAGCACCTCTGGGCATCATCTAGTCCAACCTCCCTGCTAAAGCAGGGGCATCCCCAGCAGCTTGCCCAGGATCACAACGTCCAGGTGGCTTTGGAATCTCTCCAGAGAAGGAGACTCCACAACCTCCCTGGGCAGCCTGCTCCAGGGCTCCAACACCCTCACACCAAAGAGGCTTTTGAGGATGCTAATCTTGCTGTCTGAAGTATCTTGATTTGCTTTCATCCATGGGTGATAATATCTAGTTTCTGCACCAAACCTGAGTGTCAGGGGAAGTCCTGACTCCAAGTCTCTTCTACACCTTTAGGTGTGACAATGCTCTTCTCGTGTCATCCTACTGCTCAGAGAAAGGAAGAGTGGGGATCCAAATGGGGAGATGATGCAAAGCCAAGGGACTGTGGTGGGACTCTGACAGTAATGTCAGACCTCACCTCTGAACCATTTCTCTGGTGCCCAGACATGGCTGGGGCTGAAGAAATGTGAAGGCAAGATGCAGGAGAACTTGTGCAGCTTTTGCTGAGTAAAGATTTTTATGCTCAACGCAAGTTCCCTTGTTTTCTCTGCTCTTCAAAACAAATTTCCCTTGTTAATTTAAGAGGGAATAATTATGCCATTATTTGAAATGGCTCAATTTAAACAAGGCTTTCTTTCTGACTTACAAATGGTTGCCTTGCTCAGCCCACAGTGACTGTTTTTCTTACCTTAACCTCGCTGCTTTCTTTACTCAACCGTTTTGCATAATGTCATAATAAGCATTTAAATAACTGTGAAGGTTCCATCAGTTCTTGCTTTCATGCCTCGCTGTCACCATGGCAACATTTCTCTATTTTACCTTTTTTTTGGTGATGTTGTTAGATTGGAGTTTCTCAGTCCAGTCACTTTAAGACTGAGTTGGATTCTCCGCTCATTTGCACGTGATGTTGAAAAGTGTTGCTTTTGCTGCCAGGCTCTGATGATTATTTTCACTGCTGGCTGTTGGTGAGGACACTTTGGGCTGAGACACTCAGTTTGGGTGATGTGATGGAGGATGGTGGAATACACAGTGCAAATTACTGGGGTTTGCAATACCAGCTTGAAATAAGGGTGAGTGTAGTTGAGTTCAACTAAAGTTTGCTTTGCAAAGTGCTCTCATTTTGGTTTTGCCTTGAGGATATGACACACAAAGTCCCTTGCAGAAAAGAACTGTGAGGATATTTTTGTCAAGGTGCTTGTTTAAAATTAATCTTATTATTGATTTTTACTAACAGTAATTAATCTTACTACCCTATTTTCTATAGCCATAAAGGCCAATGGTCTCCTGGGATGCCTTAAGAAAAGTGTGGCCAGCACGTTAAGGGAGGTTCTCCTCCCACACTATTCTGGAGTACTGGGTCCAGTTCAGGGCTCCCCAGTTCAAGAGACAGGGAACTACTGGGGAGAATCCAGTGGAGGCTGCAAAGATGCTGAGGGTACTGGAAGCTCTCTGTGAGGAGGAAAGGCCTGGAGAAGAGCAGATGGGGGCGTTCTGACCAGTGTGAAGAGTGGGGGCAAGAGGATGGGGCCAGGCTCTTGTCAGTGGTGCCCTGTGACAGGACAAGGGGCAACAGGTGCAAACTGGAACCCAAGAGGTTTCATCCAAACAGGAGAAGAAAATTCTTTGGTGTGAAGGTGCTGGAGCCCTGGAGCAGGCTGCCCAGAGAGGTTGTGCAATCTCCTTCTCTGGAGAGATTCCAAAGCCACCTGGACATTGTGATCCTGGGCAAGCTGCTGGGGGTGCCCCTGCTTTAGCAGGAAGGTTGGACTGGATGTCCAGAGGTCCCTTCCAACCTCCACTGTGTTGGGATTCTTTGAATTCTCCTTTAAAAATGTCTACCTTACAGCCTCATAAGGCAGGACGGTACATATAGATCTGACAGACCCAGGCTATGGGCTGTGTAAACAGCTAAACTTCATTAAAATTGCTAAAATGAATCTGGGAAGGACTTATTGAAAGGGACTATCTGCCATTGGTGTGAAGTTCCAGCATGTCCGGGGACATAATCTTTCCTGGCAAAGCAGGATTGAACAGAAGGTAGCGGTGGAGGCTTGCGGTTCGTGCCAATCTGCCTTTCCATCTGGAAGGAGGTGCTCCTGATGAAAATAAAATGGCAAATGAAAGGATTCCAGAGAGGCTGCTAATTTTTTTTTTTCCTTTTTTCCCCTTCCCCCCTCCCAAATAGAGCAGGCTGACAGGGTGCCACTTGGGAGCAGCACAACAGCGAAGTGACACAGATGGAGCATAAGGCAGAAGAAATGCCTAAACAAACAGGACAACAGAAGCTGCTGGCATTTTATTGCTATTTATTTATAAGGCTACTCAGAAATGCACTGTTGGGGGCTTGTGGTGACTCACAAACTGCCATGGTTAGTTTTGCCCAGGACTTGTGGAAGCAGGTGTGGGATCATGTACTTGAACAGGTTGCTCAGAAGTTGTGGAGGATCCAAGCCTGGAAGTGTTCAAAGCCAGGCTGGATGTAGTCTTCAGCAAGCTGGTCTAGTAGAAGGTCACCTTGCCCGTAACAGGTTGGAGCTAGATGAAGGACATTCAGCTGTTGGAGATGGTCCAGAGGAGGGCTATGAATATGATCAGAGGGCTGGAGCACCTCCTGTGTGGGGACAGGCTGTGAGAGCTGGGACTGTTCAGCCTGGAGAAGAGAAGGGTCTGGGCAGACCTTAGAGCAGCCTTCTAGTACCCAAAGGGAGCCTACAGGAAAGCTGTACAAGGGCTTGTAGTAATAAGATGAGAGGTAATGGATTTAAGCTTGAGGAGGGGAGATTTGGACTGGATGGGCCAATGCCACTGGGTGGCAAGACCACTGGAACAGGTTGCCCAGGGACGTTGTGGATCCCCATTCCCTGGAGGTGTTCAAGGCCAGGTTGGATGAGGTCTTGAGCAACCTGGTCTAGTGGAAGGTGTCCCTGCCCATGTCAGGGGGGTTGGAACTAGATGATCTTCAGGGTCCCTTCCAACTGAAGACATTCTGTGATTTTTGTGAGGAGAGAGTTCCAGAGAATTTCTGCTTGTAGATCTCTGTGCAGGAGAAACAGGAAGGTTATAATTTTGTTTCATGCTGACTTTGCCCCAACCGCTTGGTTGAAGCAAACACTGTGTGGCCTTTGTGTGGTGAAAAGCAGTAATCCCATCTCCTTTGCACTGTCCCTGAAGGTGTTAAAAAGTACATGAATGTGGCTTAATGTCTGTGGTGGTCTTAGGTTGGTGGCTGGACTTGATGATCTTGGGGGTCTTTTCCAGCTGAAACAATTCTGTACAATTCATGAGTCTGTGAAATGAATTTGTGAAGAGTTGGTATGCCTTGGTTTTGGGAGTGGTCTCCATGTGTGCTGATGCAGGGAGGGCTGTGTAACGAAGAAGCAAACTCTGGGGTTTTCTTATTTGTCAGACTTATGTCTCGAATGTTGAAATTGAGTCAAGGAAGAGGAGTGGTCCCACTGAAGGCAGAAATTGCTGGTGGAAGAAAATGACAAAGGATTCATGAAAGCAGCTAAAGCTGAGTAGGTCCATTCAGACTTTTTGGCCAGTTTTTCACTTTCACAAGCAAGGAGAAACTCTTGTCCGGTGTTTTTCTCTTCTGATTACAGCCCTTGCAATGCTGGAGCCCCTGATTAATGGTCCCTGCAGCAGCTCTTCCTTTCTTTGTGCTCAACATGTCATGGGCTTGTTTGGAGCCAGTGATGCTATTTAGGAAATATATTTTTATGGTTAAGGTGCAATTTGAAGAATTCTCATGGTCCCAAGTTGTGGTTGGGACCATTAGTTTCTGATGAAGGAAAGGAACTGTTGTTGAGGTGAAAACAGAAGTGCTGAGAAAAAAACATTCTCATCAAGGCCTCCTGAGGAGGAAAATGCCTGAATCAGCTGGTCCTCATCATTCTGCTGAAATCAGATTCATTGATTTAGCTGACTATGAAACCAGACAAATGCTTCTCAAAGCAAGTTTAAGAGGATCTTTATGCTTGTGGCTGTGCCTGTTTCCATCCTCACAAGGAGGAATGGATGTCTTCTACCTCCCTGGGCAGCCTGTTCCAATGCCTGAGAACCCTTTCTGTGAAGAAATTTTTCCCAATATCCACACTGAACGTCCCCTGGCACAATTTGAGGCTGTTTCTTCTTGTCCTGTCAGTTGTTGCCTGTCAGAAGAGAATGATCCCCACCTTGCTCCAACCTCCTTTAAGGTAGTTATAAAAAGCTAGAAGGTCTCCCCTTAGACTCCTCTTCTGAAGACTAAACCTCAGTTCCCTTAACTGTTCCTCTGAACTCTTGTGTTCAAGGCCCTTCACCAGCTTAGTTGCTCTTCTTTGGACATGCTCCAGCACCTTAATGTCCTTGTTGAGGTGCTGACTCTTGCTCATATCTGAGATGGTGTCTGAAGCAAAAGAAGGAAAATGTCTTCAGTTACTTCTTTTTTTATGCTTATCCATATCCAAGTCTCTTACATGTTAGTACCTAGAAAGGATGGAGTGAAGTGACAATGGAAGGATGGAGCAAGCTGGCAATGTTTTCCAGTCAATGGAACTGGTAAGGGAAATCTCTTTGTACTCTCCAGAAGTGCTTTGATATGATTTCAACAGTCTCACCCTTCTTCAGAAGGTAAGAAATCATTGTGCTGGAACGGTAAACATGTTAACGGTCAGGCTCTGTCCCCTGACACCATTGCTGTTTCCCCTCTTATCTCCTGTTTCCTGGGTGACACAGAAATGAGAAGCTGACAGATGGCTGCAGATGACATGGAGATACTATTTGCATTCATTTCAGTTGAAGCACATCCCCTTCTGTCGTGTTTGTTGTCCTTCAGAGAGCTCCCACAGCTTCTGAACATCCGTGAGGTGGGCTCTACCTTTGTCTGGTGCAGCTGAACCCACACACGTCGGTCTAGTGTCCATGTAACAGTGCTAAAGCTCTCTACTTAGAGAGTCCTTCATTTCTTGTTCAGCCCAAGGGATGCAGGTGAAGAGAGATTTCATCTCCATGTGCTCTGGAAAGCTTTTTCAATGTTGTATTTTAAAGAAGGATGGCTCCAAAGAACCCAGAGCACAGCAAAGGCATGGCAAAGCTGCTCAGCTCTGTGCATTCCAAACAAGCTCAGCTGGGACACTCTCCTGGCTTGTCCAGATTCACACACAAACTTGCACCTTTCCATTTCTTTGGCAAAGACACAAACTGTGGATGTCCATCTTTAAGCTCAAGCATGTGGCATGCATTCTCCATGTGCTCCTTTTCAATGCTGAATTGTTTTAAAAAGAGTCTCCTTGCTGGGCTTTCTGTCTCCCATCCTGGAACTTCTCTCTTTCTGCTCCAGCTTGCCTCTCAGATTTGGGGAAGGGAGCAGTTTGTTCAAACCCAGAATCCTCAGTTAGAAGAACAAGAGTCTTTGGAGGGAACTGTCCTGTCTGAGAACTACTTGTCCACCTTCTTAGCTGCTGTGGAAGAAACCTCAGCCATGGTGGATGCTTGGGCCTACAGGTTAGGGAGGAACACCAAAGGGTGACTGCAGTGGGGGCATTACAGTGTTGCATTATCTCAACAGCCAGTCAAACTCAGGAGTTTTTTTTTGTGTTTAAAGTGGAATCAGCACTTGGAGGTTCAGGTGATAATTGGAAGAAGAAAAACCAGAAGTGTTTTTCAGTTCAGTGCTGCTGTTCCTGGCCTCAATCAGGTACCACCTAAAGGGTCTTGTTGCCAGAGGAGGTGGGATGAGCAGGTGGGGATGTGTCCCTGAGCCACAGAGTGAGCTCACCTGGACCTGCAGCAGCAGTTGAGCTGGCCCATCCTGATGAGTCCACAAGAGTGGCACAGGGCACACTGGTGATGCTCAGAAAGAGCCCAGATGGTGCCTTCAAGGCTGACAAGTGCCTCTTGATGCCACACAATGCTTCTCAACTTTTTTCAAAGTGTCCTCTCCTCACCCAGTAGCACCGGTAGCACCGGTCCTGTCACAGCACTGTCCAAGCAGGCACTGTGCCCATTGCTGGGGCAGCACCAGGTAAACACCAGTTGGCTCTTGGGACCCCAATGGTTACAGTGGGGAGCCGTGGTGCTGGAAGGGCACTGAGGACTCTTTCCAGTATGTCTCTCTTGTACTGGGGAGCCCAGACCTGGCACAGCACTGCAGGCATGGCCCCACCAATGCTGAGCAGAGGGGACTGGTCATGTCCTGCCAGCAGCTGGCTGGCTTTGGGCAAGGGCACCTTGGTGGCAACTGGTCCAGTTGGTGTCCACCAGGACCCTAGGACCTTTCCTGCCAACGCTGGTTTCCAGCAGCTTTCACAAGTTGCCTTCAGTCACCAACAAGTGTGAATGTGTTCCAGGATCATTCGTGCCCCTACTGGTGCCATCTGCAGCGTGTCCCTCCCTCTTTTCTCAGCTCTCCTGTGCCAGATGAACAAGCTAGGGCAGTCTGAGACGGTCTGAGGCACGGAATGACTTTAAGCTGGAAGAGGGGAGATTTAGGCTGGAGATTAGGAAGAAATTCTTTACGGTGAGGGTGGTGAGACACTTGAACAGGTTGCCCATGGAAGGTATGGATGGCCCCTCCCTGGAGGTGTTCAAGGCCAGGTTGGACAAGGCCTTGAGCAACCTGGTCCACTGGAATGTGTCCCTGCCCATGGCAGGGGTGTTGGAACTACATGTTCTTAAAGATCTCTTCTGACCCAAACCATTCTATGATTCTGTGTGTCTGCACTGGGAGGTTTGTATGTGCCAAGGTGCTCTGTGCCTTCCCTTGCAGGAATCCCATTTCCTGGCATGAAGGTGGAAATGAAAACACAAGCTGAATGAATAGAGATGGACACTTGGGCACAGCACATCTGTGATTCCCCTTAGAGGTGCTCAGTGTGTCTGGTTAATTCATCCAGCCTGGTGTAAACTGACAGTGCAGCTTTGCTGCAACATGCTGTGTGGTAGTTCACTGTCCACCAGGCAGTCATGTTGAATATGTATGATGGTAATTGCACCACTTCTCCATCTAGGGACTTCCTGTGTTTCACAGCAGTGATATGCAACTAGCTCTTATTGCTTCTGCTCACTCAAAGACTTGTTTTGAAAGAGCAAGAAGAAATGCTGTTGGTCTGGATCAGACCTAAAGCCAGGTGATGCTCTGTGTGTGGTAACCTTAAGGTCAAGGGCTGAACCCTAAGAAGCAGGAAGAGACCTGGAACCACTGGAGAGAGTCCAACAGAGGCTCCAGAGATGCTGAGGGGTCTGGAGCAGCTCTGTGAAGAGGAAAGGCTGAGAGACCTGGGGCTGTTGAGCCTGGAGAAGAGCAGCCTGAGAGGGAATCTGATCAATACTCAGCAAAAGCTAAAGGGTAGGGGGAAAGATGATGTGGCCAGACTCTTGTCAGTGGTGCCCAGTGACAGGAGAAGGGGGAACAGGCACAAGCTGGGACCCAGGAGGTTTCATCTGAATGTAATGACAATATTCTTTTCTGTGAGGGTGGCAGAACCTTGGAGAAGGCTGCCCAGAGAGGTTGTGGAGTGTCCTTCTCAGGAGAGATGCCAAAGCCACCTGGACTTGGTGATCCTGTGGGTCTTTTCCAACCTGAATGTTTCTGTGGTTCTGTGACATTGTGATCCCAGGCAAGCTGCTGTGGGTGATCCTTCTTTAGCAGGGGGATTGATCTCACTGGTCTCCAGAGGTCCCTCCCAACCCCTACCTGTCTGTAATTCTGTGAAAAGACATGTGGGTGTTCCCTGTCTTACACCTTCTCACTTCATTGCCCATGCCTGGACAGTGTTTGCTGCTCTATTTGCTTCTAGCAAGTATTTTTTTTCCCCCCACTCTATACAAATTATTTTCTGCAAGGTGCTTGCTCCTTTTTTTAACAAATCAAAGAGGTCACAGAGAACTGTGAAACGAGTCTGAGCAGTGCCTGTATCACCACCTGTGCCTGTACATCACGTCCTGCGCTGATGAAGCCCTTGGTAGTTATCACAACACTTTGCACAACTTTACTGCATGGATGTTCTCCCTTATACGGCTGGGAAATTTCCTTCTTGGGAGCTGCAAAACATTTCCCATCCTGGCTTTGCATGCACTTGGGTAAGGTTTGCAGAGAGAGTGTTGGTGTCATCTAATAAATTAAATTGGTTATTAAATTAAAGGGAAGGGAGAAGATTCTGCATTGTTAAAGCTGCAGTTAAGAGAGCTAAAGCTCCCTGACAGGAGCCCAGAACTGGACGCAGTACTCCAGCTGTGTCCTCAGTAGGGCAGAGTAGAACTTCCCCTGACCTTCTGTCCACAGTCTTCTTAATGCACCCACTTGAAGTTATGTATTTGAAGGGAGCTGTGTACTCAAAGCAGACAGGTTTAGAGGTTTGATGGAGGAGGATGAGCTTGCAGAGGTTTGAGCAGGGTGTGCAAGGAATGGAGAAGAATATAAAACAACATATCAGCTGGGAGATGCATCTTTGAAAGCATGGAATTAGCTTTGCTGCAGAAGCTGGCAGATGGTGGTGGAGCTGAGCTGTGTGCAGGGTCCATGTTTGCTTCGGGGTGGATACAGGAGGTTTAGGGATTACTTCTTTCCTACAATTTGAAATCCTTGCCAACAAGGAACCATGGAGTAGAGTTTTAATGTTGTTGAGTTCCTCTTCCCTTCCAGCCATTGTTTCTGGAGGGGAGTGAGGGATTGTGGAAAACGCTGATGAGGAAACCATTAAATTATTTTTAATGAATTAGAGCTGTACAGTCATTTTAAAACAAGTTACAAACCCGCTGATCAGCAAATCAAGCCAGTTAGTGCTTTTTTGTTATTGTTTTTGCCTGTGTCTATGAGTTGCAGACACAGACTAACAAGGTTCATTTGCTGATCCGCAGATCTATGCAGTGCTGAAGCAACGTCGCCAAATAAATGAGGGGAACAGGCTCATTAAAATCAACATGTCCTGCTTCTGATAGAGCTTTCATTAATGAAATAAAACCTCAGATGGGGGAATGGTTAACTGGGTTCTCCCTGTGGCTTTGGAAAGTAGTTAAGATGCAAATAATTAGTCTGTGAGCCTTGCTACAGGCAACCCTTTGCTTTGTGATTTTCTTGATGTTTGATGCTTGAAGGGGAAAGAAAAAAATGCCCTTTTCTACTGGTATTTCAGGATGTTACATTTCTGACCTCGGAGCTGACTTGGAAAGCTTCATCTTGTGATCATGGACCTTCTGAGAGGAGGCTGGAGCAGGCAGTGGAGTTGTTTCATTAATCATCGTCAGCATGGTTTGTGGAGGTAAAAAAAAAAAAAATCGGTGCCTTGGCTGGAGGCATCCACCCTCTGCAGTCTGCGTTCAGCTGGTATCTTGAGCACCTTTGATATTCAAACCACCATCCTACAGCAATAACTACCCTTCTCAGAGCTGCGGCTTCAGGAGCCCTGTGCTTGGAATAGTGGAGAATTGTAATGCAGGATCTGCTCCCCATGATTGGGGATGTTGGGGTGGAGGGCCATTTGGGATGAAACTTATAAACTGTCGACGCAGGCTCAAGCTGCAGGACTAGGGCAGGGATTGCCCTTTCTGCTTGGTGCTGCTGAAGCTGCACCTCAAATACTGGGTTAATTTTTGGGCTCCTCACTTCAAAAAGGGCATTGATGTTCTAGAGCATGTCCAGAGAAGGGCAATGAAGCTGATGAAGGGTCTGGAGAACAGGTCTGGTGAAGAGCAACTGGGGTTGTTTAGCCTGGAGAAAAGGAGGCTGAGGGGAGAACTCTTCTGACTCATTACAACTCCCTGAAAGGAGGTGGGGGCCAGGTGGGGGTTGCTTGATTCTCCCAAGGAACAACTGACAGGACGAGAGTAAACAGCCTCAATTGTAGGTTGGACATTAGGAAAAATTTCTTTTCTGAAAGGGTTGTCAAGCTCTGGAATAGGCTGCCCAAGGCAGTGGTGGAGTCCCCATCCCTGGATGAATTTCAAAGCTGTGTAGATGTGTTGGTGGAGGGATATGGTTTAGTGGTAATCTGGAAATATTGTGTTAATGGTTGGACTTGATGATCTTAAAAATCTGTTTCAACCAAAATGATTCTACAGTTCGCTTCTCCCTGCTGCAAGGGTTTGCAGCCCCTGAAGAGAAGCCTGCAAGAAGTAGGTCTGGGCTGGGGCTGATGTAGGTCTCCCTGAGCTTATCAGACCACCTTGTCTGAAATGCTGCTGCGTTTGGCTCCTTGACCTCATGTTTCCATCAGGAGTGGAGGAAAGGCTCTGTTTGCCTAGGACTGCATTATTTTGGGAAGAAGGGGATGATTTGTGCAACTTGCTTCCCTTGATGTCATCACTAATGACTTTCCTCATAGTCCACTTGCAGATTGGCTGAAAACTTTGACTTGGGTAGAGAAGGGATTTTTCCCTCTGGTTTTCATTAGCTAATGAAAATGCCCCTTTGCAGTGGAAGCAATCTACTCTTATTAGTGTCTTAGTTTTCATTGACGTTACTTCAGATCCTTCTGAAACTTAGCCTAGAAGTCAACTTTGGAGTGCAAGTTCAGGACAAGGACTCTGTGGGAGAAGTATGCGTTCAGGTTTCTGCAGTTCTTGACAGCTGGTTCACCTTCACATCCAGTGATAAGATGCTATCAAGGGTACAAATTCATGTTCTGGGTTCAGGTGCTGTGGGCAGGGGCTGGGTGAACTTCTTCATGTAGCGAGAATAAACTAAACCCAATCCTGGAAACTCACAGTGAATCCGACAGTGCTGAATAACCTCTTCACAGAATCACAGAAACTTTCAGGTTGGAAAAGACCCTCAGGATCACCAAGTCCAACCCAGAACCCTACTCTACAAGGTTCACCCCTAAACTGTATCCCCAAGCACCACATCCAAATGACCTTTAAACACATCCAGGGTTGGTGACTCAACCACCTCCCTGGGCAGCACATTCCGATGCTTGACCACTCTTGCCATGAAAAAAGGTTTCCTAATGTCCAATCTAAACCTACCCAGTTGCAGCTGGAGGCCATTCCCTCTTGTTCTATCACCAATTTCCTGTGAGAAGAGACCAGCAGCAGCCTCTTCTTGCTTGCTTTTTTAAGAAGGACATTGAACTGTAGGAGTGGGTCCAAAGGTGGTCCATGAAGATGATCAGAGAAGAGAAGGCTCCAGGGAGACCTTAGAGTGGCCTTCCAGTACCTGAAGGGGGCCTACAAGAAAGCTGTAGACAGTCTTTTTATGAGGGCTTGTTGTGATAGGACTAGTGGGATTGGATTGAAGCTGAAAGAGGGGAGATTTAGACTGGATATTGGAAAGAAATCTTTTGAGTGAGTGTGGTGAGACACTGCAATAGTTTGCCCAGCGAGGTTGTGGATGCCCCCTCCCTGGAGGTGTTCAAGGCCAGGTTGGTGGAGGCCTTGGGCAACCTGGTCTAGTGTGAGGTGTTCCTGCCCATGGCAGGGGGGTTGGAACCAGATGATCTTTAAGGTCCCTTCTAACCCAAACCATTCTTTGATTCTTTCTTTGAAATGCCATTACAGTTGCTCTATTCATTGTCTGGTTTTGTATGATGAAGAAGCCTCCCAGAAGAAAATGAGTCTCCATCTTTGGAGCTAATTTTGGAATTCAGTTAATGGTGATTGCTGCTCAAAAAGTTACTGGGAAAGTTTAAAACTCATGAATTTTAGAGATAAGTTCTTTCCGAAGTCATTTGATTTGGCCTAATGAAGTGGTTAGTGGAGGATGTTCAGGCAATACCACCATCCCACTACCAGGGCTCTAAGTATGCTGTTTTTTGTCTTGAGAGTGGTGCTATTCTAACATATAATTTTCATTTTTGTGCAGCAAATTATACCCACCCTTTGCAGTTCAATTGAACTTTACAGGGAATATTCCAGCAGGAAATTGTTGAGTTAGAAATAATTTGGGGGTTATGATGGAAGTATCTGATTTGAAATACAGTCCTGTCCCTGACCTCTGCTGAAGGCCTCTTTAAGTTGTCCATTTTGCAGGAATTAGTGTGAGCTCTGCTCATGGCATTGCTACCTTGGCTTCATGAGAGCACTTGAACATCTGTCTCTCAGGATGAAATAGCTTTGCTGTGTGGACTGTTCCCTCCGTAGTCATTTGTAGTGAGCCACAGGGAGTTGAACTCATCTTTGTGTTGGCTTGTCCTGGTTTGAGCTAGAACAAAACTGATTCTGGTCAGTGCTGTGCCTTCCCAGCTCACTCTCTGCTCAGTGCCCATCCTCATTGTTGCCTTGTTACATTCCCCACTGGCTGCAGGCAGGATCCAAGTTTCCACTTTTGGACTGATCCTACTGGCATCAAAATGGACGTTTAATTAGCTGGAGTCAGAGCACACTCTTTGCTTTCATTACTGCAACTACATTTACCCTTAGACCTTTAGGGATTTAATTGCATCAATCTCATATCTTTCTACTGAGTAGAATGTGGCATTTCTTCAGCATGTTCCTCTGAAAGTTTCTCCAAGTCTGACAGTGGTAGGAGCAATTTGTCACTGTTTGGCCCAGGTAGACCTTATTTTTCTTCTTCGTGTCCAGATGAGCATCCTTTCCCTCAGCATTTGCTTTCCTCCCGTAATTTCACATTGAAAATTGCTCTGGGTATTTTTCTGGCTTGCCACTATAACAGGTTCTGACTTTAGGAGGGCCAGTCCTGGGGATTATTAAGCAAACTGGCCTGAGGGCCAGCACAGTGCCTGACTTGTGTTTTCAGCTGTGCTCGGATCAGGGGATGTCTTCTGGGGTGGAAATTATGTTTGCAGTCAGCTGCTAATTAGTGGTAGCAGAGTAATTATGTAACAGATGAAGCAGGACTGCAATTTAGGATCTGAAAGCTTTTTGCATTATAAGCAAAAAAAAAAAAAAAAAAAAAAAAAAAAAAAAAAAAAAAAAAAGCTCAAAGCCACCCCAGAGCAAGGACTGGGGTTTTATTCTGCTTAGGCTGTTTTGATGCAGTGTTGTATCTACTAGGGGGGTTTTGGGGAAGGCTTGAGGTGCTGGTAGGGTTGCCAGTGGATGATGTGGGTCTGGATGGTTGGGGTGAGTGTGGGAGAGACTGGGAGCAGTGAAGCAGCTCTCTGTGGCAGTCTGCCTCTCCTCCCTTGCATTTTCCTTCCATAGCCAGAAGATGAATGTCCCCACAGCGTTATCTCTATTGCAAGCCTCTAACTCCCTCCTGGGCTATCATTTCCCGCAGCCGTTTTTGTAGCTCTCCTGCTGAATCCAAATGAGCTTCCTTAAGGACTGGGGAGATTGTTGTGTGAAGAGGGTTTGCTTGTGAATACTCTTCAGCCAGTGATCATGTTTCTGGACGCAAGGAACTGAGGAGGGCAGAAGAAGGTGGTGGGATGAATGAGGAAGGTGGTGGGATGGCTTTTGTGCATTCCTTGCACACATATCAGTGCCTGGTGTGAGAGGAAAAAGTTAATCCTTCCCCTTTAAGGCCTGCATCAAGTCCTGCCAGAACATCTTTCTCTGTCAGCTCTTTTCTTCTGTTGCTTGCAGATAGCTGGAAAGCAACATCAGCTGCCAGCCCTCTTGCTTTGCCTTTTGTGTTTTAATTCATTTTGTGTTTCTTCCAGGAGCTTGGAGCTCTGGTTGTCACTGAGATGTGGCATAGCTGTGGTAACTGGGAACCATCTGAGCTGCTTTCTGTGGGCTCAGGATGAGGGTGCTCTGTGTGGCTGTGGCGTTTCCAGCAAGGGGATGGCAAGCTTTGCTTTGTCTCCGATGCGTGGCACCAATCTCTGCTGCCTGTCATGAGTGCTGCTGCTCCTGATGTTTTCTGAGCTTCTCATAAATTGAATCCCCATGAGGTGGCCTTTGGCTCAGCTCAGCCAAGATTCCTCCAACTGTGACAGCACTTCTCCTACAACCTTTAATAGCTTTTTGGCTTTTTCAGTTATAATGGGCACCATTAAATCATTTCCCAGTCAGCTGCACACAGTGGTACCTGAGGAAAGCACGGTTATTTCCTCTCCTAAATATAGAGGACATCTGTGCATACATCTGCAGGGTTGCTGTTGGTAAATGTTGACTTCTTAATGAGGATGTTAAGACACAGCAGGACATGAAGCTGTCCTGAATTGCTGAATTGTGGAGTGGCTGTCGTGGCCTCCAAAGAGTTGTAGGAAGGAGCAAGCTGAGATGATACCTCAGGCTGTGTGCACCTGAGAACAGAAGATGTAAAGCCCAAAATATTCCACAGAGTCAGGAGTGAGAGCTGGAGTTTCAGTTTACATCAAGCTGTTTTATGTAAATCTGACTATCATGGAGTGAAAATCAGAAGGGGATCTGTGCTCTGGAGCAACACAGTTGGGAATGATCAAGTGTGGAGGATCATTGAGTTGAACCGTTATCTAACTTTGCTGCAGAACCACATCTCTGTGTCTTTTAAACATCTCCAGGGATGGGGATTCAACCACCTCCCCGGGGAGCTTGTTCCAGTGTTTGAGAACCCTTTCAGTGAAGGAAGATTGGTTTTTTTTTTTTGATTTCTTTTCGAATGTCCAGCTTAAACCTCTCCTGGTGCAACTCAAGGCACTTGTTGCTTGGGAGAACAGACCAACCCCAACCTGGCTCCAACCTCCTTTAAGAGAGTTGGAGAGAGCCAGAAGATCTCCCCTCAGCCTCCTTTTCTCCAGGCTGAAGAAAGCCAGTTCCCTCAGCTGCTCCTCCCCAGACCTGTTTTCCAGACCCTTTAACAGCTTCATCACCTTCTCTGCCCTTCCAGCATCTCAGTGTCCTTCTTGGAGTGAGGGACTCAAAACTGAACCCAGTAGTCAAGGTGTGGCTTCATCAGTGCTGAGTACAGGGGGACAATCACTTCCCTGGTCCTGCTGGCCACCCTATTGCTCACACACACAAAGGTGCTGTTGACCACCTTGAGTGTGTGCATCCTGAAACCTTCCAGTCTAAAGAACTGTTGAAAGGAGGTAATGGATGAACTGTTCTACAGTTGCTCTCCATCTCATATCAATGTGGTGGAAATGTGAAAAGTCCCAGGGTCGGTCCAGACAAGTGTCCAAGAGAAACTTCTGGGTGAAGGCTCTCTCCAGTGATGTGACAAGCTGCAGCTTGCTCCAAACATTAAGAATTATAAATGTGGCTGATGTAATTCTATTTCAAAAAGCCTTTGGGGCTCGCAATATTAAACAGAGCTTTTTAGTACCAGGTTATTGATGCAAAAGAGTTTAGCAAAACTGGGTTGATGAAGTGGAGATGCCATGTATTATTCATTAGGTGCTTGCTTTCCACAAATCACTGCTCTCCATGGCACAACGTTCCGGTAGGCACCGCTGTTTGGGAAGCTCTTTAGGTGTGAGCCAAAAGGTGGAGTTTGCAGACCCATCCATCAAAGGCAAGCGGTTGGTTATGCTGTAGTCTTCCAAATGGAGTTCATAATGGCCAAAGAGGTTTAATTAATGCTTCAGAGTAATGGGTCTGTTTATAAAGAAATAATGTACTATAAAATTAGGCAATGCACAGTGGAATGTACCTCCTAATGGCTGGGCTGGCATTTTAAGTAATCAGTAAATCACTTAAATATTAAGACCTTCTTGGACAAGGATAATAAAGCAGAGATTTGGAAATGGGAGATACCCAGTGCTTACAATTATCTACTAAATAAAACATTTTTATAGTGATCATAGAGTTAATCACCTTACAGAGCAGACAGGTGATGGGGACAGTGGAAGATATGTGGCTTTATGTGCAAGTTCAGATGTGTTCTTTGAGGCCAGAGTCAGCAAAGAGGAAATAGAAAAGTTTTCAGAACAATTTACCTATTCTTCTGATGAATAAACACAAGCAGCCAGTGTTGTATAGAAAAATTCATGATTGAAAACATGATAGACGAAGAATATTAGGGTGCTTTCAGACGAGAGTGACCAGCAGGTCAAGGGAGGTCCTCCCCTCCCTCTACTGTTCTACTCTAGTGAGGCCACAGCTGGTATCTTTTGTCCTGTTCTGGGCTCCCCAGTTCAAGAGAGACAGGGAACTTCTGGAAAGAGTCCAGTGGAGGCTCTGAAGCTGCTGAGGGACCTGGAGCATCTCTGTGAGGAGGAAAGGCTGAGAGACCTGGGGCTGTTTAGCCTGGAGAGGAGAAGCCTGAGAGGGGATCTGATCAATGCTCAGCAAGAGCATGGGGGGCCAGACTCTTGTCAGTGGTGCCCAGTGACAGGATAAGGGCACATACTGAAACTTAGAAGGTTCCATTGGAAGATAAGGAAAAACCTCTTTCCTGTGATGGTGCTGGAGCCCTGGAGCAGGCTGTCCAGAGAGGTGGTGGAGTCTCCTTGTGTGGAGAGCTTCCAATGCCCGCCCAGCCATTGTGCTCCTGGGCAAGCTGCTTTGGGTGCCCCTGCTTTAGCAGGGTGGTTGGACTAAATCTCCAGAGGTCCCTTCCAACCCCTGCCATGCTGTTATTCCCCAGACAACACTATTATAGTTGCATGGCAGAATAAAATGATAATCTATGAATAATATTTTCAAACTCTTGCTTTATTTCAGAGTACTCTCAATTGCCTCCATATATTTAAATACACATCGGGCAATATGTATTTAGAGTTGTTTTACAACTCTAATAGAATCAAGATTTGCAGTACTTTCACAGTTCAATGATAGGAAGGATGGAGGAGGAGTCTTCCAGGTCTCCACTGTAAGAAGTTTTGTCGTTTTTGAAAGTGAAATGAGATTTTAATGAACTGAATGAGATCCAAATGATAGGGATGGTTTTCAAGTTAAATATACAGAAACTAATGGCCTGTAGTAGACACAAACAGCTTGCATAAGAACTCACACAGATTTTTGTCCCAAGCTGGGAAATTATCACAACACCTTTGAGAAGGTGTGTGACAGGATTGTGGAAAGAAATGTCCCAGCTGGTTGTGCACTCTGAAGCTGAAAACTGAATAGGTAGGATATAGACACATCTGTGCTTTTGAGGAGTTCTCTCTGTTATCTGTGTGATTTTTTTATCAGTGGAAGTCCAGAAATAGCCCACAATGTTGTGCAATTCATGAAAGCAAATTTTTCTTATGAGTGTTGGGGTTTTCTTACATAAAAGAAAGGCATGAATAGGCACATCAAAGAATTTTTTTTAAATAATTCAAGCACAGAAAACAACAAAATCACAGAATTCCAGCATCTGGGGTTGGAAGGGATCTCTGGAGATCATCTAGTCCTGCTAAAGCAGGAGCACCCAAAGCAGGTTGCCCAGGATCACAATGCCCAGGTGAGTTTGAAGTCTCTCCAGAGGAGACTCCACAACCTCTGTGGGCAGCCTGTTCTGGGGCACCTGCACCAAAAAGTTTCTCCTCCTGTTCAGATGGAACCTCCTGGGGTCCAGCTTATGGCCATTACCCCTTGTCCTGTCACTAGGCACCAATTGTTTTGCCCCCTGCCCTTTATCTATCGTTAAGCATTATTGATATGTTCCATATTCTATGTTGATACAGAGATAGTTTAGGAGCAGTGGTGTTTGGTTGGCAAGTCTTAACTTGATCTACTTTTATGGAATAAAATTTAATTTCAAAAGGATTTCCTCGATCAGTTAACACTTGGAAGTGTTTCTAAAATTAAAAAAAAAAACAACAAAGCTTCAAAAGCCCTTTTGTGAGAAGCTTCCTTGAAGTTGACACTTTCACAAGAAATAACAAATTTTCTTGGAGGAGATATTCAAGACAAACTGTTTTGCACTTCTTGGGACCAAGCCTTGAGCCTGTTGCAGCCCTGCTGGGCCCATGGAACCCCAGAGTTTGGAGACAAATTGGTATATATCTCATTCCCAGATTCTGTTCATGGTAGAATAAGGCAAGGTAAAGTAGTAACTGACCTGTAGTAACTGTAAAGAAGATGCTTCAGATGAGAATTAATTTATTCTGATTAGCACTGACTGCTTGTCAAACACCAGCTTAACTATTCCCCATCTCCTGCCCTATGAAGTCAGAGAGCTTGACCTTGGCTCCTCCTGGATTCCTCTAAACTAACTGAGGGAGAGGAAAGATGATGATCTGTTCATAGCAACAGGCAGGGACTCCAAGTAAGTCTATTTTGTGGTCACTTGGATAATGTGCAGCTGAATTTTTTTTACCTTTCTGGCCCATATTGTTAACAGCAAAGAGGTCACTCATCATTTCTTTCTGAAGAAAGCTGCCAGGTAGCATTGAGAACACATCCGTCTGTATTTTCTGTGCAACCCATGCCCAGATTTGTGATGAATATTTAGCATTCTTGACCTTTCTATTTTGATCATTAGAGAAGTGAGCAGTGGGGAGCTGTGCACTGTGGGTCTCCTCAGGGATACTCTGCTGGAGTCAGCATCTTCTCACCATGAATGGGTACATAAAACATGATGCTTCCTGACACCTGTGCAGCAGGATATATTTTTGAACACCATTTTTATTGCTCCTTCCAGGGGGATGGACTTACTCTTTATGGATACAACTGGATGGACAGGGCTGGGCATAGACAGGACAAGAGGAAACCACCTCAGGTTGTGCCAGGGGAGGTTCTGATTGGATATTGGGAACAATTTCTTCACAGAAAGAATTCTCAGGCACTGGAACAGGCTGCCCAGGGAGGTGCTGGAGTCACCATCCCTGGAGATATTTAAAAGACATGTGGATGTGGTGCAGAAGGATGTGGTTTGGTGGTAGTCACTTAGCAGTAGTGGTGGAATTGTGAGCTCTAAGCGAGCGGTTGGGTGTGATGATCTCCAAGGCCCTTCTGTGATGGAGCCTGTCCTCCAGCATGCTGATCTGAGAGGGGTGTGAAAGAAGGGGCAAGCTGGGCCCACTTTGTGGTAGGAAAACTGATCTGGATCTCAGTGGAAGTGGACGTTTATGGAGCCAGAATGGGAGGAAACATGTGCAAAAGGAAATTTATTTATATTCAGTTTTATACTCATTTTGTAATAGTAGCATTTTATCTTTTTTACATTGATTTATGAGCACTGAGATAGAACAGAGGAGTCAGAAGAAAGCAATTAATGAACAAAGCGGGAAAAAAAGAAAGAAGAAAGAAAACCTGCACGAATTCCTTAAGATAAAAAAAAAAAAAAAAGAAAAAGGGAAATATTCCAAAAGCTGAAGAAAGGGGGATAATTGATGGTTCCATTTTAACCCAATGTTATTTCTGTTGTTTTTATTTTTTTTATCATTTAAATATATAATGTGTTATTTACTGCATAGTTTGGAGTTGACAGAAAATAAACAGCATTTGCAATGTAACGTTGTTAGCACCCTGATGCACTTGCTCATCCTATTTGGCTGTCAAGTCCCAACTCTAACCAACATCAGTCAATGTCGGCCCTGATGGAGTCTCGTTTTAATAAGTATGGTGCTCTAATTATCTTATTGCAAAGTTAAAGCCAAATGACACTTATGATGAAGGTTTCATGGCTAAAAACAGTAAAGGCAGTGAAGCATTCGCATACCAACTGTCGGAGAGGAAAAGGCTGTTGGAGGGTTTGCTTCTTTATTGCCTGATGAGGGTCACTTTGTTTGTACTTGGAAACTTTGTCATGGCACAAGTGGAAGGAGGAGACAAAACTCTGAAGAACAGGGGAAATTCTGCCAAAGGTGGAAATGGTGGGTTGAAGGGACAAGTGAATGTATATTTTATGGGAAACAAAGGGATTGATCAAATTTGGTGCTGGAGGTGCTGCTCTGTCATGCTCTCCTCCCCCTGCTTTAAAATCTAACATGTGAAAGAGTGAAAATATATTTTGAGTTATGCTGCTCATAGGAGTCAAAGAATTGTTTAGGCTGGCAAAGACCTTTAAGATCATTGAGCCCAAGATCATTAAGCCAGCACTGCCTGGTCACAAATAAATCATGTCCCTCCGTACCACGTTGGCATGGATTTTAAATTTCTCCAGAGATGGGGGTTCTACTACTGCACTAGCCAGCCTGTTCCAAGGCTTGACAGCCCTTTCAGGGAAGAATTTTTTCCTAATATCCAACCTAAGCCCTCCTCTGTCATGTTACTTGGGAGAAGAGACTGACCCCCACCTCACTTTCAGGGACTTGTAGCAAGCATGAAAGCTCTTAATTTTGACACAAATTTCCCAGTAACTGATGTTTCTTCTTCAAGGCTTTTTTGATTCAAATCATTGGGGGCAATCAAGGAGGAAACTCTTCTTTTACTGAAATGAAACTTTCTTTGACATTAAACTTCTGTAACTGCTGAGAAGTTTGGAAGAGTGAAACCATTTCATTTAGGTTTCCAGCATCAAACTGGAACCACTTGGTGAAATAAAGCTTCCTGCAGGAGGTAAAAAAAATCACATTCTCTGGGGAACTTCATGAGAATCGCTTATTAATTGTATCCTCTACAAATTACACTGTTTAAATCATCTTCTGCTTGCATACTTTTTTTTTTTTTTGCTCCCTTTTCATGAACTGTTCCTCTGGTAGAATTAAAAAGATTCTGCTTCAATAAACTGTGTCTTCTAGATGTTAAATTAAAGAGGGATTTTGCCTCTGACATCAAGGTGTCTGTGGCCAAGTTTAAATCTTTGTCTCACTCACTTTAAATCTATCAATAGCTTAAGAGGGGCTGGTGGTGTGGTGATTGATTGTTTTTTTTTTTTTAACACCCCTGTGCTAGGGGTGGTTCAGATTGGATATCGGGAAAAATTTCTGCACAGAAAGGATTCTCAGGTTCTGGAACAGGCTGCCCAGGGAGGTGATGGAGTCCCCATCCCTAGAGGTATTTAAGAGATGTGGTGGTGAGGAACGTGGTTTAGTGGTAGTAGCTTAGCAGTAGTGGTGGGATTGCGAGGTCTTGGTGAGCAGTTGGACTTGATCTCAAAGATCTCTTCCAACCTCAACAGCTCTGTGATTCAATGATTCTGTGATTCTGATATCAGGAATGACCATTTTTTCCTCTCCTTTTTTTTTTTTTTTTCCACATTATAGCCAAACTCAGGAGTTATCATTCCCTTGTTGGCTGGGGCCCACTGGTAGTAGGTGGAGAACCACCGTTTGGCTTGGGGCTATGTCTTGTTTCCTCTGCAGCTTTTCCTTCCCTGGTGGTTCCAAAACATTGCTTTCATGACAGGATAACTCTGTAGCCCAAGGAGGAGGCTTTGAAGGTAATTGTGTTCAGTTCCTGTCATGTCCTATGGCTTCAGGCATTTCAGCATCTCCCTCGGGTGCTGTGGGAAGATGGTGGACTGGGAAAGTGAGGTGTTTTGGCAGGAAGTGGAGGGGTGTTGAGCAGTGAGTCTCTTCTGGAGATGGATGTGATAATAGGGCATGGGATGATAGGACAAAGGGCAATGGTTTGAAGCTTAGAGCAGGGTAGATTAGGATATTAGGAAGACATTAGGAAGAAGTTCTTTGCTGTGAGGGTGGAAAGACACTGGAATGGGTTGCCCAGACAAGTTGTGAACATCTCATCCCTCAAAGTGTTTACGACAGGCTGGATAAGGCTTTGAGCAACTTGGTCTAGTGGGAGGTGTCCCTGCCAATGGTGAGTGGGGGGGGGTTGGAACCAGGTGATCTTTAAGGTCTATTCCAACTCAGTCCATTCTGTGATTCTGTCCTTCTTGGAGCAGATTCAAGGTGTTGGCTGAGGGCAACATGCCCACTTTGTTTTGATGTGGCCTTGGTATGGGATGGTGTAAGCCACCTTTCTGTGGTTTAGGGTGGGCATGAGCTCACTACATGCAGTTTTCTGTAGCAACAACTTCTTGCTTCTAAATGGCATCTGGTAAAAGCCTCATGGAGAAAGTTATATTGGGAGAAAAAAAAAGAAGGACTTCGGTGGTCTTGGGCCTGGTTCAGAGATGGTTTTTGTTGAGCTTTTTACTGTTGGGCTTACTGTGTAATTTCCTGCCTGAAGAACCTATTGACTCAGCTCTTAAGATAATGACTGGATTTCACATTGAAAAGCCTTCATACAAATATTTTAAAATACAAAAGAACAAAGGCAAAACAGCTTCATGTTATTAATCAATGAGAGGAGAAGGGCGTATTGTTATGAAAATACAGCACCCACTCCTCCAGTTGTCACAGAGCACCAGATGGTACAACATTTGTGGAGACATATCTTCCACAAACAGCTTGGATTAACCATTTAATGTTCCCAGCTCCTGTTCCCATTTGCTAAATAGGCAGAGGAAGGCTTTGACAGCAACTGGTTTTTGGATTGGTATCAGGAACAGGCTGAAGGTGTCCTTGGCTTAACGCAAGTGACTTTCTGTTAAGCTCAGATTTATCTTCTTTGCTTTTTGGCATGCCCAGTTAGGTGTTTCTTTCAAGAGATATAGAGGGATGTTGCAGATACGTTGGACGCAGACCAGCATATATCACAGCCTTCTTTCCCACCGTGCATATGCATTATATCTGCTGGTGCAAAAAGTGGTGGCTTTGCTCAGCTTGTGCTACTGCTGTAAATTGGACCCAACTCCAATGTGAATGAAAAGAAATAAAGGGTAGCAAAATGTGCATTTCCAGCAGGATAATTGTCCTGACGCAAGTCTGACCCCGGCTCCCAGCACAAATGAGCAGATCTGGGAGTGCTGGTGGGCAACAAGATCACCATGGGCCAGCAATGTGCTCTTGTGGCCAAGAAAGCAAATAATTTCCTGGGGTGCATTAAGCACATTGTGGCTGAAATATTGAGGGAGGTTGTCCTCCTCCTCTGCTCTGCGGCCACACCTGGAGTACTGGGTCCAGTTCTGAGCTTTCCACTCTTCTCAGTGGTGCCTAGTGACAGCACAAGGGTTAGTGGGTACAAACAGGAGGTTCTGCCTGAACATGAGGAGAAACTTCTTTGCTGTTCAGGTGGCAGAGTCCTGTAGCAGGCTGCCCAGAGAGGTTTTGGAGTCTTCTTCTCTGAAGAGATTCTAAACCCTCTTGGATATTGTGATCTCGTTGGAAGTGTCCCTGTTCACTCCAGGGGGTTAGAGAGGATGACCCACCTGGACATTGTGATCCTGGAAAACTTGCTCCAGATGTCCCTGCTTTAGCAGGGAGGTTGAATTAAATAATCTTCAGAGGTCACTTCCAACCCCCACCACTCTGTGATTTTGTGATCTCTCGTTATGTAGCTGCATAAATACCTGCAAGACTTAGAGATGCCTGAGTATTTCCTCCAAGCGTGGTTTTTTGGTGGAGTGCGGTGGGTGAGAGAAAGCAGGCTTTGTTGCTGATGCAAGGCTGTGGCATAAAGTCAAATTCTTGAGGACCCTTTTATAATCCTTTGGCTGGGTGGTTTTACATGAGAAGCTCAATGAATGTTATGGTAGCAGTTCTGCATCATTCAATGGACAGAAGGACTTCCACCCAAGGTTGTCAGAGACCCTCAGTAGTGACCCTCATCCAAAAATCAGTTATCATCTGAACAGAGAGACATCAGGAGAAGGGCAGAGTCCATCAGAATTGCTAAGCCCACCTTGCCCATTGTCCACCATTTTGCCTTATTTTCAGCTTTTGATTGTACAGCAACTTTTCCTGACCAGAGACAAAAATTACCCTTGTTTTCATTCATGGTTTTCACCTGCAGTTCAAGAAGTCAGAACTGTGGAGGCGGGAACAGAGAAAATCACCGTCCCAGAACCAGAGCTGACAGGCAGCAGGAAAGGGACAATCCATTTTCCTCTCCAGCTATTCACAGAAGAAAAGAGAAACTGTATTTATTTGTTCATTTCTCCAGGGGACTTCCCCGAGTTATTAGAATCTGCCTTATTAAATAATTGAGAAGGCTTGTCATAAAGTGACTCCTCACTCCCTATCTATCATTGAGATATGAAGAAAATGGCATGTCAAGGAACATTTGCTAGGAAAGCTTCAGGGACCATTAACTCTTGTCACCACTTAAGTGATTAAGGAAGCAGAAACAGTGATTCTGTTTCCCAGCTGGTTTGTAAATATCTAAGTGGCAGATCTTCCATCCTTCTCTGAGTGGGGTCAAAAGAAGGAGTCTTGTGGTCTGGACACCAGGCATTGGAACCACACAGCATCCTACCTACCTAATGGCACAATGTACTATGGCCAAATTCATTGTCTACCCTCTACATTTTGAGATGCTGCACACCCACACCATTTTACCATAAGAATCATGATATCCTTTGGTATCTATATATAGTGTGTCCAAAGAAGAGCAATTCAGCTGGTGAAAGGCCTTGAACACAAAAGTCTTATGAGGAACAGCTGAGGGAATTGGGGTTGTTTAGCCTAGAGAAGAGGCGGCTGAAGGGAGATCTCATTGCTCTCTACAACTCCCTGAAAGGAGGTAATAGCCAAATGGGAGCTGATCTCTTCTCCCTAGTATCAGGTGATAGGGCAAGAGGAAATGGCCTCAAGTTGCTCTGGGGGAGGTTTAGGTTGGACATTAGGAAAAACTTCTTTCTTGCAAGAATGCCTAGGCATTGGAACAGGCTGCCCAGGGAGGTGGTGGAGTCACCATCCCTAGAGGTATTCAAGAAATGTGGACATGCCACTTTGGGACATGGTTTAATAGGTGTGGTGGTGCTGGGTTGATGGATGGACTTGATGATCTTGGAGGTCTTTTCCAGCCAAAACAATTCTATGATTCTCTGACTACCCCAAAGAAGTTTGATCCCTCTAGATGGACTTCACCAGAGCCATGTTGATGGCACAACCGTAGCTTGGAAGGGATGTGGTTAGTAGGTGAAGAGAGATTCTCTTCCCCCTCTACTCTGTGCTGGTGATGCCACATCTGGAATATTGTGTCCAGTTTTGGGCTCCTCAGTGCAAGAAGGAGAGGGAACTGCTTGAAAGAGTCCAGCGCAGAGCCACAAAGATGCTGAAAGGAGTGGAACATCTTGCTTCTGAGGAAAGGCTGAGGGAGCTGGGGCTCTTTAGCTTGGAGAAGACTGAGGGATGACCTCATCATGTTTATAAAGATGTGAAGGGTGAGTGTCAGCAGGATGGAGCCAGGCTCTTCTTGGTGATGTCCAATGATAGGACAAGGAGCAATGGGTGCAAGCTGGAGCATAGGAGGTTCCACATGAACATAAGGAAAAACTTTTTCATTATGAGGGTGACAGAGCACTGGAATGAGCTGCCTAGAGAGGCTGTGGAGTCTCCTCTGGAGTCATTCAAAACCCACCTGGATGTCTTCCTGTATGACTTGCTCTTGGCGATCCTGCTCTGGCAGGATTCCTTCCAACCCCTAACGTTCTGTGACTGTGTGTGTGAGATGTTAGTGAATTTGGGAACTGGCTATAATTTTGCAGGAATACATCATGCAAGTGGGGTGATTGGACATATCTTTATTCAGCACACTCATCCAAGGAGCAAACACGTGTCGTGTGCTGTATTTAATCTCTTCTTATCGTGGTTGAATGTTCTAGGTCAAGGTGAACCCTGAGCTCCTAAATGAGTATTTTTAAGTGCAGGCTCATACAAAGTGAGCAGCACTCTTAAATCTTTTCACCCTGGTCTTCTCCCAGTGAATTACTAGGTTGTAGATAAGATCTTACACATACTGTACTCAGACAAATACCTACCTTTTTGTTTTTAAAAGGCTCAACCCAGAAACAATTTCAGGCTCTGAAGGGGAAGGTCATTGCCTATCTCTTGCACTTCTAAAATATTAGCCCTTGCAATCGGTAGATGAGCAGAGCTGAGTCCTGTGTTTTCACCCTCTGTTGGCACAGCTCCAGTGGGCTCCTCTTCTCCCAAATAAGCTTTAGTTCCCCATAAATCATGATGATGCCACTCTGGTTTCATCTCAAAGTGAGATGCTGACACTTTGTTCACTCTGTTCAGCAGCTTTTTCTACCTGTGCTCAGGGAATACTGTCCCCTGCAGACAATTTATTTGATGTAGTTACTCTTTGTGTGTGTGATTTATCTGGTGGGGTACTTGGGTGTTTTGACAAAGGTGTTTACTTCAGTTGTGGTGGTGAATATCATGGCTTAGTGATGGACTTGGTAGAGTAGTGTTAATGACTGGACTTGATATTGAAGGTCTTTTCCAACCTAGATGATTCTATGATACCATGATTCTGTGAAGACACCAGCACCAAGCAGAGGCAGAACTTGCTTCAACTGATGACCTTAGTGGTCTTCTTGTGGTGATCAGAATCACAGATTGCATTGGGTTGGAAAGCACCCTCAAAGATCATCTTGTCCAACTCCCCTGCAATGAGCAGGGACACCTTCAACTAGATCAGGCTGCCCAGGGCCACATCAGGTCTTGAATCTTTCACCAAACACATGCTTGCATAGTTGCTAGGGTTCTGGTTGATATAAATGTTTTGCCACCAAGGTGGTCATCTTTTTATGGCTTTATAATGTGAGTCGGTAGGGTCAAAATCCTGTTCCTGACTCAGGCTGCAGTGGGATCTGTGCCCTTCCTCTGAAGGCAGCCCCTTGCTCCAAACACCTTTTCCCTGTACTGTGGAAAAAGCTACTTCAGGGCATGGAGATGCTGGAATGCATCCAAAGAAGGGCAACAAAGCTAGACGAATGTCTAGAGCACAAGTCTTGAGAGGAGTGGTTGAGCCAACTGGAGTTGTTCAGCCTGGAGAAGAGGCTGAAGGGAGACCTCATTGATCTCTACAACTTCCTGAAAGGAGGTTGGAGTGACACGGGGGTCAGTCTCTTCTCTAAAGTAACAAGTGATGGACAAGGATAAGTGGTGTCAAATTGCACCAGGGGAGGTTTAGGTTGGACATTAGGAACAACTTCATACCCAGAAGGGGTGTCAAACCCTGGAACAGGCTTCCCAGGGCAGTAGTGGAGTCCCCAGCCCTGGATGGGTTTCAAAGCCATGTAGATGTGGTGCTGAGGGATATGATTTAGTGGTGATCAGGCAGTGCTAGGTTAATGGTTGGACTTACTGATATTAAAGGTCTCTTCCAACCAAACCGATTTTATGATTCTCTGACTTTTTTGTGCTATCCAGAGGAACGTGAGTCCAATTCCCCTCTCAGGCTCCCACTACTGGCACGATACTTGTTAGCCAATTATTTTTAATGAAAAAACAATTTGCTTCTTTGCCTTCTTGTTACTGGAAGCAGGATGAGCTGAGAACAGCTAAATGTGGTCTTGCCTTGTTATCACACAGTCCTTGCCTCTTACCAATAATTGGCTGGGAATGGATTTCCCACTTGGCTAATTATTTCTAATCGTGTCACTCTCATTATCCTGCCATTTTGCCTCTTTGCCATAAATAGACCTGATACAGCTGATGAGAAGTGGCTCCATCTGTGGGTAAAGCCACAATCAAGACAGGCAGCTGGCCCCAGGGTGCACCTTTGCCTTCCATGACCATATGGAGAGGACCTGCCTGCTCTTGGCTACCTAGTCTGATCCCGTGGTCAGGTTACTCTGCCAAAAAAACCCAGTTAGAATGTGGTGTGTGATGACCAAGATGTTTTTTCCTGGGAGGTATTTGCAAACTGCAGATGTCCTTTTTGCTTACACATTTTTCATCTCCTCCATCATGCTTGATTTGCAATGTTATCATTATGGGGGCTTCTCACAAGCAGCAGAAGACACAATATGAGGTATTTTGTAGGTGATAAACTCTTACTGGGTAGTTTCTTGTGGAATATTGGATTTGGATTTGCTACTCAAGAAGTTACTCCTGAGCTGAGAAGCACCTGTAATGTTACCTTGTGTGTGGCACTTCTCTGGTGGGGTGCAGACCTTTTAGGATGTGGGGAGACCCAAGACAGAGCTGCCTGTGCTCATGTAGAAGTGTGAGTCTGAGCCCAAGCTGGTTGCCCTGCCCTTCGCCAGGCATGTTAACCTTGGCATGATCTGGGGCTTCTCTTTAGAAATGGTTTTGTTTCCATTTCACCTGCTCATGGTTATTATTTTCTGGCTGTGTAGATGTGCCCTTGTACAAGTACCTCCAGTTATGCTGCCATCAGTCTCACTTTCTGGCCTTGCCTGCTTTGCAAAAAATCTGGGGGCCTCCCCCTTGCTTCTTGGCTAGGGTCTTCTACCATCTTAGGTGGGTTTGGGGGAAGTTGGAGCCCCAGGTGCTGCAAAGAGTCGTGGCCAGCACAGGAATAGCCCTAGCTTCAATCCTTCAGTTGTCTTCCTAACTTGAACTGACATTTTTGGGACTATTTATCTTCCTGAGCATGAGAAGTTGGAATTCTCTTTCTTGCACCAGGATTTGCTCGTTCAGGCCCCATACAGAGGGGCCTTCCCTGTTGCACACAACTAGAGCATTGGATACTGTAGTTCAGTGTTACCTGGCTGTTGGGGTGGGAGGAGGATGAGGGAGGTGGTTCTCCCACTCTGCTCTGCTCTCATGAGATCTCACCTGGAGCCCTGCATTGAGTTCTAGTGCCCCCCACACAAGAAGGACATCACATTTCTGGAGCAGGTCCAAAGGAGACCATGAAGGTAATCAGAGGGCTGGAGTGCCTCCCTTAAAGGACAGGCTGCAAGAGTTGGGGCTGTACAGCACGGAGAAGAGAAGGGTCAAGGGAGACCTTAGAGCAGCCTTCTGGTGCTGGAAGGGGGCTACAGGAGAGCTGGGGAGGGACTTTTTACAAGGGCTTGTAGTGATAGGATGATAGGGAGTGGCATTGAGCTTGAAGAGGGAAGATTTAGACTGCATGATAGGGTAGTGGGACATGGAACAGGCTCCCAGGGAAGTTGTGGATGTCCCCTGCAGGTGTTCAAGGCCAGGTTGGATGGGGCCTTGAGTGACCTGGTCTAGTGGAAGGTGTCCCTGGCTGTGGTGGTGGTGGGGTTGGAACTAGATGATCCCTTCAACCCAAACTATTCTACGATGCTATGAGGCTGAGTATGCTATGATGCTGAGGAACATCAAATCCATTGTGTGCAACACCTAAGTATGCATGTTAGGTGTCATTAGTCCTCCTATCAGCTTTCTTCTGCTCCACGCAGGCAATGTGGCAGGCTTGGAAAAGGAAAAATGGGCTGTCAGCTGGCCTAAATAAGCTCTTTCTGATTCTCCATTGCGATCTGGTTGTAATTTCCAAGTCATGGGTATTTTCATTTGTTGGGTAATGGAGAAGAGTGTTTTCCGTGCCTAATAGACATCTCTGGATGTCACAGAAGAGAAATGATAGGGAAGAGGCAGAGCACAAATGGGTATGTTGTTTAGGTGCTTTTCTGTGTGTAATGATGCTCCCCTTTTAGCGTTCCACAGCTATGTAAGAGAGGAGAGAGAGATATTTAAGATGTAAAGTTATGGGGAATCTTATTTATTCATCTATCTCCTGGAGTGCATCATGCTCACAAATTCTTGTAATATGATGAGAATTTAAAGCTCTGAGCAAGTGTCTCTCTCTTGTGGAAAATAGTGTTGCAAAACATGAAATAATATTTTCATAATGAGGGTGCCTGAGGAACATCTGACAGCTGCTGTTTTGTCCTTCTCTTTTCTGCTTTTTTCTCTTTACTGATTGGAACACAACAGTTATGGGGTGGGGAGAAGACCTATTATTACCTTACAGCAGTGTTTTGCTGGCTTCTGCTGCATAATTTCCTGAAAGCATGGAAAAGGATGTGGAAAGCCCAGCTCCTATCCCAAGCCTAAGTGGCAGCTCATTCAGAGAGCTACTGCAGCCTGCTGTGGTTTCTCCTAGGAATGTGAGGGATCGATAAGCTCTGATGGGATAATGATTAGACAGCTTGCTCAGGTTGTTTTTCATAGTTAGTTCCTAACACAGAAAGAAGGCCAAGGTGAACAGAAGAGCTTAACTTTAGTGATCATAGAATATTAATGATTTTCTGAAGGACATTTCTGGTGGTGAATAGAAACTGTTCTTCACATGTTCCATCATCTTGACACCTTATTTTTTGGACTTGGCTTCCATGAGCGTATGGGTAAGTCACTTGGTACTCCAAGTGCATTGAGCTTGTTCTTTTACAGTTGTCCGTAGTGAGTTTCATTTGAAACCCTTTGAAATCAGAGTATACTACAGAGGCATATTGATCCAAACTCTGTCCTCCAGTAAAAATGAAGGATGCTTTGAAATCCATGACATGGCTTATCCATCACACCCTCAGCTTTGTTGCTTGCGCTGCGGTCATTAGGAACTGTCAGTCTGTTGAGAAGGTCATGGTCCTGACAGCTCTATGTGTCTTGAGGGAAAGGAGGAGAAAACTGTCAGGCTCTGACAACGGAATCTAGGTGGTCTGAGCACCAGATACTCCTCTTTCTGACCTTTGTTGAAGGCTTAAGGTTTATGCAGCCCCTGGAATGACTTATGTGAAATTCCTGCTGTGCTTATAATTGTGAAGGTTGCTTTGGGATAATATTTTTGTAGAAATACAAGAGGGTGTGAAGATGGAGGCTGCATGCCTAAACCACACCTCTGCAGAGCCAAGGGAGAGAGAGTTCCTGTTCTGCAGAGTCAGGAATTTCACAGAATCATGAAATTGTTTTCATTGGAAAAGACCTCTAAGATCATCGAGTCAAACTGCTGACCTAACACCACCATGGCCATTAAATCCTAGCACACTTTTTCTGATGTCTTTCATACCTTCACTGCTTTTCTTTCATGAGTTCTGGATGGTGGCAAAGCATTTGTTTCTTTTCTGCATTCCCTGTTTCGTCAGCTAAAGAAGACCTCTGGTTGTAGCTGCTTTCCCTCGTGGTATTTGAAAGCCATGTAGATGGGGTGCTGAGGGGTGTGGTTTAGTTGTGACTTTGCAGTGCTGGGTTAGTGGTTGGACTTGGTGATCTTAAAGGTCTCTTCCAACCAAAACAATTCTATGGTTCTAAGGTGCAGGCTCACTATAGTCTCCTCAGTCAGCTGTTACCTGTTTACAGCTGCTACATCTCTGCTGAAATCAATGCCACAGTGTTGATTTACACTTTCTTCTCCAGACTGGTGCTTCATGTGCACTAATAATAATGTAGATTTTTCAAGAACTTCCAATTAATGTGGTTCTCAGAGCTCTCTCTTCACCTTCTTTCTGCTGCTTCCCTTTTCTGCATCCATATCTAACAGGTTCCTACATGTCTCTGCAGAGGACAAGGAACTGCATCTCCTCCCATGGCTTATCTCTTTCTTTTCTCTATTTAGGTTAATGAATCAGAGCTTCACAGTCTTCTGTATTAGGTAATGCACACAAAATGAATCATGGTGTGATGGTGTCAAAAAAGCAGACTCCATCAAGGTCCGTTTCCTTCTGTCCTTGCTGGGAACTGATGTGTCTTCCTTGAACTTGGACTTGTTTATATTACATGGGTGAATTCACAGGCTCATCTCTGCGTTGCAGCTCCATTGCTCTCTGTCCTCCAAATCTGTGCTTGTGGCTTCACCATCACACATATCACAGCTCTTTGTGTCCAGCTGGGGTTGAGGTGTCTGAGAATTTCATCTCTGCCTGAGGGGAGGTGCCTTGGGGTGCTGCATTGACATAGAGTGGATTGTTTGACATCATAGAGTCGGTTGTCTAACATTTTGGACCAGGCTGTTTGAGCATAGACAGGATTGTGTGACATCGTAGGGTGGACTTTGTGGCACGGAAGGGGTTGTGTGACATCATAAGGGGACTGTTTGACATCATAGAGCAGGCAGTGTGACACAGAGATAGAGGTGTGACATCACAGACAAGGCTGAGTGACATCATTTAGTGGTATGTGTGACATTACAGACTGGGCTGAGTGATGTCATTTGGTGTGTTATGTGACATCGAGAGGGCTGTGTGACATCATGGACCAGGCTGTTTGATATTACAGAGCTGATAGTGGAACACCGTAGAGTTAGTTGTCTGACATCATGGAAGGGGTTGTGTGATGTCATAGAGCAGAATGTGTGACATCATAGACCACAAACTGGAACCCACGAGGTTCCATCTGAAGATGAGGAGAAAATTCTCTGCTGTGAGAGCAGTGGAGCTCTGGTGCAGGGTGCCCAGAAAGGTTGTGGAGTCTCCTTCTCTGGAGAGATTCCAAACCCACCTGGACATTGTGATCCTGGGCAAGCTGCTGTGGGTGACACTGCTTGAACAGGGGGGTTGGACTGGATGATCTCCAGAGGTCCAACCCCCACCACTCTGTGATTCTGTGGGGACTTCAGATTCTCTACCCTTTAACTGTTGTGGCCCCAAAATCTCCAGCTTAATGTGTGACCCAGCACAATTTTTCAGGGCATCTCATGCTTATACAAGCAAAATCAGTCTCCTGTGGGTAGCATCATTATCATCAAACAGCTCTCAAGTAGAAACCTTCCCCATCTTGTATTTTCTGTCAGCACTGGACATTTTTTTTGCCTTAAAAACTCTAAATGTTTAAGCTGTGCTTTGCCTCCCAAAAAGGCATCAAGATGTGGTCTCAGGTGTTATGTCTGGGTCTTTCATCACAGCTTGCCAGCTTCCAACTGCTAAAATGGACTCATCTAAACAATGGAGCTTTTTCTGTTCAAAGTGTGTGGTTTCTTTTAGCCAAGGAGATAATTAGGGTTGTCTCATAGCCATTCAGAAGTCCAGGTGCCAACTAAGCCAGGATTTCATCAGCAAATTTGTGCCTGGTGTTGTATTGATTAATGAGCATTTGCTGCAATTATAGAGAGACAGATAACAGTTATTTGTGGGCTCTGCAAGAGACTCAGGAGTGGATTGAAAATAAGGAACTCCCCAAGGAATATGAAGTAGGGTCTGGTAGAAATGAATAAGGAGTATTTTCTGTCATAGAATCATAGAATTGCTTTGGTTGGAAAAGACCTGTAAGATCATCAAGTCCAACTGTCAACCTAACACCACCATGCCTCTTAAACTGTATCCTGAAATGCCATGTCCACATATTTCTTGAACACCTCGCTGGGCAGCCTGGTCCAATGCCTGACCACCCTTTGAGGAAATAAATTTTTCCTAATCTCCAACCTAAATCTCCCCTGGCACAATTTCAGGCCATTTCTACCACCTGGTACTAGGGAGAAGAGACCAACCCCCACCTCACTCCAACCTCTTTTCAGGGATTTGTGGAGAGCAATGAGGTCTCCCTTCAGCCTCTTCTTCTTCTGATTGAACAATCCCAGTCATGGCATTAAGTTTGTTTTCAGAGCTGTGAAAGCATGTCATAGGCAAAAGAGAGAGGTTGGAATCAATGTGGAGGAGAAAGTGAGGTACAGAAAACTTGTCACCTAGTTTAGGTTCCTTCTCTTATTTTGCATTGTTTTGGGCTCTTCGTTTTCTCTTGTATTGTCCCTCCAAATCTGGCTTGTGTGACCCCACCAGCTCACCTGGTTTAGGTTGTGGTCACTACTATGTAAGTTAGGGGAGCACAAGAACACCCTCAGCTCTCCCAGTAGAGAAGTGACCTCTGTCCTCAGTAGGACTTGGTAGTTTTGATTGACTCCTGGGGAGACAGAACTGGTTGTTTCCTCAGCCCTCCCAGGAGTGAAGTAATCTCCCTGCTCAGTAGGACATGGTGGTTTTGATTTACTACTGGGGAGACTTAGGGCTGGTTATTTCAGCCTCAGAATCATCTCAGCATCGTTTTCTTGATTTCTTATCTCTGCAGCTGGGATCAGCCAGGGCATCTGCACAGAACTGGAGTCCTTGAGGGATGGATAGAGGCAATTCCTCCAGTTCTGCAATTTTCCTCTCTGTGTCATCTCAGCTTCACAGTGTGACCTCCCCATCCTGCTGCCAGGGAGGTTTCATGGCTTGCTACAATCCCTCTACTCCTAGAGACACACAAAGAGTTGGAAAAGTGCTAATCTGAGGCATTTTCCATCTCTGTTGGAATCATGAAAGGAGGTAACATAATAAGAGTGGAAATAGGGTTTTTTAAGGCTTTTGGCTGCAGCACATGGAGAGAAAGTAAACATTTTAGGTCCAAGGCTTTTTAAATGAGAACAGATCATACTGCTGCTGAAAGAAAAACTTGATTGATGAAGGCAGCAGAGTACCTTTTTCCTTCTATATCGTATTCTGGAGATACCCAGCCCAGGTGCTGTGATATTCAGAAAGACTGAAGCAAAAGTTTCACAACTCTGGGTCAAGGGTGGCTTGTAGAGATGTAAAACACCCTGAGCAGCAGGAGCCTGGGTAGAAGCAGGTCTGGGGTACATACTGGAAACCAGTCCATCCATTGGTATCTGTTATTAGTGGGTGCATGAATGGTGGGAGTTGGACACCTTCGGCCTCCCAGCTAGATTTTCCTACCTCCTGCCCTGGGACTACTCAACCTTCTGCTAACCAGAGCTTTGCAGTTACTCAATAATAATAGTAAACCTTACAATAAGTAGCAAACTCCGTCTCCTAAACTGCTGAACTCAAGGAACAGGCTGTACAAGGAGGTGGTGGAGTCACTGTCCCTGGAGATGTGTGAATGTGGTGCTGAGGGACATGGTTTAGTGGTACTCTTTTAGCAGTAGTGGTGAGATTGTGAGCTGTAGGGGGTGGTTGGTTGTAATGATCTCAAAGGTCTCTTCCAACCTCAACAGTGGTATGATTCTATGGTTTGTGATTCTAAGGATCTGATGTAAAAGCACAGGCATGACAGCTAAATTGCCATAATTGTAGAGGAAGGAAACTCATGAGCTGGATTGGTGAGACAGTGTTGTAGAATTACATAAAATATAGTGCAGAACACAGTGAAATATATTGTGGCCCCTAGCAGAAAGAAGAGAGAGCCTTGACCCATAACTCTGTCCTAGAAAAGATCAGGGACTGGCCCTGACTGATGTCTGAATGGTTCAGAAAAGCTTTCACTGATGGAGATCACTAACAACAATCTTGCAGTCCCTTGGCGTGACTTGTGTCTAAGGAAGAACTTCCTTTTTTAAGGTTTCTTAGTTTTGAATCAGCAACATGGACCTCTGCTGAGGTCCATCCATCTAAAGGCATTTCGGTCATTGCTGTCAACAGCAGGTTCTTGGGCCATTGGATAAACCAGTGCAGTGACTACAATTTTTGATAAATTTAACTATATATCTGATGATAGGAGGTTGGACTAGTTGACCTTTAAAAGCCTCTTACAGCCCAAACCATTGTATGATGTTTTGAGGCACTGGAACAGGTTGCCCAGGAAAGTTGTGGATGTTCCCTCCCTGGAAATGTTGAAGGTCAGGTTGGATGAGACCTTGAGAACAACTTGGTCTTGTGGAAAGTGTCCTTGCCTGGCAGGGGGGTTGGATCTGGATAATCCTAAAGGTCCCTTCCAAGCCAAACCTGTGATTCTATCGTGATTCCCCATGCCATGATTACAGGAAGCCCCTACTGGTGCACAAATCATAACTGCACTGCAGGAGGCAGTAGATAAACGTGGCCACACCATTTCCCTGCCATGCTTCTGGCTGTGAAGGGATTTCACAAACATTTGCTGTTTCTCTTTTATCCCCTTCAGTTTTGTTGATCTTGCTGGCCTGAGCAGGGGCATAGGAGGTGGGGAGAGGAGATAGCTTATCACACCTGATGTGACTGAGACATGGCTTCACGTTCTGCTGTCTGTAAAACACCCCAGCCTAAATCTCCTTCCTTGGATGGCTTTTCTAGCAGAACAATGCCATTATCCATGTGTCAGCTTGGATAAGGGAAAGTCCAGGAGGCTGCTTAGAAGGAGAGCTTGTGTGACATATTAGGCCATCAACACATTCAAGACAGGGAATTGTCTTCAATAAATCTTGGGTAATGTACTATATCTTGAGCACCCTTCAAAGACCAGGAGCTCATTCAGTGCTTGCAATGACTAATCCCAGGTAATGTGTGGCACATCTCTATGCCGTGCCATCTGAAGGGGCTGCTGGTGAGACATTGGCATGTTGTTTGACTAGAAATATCAGCTGCAATAATTTTGTGCCTGTGTGTTCAGCCTGGAGAAGAGAAGGCTCCAGGGAGACCTTAGAGTGGCATGCCAGTACATGAAGGGGGCTACAAGAAAGCTGGGGAGGGACTTTTTACAAGGGCTTGTTGTGACAGGACAAAAGGGAATGGATTGAAGCTGGAAGAAGGGAGATTTAGACTGGATATTGGAAAGAAATTCTTTAGAGTGAGGGTGGTGAGATACTGGAACCTCCCTTGCTGAAGGGAGGTCATGGATGCCCCTTCCCTGGAGGTGATCAAGGCCAGGTTGGAGAAGGCTTTGAGCAATTTGGTGTAGTGAAAGATGTCCCTGCCTGTGGCCAGGAGGTTGGAACTAGATGATCTTCAAGTTCTCTTCCAACCCAAACCATTCTGTGAATCTGTTTCTATCTTTGCTGATTTGGGATGACTTCTTTTTACAGACAAACCCTTAGTTTGGATGGCTGCTTTCTTGGCTGATGGGCAGAGAATGAAGATCAGAAGCTGGAGGAGCTCTTTACCCCTTAGCAGCCCTCTGAAAGGGGTCCCAGGGCATGTGCTTCAATCTTTTGTATTATTTTTCTGTTAGTAGGCAAATTCTTGCACTATTGATTTCAGGCACTTTAACCATGGGTTCATTTTTCTTCTTGTGGCCAAGAAGGCCAATGGTCTCCTAGGGTGCATTAAAATGAGTGTGGCCAGCAGGTGGAAGGAGGTTCTCCTTCCCCCATACTCCGCCCTAGTGAGGTCACAACTGGAGTATTTGGTCCAGTTTTGGGCTCCCCAGTTCAAAAGGGGCAAGAAAATACTGGAGAGAGTCCAGTAGAGGTTACAAATATGATGAGGGGCCTGGAGCATCTCTGAGAGGAGGAAAAGCTGAGAGACCTGAGGCTGTTGAGCCTGGAGAAGAGCAGCCTGACAGGGGATCTTCTCAATGTTCATCAAGAGCTAAAGAACCCGTGGGGAGTAAGACGATGTGGCCAGACTATTTTCAGTGGTGCCCAGTCACAGGACAAGGAGCCATGGGCATAAACTAGAACCTAGGAAGCTCTATCTGAAGAGAAAATTCTTTGCTGTGAGGGTGCTGGAGCCCTGGAGCAGGCTGCCCAGGGAGGTTGTGGAGTCTCCTCTGGACACATTCCAAAACCAGCTGGACAGTGTGATCCTGGGCAACCTACTGTGGGTGGCCCTGCTTTAGCAGGGGGCTTGGATTAGGTGATCTTCAGAAGTCCCACCGTGCTGGGGTTCAGTGATACAGACACACACAGCCACAGTTTTAAAATAATGGAGTAACGATTCACCTGAATCATTCATTAGCTTTCTGGAGTCATGGTTGGGGTGTGACAAGCCTCCTGCTGCCTATGATGGTTTAGCTAATCATTCTTCTGCTGTAAGGACTCCAGAGATTGATCCAGCACTGCAAGTGGGGTCCAACCTTAACCTCCCCTGACACAACTTGAGGCCATTTCCTCTTGTCTTATTGCTTCTCTTACCTGGGAGAAGAGACCAATCCCCCCTTGGCTCCAACCTCATTTCAGGGAGTTGTAAAGAGTCAGAAGGTCTCCTCTCAGCCTCCTTTTCTCCAGGCTGACCAAACCCAGTTCCCTCAGCTGTTCCTCAAAAGATTCTAGACCTTTCCCCAGTTTCATTGCTCTTCTCTGGGCATGTGCTCCAGCACCTCAGATCACACAGAACTGAATGACTCTGGCTCAAACCCACAAAAACAGGGTCTCTGAACTCTTGAAATAAGATTGAAATTGTGCAAGGTCTCAAAATTACCTGTAGTGGGGTGGGGATGTTGGAACATTGTAGTACAGCTATAGTGGTGGACTCCACCTCACTTTATTTGCATTGTGTAGAACCATAATACAGACACTTCATAGCATGGTGATTTTAATGAATTTGTGTGCTTTTGAATGACATACTGCAATGGTTTCCCAGGGTAGCCAGCTTCTACATGCTCTTCTCTTCTTTGGGAACAGCTGCCTCAGAGGTTTGATAATTTGTGTGTGCTCGTTTGTTATTGGAAAGCAACTGCCAGCTACTTTTTGATGAATAATTTTCCACCCACTGCTCTGTAGCCCACTGCTCCTTTTTGCATAGCTGATAATTTGGTCTTTCAGGTACTGTGCTGAAAGTGTTGGTTATGTGGTCCTGTTAGGAGGTGAAGTATCTTAAAGGTTGAAGGAAGAAAAACAAATCCACATTTTCCCTGAGATTCTGCACTACTAAGACCAAAGTTTACTTCCCTTTGGAACATTAGAAACTAAGTGCAGATGCATTACTCATGCGTTGTGTGGGGCTAGAGACCCTGATAGTGGAATACAAAAATATCACAGACTGGTGAAGGTTGGAAGGGACCCCTGGAGATCATCTATTCCAAGCTCCCTGCTAAAGCAGGGGCACCCACAGCAGCTTGCCCAGGATCACAATGTCCAGCTGGGTTTGGAATCTCCCCAGAGAAGGAGACTCTGCAGCCTCTCTGGGCAGTCTGTGCCAGGGCTCCAGCACCCTCACATGGAAGAATGTTTTCCTCATGTTCAGGTGGAGCCTCCTGGGTTCCAGTTTGTGCCTGTTGCCCTTTGTCCTGTTGCTGGGCACCGGCACCACTGACAAGAGCCTGGCCCTATCTTCTTTCCCCCCACACTATATCTTACTGAGCATTGACAAGATCCCCTCCCAGAGTGCTCTTCTCCAGGCTCAACAGCCCCAGGTCTCTCAGCCTTTCTTCTTCACAGAGATGTTTCAGTCCCCTCAGCATCTTTGGACCCTCTCCTGGACTGTCTCCAGTAGTGTCCGTTCTCTGTTGAACTGGGGAGCCCAAAATGGTACATAGGTTCACAAGGGGAACCTTTGTCAACCTGCTGACCACACTCTTCTTAATGCACCCCAGGAGACAATTTGCCTTCTCAACCACAACAGCACATTGCTCATGGTTAACTTATCCACCAACACTCCCAGGTCCTTCTCTGTGGAATATGAGGTAAAACCAGAATGAAATGGGATATTAGGAAGAAATTATTTACAGTGAGGGTGGTGAAACACTGGAACAGGTTGCTGGGGTAGGTTGTGAATGCCCCCTCCCTGGAGGTGTTCAAGGCCAGGTTGGATGAGGCCTTGAGCAACCTGGTCTAGTGGAAGGTGTCCCTGCCCATGGGGGACCATGGTGGTCCCTTCCAACCCAAACCATTCTGTGATTCTATGAATAATAGTTGCATGCTAGCTTTAAAGCCTGCTGTAACTGGGGAAGGTGGTTTCTTTCTGGAAGGAGACTAGTTGTGGGGTGCATCCTGCTGCTGGGCTCAAAATCTACTTGACCTGTGAGAAAGACATGGCAAACAACACCAGGCAAATTTTCTTGCAGGTCAAATTTGCCCTGCAAATTTCCATGTCACTTCAGCCATTTTAGCAAGCCTTGAGTTTCCTTCAACCGGAGGCTTGTGGGATGGTCAGCAGGAGCCCCACTCCACACCTCTGACAATAATTCATCTCCCTCAAATCTCCAAACCTCCATTCTCTCTGCTAAGTGACCTTTATTAAACAAACCGACCAGTTCAAGTATATAATTTAAAAGTTCTGTTCCAACATGATATTTTGATCTGATGGCAGCTTCCCAGTAAAATTAAGGATTTAATGCTCCCATTGCAGCCAAATGGACTTTGCAACGTTCAGGCTGAAAGACTGCACGGTGGATTTAGAGAGCCATTGTGGAGAGTGTCATTGAAAACCTGTAATTTTCCTGTCTCTCCCTCTTCCTTCAATGATCCATTTTCACGCCAAATTTCGGGAGACAAATGCATTAGTTCAGCTGGGCTGCTTGGGCCTCGCTCTTGGTACGCATCTGCAGGCTTCAGGGCTAGGCGTGGGAACTTTAAGGTGGAAACGTGCAGTTGGCAGGCTGCAAATGGGAAAGTTATTGTCTGGCTTGCCATAGGTGCTCTTAAATGTTGGGACTTCATGGCTGTTATCAGATGAAGCAGTGGGGTTTTTGTGCTAAGATGTCTAACTGCACATTACCCAAGGTTTGCATAATTTATTTGAAGGTTTGACTGACACTAAACAGTCATCTTGTGCACAGACTTAGAATCATAGAATCATAGAATCAGTCAGGGCTGGAACGGACCACAAGGATCATCCAGTTCCAATCCCCCTGCCATGGGCAGGGACACCTCACACTACATCAGGCTGGCCAGAGCCTCATCCAGCCTGGCCTTAAACACCTCCAGGGATGGGGACCCAACCACCTCCCTGGACAACCCATTCCAGGCTCTCACCACTCTCATGGGGAAGAACTTCTTCCTCATCTCCAGCCTGAATCTCACTATTTCCAGCTTTATTTCATCCCCTCTAGTCCTATCACTACCTGATATCCTAAAAAGTCCCTCCCCAGCTTTCTTGTAGGCCCCCTTTTCAGCAGGCCTTGCAGGGTAGGGCAAGGGTTGATGGTTTTAAACTAAAAGAGGGAGATTCAGACTAGACTGAAGGAAGCAATTTTTTATTCTGAGGTTGGCAAAACTCTGGTCTGGGTTTCCCAAGAGAGGAGGGAGATGCCCCATCCCTGAAACTGTTCCAGATCAAGTTGTCTGGGGCTCTGAGCAACCTGTCCTAGCTGCAGATGTCCCTGCTGGCTGCAGGGAGATTGGACTAGAGGACCTCGAAAGGTCCCACCCAACCCAAACCATTCTGTGATTTATGATTTAGTCTGGAGAAGAGGACACTGAGAGGAGTGTCTCATTGCTTTCTACAGCTCCCTGAAAGGAGGTTGTGGTGAGGTGGGGGATGGTCTCTTTTCCCTACTATCAGCTGATAGAACAAAAGGAAATGGTCTGAAATCATGCCAGGGGAGGTTAGGTTGGATATTAGGAAAAATTCTTTCCTATAAGAGTGGTCAGACATTGGAACAGGCTGCCCAGGGAGGTGGTGGAATTCCTGGAGGTGTCCAAGAACTGTGTGGACATGGCACTTTAGATCCTAGTTTAATGGCCATGGTGGTGTTGGGTTGATGATCTTAGAGGCCTTTTCCAACTAACAGAATTCCATGTTTCTATGATCTTGTATGGCTCTAACTTGCATCCACATGCTTACAAGAGATCTTCCACTGTCTGCAATAACTAATAATCCATTAACTAGTCAACCTGAAAACCATCCTGAGAGAATATAATTCAGTTCTTTATTACCAAATTTAAGCTGATGAATACTCACCTTACATAATATGATTTACTTTTCCGCTTGTGCTGAGCCTAACCATAAGACAACCAGAAGCTCAGGGCTGCGTTTGTGTGGTCACTCACTTGGGGGGTCACTCACTTGGCAAGAGTTACATCAATTTATAGACACTTAAATTCAGATTAAAGACAGTGCTCTGACTCAAGGCAAAGTAATGAAGGCTCTTTTATAGCCCTGTTAATATCTCTAAGATGGGATTCTGATGTGCTTTTTCTATTCTTAGTTGTTAGTGGGGGAGCCCCACTGCTCATCCCACCATCTGTTCTTTGAGATGAGGACACTCAGGCCTCACAGAATCCCAGCATGGTGGGCGAGTTGGAAGGGGCCTCTGGAGATCATCTAGTCCAACCCCTCTCCTAAAGCAGGGTCACCTACAACAGGTTGCCCAGGATCACAATGGTGAGGTGGTTTTGGAATCTCTCTGGAGAAGAAGACTCCACAACCTCTCTGGGCAACTTGCTCTAGTGCTCCAGCACCCTTGCAGGAGAGAAGTTTAAGTTCAAGTGAAATCTCCTGGGTTCCAGTTTGTGCTGATTGCCCCTTGTCCTGTCGCTGGGCACCACCAGCAAGAGTCTGCTCCCCAGCTCTTGCTGTCCTTTAGTTCTTGCTGAGCACTGAGAAGAACCTCACTCAGGCTCCTCTTCTCCAGACTAAACAACCCCAGGTCTCTCAGCCTTTCCTGCTCACAGAGATGCTCCAGGCCCCTCAGCATCTTTATAGCCACTACTGGACACTTTCCAATAGTTTTCTGTCTCTCTTGAACTGGGGAGCCCAGAACTGGACCTATTACTCCAGGTGCAGCCTCACCAGGGCAGAGCAGGGGGGGAAGAGAACCTCCCTTGACTTGCTGTCCACACCTTCTTAATGCTCCCCAGGTTACCACTGGTCTTCTTGGCTGAGAGAGCACATTGCTGGCTCATGTGTAACTTGTCCCTCAGCACTCCCCATGCAACTGCTTTCCAGCAGGTCAGCCTGTCACCTGTACTGGTGCAGGGGATTACTCCTCCCCAGGGGCAGAAGTCTGTATTTGCCTTTGTTGAATTTCATGTGGTTCACTTCTGCCCAATGACATTACCAGATATGGGGAGTCTCTTCATGGCCCACCTTCTCACAGCTCAGACTGGGGTGTTTGGCCATGGAAAGAGAACAAGGGAGAACTGGGGAGCTCCATTCAGACTTCCCCCCCCTGAAACTAATATATAATTTTGAAATCTGTCTCTTTGCCACAGAGGAATTAGAAAACAGCAGGAATTTGTTTTCTGAATTCTTAAGGACTCTATCAGAAAGATAGAGACAATCTCCTTAACAGGGCCTGTTGTGACAGGACAAGGGGTGATGGTTTTAAATTAAAAGACAGAAATTTCGAATAGATCTAAGGAAGGTACTCTTCATGCTGTTGGACATGAAACACGGATAATCTGGACCTCTCCCAGCAGCACTCAAGGTCTTCCCAAACTCCCCCATAAATGTAGCTCATTGGAGTCCTCCTGGTGTTTTTGGAGCAGCCATAGAAATTTGCACATATTATCACAGAATCATGGAACTGTTGAATTTGGAAGAGACCTTTGAGATCATCAAGTCCAACCACTCACCTAGAGGTTACAATCCCACCACTACTGTAAAGCCCAACCACTAAAGCACATCAATCAGCACCACATCTATGTGTCTTTTAAATGGTGACCCTACCATTCATCACTCCATTAATGTTGTGGGAAGAGAATTCTTCCCCTCCTGTGAATATCTTGCTTCAAAACCAAACCATACAAAAGATAGTCCCTGAAAATGGTGACTTAAATTCCACGGAGTGGAAAAGTACAAGGCACGTAGGGATGAAGATATTTTACAACACTGGCTGAATAAAACTTTTGAAAAGGGGCTCAGCAGTTTCTCAAGCCTTCCTGACACTTTTTTGTGGAGAAGAAATTATGGCAACGACCACCAGAAGCTGTTCATGATGCACTGGGTACTGAGTTAAATAGCAAATTAATATTTTCTCCCATAGCCTGTCATAGTCTTGCTCCAGTCATCAAGAAAGCTCAGGCATTCATTTGCCTCCAATAAAACATATATTTCAGTTTTCATACTTGAATAGTTAAGTATCTCAATAGTAAAACTGAAAGAATTTATGGTTTATTTTAAAAGCCTGTGTAGAACAAGGCAAGTGTCCAGAGCCACAAAGCTTTATTTAGCCAGCTGTAGCTTGATTTCCTAGTTATTAAGAAGTCATTCATTATCCTCAGCATTATCCTAACATATAGATTTTTCACTAACCTATTTGCAAAGTCAGTCTAGAGCTCGAATTTCCAAGATGAATTCAAGCAATGAGAAAAGGGTGTTCCCTCAGTAGTCAGGCAAGGTATCTGAGAGAGGCCTAAGGTCATAGAATCATGGAAGGGTTTGGGTTGGAAAGGAACGTAAAGCTCATCTAGCCCACCTTTCTTGCAGTGAGCAGGGACATCTTCAACTAGAGCAGGTTGCTCAGAGCCCCATCAAGCCTGACCTGGACTGGTTCTAGGGATCCCAATCCTCTCTGGGTAACCTGAGTCAGGGTCTCCCCATCCTCAGTATAAAAGATCTCTTCCTTCCATCTAGTCCAAATCTCCTTATTTTAATTTAACCCCACCACCCCTTGTCCTGTCATAACAGGCTGTGCTGAAAAGTCTGTCCCCAACTTTCTGATTGGCCCCTTTAAGTACTGAAAATCTGCAAGAAGGTCTCCCTTTGAGGAACATTATGGGGAACAATATAGATTTCCAACCAAATCATTCAAAGAGGCAGCAGAAATGCCAGCGGAAGTAAGGAAGGACAAAGCATGATATGATCAAGATTTTTCAAGGAATATTGCTGAGGAGAGAGCAAGGACCAAAGCAAGGGTAGCAGAGGTTTTGAAGAGCACTGTGAAGTTCTCTTGGAAGCCTTCTCTAAAAAGACTGTCCCCAGCTTTCTGGTTGTCCCTTTTAGGTACTGAAAGACCACAAGAAGGTCTCTGTGGAGCCTTCTCTTCCCTAGGCTGAACAACCCCAACTCTCTTGGTGTGTTTTGGTTGGTGTTCCAGCCCCCACATCGTTTTTGTGGCTTCCTCTGGCCCTGCTCCAACAGATCCATGTCTCTCGTGTGCTGCAGACTACAGAGCTGTACCCAGCACTGTAGGTAGGGTCTCAATCATGTAATTCTCCAGCCTGTATTGAGAGCAGAGATTGCTCTGACCCAGGTGCACAACCTTGCACTTGGCTGTGTTGAAGCTCATGGGGTTCACATGGGTGCACCTCTCCAGCTTGTCAAAGCCTCTATGGATGACATCCTGTCCCTCTGCTGTGTCAACTACACCACTCAGTGTGGTGTCATCTGCAAACTTGGTCCCAGTGTGTATGCTATTGATGAAGATATGAAACAGCACTGGTCCCAGTACAGACCCTTGAGGGACACCACTTGTCCCATTTCCCAGCTGGAGGATGCTGCACTTCTAGGGCAGCTTGTGGGAGGAGTGCTATCAAGATGTCTTGGGGGTCATCACTGCCTGCAGTAAGACCTAGGTGCTGGGTTGGGCTTATTCTTGGAAGAGCAATATAAAATGAAGTGTAACTGGAGGTAGATGGTCCTCAAAGATGCACTAGCAGCTTTCTAAAGTTTATAGCTCCACCTTGGTGCAGCAGATTCTGCAGAGGTTCCAGCCAATGTCCAGAACAGTGGTGGTTAGTTAGAATTGCAAGCAGTTTTCATCTTCAGTGCTGTTTATCAGTGTCACCTTATTAATCCTCATGGCTTAAAGACTCCCAGTTCATTAATGGGAAGCTGACACAGTTTAGTTGTAAATATGCTCTGCTTCAAGATGAGTCTGAAAGAACATCAGCACCAACCCCCAGCTGCATGAGCTCCCAGGAGGGATCAATGTTCCCTTTGCCCATAAATCAGAAACCAGAGTTATCAGAGAATGCAGAAATGGAAGAAATCAGGGATGGGGGATCAGCCTTGTGTCTCAGATTTGCATTCTCAGTGTGAATATTTTTCTCAGCTTCTTGGTTTAGTGAAGGTGTAATACAATTTCTAATCAGAATTTGCTTAATTATATGGGAAGAGTCTCCAGTGAAGGCTACAAAGATGTTGATGGAGATTCCCAGTTCTCTCTTGTTCTCTCCCCATGGCCAAATGTGCCAAGAACTGTTCGAAAAATCTGAGCTGTGAGAAATTGGGTCACTAAGAAACTCCCCAGATCTGGTAAGCTGGTTGGGTGAAGGGCAACAAGGGCAAGTGTAGAGTTCTGGCCCTGGGGAGGAATAACCCCTGCTCCCCTGTGAGAGGCTGACCTGCTGGGAAGCAGCTCTGCAGAGAAGGACCTGGGAATGCTGGTGGACAAGGTCACCGTGAGGCAACGATGTGCCGTCATGGCCAAGAAGACCAACGGTCTCCTGGGGTGCATTGAGTGTGGCCAAAAGGTCGAGGAAAGTTCTTCTCCTTCTCAACTCTGCCCTGCTGTGGCCACACCTGGAGTCCTGGGTCCAGTTCTGGGCTCCCCAGTTCAAGAGAGACGAGGAGCTACTCTAGGGAGTCCGGTGGATGCTACAAAGATGCTGAGGGGCCTGGAGTATCTCTGGGAGGATGTGAGGATGTTTAGTCTTGAAGAAGAGCAGTCTGAGAGGGAATCTTCTCAATGCTCAGCAAGAGCTAAAGCATGGGGGGCAAGAGGATGGGTGCAGGCTCCTCTCAGTGGTGTCCAGTGACAGGACAAGGGGTAATGGGCACAAACTAGAAGCCATGAGGTTCCATATGAACAGGAGGAAGAACCTGTTTGGTGTGAGGTTACTGGAGCCTTGGAGCAGGCTGCCCAAGGAGGTTGTGGAGTCTGCTTCTCTGGAAAGATTTTAAAGCCACGTGGGCATTGTGACCCAGGGCAACCTCCTGTAAGTGACCCTGCTCCCTCCTTATCAGGGAGGTTGCACTAGATCATTTTGGACTAGATCATTTCTAGAGGTCCCTTCCAACCCCTACCATTCTGTGATTCTGTGGGCTCTGAACTGTGCCTGTATTTGCTTGATCTGATTTCTCCTCCTCCATAAAAACATTTAATTAAATGTGTTTGGAGGCTCTGAGCAGCAGAACTTGCTGTTGTTATTTAATTGCCTCAAATAAACCTTCCTTTTGTGCCTGTTGCTAACGAGTGATTTGCTCTGTGGCACTTGCAGCTGCAGCAGATGACTCCAGTGAGCCATTGGCTGGGAATATTTGCCTCTGATTTATTTTTTTCCCCTTTTTTATTATTGTTCCTCTCCAACTACTGTCACTGGGTGGATGGAGAACAGCCCAGATATATATGCAGAGCACCAGAGCTCAGGGTTCCCAGCTGAACTATTGCTGTGCATTAAGAGCTCTGTAAACAGCTTTCTGGGTTTTACACCAAGGTAAATATTAATCTTTTTTGCATCAACTGATGATGGAAAAAGCCAGGGTAAATAGCAATACTAATAAACCTTAACAGTTGGAAATGGTGAGGAAGCAGGCAGAGAGGTGCCAGCACTCCTTCCCCTCCCCTTTATAGAACCACAAAATCATTTTGGTTGAAAAAGACCTTTAAGATCATCAAGTCCAGCCCTTAACCTGGCACTGCCAGGTCTGAACCTCTGAATCCCAAGATGGGGCTCAACCACAGCACTGAGTTTATAATAGAATCATAGAATAATTTTGATTGGGAGAGACCTTTAAGATTATGGAGTTCAACCATTAATCCAGTACTGCCAGGTCCATCACTAATCCACATCCCTTAGCACCGCATCTACACAGCTTTTCAATCCCTCCAAGGATGGAGATTCCCCCACTGCCCTGGACAGGTTGTTCCAGGGCTTGACAACCCTTTTGGGGAAGAAATTGTTTCTAACGTCCAACCTATACCTCCCCTGGTGAAACATGAGGCTGTTTCTTCTCACCCTATTGTTTTTTCCCTTCTGAGAACTGACTGCCCCCAGTCTGGCTCCAGCCTCCTTTCAGGGGTTTGTAGGGGGACAGAAGGTCTCCCCTCAATCCCCTCAGCCTCTTGTTTATTTATGTTTTTATTTCCCCCCTCTCATTTCCTCTTGTACTGTTGAAGGGGTGATGCAATTCTCCTTTCTGATCTAGTGGGAGGTGTCCCTGCCCATGGCAGGGGGGTTGGAGCTAGATGGTCTTTAAGGTTCCTTCCAACTCAAACCATTCTGTGATTCTATGCTCTTTTCACTGTCCTCATTTCCTCCCCCTGCCACATCCCTCCATTTAATTTTGGTGCCTGCTCTTTTCTTGGGAATTCATTTCTGGGTGAATCCTTTCCAACCTTTCAGTGCATTAACCAAAGAGTGTCAGGCATTGGAACAGGCTGCCCAGGGAGGTGGTGGAGTCACTGTCCCTGGAGGTATTCAAGAAATGTGTGGACATGGCACTTTGGGATATGGTTTAATGGCCATGGTGGCATTGGTTGATGCTTGGAGTTGATGATCTTGGAGGTCTTTTGCAATCAAAACAATTCTATGACTTTATTTGGGCTTGGAAGCCACTTGATGAATCTCCTTCATTTTTACAGTAGGGAAAAAAAATAGAGTCCCTAATATTAGTATTCGTCTTTTCCTTAGGTGTACGTGGAAAGCATGACCCTGCACCTCCTTTGTCTACTCTGCAAAGTGATTGATTTTCAATCATGTTTCCTTGGGAGATGTATATTTTTACTTTAAAAGTACAGCAATTCAAGCTCAGGTTTAAAATGGAGTAGGAGGAGGTTTAACAAAGAGCCTTAAATATTGTTTCTTGGAACACGGCAATCATGTCTTTGCAGACAAAGCCCCGTTCTGGGAGAGCTATGAGAGAGGTCTGAGATCAAAGTAAAAATTAAAAATGGCCAAGCCCATTCATTTTACACTGATGTTGAGACTGGGAATGCTGGAGGAAGGAGACTGGGAGTGCTTGGGGATGAGTGGCTGCAGAACTGTTTGATAGAGAAGGACCTGGGGGTGTTGATTGATCACTGGCTGAATATGAGCCAGCAGTGTGATCAGGCCAAGAAGTCTGATGGCATTCTGGCTTGGAACAGCAGTAGTGTGACCAGCAGGTCTAGGGATGTGATTGTCCCCCTTTACTGGGCACTGGTGAGGCCACACTTCAAATAGTGAGTTCAGTTTTGGGCCCCTCAGTCCAAAAAGGACATTGAGGTGCTGGAGCATGTCCAAAGAAGGGCAGCAAAGCTGGTGAAGGGTCTGGTGAGGACCAGCTGAGAGAACTGGGGTTGTTTAGTCTTCAGGAGAGGAGGCTGAGAGGAGACCTCATCACCCTCTACAACTTCCTCAAAGGAGGTTGGAGCAAGGTGGGTGCTGGTCTCTTCTCACATGTAGTGAATGACAGCACAAGAGGTTTAGGTTGTATACTAGGAAAAGTTTCTTCACAAAAAGGCATTGGAACAGGATGCCCAGAGAGGAGGTGGAGTCACCATCCCTGGAGGTATTTAAAAGTCAGGTGGATGTGGTGCTTAGGGACGTGATTTGGTGGTAGTGACTTAGAAGTAGTGGTGGGATGATAAACTCTAGGTGAGCAGTTGAACTTGATGATTTCAAAGGTCTCTTCCAACCTCAACAGTTCTATGATTCTATGACACAGGCTTGGTGGAAACTTTCCGACTCTGCAGCTTTCTTTCCAAGTCAGTGCTGATCAGCCTGGTAGGACGTCTGAAAAGCTCAGAAGGATGCTCAAAAGGATGTCCTGTGATTACACAACTGGAAACATTTTAATTAAGTGTTGCAGCCCAGGTTGTTAAGTGAATTTAAAATGTATGTAAATAATTTCCCAAAATCTTTCGGGCACTGGGCAAAAAAATGAGGAATGTGAGAGATGAAAACTTTGCCTGCTTTTTAGGATTAAAATGTTTCCAGTTGCTTAAGTGAGAAACCTCCTTCTTTTTTTTTTTTTTCCTGCTATTAACAGAAGTGACTGAAGGTGAGCCAGAGCAGCTTCCTCTTCGTTGGAACTTGATAACACAGGGGTATCAATCAGCCTTCCTGAATTAGCATTTCGCTGATAGTGATACACAAAGCCTTTTAATGAGGACTTTCAAGTCTCCCAGCTCAGGCTTTCTGCCTGCCTGGTTCCTTAGCAACGGAAGGGGATTGGCAGGCAGAAGGGGTTTGATGTATTCTTACATAAAGGATTTACAATGCTGGAAATTGCATGCCAAAAAAAGAAAAAAAAAAGGATAATAGTGTTTTATTGTTTTGGCACAAAGTTCAAAGATAAACAAACAACCTGCAAGCCCCCAGAAGCTTCCTGTTGTGTTCTTGTTCCTTCTTCTGTTCTCTTGGAGAAGTTATCCACCAAGTCTGGAGTTGGAATTAAACAGACTTTTGGCTGTTTTATAGAAATTAACACATCAGATCAGGAAAAGCAGTGCTCATTGGTTTGCTTTAAAGAGGAGAAGTAATGAGCAGCATGCTGAAATACACACAGAGGCCACGCTCTGCAGTGCTTCTGCAAAGCTGCTGCTTAGAAGCATAGAATCTTTTTGGTTGGAAAAGACCTCTAAGATCATCACCTTCACAGAATCACAGAATGAATTTGTTTGGAAGTGACCTTCAAGATCATCTAGATGAATCTTTGACTGCAAAGTCAATGCTAAACCATGTCCCTAAGTGCAAGGTCCACACGCTGCTTGAGCACCCTCAGGGATGGTGACTCCACCACTGCCCTGGGCACACCATTCCAGTGTTTGATCACCCTTTCAGTGAAGAAATACTTCCTAACATCCAGCCTAAACCTCCTCTGGCACAGCTTGAAACCATTTCCTCTAGTCCCGTTGCTTGCTGCTAGGGAGAAGATGTCCCCTTCCTTGTTGCAACCTCCTTTTAGGTAGGTAGGTAGTTGTAGAGAACTATAAGGCCTCCCCTCAGCCTCCTCCTTGTCGGTGGTGGAATCTTCTTGGCAAGATGCAGCCCTCAGGCCAGCACTGCATCACCCTCCAGGATGGTTCCTCTCCTCCTGAAGCCATTGGGGTCTTTCATGCTGGTGTCTGGGGGAGCAGCATGAGCTGCCACCTCACAAAAACCCTGCCATGAAACATCTTCATCTCATGGTTTCTGCCTCTTCAAATCTCTGTGGTGGTTTCCCCATCTCTGGGCACACAAGGGGGCACATCTCCTGGGTCCCAAACATGTGCCCTTGTGGCCGAGAACCCCAATGGTGTCTTGGGATTGGGTCTGTTCAGCCTGGAGAAGAGAAGACTCCAGGGAGACCTTATAGCAGCCTTTCAGGAGCTGGAGAGGAACTTTTTGTAAGGGCATGTGGTGGTGAGAGAAGGGGCAATGGTTATAAACTAGAATAGGGTAGATTTAGATTAAACATTAGGAAGAAATTCTTTACTATGTGGGTGGTGAGACACTGAAATGGGTTGCCCAGAGAAGTTGTGGACTCCTGGAAGTGTTTAAGACTAGGCTGGAAGAGGCTTTGAGAAACCTGGTCTGGTGGGATGTGTCCCTGCCTATGGCAGGGGGTTTGGAACTAGATGATCTTTAAGTTCCCTTCCAACTCAAGCCAATTCTTTTATTCTACAACACGTTACTCAAGCATAGGTGAGCTGAAAATTGCCAGTCAGTCTGGGCTGCACCATCAGAAGGTGTTTTCTGCAGCCAATATTTAGCTATCAAATACTCTGACTCCACTTCTGGGGTGATGAACTCCTGGGTCCCCCCTAGCCCCCTGTTTGCACCATGCTAAAACAATGATAAAAATGTAAGTCATAGAATTACAGAGTGGTAGGGGTTGGAAGGGACCTCCAAAGATCATCCAGCCCAACCCCACTGCTGAAGTAGAGTCATCCAGAGCAGTTTGCTCAGGATCACAATGTCCAGGAATGTCTGGAATCTCTCAAGAGAAGAGAAAGTGATAATAGGTGATAAAGTAATGTACCTGTTACCTTCTTCTGCCAGTGGGTTGTGCCACTCCACTGCGCTATGTGCTCAGTCAGAGCTGCAAACACCACCCAGCTCTGGCTTATGCTGATTGTAGAATCCCAGAGTCACAAACTTGTAGGGGTTGGAAGTGACCCCTGGAGATCATCTAGTCCAACACCCCTGCTAAAGCAGGGTCACCCACAGCAGGTTTCCCAGAATCACAATGTTCAGGTGGGTTTGGAATCTCTCCAGAGAAGGAGACTCTGCAATGGGTCCCTTACTGTGGCAGTTTAGGCTGGGTGCCCCCTGCCACTGCTGCATGAGATACACCTCTGGTGTCCTGGGTGCCCACCCACAGGGGTGGACACAGGAAATGGCGTATTTCTACCCATAAGTCCTGCACCCTATAAGGCCATCTGCAAAGTCATTCTCTTCCTCTTTCTTCCCTCTCTGCTCCCATGGGAGATGTCCTCTCTTATCGGGTAATGCCGGGGGAGTATCCTCAAGGCCTCTTAGGCCTGACTAGGCCTAATGCCAGGAGGAGAATGAAAGAGGGGGGCAGTCTCAGACCTGGCCAGCCTGAGACTTGCCTAGCAGTGGGAGGGGGAAGAAAGAGCCCTGGGGGTTTTGGGTAGACCCTCAGGTGGGAGGAAGGGAGGATTGGGAAGCTTTGGGAATTCTGTGAGGGGTTCTGTACGCTTTGGGATACTCTTTGCCACTATGCTTTGTAGTTTGTAGTTCTCTGTAGCTTCACCAATTGCTTTTCCATTTAAACTTTCCATCACTCTCCAATCCGTTTGTGTGAGTCTCATTCTTTTGTCCCTTTCGGGGCAAGAGAGGATCTGGCTAGCCCCAAACCAGCACACTTACAAACCCCACCGTGCTGGAATTCTGTAATTCTCTATGTCCAGGTCACCTTCCAGAAGGACATAAGGGCTGTTTGAAGAGTCAAATGCAAAACTGCTGAGCATTATTCCATGCATACAGCCCCCTGGGCTGCAATGTCATAGAATCATAGAATTATAGAATCACAGGATCATTTTGTTTGGAAGAGATCTACAAGTCCAACCATTAGCCCAACACTGCCAGGTCACCACTAAACCATGTTCCTCAGCACCATATCTACACGGCTTTTAAACCCATCCAGAGATGGACACTCAAAACACTTCCCTTGGCAGCCTGTTACAGGGCTCAACGACCCTTTTGTTGCATCAAGAAGCGTGTGGAAAGCAGGTTGAGAGAGGTTCTCCTCCCTCTCCACTCTGCTCTGTGTCCAGTTCTGGGCTCCTCAGTTCAAGAAGGACAGGGACTTGATAGGGAGAGTACAGTAAAAGGCTACAAAGATGCTGAGGGGACTGGAACATCTCTCTTCTGAGGGAAGACTGAGAGAATTGGGGCTTTTTAGTCTGAAAAAGAGCATGGGGGGGGGGGGGGGATGTTCTCATCAGTGCTGATCAATACTTACAGGGTGGATGTCAGGAGGATGGGACCTGACTTTTTTTCAGTGGTGCCCAGTGACAGGACAAGGTGCGATAGGCTCAAATTGGAACATAAGAAGTTCCATCTCAATGTGAGGAGGAAATTCTGTAATTTAAGGGTGCTGGAGCACTGGAGCAGGCTGTCCAGAGAGTGTCCACCTCTGGTGACATTTCAAACCCACCTGGATGTGTTCCCTTGTGACCTTCTCTAGGCGACCCTGCCTTGGCAGGGGGGTTGGACTCCATGATCTCCAGAGGTCCCTTCCAGCTCCTACCGTTCTGTGATTCTGTAATATCTAACCTATCCTTCTGCTCATTTCCTCTTGTCCCTCTCTAAATACCACCACATTTTATTTATTAAAAGAGTCTTGGAAGCCAGTGAGTTCCTCCTCAGTGATGATGTTGATACCCTCAGCACTTCAAAGGCTGGAATTTGGAAACTGTCTGCGTATTTTGTGTATTTGCAAGAAGAGCTGCCTGGGTTTTGTTTGAGAAGGAGCTGGGTGGAACATTATTTGCCATTTTTAATGCATCCAGCTGAAACACACTCTCTGATGTTTCCTCCACGAAACTCAGAGGCTTTATGTATTCGGCAACCTACCCTTCATTACGTTAAATGTCTTTTAAAAAGTAACCAGAGTGCTGTTTGGAGAAGACCCACTGGCATGCAGAATGGCTTCATCCCCATAAAAATGCAAATGAACTCTCTGGAAGTGTAGGGCTGGCTCATTTGTAGAGAAAATAAAAAAGGGCTTTCAACAGAGCCCAGAGGAACTTTGCTAACAACAAGATGTTCAGTAGCATCAGCAGCTCCATACGTTGCTGCCAAGATAATTTCTCATCTCTTTCCCAAGTTTTCACTTTTGATTTTAACCCTGAATTCCCATCAGAATGCAAGTGAGGAGACCCTGGTCTCCTGGCAGGTCTCTGCTTTTCTGAGATCTTCAAAAATGAATCACAGAATCTTCTGGCTGGAGAAGGCCTTAAGATCATGGAGTCCAATCATAACCTTACATGTCTCTGTACACAAGTGTTAGACCATAGAATCATAGAATGGTTTGGGTTGGGATCTTCAAGATTACCCATTCCAACCCCCTTGCCATGGGCAGGGACACCTTCCACTAGAGCAGGTTGCTCCAGGTCCCATCCAACCTGGCCTGGAACACTTCCAGGGATGTGGCATTTAGAACTTCTTTGGGCAACCAGTGTCTCACCACCCTCTCCGGGAAGAATTTCTTCCTAATCTCTAGTCTAAATCTCTCCTCTTCTCACCGTGTTCCTAAGCTCCAAACCCACCTGGACACTGTGATCCTGGGCAACCTGCTGTGGGTGCCCCTGCTCTAGCAGAGGGGTTGAACTGTATGATCTCCAGGGATCCCTTCTAACCCACATCATTTTGGGGCTCACTCTGGGATTCTCTGAAACTGTGGCACTATCAGGCTCTGCTGCTGCTCCCTGTGAACAACGACGTGTTCCCAACACTACAGCAAGAGGTAGGGGAAAGACACAAAAAGAGAATACTCTACTGTGGTAGAGGTGCCTGCTACCTCACTGAAACTGGTGTATACCTGCATAGGACATCAAAGGATCTCAGGCACAGGAGCTCAGTCACATTCAGCCAAGGTCATGTTCACAACAGACTTGGTACCAGAAGTTATGTCTGCAACTGATGCTGAAAGTCACACTGTTGGCAAAATCTTCAGATCACTTCTTCAGGCCATTGACATTCTGTGTTCTTTCTCTTCCAGTCCTAGGAAAATTGGACCCCGTGTGAGAGATTTGGGCAGGTTTGGCAACCTCAGGCTATAGATGCCACACTCAGCATTTCATAGAATCCTGGAATTACAGAATGGTGGGAGTTGGAAGGGACCTCTGGAGAGCATCTAGTCCAATCCCCCTGCTAAAGCAGGATCACCCACAGCAGCTTGCCCAGGATCACAACATCCAGCTGGGTCTAGAGTCTCTCCAGAGAAAGAGACTTCACAACCTCTCTGAGCAGCTTGGTCCATGTTGTGGTCAGGCCCAACCTTCCTGCTGCTCTTTCCCATTTATAGCCTTTATTACCCATTTTTAATGTGATTTCTGCTAATATTCAACATTCTGTGCCAGGCTTTTCTCTCCAGTTGTAACTATTTAACACACATTTTGTTCTTGCTTATTTGTGCTTGGACTCAGGCAGATAGGAGACACCATGCCAAGGTGTCTGCCACAGTAATTGTCTGGGCTATGTTCCAGTTTTGAGTCATATTTCTGGAAGCACTTTAAGAATCACAATATCCACAGAGGAGTTTTCCTGTGTCTTCACAGACATATTGTGCCCGGGGCTTTGAAGACCTGTGATCCTATCTCAGTAGCTAATGTTGGGTTGCTCTGATGCTCTGGGTGCTGTGGAGAGAGGATGTGTGACTCTCGTGCTGCTGCTGCTGTTTAACTTGTCCTTTTGCTTTGCTGCAGAGAAGAGTCAAGTGATGGTAATTTTTTTTTTCATTAAGCTCTTTTGGAGTGCTTTGATGAAGTTGTATGGTCATGGTGTATCTGAAATACTTCATTTTCATAGAATCATAGAACTCTTGAGGTTGGAAGAAACCTTGGAGATCAAGTCCAACCTGTCGCCTAGAAATTACAGTCCCACCACTACTGCTAAGACATTACCACTACCACTCCCATGTCCCTCAGCATCACAGCCACACGTCTTTTAACTACCTCCAAGGAATGGTGACTCCACTACCTCCATGAGCAACCTGCTCCAATGCCTGAGAACTTTTTCAGTGAAGAAATTTTTCCTAATATCCAACCTGAACCTCCCCTGGCAGCACTTAAGGCCATTTCCTCTTGTCCTGTCACTTGTCACACATGAGAAGAGATCAACTCCAACCTGGCTTCAACCTCTTGAAGTAGTTGTAGTTGGTGATGAGGCTTCTTCTCAGCCTCTTCTTCTCAAGGCCAAACCACCCCAGTTCCCTCAGCTGTTCCTCATAAGTCATGTTCTAGGCCCTTCATCAACTTTCTTGCCCTTCTCTGGACCTCCTCCAGCCTCGCAATGTCCTTCTTGGAGTGAGAATCTCCAAACTGAACCCAGTATTTGAGGTGTGGCCTCACCAGTGCTGAGTAGAGAGAGACAAACACTTCCCTACCGCTGCCAGTCACAATATTCCTGATGCAAGCCAGGGTGCTGTTGGTCTTCTTGGTTGCCTGCTGGGTCACGTTTTCTCTCATTTGCTTGAAGAAGATATTGCTGGGGATTTCAAATTACTTTTTAAGACACTGGTCTACTTCAGTGTTGCGTGCTTTAGTTGGTTGAGGTGGTCATAACCAGAGCCAGCCTCCAGAATGATTCCTCCACAGGGAGTCCTGGTGACACTGAGGGAGAGAGCAGCAACAGCCCTTGGAGATGGCCAGAGAGAGGAGGACTGGACAGGAGTGTGTCAGCAGTGGAAATATCCAAATTTCTTTTATGTATGATGTAGAACATGAAAATTCTCTCATGCTGTTACCCAGAATCCATCTGGAGCCTTCTATTTAGGGAACTGTTTTGTTCTAGTCTTTGCTCCCATTGCTTTTCATCAGTGCCAGTTGAAAAATGTTGTGGGTTTTTTGGTGTTGGATGTTCTTGAGATCCTTGCATGTCACAAAACTGCTTCTTTGACTTTCATTATAAATGAAACCTCACAGCAGGTCCTTGATCCATTATTTCAGGGCTTTTTTCCTGATGTTTGGTTCAATGCCATTTTCACACCTTTCAGAGCATAAGTAACCACAAGTCCTTACACTCAGAGGGTTTCTGTGTCTGATATCAAAGCAGATAAAAAAACTGTGCTCCAAAAGCTTGGGTTGGGTCTATTTTTCCTCTCTCCCTTCACAAAGCCAGTATTGTTCTCTAAACATGTGTTTAATCCTGGTGCTGCATCTTTCGTTGGCTTCACATCTGCTCTTATCAAGAGGAATGGACAACCTGAACCTTGGATGAGAGTGGCTTCTCTAATAGATGGAGCAAACTTGTAGCTGCATCCACCTGAAATCTGTTTATTATTGAAAAGAAACTGAATGAAGGAATTAAAATGCAACAGGTAGTATCTGAAGCTGGATGTGCACTGAAGCTGTGGAGTACAATGTGGTTCCCACATCTTGTTGAGGTCTCAATCCTACTGAACCTCATGGGTGTGTATCTACACCATGCTACAGTGCACGGTAGAGGTACCTGCTTAAACACTTCAGCTCAGCAACCAAAAATGTGCAAAATGTATAGAAATGCGTACAATGAGAAAAAAATCCAGTATCTTGTTTCTGAGAGGGGCTGGGAGGGTGGGCAGTACAGCCCATGACAAGCCAACAGCTCAGATGAGCAGAAGGCGGAGGCTGCCAGCTCCCAACTGCCTGCAACAATCATAGAACAGTTTGGGTTGAAAGGGATTTTGAAGGTCTTCTGGTCCAACCCCCTGCAGTCAGCAGGGACATCTGCAACTACAGCAGGTTGCTCACAGCCCCAGACAACCTGACCTGGAATGGTTCCAGAGATGGGGCAGCTACAGCCTCTCTGCGCAACATGTTCCAGTGTCTCACCACACTTACAGTGAAGAATTTCTTCCTTAAATCTAACCTAAATCTTCCCTCTTTTAGTTTAAAATCATCATCCCCTTGTCCTGTCACTACAATAGGGCCATGGTGCAGAGGATGACAAGAGAGAGGCTGATCACAGAGGAAGTAAATCCATAACGAACTAGTCCTCATGAACTATTTTCTCCTGTGCAGTACTTGTTTACTCCAAACACTTGTAGAGATCAGCACCTCTGCAGTTTTCCACCAGGAAGAAGAAAAAGTGCCAATCATAGAATCATAAAATCATAGATTCATAGAATGGTTTGGGTTGGAAGGGGTCTTAAAGATTATTTAGTTCCAACCCCCCTGCCATGCACAGGGATACCTTCCACTAAAACTAGGTTGTTCAAGGCCAGCATGGCCTTGAACATCTTGCATGGTGGGGGCATCCACAACTTCCCTGGGCAACCTGTTCCAGTGTTTCACTACCTTCACTTTTCCTAATATCCAGTCTAAATCTCCCCTCTTCCAGCTTCAATCTATCACCCCTTGTCATACAGCAATAAGCCCTTGTAAAAAGTCCCTCCCCAGCTTTCTTGTAGGCCCCCTTCAGGCACTGGAAGGCTGCTCTGAGGCTTCCTGGAACCTTTTCTTCTCCAGGCTGAACAGCCCCAACCATGAACTTTCTTACTGTTTGGCTCAACATCTTAAAATCTTTTTGAGTTGTGTATTAGTGCCTGGGGTGACATTGTGTCAAAGACAGCTCTGGGGACAAAGGGCTCATTGCATCTGGTGCTGTGCAGACCTGGGAGAAAGCATAGCCTTGAAGAACTTACGGCTCCTGCAAGCTCTGCTGGAAACTCATCTCCAGGCACATGAAAGATGTAGTTAATCAGAACAGCTGAATTGCACAGCAAGGCAATAGAGCAGCTTATATAGCTTATATATAGCTGCTGCTATAAGGTCTTCAGGAGGACCTTAAGACCTTAGAGCAGCCTTCCAGTAGTTGAAGGGGACTACAGGAGAGGGACTTTTTACAAAGGCATGGAGTGATGGGATGAGGGATAATTGCTTCAAACTGGAAATGTTCCACTGTGATTAGACCTTAGGAAGAATTTCTTCCTTATGGAGGTGGTGAGGCACTGGAAGAGGTTCCTCAGAGATGTTGTGGAGGCTCCAATCCTAGAAGTGTTCAAAGGCAGTTTAAATGGGCCTTGAGCAACCCGGTCTAGAATGAGGTGTCTTTGCCTGTGGCACGGGGTTTGGAACCAGATGATCCTGACGGTCCCTTCCAATCTATTCTATGATTCTATGAGGTAGCATCTGTAAGGCCAGATGAAATATTCGTTCCAGCCCCAGCAGTTGTTAAGAGGGTGAGGAATTGCACCATGAGCCAAGAACGAAGTTTGTTGCTTCGTCTTTACAAGCCAGGAGCTTGATCTTTGTAGAAGAAATATGATCACAGCCCATTATTTTTTCTTTCCTGAGATACTTTGAACAAAATAATTGAAGAGGAAAACCTTTCAGGTCTCCATTCCTCAAAATATTAAAATTGTAATGTAAATTATCTTATGCCTGGAGCAAAAAGCTTATGAAATGTCAGGGTTGTCATGGTTTTAAATACACAAGCAGTGGATCCTTTGTCAACTTTTATTGGAATTTTCATCATCTAGATAAATTGTCCCTTCACAGAGACACGGACATACAGACACACACAGAGCTTCACTGGGGAAAAAAAAAAATTAACCTGCTCCTCAAAGGCTACTGCAGAGACCTGCAAGTCCCAGCTTCCAAAGATATCTGCAGAAAGAGCTGGCTAATATCTTCAGAGCAAACCCACTTGGGTGTGGGGAACTTATTTATGTGAAAGGATGGGGCTGTATAAAATGATTCTTACTACTGCATCCATTTATATTTTTGTCTTGGTGTAACTAATGGATACAGCAGCAGAGCATGATGGAGGAATATTAAAGAAGCACAGACTGCCTTGATCCAAATAATGGATCTTTTAAAAAAAATAAATCTGGTTGTGAGCAAATCTTTGAATACAAAACTTGCTTGGAGTGGGCTGTGACTGAAATGATGAATCCTTTGTAGACAAATACAAGAGAGAATTATGGAATCCTCAAGGTTGAAGAAGACGTTTAAGATCTTCAAGAAAGACATTGAGGTGCTGGAGGGTGTCCAGAGAAGGGAAACAAGGCTGGTGAAGGGTCTGGAGAATAGCTCTGGTGAGGAGCAACTGAAGGAACTGGGATTGTTCAGCCTGGAGAAAAGGAGGCTGAGGGGAGACCTTCTGACTCTCTACAACTCCGTGAAAGGAGGTTGGAGCCAGGTGGGAGTTGGTCTCTTCTCCCTAGTATCAGGTGCTAGAAGGAGAGGAAATGGTCTGAAATTGCCCCAGGGGAGGTTTAGGTTGGATATTATGAACAATTTCTTTCCTGCAAGAGTGGTCAGGCATTGGAACAGGCTGCCCAGGGAGTTGGTGGAACCCTGGAAGTGTTCAAGAAATGTGTGGACGTGGCACTTCAGGACATGGTTTAATGACCATGGTGGGGTTAGGTTGGCAGTTGGACTCAATGAACTTAGAGGTCTTTTCCAACTGAAACAATTCTGTGATTGTGTGATTCTATGATCATCAGGTCCAATCATCAACCCAACACTACCATGACCACTAAATCACATCCCAAAGTGCCATGTCCACACATTTCTTGAACACCCCCTGAGGTGGTAGAGTTACCACCTCCCTTGGCAGTCTGTTCCAATGCCTGACCACTCTTGTGGGAAAGAAATTTTTCCTAATCTCCAACCTAAAACTCCCATGGTGCAATGTGGCCTGAAAGTGTGGCAGGGGAGCATTAGGTTAGATCTTATGAAAAGTTTCTTTACTAAAAGAGTGGTCAGGTATCAACCACCTTCCTGGGCAGCCTATTCCAACATCTGGCCATATCAAATCCAACACAACCCATCCCGGCACAGTTCCTGCTTTTCCAACACGAGTAGTTCAGCCTTTACAGAAATCTGCTTCTTCTTGAAGCCCTGTGTGAGATGACAACATAAATCACTTGAAGTTTTCTAAACTGGGTGAGCTGGAGGAGGGCAGCACTGACCTGTGCTCAATGTGCCATTTGCTGGCCTTGTGTTGCTGCATTATTGAGTGAGTCATAATTATTGTGTCAAAGAAAGCCAATTTGTACTGGAGCAGATTGACATCTGGCTTGGGGTGGCAGCAGCCTTTCCTTCAGTAATTGAAATGATTGTTCTTCTTGTGCATTGTCAGAAAATGACATTCTTGCTGATATCACTGAAGTGACTTATATTCACTCTGCAGCTAAACAGATATTGTCAGGTCTGAGCTGACAAGTCATTTTCTTCTTTCAGGGAGAAATCTCATTACCTCTAGCCATAACAGATGGTAGCCCTGGCGCACTGGGAGGGCTGCTCTGCAGAGAGGATGTTGTGACACACACCCAAGGGGTGCTAAGGAAGGAGGTAAAGAGGGGCAGAGGTAAGTCTAAACCCTTTCCTTGCAGCGAAGAGGCAGATCACAATGTGATTTAGGGGGTACTGAGCACAAATAACCCACTAAAAAACTCCAGGGTAGACATCACAGATTCACAGATTGCATTGGGTTGGAAGTGACCCTCAAAGGTCATCTTGTCCAACAGCCTGAAGTGGTCAGGGACACCTCCAACTAGATCAGGCTGCCCAGGGCTACATCAAGTCAGATACTGAATGTCTCCAGGGACAGGGCCTCAACCACTTCCCTGGTGGGGAACCTGGGTTCAGTATTTCACCACTCTCATTGTAAAGAACTCACTGATGGAGGTATTGAACAGCATTGGTCCCAGTACAGACCCCTGAGGGACACAACTTGTCACCTGTCTCAATCTGGACATTGAGCCACTGTCCACTACCCTTTGTATGCAATCACCCGACCAATTCCTTATCCATTGGACAGTCCATTCATATCTTTCCATCTTAGAGATCCATCCATCCATCCATCCATCCATCCATCCATCCATCCATCCATCCATCCATCCATCCACATGTCTTTTAAATACCTCCAGGGATGGTGACTCCATCACCTCCCTGCCCGTCCTGTCCCATGCCTGAGAACCCTTTCTGGCTATGCAGAAGAACTAGAATCACCTGCAGCTCCATTGCTCTTTGTGAGCCCCATTTGGAGGGAGATTTTCCCTGGTTTCTGCACCCAGTGCCATGGTGACCTCTGAAGCCATTAGAGAGACCTTACTGTGGCCTTTCAGTGCTTAAAGGGGGCCTACAAGAAAGATAGGGACAGAGTTTTGAGCAGGGCCTCTTGTAACAGGACAAGGGGTGATGGGTTAAACTAAGAGATTAAGATTGGAGAGAAGGGGGAAATGTTAGACACTGAGGGTGCTGAGCCCCTGTCCCAGGCTACTCAGAGAGGTGGGAGATGCCCTGTCCCTGGAACCATTCCACGTTAGGTTGCTTAGGGCTGTGAGCAGCCTGATATAGTTGCAGATGTCACTGCTAACTGCAGCAGGGTTTGCACTAGATGACCTTGAAAAGTCCCTTCCAATCCAAACCATTCTGTGATTCCATAATTCTATGACACCACGAGAGGCCATTGCATGGTGCAACCACAACCATGTTGTCCTACATCCCCTGTGCTTCCTAGTTCATCCTTTATCAGGTTTTGTTGGTGAAGCAGCAACCTGGAAGAATGGATGTAAGGTCTACAGTCAAAGCCCCCTTCTAAGATTGCATTTCCCCCATCCAACAATCAGAATATTTTAGCCTTGTTCTCTTGAGGAGGAAATTTGGGAAAATGTCAGACTCTTCAAATTGCAATCAAGCTGCTATTTAAGGGAATATTTTGTTCTGTGAATTGCTTGCAGGATTTTATGAAAACGTCCATCAGAAATTGCTCTTTTCTCTATTTGTTTTTTGCCTGCTTTTTCCTTAAAAAAAAAAAAATATATATATTTTTTTCCCATAGAATAATAGAATGTGTGGGCCTGTGAGGGACCACTGGAGATCATCAAGTCCAACCCTGCTGCCAATGCAGGATCATCTAGGGCAGGTCACACAGGAACACATCCAGATGGGCCTTTAAAGTCTCCAGAGAAGGAGACTCCACAACCTCTCTGGGAATTCTGCTCCAGGGCTCCAGCACCCTTACAGTAAAGAAATTTTTCCTCACGTTTAGGTGGAATGTCTTGTATTCCAGATTGTATCTATTGCCCCTTGTCCTATCACAGGACACCACTGAGAAGAGCTCCTCCCCTCCTTCTTGACACCCACTTTTCAGATGTTTATAAACATTGATAAGATCTCCTTTCAGTCTGCTCTTCTCCATCTGAACAGCCCCAGATCTCTCAGCTTTTTCTCATCAGACAGATGTTCCAGTCCCTTCATCATCCTCATAGCCTCTGTTGGACTCTCTCCAATAGTTCCCTCTCCTTGTCCTGGGGAGCTCAGAACTGAACACAATATTCCAGATGTGGTCTCACCAGGGCAGAGTAGAGGTGGAGAACCTCCCTTGACCTTTTTCTCCCCAGATAAATTAATCAATTTGCAAAATTCATGAAATGTTAAGAAATACAGAATTTTGGACTCTTTCCTACAACATTTATGACCATGTCATGATGGAGAAAAACATCCAGTGACTCTCATCACGTGCTGAAGTCAGTCTCCAAGGGCTGAAATGGATATTGCTGAACATAATGTGGGCTTTTGATTTTTTTTAAAGCTTCCAAAGCACAGAGAATTACTGAAATTGTTCTCAGCCTACTCGAATTTCTCTTTAATCCTGTTTTCCTAGGTACTTTCAATCCCCCCCTTTTTTTTTTCACTCTGAGTGTCTCTCTAGTTTTAAGGAGAAGCATGCTGGATTTCTGTAATTGACTTTTTTCTCAAGGCTAGGGGAAAAAGAAATAACTAGATTATAATAAAAAAAGCAGTTTCCTTTTTGCCTTTATTAGGCCATCCTCCAGGTTTTTATACCTAACTTAGCTGAGCATCTTCCTCATGTCAGGTGCTATGCTTCATAGAATGATTTGGGTTGGAAGGGACCTTAAAGATCATTTAGTTCCAAACCCCCTGCCATGGGCAGGGACACCTTCCACTAGACCAGGTTGCTCAAAGCCTTATTCAACCTGGCCTTGAACACCTCCAGAGAGGGGGCATCCACAACCTCCCTGGAAAACCTGTTCCAGTGTCTCACCACCCTCACTTGTAAAAAATTTCTTCCTAATACCCAGTCTAAATTTCCCCTCCTCCAGCTTCAATCCATTCCCTCTCATCCTATGACTACAAGCCCTTGTAAAAAGTCCCTCCCCAGTTTTCTTGTAGCCCACTTCAGGTACTGGAACGCTGCTTTAAGGTCTCCCTGGAGCCTTCTCCAGGCTGCACAGCCCCACCTCTCTCAACCTATCTCCATAGGGGAGGTGCTCCAGCCCTCTGGTCATCCTTGTGGCCTACTCTGGACCTGCTCCAGTAGGTCCATGTCTTTCTTTAACTGGGGACACCAGAACTGGACACAGTACTCCAGGTAGGATCTCATGAGAGCAGAGTAGTGGGGCAGAAACCCCTCACTTGTCCTGCTGGTGACATGGGGAGGATTTTGTTTTTCTATTACAAAGTTTGACATATTAACTATATAAAGGTGAGACACTGGAATAATCCTCTTAGCATGTTGGGGTTGTTCAGCCTGAAGAAGAGAAGATTTCATGGAGACCTTCATAATCCTCTTGAACTTCTCTTTTGCCCTTAGCTTTGGTCCTGGCTCCCCTCAGCAATACTCCTTGAAAAGTTTTGATCATGTCATGCTTTCCCTGCGTCTTTCCTTCCTTCCGATCCACCTCTGCTGCCTCTCTGGATGATTTTTCTTGGAAATCCATGTTGTTCTCCAGGTTCCCTATTACGTTTCTCAGTGGAAGATCTTGTGTATGTAAAGGGGATGAACAGAAAGCTGGGGACAGACTTTTTAGCAGGGCATGTTGTGACAGGACAAGGGGTGAGAGGGAGATTCAGACTGGAGAGAAGAAAAATTTTTTACACTGAGGGTGGTGAGATACTGGCTGAAGGTTGCCCAGAGAGGAAGTAGATGGAACCATTTCAGATGAGGTTTTCTGGGGCTCTGAGCAGCCTGTTCTAGTACAGGTGTCCCTGCTCACTGCAAAAAGGTTGGGCTGGATGAGTTTTAAGTTCCTTTCCAAACCCTTCCTATGATCTTAAGTCCTTTCTTAGGTACCTTGCCTGACTGCTGCAGGAATGTCCTTTTCTCCTTGCTTGAATTCATCTTGCATGGAGCTCTGAGCAACCTGATCTAGTTGTAGATGGCTCTGCTGACTGCAGTGGGGTAGATGCCTGATGCCTTTACAACAGAGTTGCTTGCATGCTGCAACGTGTTGTAGAAACACAGCAAAGTAATATATGAGGACATGGCTGGGAAAAGTGAAGTTGCTATAAGGTGGAGAAAGCTTTCAGCTTGCCTGAGAACCATTAAATCCAGGAGTCATGCTTTTTTTGGGTTGGGCTAGTTAGATTCTTCACCATTTTCTCTCCTCTGAGACTTTCTTTGGGTATAACAGGGAATTAAGGATGTGAAAGCAGGGGAAAAAATGCATTCTCAGAGTGCAAAAATCATGTTTAGCACTTCAGTAAGTGAAGAGCAGCCTGCAAGGACAGAAAATGATGGTGAATAAGCTTGTGGAATAAACCAGTTATGTACTATGTCCTGAGAAGGCTCCAAGTGTGAGCTGCAGCCTTTAGGAGCTGGTATGCTTTTTTGAGCATTAGTTATATATATACTTTTTACCTACACACCACACTGGGAGAAGGACACAAGGGAGAAATACAGATATAAAAAACTGAAAAAAAAAGAATTAGAAGTGCTGTTCCTCAGAGGTCTTGATATCTATGGATGATGGTGAGCAAAGGGTGTGAAACAACACCCACCTGAATATGCCCTTATGGGCACCCATAGAAACGCTTCAGCTGGAAGAGACCTCTAAGATTGTCAAATCCAAATATCAACCCAACACCACCATGGCCATCAAAACATGTCCCAAAGTGCCACATCTACATGTTATTTGAACACCTAGAATCAGTCAGGGTTAGAAGGGACCACAAGGATCACCTAGTTCCAACCTCCCTGCCATGGGCAGGGACACCTCACACCTCTGGGGATGGTGATTCCACCACCTCCCTGCTCAGTCTTCTCCAATGCCACACCACTCTTTCAGTAAATAAGTTTTTCCTAATATCCAACCTAAACCTCTCCTGGCACAGTGTCAGGCCATTTCCTTTCATTCTCTCACCAGGGTAGAGCACAGCAGCCCACCACCTCACTACAACTCCCTCTGAGAGAGTTGTAGAGAGCAAGGAACTCTCCCCCCTTCTCCGGGGGAAAACATACTTAAAGGCACTTTTTGCCTTCACCACAGGTGAAAATGGTTCTGGATCAGCCTGCTGAGAAAGCAAAAATTGGTTTCAGGTGGTTCCTGTTTGGGTGGAGTGTGTTGTGGTCCTGCTGAAAAAGTAAAAAACTGGTTTTAGGTGGGTCCTGTTTGGGTAGAGTGTGTTATGGTCGAGGTGTGAGAGCACTGCTTGGGCTGCAGATATGTGTTTCTTCTTGCTGAATATTGCTGGGGTCCTGAGGACTTGAGACTGTCCTAATCAGTCTGCTTCTTTGCCAGGGTGGTTTGTCTGTCCATGGTGGCTGCTCAAAAGGGACATTAGGTGTCTTTCTGGAGGAAGTAAGGTTTGCACAGTCTTTGCTGTATCTTGGGAAGCTGCAGAGATGATTGGAACTAAGCCTACAAGGAAGAATCTCCCCTGCAGAGACACAAGGTAGGAAAACATGGGTTTATAAACCCTTTTTGCTTGCTTTTTTTGGTTGATCCAGTTGCTTAGTGCCTCTTTGCCTTAAGTACAACCTATTCTCACAAGTATTTTGACGTTTTTGATTGTACCTTTGATGCTTGGTAGTACTTCTGGATCCCCGCTTTTAATTTTTGAGATTCCTCCTAGAGAGCTGTCCTGGGAGTCTTCTTCAATGCTGTGGTGGTCCTGAAGTGATGCTGTAGGTGGCTGTAGGCTCTGTACAGAGCAGTTTGATGCTGTGCTGATAGAAGTGAGATATGGGGGTTAAACCCTGCCTCACTTGGTGGTACTTCTGTGCTGGGTGGGTTGGTGCAAACCCAAGACTCTGTGTGTTGTTCTGTCCTTCCAGGAAGGACAAAAGGCCTTATCTGTGAGCAGGTTTTAATTTTTGGTGACACAATTTTCTTGAGCTGTTGTATAGTTTCAGAGCTTCAAACACAGATCAGAGTCTGTCTGTGATACTAACTTCATTTATTGTATTTCTTCAAATCCTTTAGCCTGGGATTCATGATATCTTGTACTTACATGTGGCAGTAGCTCCTTTATTGGTAATTGATTAAACTTAAGTGTTTGCAAGTTGTCTGAAGGCTTCTTTCAAAGTGTTCCTTCAAGCAGAAGTACAAGCTCTCAATGCACAGGTTAAACGTGGACAAGTGTAATACCATGTTGAATATGCTGTATCCTGTGAAAAAGGAGATTTGATATGCACATTCAAGAGGATCTATTTTTCTAGCTCATGCATTTTATATCCTCTTGTAATGAAGCAGCAACAGGCAATGGAGCAGCCTGCAGCAACAGGCTTGAAGAATAACATAGATTTCCTGGCTGAACACATCTCAGCAATTTTCTCAGCATTGCTGTTTTATCTGAGGATGAGGTAAAATTAGATTTTTTTTTTTTAATTCCTCTGTGAACTTTCTGTATCTCTTCAGCTGTATCTTTGTGTAAATCATCTAGACCTAAAACTCCTTCATGAGGGGGGAGCTCCCCTTTTGCTGGGAGTTGATACTTGCATTAAGCATTTCTTTTACTGCTAGAGCCTTTGCCTTGACCAGTTCTGAACAGGTCCAGCTTTTTGGTTTGGTTAGTGATGATTCCTGTCTAGTCCCCCTTTACTTCTCTTCATCCTTTTCTTTATCTTCCTCATCCCAAAGCACTTGATAAAGGACATTAAGCAAGGCATTGGGTCAAGAAGGTGACTGGAGACAGCCAATATAATGGTCTTCTGTTAATGGATAGGTGAGGAGCAACTGGTAATTTCTATCTTGACTTCTCTAAGGCCTCTCTTTTGTCACCACACAATGTTCTTGTGGGGAGTACACAGAAGGGCCACAAAGATGATCCAAGGGCTGTATCACCTCTGCTATGAGGATAAGCTGAGGGAGCTGGGGTTGTTCAGCCTGGAGAAGAGAAGGCCCTTGGGGGCCTTATAGCTGCCTTCCAATACCTGAAGGGACCCTGCAGGAAGGCTGGCGAGGGACTTTTCATAAGAGTGTCTGGAATGGTTTTAACCTAGGGAGAGTAGGTTTAAACTGGATCTTAGGAAGAAGCTCTTCAGTATGAGGATGGTGAGACCCTGGAATGAGTTGCCCAGAGAAGTTATGCATGCCCCTTCCCCTCCCCTCTACCTCACCAGAGGTGTTCAAGGCCAGGTTGGATGAGGTCTTGAGCAACTAAATCTAGTTGAGGGGCTCCCTGCCCATGACAAGGAGGTTGGAGTAGATGATCTTGAAGGCCTCATCTAACCTAAGCCATTCTATGATGGTAAATCAGAGAGATTGATGGAGTATTTGATGGATAAGGGTTTGGCTTGATAGCCTCACTGAGAAAGTTGCAGTCAGGGTCTCAGTGCCCTTAGGGAGATCAGTGTCAAGTGGTGTCCCTCAGGTTCATATCGGGGTTGGTACTGCTCAATATCTTTACTAATGATTGGATTAAGTGCAAGGCTGTGGATGATGACACCAAGATGTGTGTTGCAATTGATGTGCTTGAGAGAGTGGATGCCACTCACGGGAATCTGGACAGGCTTGAGAAGCTGGCCCATGTGAACCTCATGAAGTTCATCAAGACCAAGTGCAAGGATCTGCACCTGGGTTCTGCACCAGCACCAATACAGAATTGGGGATGAATGGATTGAGAGAAGCCCTGTGGAGAAGGACTTGGGGGGTGCTGGTGCCAAATGTATCCTGGGCTGATTCGTGATAATTTTTGGTATTCCTATTTACAGTTGAGAAGACCTAGACAGAGGGCTCAAAATGTGCTGACTCCAGCTGCTGCTGTGGCTAAGGGCAATTGTGTGCCCTCCAGTGGGACTCACTGGGCCAATAAAAATGCTGGCCAGTGCTGCATGGTGATGAACTGTGCAGATGGATGGATGATTCACAGAGAGGCTGGGTTGTTTTTGTGGGATAACACTGGATATATTACTGGGTAACAAGAGGAAGGCACATGATAGAAATGGTAATAACAATGGGTGGCAGGAAGTTCATAAGAACCTACACAATTTCAGGCATTGGAACAGGTTGCCCAGGGAGGTGGTGGAGTCACCATCCCTTTAGGTGAATTGCTGGACTTGATCTCAAAGGTATTTTCCAACCTCAGCAGTTCTATGATTCTGTTAGTAAAATGAGTTTTCCTGCAATTAGGTTTGCAGAGAAGGTTTGTTTGTGAAAGATCAAGCAAAGGTCTTCAGTGACAGCACAACTTGGTCAACAAAACTCTAGACCAGTGTAGGTGGGGGGGAGGATGCTGCCTGTGGGACCCCACCTTATTTCAACCCAGTTTTGAGGTGTTTTAGAACAATAAAAGAAGGTCTCTAGGAAGAAACCTTTTAGATGAAATCCAGCTGCTCACCTAGACCTTGCAATGCCATCACTACTGCTAAGCCACTACCACTGAGCCATGTCTGTTTTCTTCACAACTTGGCTGTAGATGCAAATCTAGGTCAGTGTACCTGGAAGATGGGGGGAGGGAAATAGTTTTTCTTGGTCTGAGGTTTGAAGCAGGCACCTCTTGTACCTGTTTCTGACAGGTATGGCTCCAGAAATACCCCTGTCACATGGCTTTTCCTCTACTTGAGATTACCTCCTTGTTTGGATGGATAAGATTTGAGGCTATAAGTGTGAGATTATAAAATCACTTGGCCTTGGAGATATTTTCTAGCCAGAGTCAGCAGCTTACTCAAATCCTCTTTGGAGATCAGCTGTACCTCCTTCCCCTCCACTCCACGATGGGTATTTGTGCCAAGCCTTTATTCTGTGTATGATAACAACCTTGTTGCACAAAGCCCCAGTATTTTATCAGCTCTGCCTTCTCAAATGGATGCTGCCTTTATGAAGGCTTCAGTATTTTGTGGGATATATGAAGTGCTTTTTTTCCCCAACCAACCCCCACCCTTTGTTTTCTTCCACATCAAAGCTCTGATAATTCAGCAGATCACCATCAGCAGCAGGCTGTTCTATTATACATGACATCCTCCTATGCTCACAGCATGAGCTCTTCACAAGTGCTCTTCAATTCTATGGAACCAGGGCACTCATCACTTGCTAAAGCAGACCCTTATTCTTCTGTCACTCAGCTGAAGTAGCTATGTGCTGTATCTGGTTACAGTTTGGTGTGTGTGGGCTATGTTTCTTTAGTGGAGGTCGCATATTTAACAAGCTGAGGAGCTCTCAGGCTCAGTAAAACAGCTTCAGTTCCTTTGCACCTCTAATCTTGCTTCAAATATGTTTTGGAGAAAGGATGGGACAATTTGGTGTTCTGTGGCTGCTTTGTGTTTGTAGATAATTCTCTCTCTCAGATGCTTTCTCTCACCTTTGCAGATCTGTATCTAACCCATTCAATTAGGTCACAACCCATCACTGAACAAATCATAGAATCATAGAATGGTTTGGGTTGGAAGGAACTTTAGAGATCGTCTAGTTCCAACCCCCCTGCCATGGGAAGGGACACATTCCACTCCACCTCCCAACTCCCAGCCCAACCTGGCTTTGAATATGTCTGAGATATAGGCTCTGCCACATCCCTGGGCAACCTGTTCCAGTGTCTCACCGCCCTCACTGTAAAGAATTTCCTCCTGACACCAATCTAAATCATCCCTCTTCCAGCTTCAATCCATTCCCCCTCATCCTATCATTACAAGCCCTTGTAAAATGTCCCTCCTCAGTATCTGGTACTGGAGTCAGCTAATATGCAGGTGTTCCATGCCAAACCCAGGGTATGAAATCATGTCTCTCAGCACCACATCTACCCAGCTTTTAAATCTGTTCAGGGATGGGAACTCTACCACATCCTCTTTCAGGGCTTAACAAAACTTTTTTGGAAGATTTTTTTTCCCTATTGTCCACCATAAACTTCCCCTGGTGAAACTTGAGATCATTTCCACTTGTCCTATTACTTCTTCCTTGGGAGAAGAGACTGATTCCTCACCTGGCTCCAACATCCTTTCAGGAGGTTGTAGAGAGCAATGAGGTCTCCCCTCAGCCTCCTTTTTTCTGGGTTGAACAACCCCAGGCCTCTCAGCTGCTCCTCACCAGACCTGTTCCCCAGACCCTTCATCAGCTTCATTACCCTTCTCTGGACCTTCTCCAGCACCTCAATTTCATCTTTCAAGGGAGGGCCCCAAATCTGAACCCAGCATTTGAGGTCTAACCTCACCAGTGCTGAGTCCAGGGGGGGTGATCTCTGCCCTGGTCTTGCTGGCTGTACTGTTGCTAATATTTCTGATAGCTGTGACTACAAGGGTTTCCACCAGCTTCACATGGCTGAATAATGAAGGTTAATAATTTTTGGTTGTTAGCATCCCAGGTTGAAGCTGTGCAGAGAGCTTTGTGAAAGTTGGTTTTGGTTTGTTTGTTTGTTTGTTTGTTTTTAAGGGCCGGAGGGAATGTTGATATTTAGCTACTTTACCACTGGGAATGAAAATGGAAAGTGAAAATATTTTACTGAAATGGAAGAGCAACAATTTATAAGTGAAAAATGTTTGCTTTATGGAATGATCCAGTTTTCAAATGTCTTATTATAAAATGTTTATACATGGCTCTTAAAAGTGAGAAGATAGGGCATTAAGTCTTTTGAAGGTGGTGGTTTTGTTTTTTCCTTTGTGAAGCAAAATGCAATAACCATCGGACCTGATTCTGTCTTTGTAGAAAAGATGTTTTTCTACTACAAAAAGGCTGCAGCAGGACTTTTCTGCCCTGCAATGTGTTTTAGGGTCAGATCCCTCTCTGAGTGAGGAGGCTGAGAGCAGGACTGGCTGGACCACAGCTGGGCATGCCACTGGAGCCAGATGTGTTCAACAGCTTGTGCAGTAATATCAGCTGATAAGAGTGAGAGGAAATGGCCTGAAATTGTGCCGGGGAAGTTCAAGTTGGATATCTGGAAGAATCTCTTTCCTGGAAGAATGGTCAGGCATTGGAACAGGCTGCCAAGGGAGGTGGTGGTATCCCCATTCTTGGAGGTGTTCAAGAGACACGTGGACATGGCACTTTGGGAAATGGTTTAGTGGGTCACGGTTTAGTGGGTCACCACCATGGTGGTGTTGGGTCGATGGTTAGACTCAGTCTTAAGGGTCTTTTGCAACTGAAACAGTTCTATGATTCAATAATTTTGTAGTGCCCTGCAGAAATGCTGCCTGGCTGTTGAAATCAGATGATGTGTTTTTGGTAGGTGTTGTTAGCAGGCTGACCAACTCTGCCTTTGTCCTGAGTATTTGCCAGTAGCTCTTGCTCAGACATTCTAATCCCAGAGCTTCTCCAGGGCTGTCTTCTCCTTGGATCAATTCCTTCTGAAAAAAACTTTGGGGAAATGTTTCTTGCAAGTCTCTGATCTGCAGCTTCTGTTTTGCAGGGAACTGGCTTGGGAGATGTGTGGAAAAACCTCAGCAGAACTGGAGGTAGCTCTAGCTTTGTGGGAAGTGAAGTGTAGGTTGCAATATTTGAAGAGAAGCTTCAGGCTTGATGGGGCTCTGAGCAACTCAAGAGATACAAAGAGTAGATCACATAAGTTAATTAGGTGTAATGTTCCTTGAATACATCCCTACCCTGTTGATGGCATTGAATATGTGATGCCACTGACAATTCCTGTTCTTTTAACACTCAGATGAACTGGTAGTGGATAGAAAGAACAGGGCCAAGCTGCAACACCACCATTGGAGAAGCATACTAAGAGTAGAGTGGGTAATAGATCAGAATAGCCTACTTCCACTAGTGGCTGTGCACTGTTAAGCTGCTGACTTTTACATTCAGGGATTTCAACCTGAAGTACTTTCCATTAACAAAGATGAAGATATATTGACCTGAATGGGAAGAGTAAGTGTCTCCTGTTCATGTAATTTGCTCATTGTGTTCTCCTTCTAGGGCTCTGCTCTGCTACAGAGGGATTAGTGTCTCTGCTTGGTTACTTATGGCTTCCTAACACAGAATCATGGAACTGTTGAGACTTTTAGAGACCTTTGAGATCATCATGTCCAACTGCTCACCTAGAGCTCACAATCCTGGCACTACCACTAAACCACTTCCATGTGTCTATGAAATATCTCCAGTGATGGGGACTCCACCACCTCCCTAGAGAGCCTGTTCCAGTGATTGACCACTCTTTCAGTAAAGAATTTTTTTCCTAATATCCTACCTACACCTGTCTTAGTACAATTTGGGGCCGTTTCCTCTTGTTCTGTCACTTGCTGCATGTGAGAGGAGACCAACCTCAACCTTGCTTTAACCTCCATGGAGGTAGTAGTATGAAGTCTCTCCTCATTCTCCTTTTCTGAAGACTAAACAGCTCTGGTTCCCTCAGCCATTCCTCTTAAGACTTGAGTTCAAGGCCCTTTACAAACTTTGTTGCTCTTCTTTGGAAACGCTCCAGCCCCTCAATGCCCTTCTTGTGAAGGGGTCCAAAACAGAAACCCATATTTGAGGTGTGTCCTCACCAGTGCTGAGCAGAGGACAGTCACATTCCTAGACCTGCTAGCCATGCTACTCCTGATTCAAGCTAGGATACCATTGGACTACTTGGCCACCTGAGGACACTGCTGGCTCATACTCAGCTGGCCATAGTCAACACCCCCCAGGTCCTCCTTCACCTAAGGAATGCATGGTTACCCTAATTGCAACAAGTAGTGGAACATCTCCTCTCCTCCCCATACAGCAAGAGCGTCAGGCAGTCTTTCATGTGCGGCTTTGTAGTGATGATCTCCAATTATTGCCACCCTCAGCTGTAAAAATGGGTGTTTTGCTTTGTTCCACGGGAGAAGGAACTTAATTAGAGCTGTGGATGTTGTGCTCACAAGTGCCAGCACGTCCAGTGTGACAAGAAGAGGTTCATTAGAAGAGCTGCTTTGTGGTGCAGGCAATGTTCCCTCTCCTCTGCCTGCATATTAAGTCATTAAGCAACACAAAAGTTAACCTATTATGGAAATCAAAACTTAGACATTAACTTCAGTTTCACATGCAAGGATGACTCAAAATTGAGAAAACAAGCTGAGTCTTGGCAGGCTTCTATGATAGGCACTCTTTGTCAACTCATTTAATGTGTGATTATGATTATCAGCTCTAATAATAATGACCAAATAAGCAATTAACGAGGCTGAGCTTGGCATGGGCCTAAGACAGAAAAGCTTTGAGTAATCAGAGTCTTTAAAATTAAAATGGTTTCACCAATTTCTCTTCAATAGTTGTTAAATGCCTGAGAGGTTGTGTGTTAAGCTGGAACACTGCAAGTGCTCCACAGCTTGTCTTGTTTCCCTAAGTGTGGTGGGATGCTGATATCAACCTGAAACTAAAGGTGGAGAAAAGCTCTCTAGTTCCCTTGATTTCTGGTAGGCAGCATCAGATGGAGAACTGGCCATCAGAAGTCTGGGCAGGGATTTCTTTTGTGCTGATGATAGCACTCAGGGATGTAGATGGCAATGGTTTTGGAATAAGATTTGGGTAGGGATAGTGGTGGGAAAGATGCTCAGTTTTCTCTTTCATCAAGTTTTGGTAGCTGTCCTTTATAAAACTTAATATTTATGTAAAAAAGAACTCTATAAAATATCAGAACTTTCTGCATGTTCACCATTGCTCAGTTTTTAATTTATATCTTGGTAGTATTTGAGGTACTGACATAATATGACCATCAGCTGTGTCTGGACACCAGATGGGCTTCCAATCATGTCAGCACATCTTAGGACTTGGCAAGTTGCTTTATTTCCCTGTCCTGTGGAAGTTGTAGGATTGTGGGACCTTCCCTGGTCTTTTGGTGGGTTGTCAGCCCTGCAGGGATGAATCTGCCTCCTGAGCAGTGATTGCATCTTGTTGCCTCATGGTATGGCTGATCTTGGTCTCAGGCAGGTAATTGCTACTTCGGCTGCAGAAGATCATGCAATCATAGAATGGTTGGTAAGAGACCTTCAAGATCATCTAGTTTCATCCCCACCCTGTATGGGTACAAACACATCTTGCTAGATAATGTTGCTGAAGGCTCCATCCAGCCTGGCTTTGAACACCTCCAGTCTTGGAGCCTCCACAGCTTCTCTGGGCAGCCTGTTCTACCAAAACCTTGAGACTTGAGCAATAACTCTGATAATAAAAATCCCTCTGCTGCCAGCAGCTCCTCTCATTGGTTCTTCTCACTGCTTCATCAGAGCTCTCCCACTGGATAATTCCTCTCCTTCCATTTTAGGTGATTAGTGGAGGATCAGGAATCTTGAAGATTTGTGCATCATTGTAGTAGGAACAGGTTTTCTGATACCTGATACTTTGATCTGGGCCAAAAATATCTTAAGGCATTAGGCATCCACCTGTTCCACATTTTCCCATTTTAGACCCAGTGAGCATCTGGCAGTGCTACTGGAAGAGGCTGGTGGGATGGTGCTACCTTCCTTCTAAGGGCTTGCTTCCACAGAGCACTGAAACAGGATTTAATTGGGAAAATAAAAATGATGCAAAAATAAACCAGCCCTGAGACTCATTATTAGCTTAGCTCTATGAAGGGGTAATGATTGGAAAGCAAAGCTACCTCTTGAGGTTTGCAACCAGGTCTCTGCTCAGCAACTCCAACAGCAAGGCCAAATTGGGTATTAGCAGAAGCAGATCAAATTCTAGAGCACAGGTTTTGCAAGGAGCAGCCTGAGGGAACTGGAGTTGTGCAGCCTGGAGAAAAGGAGGCTGAGGGGAGACCACCTGGCTCTCTGCAACTTCTTGAAATGAGGTTGGAGCCATGTAGGGTTTGGTCTCTTCTCAAGGAACAAGGGATAGGACAAGAGGAAATGGCCTTAATTTGCACCAGGGGACATTTAGATTGGACATTAAGAACAATTTCTTCTCCAAAAGGGTTGCCAAGGCCTGGACCAGTCTGCCCAGGGAAGTAGTGGAGTCCCCTTCAGTGGAGGGATTGAAGAGCTGTGTAGATGTGGGGCTGAGGGTGGTTTAGTGGTGAGCTGACATTGCTGGGTTAATGGCTGGACTTGATGATCTTAAAGGTCTCTTTCCATGGCAGTTATATGGTTCTAAATTATCACTCTCTCATCAACTTCTTATTAGAACAGAGCTGAGGTGCTGGTGCTGGAACAAAAGCCAAGTGAGATCCTCAGGCAAGTTATTGACTCTGAATGCTATTTGCTCTCACTGGCACGCATCTCGTCCATGTGTTTATAAAGAAAATCTCTGAAAGCATTATTTGTCAGGCTTTTGGATTCACCAGGAGCTGCTGGAGAGTAATGCATCCTTACGACAAGGGGGCTCTGATGACACATCTCACTAATTCATCGTCCCCAAATTGCCTCCCCGTGATGTATTGTATTCACCCATTATCAGAAAGGCAGCCTGCTGATCAGTGGGGCTCTAATGATCTAATTGTGTGAACTCTGCTCAACAGGCCACCTTTATGCTGATACTTTCACAGCACAACCAGCCCTGTTTGGCCATAAAGCAAAGAACCTGGATTAGCTGGTGTGGGCTGGAGGCAGCAGATGCATGGAGTCATAGAATCACGGAATGATTTGGGTTGGAAGGCACCTTCAAGATCTGGTTCCAACCCCCTTGTATGGGGGGGGGGGGGGGGGGGACACCTAGCAGACTAGGTTGCTCAAGGCCCATCCAACCTGGCTTTGAACATTTCCAGACTTAGAGCCTCATCTTTGGCTCCCTGTATGTAGTAGTGAAGTGAGGACAAATGGGAGAGTTAAGCTGCTCTTTCCTGCTGGAAAGCATCTCTATGGTGAAACACCTGGGAGAGCTGGTGGACAAGAAATTCAACATGAGCCAGCAATGTGCTCTTGTAGACAAGAAGGCAAATGGTAACCTGGAGTGCATTAAAAAGTGTGGCCAGTAGGTCGAGGGAGGTTCTTCTCCTCCTCTACTCTGCCCTAGTGAGGCCACTGATGGAGTACTGGATTTAGTTCTGGGCTCCCCAGTTCAAGAGAGACAGGGAATTACAGGACGGAGTTTAGTGGAGGCTCCAAAGATGCTGAGGGGCCTGGAGCATCTCTGTGAGGAGGAAAGGCTGGGAGACCTGGGGCTGTGGAGCCTGGAGAAGAGCAACCTGAGAGGGCATCTTCTCAATGCTCAGCAAGAGCTACAGGACCTGTGGAGGGCAAGAGAATGGGGCCAGACTCTTGCCAGTGGTTCCCAGTGACAGGACAATAGGCCACAGGCACAAACTGGAACCCAGCAGGTTCTGAACAGAACCTTCTGAACCTTCTTTTCCTTCTGAACAGAAGGAAAAACTTGTTTGGAGCAAGGGTGCTGAAGCCCTGGAGCAGGCTGCCCAGAGAGGCTGTAGAGTCTCCTTCTCTGGAAAGACTGTGAACCCATTTGGAAATTGTGATCCTGGGCAAGCTGTTCTGGGTACCCCTGTTTTAGCAGGGAGGTTGAATTGAATGATCTCCAGAGGCCCTTTCACACCCCTACTAGTCTGTGATTTTGTAAAGTATTGAATTCAGCATATTAAAATGGCTTTATCTCTGTTATTGCAGTGGGAGGAGAGGACAGGGAATGAAATTCATGATCTTGAACTCTGAGTATCCAAAAGCTCAGACCATGCCCAGGTACTTGTTTTACTTGAGGAAGAATCATGAAGGTCCTCCATGACAAATCTTAATTATGGGCCAGTTTTGGGTCTCTTGTCACGGCATTGTAAGGACTAAGGGATGGGAATGGTCTTTGGGAACATGAGAAGTGTTTACCCTGGACCCAGCTATTTTGCTATCAGACTTTGCACTTCAAAGTATGGCTGCTGGCCTTGCACAAACCCCACTGGAGATTGTCTTAACTCTTTGCTACCTGAAAGCTCACAGCACAGAGATTTTGTTCTTGTAGGCTCCAGGCCAGGTAGAAATGCTGCTGCAAAATAGAATTCACAGTGGCAGGAGTGGTGTGAAATCTTTCTTATTTGATTTTGATTGAGTGCACTGTTGGGGAGGCACCACAAAGCCCAGAGTCAGATCTATATTTCAACATTTCTGGAGAGTTCATGCCCCTGCCTCCTGTTGTGTACTGTAAATAACCTTGTTTAAGAGCAATGGTGTTTCTCATCTCTCATCCTTCACGTCTCCCCAGGTGGGAATTGGTGTATGATGACACTGAACACTCTGCTCTCAGAAGGCCCTGGAAAAATGTGTGTATGTGGAAGAAATGGGACACATGATATGTACACACCCAAAACAGAATAGTTCATGTAGCCCTCTCTTTTGGGAAGCAGATTTACCTGCCACTGCTTGAGCAGGGAATTGGACAAGGTGGTCCTGAGATTTCCCTTCATTCCAACCTTGGTGGTCCTATGTGATCCTTGATGGTACTCGTTGCTCTCTACAACTACTAAAAAGGTGGTTGTAGTGAGGTAGGGGTTGGTCTCTTCTCCCTAGTATCAGGTGATAGAATGAGAAGAAATGGCCTGAAATTGTGCCAGGGGAAGCTTAAGTTGGATATTAGGAAAAATTTCTTTTCTGCAAGAGTGGTCAGGCATTGGTCAGGTTGCCCTGGGAGGTGGTGGAGTCACCATCCCTGGAGGAGTTCAAGAAATGTGTGGACATGGCAGCTGGGGACGTGGTTTAATGGCCAAGAGGGTGTTGGGTTGAAGGTTGGACTTGGTGATCTTAGAGGTCTTGTCCAGCTGAAACAATTCTATGATTCTATGCAATATTTCATGAAGTTTGCATCTGTGACAATTAGCAGGATAAGAATGGCAATGTTAAACCAGAGAGACACAAGCCTGGGAGATGCCTAAAAACGTAGACACTTGTCCTGGTTAGAGCTAGACCAGAAATAATTCTGGTCAGCTCTGTGACTTCTCAGCTCAACAGCTGCTCAGTGAGGTACTTTTTGAAGGTCAGGACAGGTTTGCACAGCCAGGGGCTGCTTCTATCACAGGGATAACACTGGTAAGGGTTGTTCCTGCCAAAGGCTGGGTTGCAGAAAGGCTCTGGCTTGGATTTCAAGGTTGAACTTGATGCTCCTGAAGGTCTCTTTCAAGTGAAATGATTCTATGATTCTGTGCAGACCAAGGGCACTGCCACATCATCTATGCTGTATGAATGTTGCAAATTATGACACACTTGGTGGGGAGGAGAAAAGGGCAAATTGGTTTTTGTCTTCAATACTCACATTTTGTGAATTGCCTTTCAAATATTATCTGAAGATTTTTTTTTTTGTTGGTTTGTTTTTCCAGTCAGAAATCTCCTTGTCTGTACTTTGAGCATGTTGTGCTCAAAGCCATAAAATAACATATGCACCTACAAGGAACACTTAAATTTTCATGTTGTCTTTAGCAGGAAACCTGGGTTTTGACATTTAAAGATCAGAATCACCATTATGTGACTAGCTTAGTGTAAAGTTAATAAACACATTTCTTACTCAAGCCCTGTTTTGGGGACTTTAGTTAAAGCACCATCTAAATTTTACCTTACGGCAAAGACACCCAAGGTAATATAGAGCTCAGGAAGAATTTTGCTTTTCACTCACAACATTTCTGCTCCTGTTTGTGTTTCCTAATGAGCTTGGTAAAACAGCCATATTTGGTGCATGGATCATTCCCAGGGTAATGGTTCCTGGATTTTGACAGGACTGGTGTAATCTAAGTAATGGATGCGTTTCATAATCGTCCTCGTCACAATTAGATAAAGCTGAGCTCCAGGAGGCTTTCACTTAGCAGGTGCAGTGCGCTCTGGGAAAGCAGTTCAGAAGCAATCACAGCAGCTCTTGTGGTACAGATCCATTTGTCAACTTGAGTTCTTGAAATTAAAAGACATCGCTTTCAGGACAGGATGCTGAATCTTAACTCCTGTGGTATCCTTGCACAGAATCACAGAATAGTAGGGGTTGGAAGGGACTTCTGGAGATTGAGTCCAACTCGCCTGCCAAGGCAGGTTCACTCAGAGAAGGTCACCCAGGATTATAATCAGGTGGATTTGGAATGTCTCCGGAGGTGGAGATTCTACCACCTCTCTGGGCAGCCTGTTCTAGTGCTCCATCATCCTTAAAGTTGTTCCTCCTCATGCTTAGATGGAACTTCTTCTTATTTTCCAGTTTGCGCATGTTAGCCCTTGTCCCGTCACTAGACACCTCCAAAAAGACACTGCTCCTACCCTCCTGACACCCACCCTTTAAAGTATTGATCAGCATCGATGAGATCCTCCCTCAGTCTGCTCTTTTCCAGACTAAAAGGCCACTTTCCTCATAAGAGAGATGTCCCAGTCCCCCTCAGCATCTTTGTAGCCCTTTCCTGTACCATCTCCAGCAAGTCGCTGTCTTTCTTGAACCGAGGAGCCCAGAACTGGATGCAGCATTCCAGATGTGGCCTTACCAAGGCATTCCTACAATAAAATTCCTGCCATCAAAGCATTCAAGCAAATCAACACATTGATTGATTTCAGGGATACAGTTCAAAGACTTAGATACCTGTGTTCTTGGGACCCTTCCTGGCACAAGGTTCCAAGAAATATAGAATCATAAAATACATCAGGTTGGAAGGGACCTTTGAAAGTCATCTTGTCCATGCCTGCTGCAGTCAGTAGGGACATCTTTAACTAGATCCAGTTGCTCAGACTCTCAAGTTTGACCTTGAATATCTGCAGGGATGGAGCCCTCACCACATCTCTGGGCATCCTGTTCCGGTATTTCACTATCTGCCTTGTAAAGAACTTCCTCCTTATGTCCAAAGTTACAGTGACTGTCACCTCCACCTGTCCAGGGAGGATACTGTCTAGTCTAGGAATATCTTGATTCATCTTCTGCATTTTGGTGGTGTTAGGTTGACAATTGCACTTGATTTTTGGAGGTCTTTTCCAGTGGAAACAATTCTATGACTCTGACTTTTCCAGTTGCACACTGTGGACACATTTTGTGCCATAAGACCACTGGTGCAGTTCTTTACTCTTCAGATTTATGACGATGGGATCATCCTGCTGAGCTGTGAGCTACTGACAAGTTGTGCTGGCTACTGAGATTTCCTACAGACAGCCCCCAAAATGCACACAAAGTTTATTTAGAGAGAGACAGGTTCTGCGTTAACTTCCAAGGGCACCGGCAAGTGTTGAGGTACCAGAAGGACTCCAGGGAAAGGGGAAATCCAGCTCTTGAGTCTCCTATACCTCTGAATGCTCCAAGGTCATTGGCTCCATCCCTTTTCTCTATCATTACTAGTTTATGATGATCATCAGCTATTAATCCTGTCATGACATTATATTGTAATATACCCTATCATAAGCTGAATACTTTGAGCTCCAAGCCTTGATTTTTCTATTTAAATATTGAAAGTTCAACTAAGAAAACCCTCAAACTCTTTTTTTTTTTTTTTTTTTTTAAATTTTTTTCCCCTTGGTCATCACAAGGAAGCACATCTCAAACTTTCATTTAACTTTTTACCATCTTCTAGTTTTCATTGTGTTGTGCATGAGCTGTGGAGAATTCAGTTCACAAGGGAAATGCTTCAAAGTCTGTTAAATGGCAACAATGAGAAAGTGTCTTTGACAGAAGCATTAACCATGTCCATCCTTCCTAGGTCATGTGTGACCCACCAGCCTCAGCCATTTTCTTTTCCACACAACAGCTACTCTACTGCCTTTATGTTTGAGATCATGCAGTAGCTGAAGGTATTTCACTGGATGTTAGCCAGCCTCTCTGACAACCTTTTTGGGGTGCAAGCATGTGATGGAGGTGGCCCTCTGACCACATCTGGATGGGTTTGTCCAAATCATCCTCAGCCCTTCAATGACAAGCACTTCCAATGCCAGATGTTAACACTGCTACAGAAACAAACCTGGCTCTGAAGGCTATGATGCAGAGGCTGTGGCTTAGATGATCCATAACCCTTCCTAGAGTGTTCAGAAAACAAAATGTTATTTTATTGTCCTCAGGCTTCTTCTCAGCACTTAGCAATGAGGTGTGATTGCACTGAACTACTGCTCACTTGTACCTTGCCTTTGACACAAGTCAATTCTGTAGGGACTATTTCTTTTGTCCTATGAGCAGATTTCTTGGTCACCTACTAGAGCAACCCTGGTGGATGATGTCAGATGACAGAGGGGTTGGAGCTAGATAACCTTTAAGGTCACTTCCTAACCAATCTACGAGTTAAAAACATACTCAGTGCTTCTTCTCTGACATGAACAGTGTCAGGAGCAATTTTCTTTCAGCTTGGTTGTCACAGGTTCCAAGCATCAGACAAATGTTGTCAGCCAGCAAGGGAAAAGCAAAGCACCCACTTGGGAGCTTTTCAAGGGATACATAAGGATCTCTGCAGCTGTAAGCAGTGCTTTGTAGCATGGTCTTGACAGCCTGCCATCTTGAGAACCTGAGAATGTTCCACTGAAGGAGTACAGAATCCCAGCATGGAGGGAATTAAAGGGACTTCTGGAGATATCTATTTCAATCTTCTGCTAAAGCAGAGTAGCCTGGAGCAGGTTTTCCAGGATCACAATGTCCAGGCATGTTGGGAATCTCTCCACAATCCCTCTGGGCAACTGGCTTCAGGGCTCCAGCACCCTCACAGAGAAATTCCTCCCCATCTTCAGAGGGGAACTCCTGGGTTCCTGTCTGTGCCTTTTGCCACTTGTCATGTCACTGAGCACCACTGAAGACTCTGGCCTCATCATCTTGTACCCACATCCTTTATCTATTGCTGAACATAGAGAATATTCCCTCTCTGGCTGCTCTTCCCCAGGTCTCTCAGCTTTTCCTCTTCCACAGAGATGCTCCAGTTCCCTCAGCATCTTTACAGCCTCCACTGGACACTCTCCAATAGTTTCCTCTCTCTCTTGAACTGGGAAACCCAGAACTAGACCAAAGCCTTCATCTGCAGTCTCCTTAGGACAGAGTAAAAAAGAAGGAAGAACCTCCCTTGACCTGCTGGCCATAGTCTTAATGCATCTTGAGATCATTGGTGGTCTTGGCTCCAAGAACAAGTTGCTGGCTCATGGTGAAGAGCCTATCCACCAGTACTCCACTCCAAAGTATAGGTTCAAACAATGGCTATTATATGGTGTCATACCATTATGAACTCAAAATCATATAATTGTTTTGATTGGAAAAGTACTCTTAAATCATTGAGTCTGACTTGATGGATAGGACAGTTATTTGAGCTGAGAACTGGGAAAACCTTTGTTGGGATTAAGTAATTTGATATCACTGTGCAAGATGGAAGCAGCAGCAGATTCTGTGGGCTGAAGTTTTCTTGTCATTGGCAGTGACTTCAAAAGAAGGGACCCACCTCAGTCATTGTCCTGCTTCTGAACAGGCTCAATGTCACAAAGATGGAAAGCCTCAGTGATAAGGGTCCAATTGGAAATGCATTTCTATTAGGCATTTATAGCAATGTGATATTGCCTGTTAACACAACAGAATTTAGAGCACTCGAGCTGTGGAGGTGCAAATCTCATCCTCCTAATGCTAATTTTCATTGATCACTTTTATGACACACTTGTCATATTGGTGAGTTTCAGCTTTTGCTGCAAATTTGAAGCCACCATAATTTGGGATGCAATAACCTGGGAATTATTAATGAGACAGGCTAAGGATCTCTACGTGGCAATAGTTTAAACCATTTTGGGCACGAAGTGTTTATCAGACCACCTCTGCTACAGGGAGCTTTTGCTGCATTCAGTGTGTGGTTACAGAATGTTTCTGGGGTCTAACATTGAGGTGAGACCTATTCATGGTAATGGGATCGAGGTTTCCTAAGGAACAGGTTGTGCAGGGAGGCTGTGGATGCCCCCTTCTTGGAAGTGTTCAAGGTCAGGTTGGATGAGGCCTTCAGCAACCTGGTCTAGTGGTAGATGTCCCTGCCCCTGGGATGGGAGTTGGAACTAGATGATCTCTGGGGTTGTTTCCAATCCAAACTGTTCTATGACTTTGTACAAAGGGATGTAGTGACAGGATGAGGGACAATGGCTTAAAACTGGAAGAAGCTTGATTTAGACCACACCATGTGAGAAAAAATCATCCCCATGATGGTGGTGTGGCGTTCAAAGCCAGGTTGGATGGAGCCTTGAGCAACCTGGTCTAGCAGGAGGTGTCCCATCCCATGCTAGGGGGATCGGAATTAGATGATCTTTGACATCCCTTCCAACCTAAACCATTCTGTGATTCTGTAGTGTGAGTAGAGCTGATGTGAGGACAGCTGTATCTGGAAGGGCACTGTTTTTTTTTTTTTTTTTTTTTTTCTCCTTGGGAAACGTTTGATAAAGATAAAATGCCCCCACTGTGCAATTAAAGCCATAGTCAAAGTGGAAGAGCCTTTAAATCCTGCAGTGTCTCTGATAATTTTACTAGGTGCCAAGGATTTTGGGCCACCCACCAGAGGAGTGCCAGAGGCTTTCTATGAAGCCCTCTGCCTTCCAAAAGGGAAGAGAAAGCGGAGAAGGGAGAGAGAAGGGTGGGGAAAAACCAAATGAGGTGGGATGGAAAGAACAACAATCCCATGAAATAGGCACACAGACACAAACCAAGAGCTGACCCAAAGACTGATGGTACCATTGGCACCACTGGGGGCAGGCACAGGGCAAGTCCCAGACTAAACTCAGCAGCAGATGGGAGCTGTTTTCTGGAACTCAATTCACACATGGACAGGATGGAAAGTAGAAGGGACAGAGTCCTGGGACACTAGTCAGGGAAGAAGAGGCTTGACCCTGGTGAATGCCTCACCTTGCTCATGAAGATGCCATCCATGGACTGCAGTCCCTTGTTGGACACTTCTCTCCACAGATGCCACCTCTGCCTTCCTGCCCCCTACAAGTGGTGGCAGTGCCCTTGGTCTTTGGAGGAGTAAGTCTCAGGCAGAGCCTTCCTGCAGCCCAGCTGTTGTTAGGAACTCACTCCATCAACTTCTCCCTGCTAGATGCAGCCCTTGGCTGTGCAAACCTGTCCTCCACTTCCAGAAGTGCCTGAGTGAGCAGAGAGTCTGCTGGGAAGGCACAGCAATGACCAGAATCAGTTCTGGTTTAACTCAAACCAGGAGTTTGGGACGCATACAGGTCAGGCAGTTGTGCTGTAGAAACTGGCTGCAATTAGGAAATGTTTATATATGCTGGTGGAAAAGCCACCTTTAGCAGTAGCTTTGAAGACATTTGAATCCATCTACCTGACTTGGTACCTGAGTTAGCACTTAATGTTCTTCCCATGTATATAGATTAATCAGGATGGCAGTTGTGATGTAATAGTTAATTTCACTAATGGACACTATCATTTCTTGTCACAGTCCTAAATTTTAAATGCCACTGTTTACTTCTGCCTGTGGCTGGTGTAATGAGGAGAAGAAATGTACACAGAAAAAGGTTTCTTTGCTGTCGCCCTTCCGGGCATAAATATGTGATGTGAACTTTTACCAGCTGGAATGGTTATTCTGGTGAATCATTAAATTTTATTTCTCTGGAGTTACAAAGAAAACTTCTTCAGCCCCAGTGAATGAGTGACAACTTCTGGATGAGGGTCAGAGGAGAAGCAAAAGGCCACCTCCTCAGCTGGTGCAGCCTGGCAGAACTTTGTGGGCACTGCATCCATTTGCATTGATAGAGCCTCTGGCCTAGTGGCTGTGAACAGTTCAACATGAGCTTTGGGTGGGTTAGGAGAAAAGAGTGGAACTAATATTCAGGAAAGTGCCAGAGGGAAAAGCACACGATAAAATAATTAAAAAAAAAAAAGGGGGGGATATTCCCTTAATTAGTGCTTGAAGTGATGCCAGACTGGGATGTGTGCCCCATCCTTTAGAGGCACAGAATCATAGAATGGTTTGTGTTGGAAGGGATCTTTAAAGGTCATCTAATCCAACTGCCCTGCAGTCAGCAGGGGGATCTTTAACTGAATCAGGTTGTTCAGAGCCACAGCAAGTCTGACCTTCCATGTCTCCTGGGATGGGGTCTCCACCACCTCTCTGGGCAACCTGTTCTGGTGTTCCACCACTCTTATAGTAAAGAACTCCAGGAGTGATGAGCAGCCACCATTACATTTTTATCACTTAAGGCTTGGCAAGTATACAGCAAAATGAAAGCAATTATGGGGGGGAGACAACTCAGCAGCTGAAAGCAGTGATATTTACAAAAAACATTAATTGGTTCCAGGCAGCCAAAGGTGGAGGTATTGCAGTGGCTGTGTTTCATCACTTCATATACATGTTCTCCATCTTGATGGACTACCTTGCTGTGACCATGACTAATTAGGCACCTGAATCATGTACTGTTTTTGGTTATAAACAAGGTAGAGCAAGAAAATACTGCTACAAAGTTCAGTCTGGAGTTTCCCAGGGGCTCTGAGCCTGTCAAATCAGCAGGACAGAAATATCTGGTCTTGTGTTAAGATTTCTGCTTTTTCTCTGTGGTATCATCTTCACTCCAGTGGGTATCTTCATGGACCGGGGACTTGCATCTTTATTTTTCACCTTCTGTGCTCTGTTTTGTTCCCCCTGGGTTTGTTATTTTTGTTTCCCATGCGTAGACTCTGGATCAGAGGGCATTAGTGCAGACACTTGTCTAGTATCTGAATTTAAAATATTGAGGGTGTAGCATGTTCAGGGTTTTTTATGAAAGATCAATGCCTTGAGTACAAGATTTTTCAGTGAAGAGAAATTAGGCTCATGGAATTATAGAATGGTTTGGGTTGGAAGGGAACCTTCAAGATCATCTGGTTCCAACTCCTTTGCTGTGAGCAGGGACACCTTCCACTAGAGCAGGTTGCTGAAGGCCCCATCCAACCTGACTTTGAACACTTCCAGGAAGGGGGCATCCACAAGTTCTCTGGGAATACTGTTTCACCATCTCACCACTCTCATGGGGAAGAATTTCTTCCTGGGGTGGAATTCATGTTGATAAATTCCTGAAAAGGTTTGGTTTATTGAAATAAGACCTGAGGTTGTGTCTTGTCCATGTACCACACCAATGTTTTCACAAGTTAGTAAGGACAGGAATTGTAGTTGTTAACCCTGTATAGTTTTCAATCCCCTGCAAGATGGAATACCACAGAATTATGGAATTGTTTCAGTTGGAAAAGATCTCTAAGATCACAGAGTCCAACTATTAACCCAATGCCACCATGGCTGTTAAACCATGTCCTGACGTGCCATGTCTACACTTCCAGGGATGGTGACTCCACCACCTCCATGGGCAGCCTGTCCCAATTCCTGACCACTCTTTCAGTACAGAAATTTTTCCTAATATTCAACCTAAACCTCCTCTGACACAATTTGAGGTAATTTCCTTATATCCTGTTACCTGGTATCAGGGAGTAGAGAGGAGTAAAGACCAACACCCACAATATCACAGTATCACAGAGGTTGGAAGGGACGTCAAGAGATCAGGTCCAACCCCCAATATGTCAAGATCAGTTTTGTGACCAAGTTAATTTCATAGAATTGCAGAACAGCTTGGGTTGGAAGGAACCTTTAAAGGTCATCTAGTCCAAATCCCCTACTGTTAGCAGGGACTCCTGCAACTAAAGCAAGTTGCTCAGAGCCCCTTTTAGACCTTTCCTTTAAATGACTTAGGAAAAAATGCGCGTTGATTTCACATAATCCTTCCATGCAGATAAAAACAAGTGCTTTGTTTTTGGCAGATTAAGAAGTATTAATAAAGGATCAAGAATACTAAAGTTAGCAAGTGGTCAAAGGACAGATCTTAAACTTGTGGTGTTACGTAGCAGCCTTTCAGCCAGATGTTTTGGATGCTATTTTGAGCTGCTCTGCTGCTGAGCTGAACCCCTGCATCTTAAGGTGGGACTCCAACCACTGAGCTCAGAATAGAATCACAGAATAATTTTGGCTGGAAGAGACCTGTAAGATCATTGTGTCCAACCATTAACCCAGCACTGCCAGGTTGCCACTAAACCATGCCCCTCAATACCATATCTACACAGTTTTTAAATACCCCCAAGGATGATGACTCCACTGCTCTGGGCATGTTGTTCCAAGGCTTGACAGCCCCTTAAGGGAAGAAGTTGGTGCTCATACCCTACCTAAATTTCCCCTGACACAACTTAAGGCCATTTTCTCTTGCCCTGTTGTTTGATACTTGTGAGAAGAGACTGACCCCAACCTTCCTTCCTTGCTTGTGAAAGTTGAGCCTCTTCTGCTGACTGTGAACTGAACAATAGAGCTCAGAGTAGAGCTGCAGACATAGTTCTGGTTTGTGGCTGTAGGACAGCCTTGCATAAAATCCGACATTTCAAGCAGATATTTTCTTTCAGGTAGGATGGAAACTGGCAGCACCTGCACTTAAACCTTGAGGTCTGGGTAGTCAAGGGAGGAGGAAAATGCCTTGCACTGGAGAGAAAATAGGAGGGGAAAAACCACCTCAGCACAGAGACTGGAATTTGGCTTTGTTTTCTTAATGTAGAAGAAGCTGATTAAAGATCAAATTATAGGATTGAAGAATTGGCTTGATGATGACTGTTGTCAGCATGTTCCTGTTGATAGGAGTCAAATCCTTCCCCTTTCCTATTGTGTTTTTTTTTTTTTTAATCTGAAGGTGTTCAGTAAATATTTACTGAAGTGTTTTAGTAAATTCAAGTCTCTAATTGTTTTCAATCTTTGGCAGATTTTCAGTTCTCCATAAGCAGTGTTCCCACTTTCATTAGCAAGTGAGCAAATGATTTAATTTCAAAGAATCAGTGAGCATAGAGAAATCATGGTCTGATTAATCAAAGCTATTCAGTGCTGTGAGAACTTTCTCCACCTCAAATGCAAATCCTTGCTAAAATGGAGTAGAGATGCTTGAATGGATCTAGAAATTGCAAACTAATATTATGTGGAAGCAAAACAATTACATGCTGATGGACTGAAAGCATTTCTGTCCCCGATGAATAAAGCACATGACTTAAAACAAAAGCGGGAAGGCTTTTCAGCTGGGATTCTTCTCATCTTGGGAAAGATGTGGCTCAACAAGGTGAAGTGCTGGCTCCTGCATTTGAGTTACAATAACTCCATGAATGCTTCAGGCTTGGGGCAGAGTGGCTGGAAACTACCCAGTGGAAAAGGGCATGGGGGGTTGGTCAGCGGTGGTTGAAGATGAGCCAATGTGTGCTGAGGTGGCCAAAAAGGTCAACAGCATCCTGGCCTGGATCAGAAATGGTTTGGTCAACAGACCAGGAAAGTGATAGCCTTCCTTCGCTGGGCACTGGTGAGACTACATCTTGAGTACTGGCTTCAGTTTTGGGCCCCTCACTCCAAGAGTAACATTGAGGTACTGGAGCAGGTCCAGAGATAGGTAACATAGCTGGTGAGGGGTCTAGAGAACAGGTCTGGTGAGGAACAGCTGCAGGAACTGGGGTTGTTTAGTCTGGAGAAAAGGAAGTTGAGGGGAGACCACCTCTTAAAACTACCTGAATGTAGAATACAGCTGCAGAATGTCATGGGATGAAATGGAGAACTTAGATGCTATTGACCATGGGCAGCCTTTGAGGCCTTATAGCCGCTTTCCAGTACCCAAAGGGGGCCTACAGAAAAACTGGAGATGGGCTTTTTAGAAAGGCATGTAGCAATAGGACAAGGGGTGATGGCTTTAGACTGAAAAATGGGAGGTTTAGATTAGCAGAAGAAGAATTTCTTCACTGTGAGGGTGAGACACTGGAACAGGTTGCCAAGAGAGGCTGGGAGTTCTCAAGGCCATAGTGGATTGGGGCATTAAGCAACCTGATCAGTGGGAAGTGTCCCTTCCAATGGCAGGGAGGTTGCCAGTATGAATCTTTAAGGCCCCTTCTAACCCAAACCGTTCCATGATCCTATGAATAAGTGTTCCAAAGAACAAGTGTTCCAAAGCACAGTGATAAAAAGAGCAAATGAAGTGTACATGAAGGAACTCTCTGAAACGTGGGAGCCCATCCCCAGCATGCAGCAGAGTTGAGGCAGGACTGGCAGTGGTGCTAATTAGGGGAGTGTGTTTTATGATGGTTTATGATGGATTCATAATTCTCCCTTTATCGCTTGCCGAGTTCCAACCACCTTCCTCTGGGAGAACAAAGCTCTGTGGTGTTGTGCCTTGTGATGTTCCATTATTCTGCCATGACGCTGCTGTGGGTGAGGTGACAGCTTTTTATTCATTGACTGCTCTTAAATACTCATCTTCTGTCTGCAGCTGTTATATGTGGTGTACTTTGGATAATGGGCTGTAAATAATAACAAAATCTAATTGCTGGGTGCCCTCAGGGCTGACATTAAATTTCATGGAGAAATAGGTTAAAGCCACGTGGAAATAATTTTCCTGAGCCAACAATGTGCCCTTGTGGCCAAGAGGGCCAATTGTATCCTGGGGTGTGTCATGAAAAATGTGTCCAGCAGGTCTAGGGAGGTTCTCCTTTCTGCTTTGGTGAGATCACCCCTGGAAGACTGTGTCCAGTTTTGGGCTCCACAGTTCAGGAGAGACAAGGAACTGGAAACGAGAGAGGTATGGGGGTGATGAAGGCCTTTGAACATCTCTCCTATGAGAAAAATCTGAGAGACCTGGGACTATTTAGTTTTGAGAAGAGAAGGCTGAGAGGTGATCTTATTAATGTCTATAAATATCTGAGAGGTGGGTGTCAAGAAGGGGACAGTCTCTTTTTGGTGGTGCTCAGTGACAGGACAAGGAACAACAGCTGTAAACTGGAACGTGGGAAGTTCCACCTCAACATGGGGAGAAACCTCTTTACTGTGGGGGTCATGGAGCACTGGAGCAGGCTGCCCAGAGAGTCTGTGGAGTCTCTTTCCCTGGAGACTTTCAAAACCTGCCTGGATGTGTTCCTGTGTGACCTGCCCAAGGTGAGCCTGCTTTGGCAGAAGGGTTGGACTTGATCTCTGGAGGTACCTACCAGCACCCACCATTCTATAATTCTGAGACAATGTTAATTTTTAGCCTCAGATTCAAAATAAGACCTGCTAGGATCTGTGACCTCTAGAGATTTCATTTTTATTCAATGGTGATCAATGATAAATTTCTTTGTAAGAATACCAGTTTTCCAAATAGACCCACAGGGCAGTTTTATGTTACCCTGGAAGCTTTGGAGTGGTGTCCACCTGGACACTTGATTCCTGAGCATAAGAAGAAACTTTTTACACCAACATGGTAAATGTGGTGAAAGATGCCAATTTAAGCCAAGAATGTTTTAAAGTCTTTTAAATGTTGATAGGCATTCACAGAATCACATGATTGGTAAGGGCTGAAAGGGTCCTTTAGAGATCATCTAGTCCAATTGTCCTGCAGGGTCACCCAGAGCAGGTTTCCCAGGATCACATCCAGGCAGGGTTTCAAGGTTTAGTAGGAACAAAATCCGAGACTTGTGGATTGCAGTTCAGTTCTCTATCCAGTAGAGAATATTCTTCCCTTTGGAGGAAAAATCAAAATAAGGGAAGGAAAGAAGCCAGCATGGGTTTTCACTGAGTGAGAGCTAGGTATGGTGGGTGTCAGTCTCTTCTCCCAAGAAACAAGCAATAGGACAAGAGGAAAAGGCCTTCAGTGGTCTTAGAGGAGGCTTAAGTTGAATATTAGGGAAAAAAAAAAATCTTCCTCAGAAGGATTGTCAAGCCCTGAAACAGGTGGCCCAGGGAAGTTGTGTGGACCCTATCCCTGTAGGGCTTTCAAAGCCACATAGATGTGGTACTGAATATGTGTATGAATAATTTAATGGTGATGTGTCAGTGCTGGGTTAATGGCTGGACTTGATATTAAAGGTCTTTTCCAAACAAAATTATTTTGTGGCTCTAGGTAACCCTGCTTTAGCAGAGAGGTTGAACTAGATGGTCCTCATATGTCCCCTCCAAACCCCACCAGTCCGTGATTCTACAGGAAATAATGTCAGAGAACTGAATCTGGTGGTATTGGTTGTGAGATCATAGAACAATTCCAGTACAGGAGAAGGCTTCTGCACGGTGGTCACTGACCAACATCCAAAATGGTACAGCCTCAGTCCTGTGGAGCCCTAGAGTAGCTAAGTAGAGGACACTCTTCCCAACTATTCTGCATGTCCAATCTTACCTCTGCTGGGGGGGTCAAACTGTGGGAAGTTGTTTGCTTTACTGTGGCTGGCTGTCTTCAATGCCTCCATATAAAACCCAGATACATAATGACTTCATATACATTCCCAGTAGCAAGTGCCTGGGATTTGACTCATTGAAGTAATAAGGAAAAAAATTGGAAATCTATCCTCACCAGTAAGATGGAGCCTATCAGCCTACCAGGTCTGCACATTGAAAAGTAGGATGCAGTAGGGACTGCTCTTGCTAATGCTCAGGGTGCCCTTACAGGGCTACAAAGGGCATCGGAACCTCTCTATTATGAAAGAATTTGGTCTTTTTAGACTGGAAAAGAGTGGACTGAGGTGGGGATCTTATCAATGTTTTTAAATGCTTCAAGGGTGAGTGTCAGGAGGATGGGAGCAGTCTTTTTACAGTGGTGCCAGGACAGGAGGTGACAGGCACAAAGCTGAACATAAGAAATTCCTTCTAAACACGGGGAAGAACTTCTTTAAGGGTGATGGAGCCCTGGAACAGGATGCCCAGAGGAGTGAAGTCTCCATCTCTGCAGTCATTCCAAATCCACCTGGATGTGTGCCTGTGTGACCTTTTCTAGGTGAGCCTGGCTTTACAGGGGGATTGGACTTGATCTCCAGAAATCCCTTGTAACCCCTCCCACATCTGTGATTCTGTGAATGAAGTGGGAAGAGTTGGGTGCAAATGGCCTTGGATGAACAGCCAGCAGCCCTGGGATTTAATGTATCCCTCTTGTTCATGAACTTGTTGGCAGCTGGAATAAGCCACTTGAAGCATCTCATTGTGAGTCTGTATGCTGAAAGTGCTTCCTGCAGCTTAGCTTAATGGACAAAACCTCTCCACAGAGAGGAGGGTCCCACCAGGGAATAGCAGAGAGCAGATTTTCTGCAGTAGAGCTGCCAAAGTGGTTTTGTTTGGAGTGCCTTGCTTCAGTATTTCCTGCATAGGGGTGATAAAACTCAGGCTAAAGAGCTTTGCAGCGTGGAGCACAACATGGTTTAGTATTGGGCCCAATTTCTATGGAATGGGTTTATTTCTGCAGTAATGGTTTCTTTTTAGGATGAGAGTGTTTATGGCCTTTCCCTTTGGAATCATTGTGGCTCAGACTAGGCTGTCTAGACAGCTCAGTTTTCAGGCATATTCACCATGCTGTGCTTCTACAGTGGATAATAACATGCCAGAGCCATGATGTTGGCAGCTGAGGCTGGCTCTGCAGGGACAAGGGACTCTGGAAAGGGAAAGAGCCACGAAGCTTTTAGTTGCCTACTTCAACTAATATGTTCTTTAAAATATATTTCTTTTTTACTCTGCACTAGTGAGGCCACAGCTTGAGTATTTGATCCAGTTGTGGGTTTCCCAGTTCAAGAGAGATATCGGAGAGAGTCCAATGGAGGCTCCAAAGATGCTGAGGGGCCTGGAGCAGCTCTGTGAGGAGGAAAGACTGAGACACCAAGGGGCCATTGAGCCTGCAGAAGAGCAGCCTGAGAGGGGATCTGATCAATGCTCAGCAAGAGCTAAAGGACGAGGGGCAAGAAGATGGGGCCAGCTTCTTCTCAGTGGTACCTAGTGACAGGGCAAGGGGCACATACTGGAACCTGGACTGGAACTGGAAGTTCCATCTAAAGATGAGGAGAAACTTGTTTGGTGTGAGGGTGCTGGAGCCCTGGAGCAAGCTGCCCAGAGAGGTTGTAGAGTCTCCTTCTCTGGAGAGATTCCAAACCCACCAGGACGTTGCAATCCTGGGCAAGCTGCTGTGGGTGATCCTGCTTTAGCTTTAGCAGGGGGATTGGACTAAATGATCTCCAGAGGTCTCCTCCAGCCCCAACCATGATGGTTTTCTGTGAATTTTGGATAAACAGCTGGTGATCATGCTCTGTCAATATTATGATAGTAGTTGTCCTCAAGGAAATGGAATAAGCTTTTCCCACCAGTGTGCGATTCCAGGTCAAATCGAGGATCTTGACCAGCTTGGTCTTGTTCCATGTACCTTTTCCTTCATGGATGTTCCAGAAGCATGGAGTGATTTGCTGTGTGTGACACGTGGCCAGACCAAACACCGCTATGAATGAAGATGTGAATGATACTTTCCCATACTTTTGAGTCTTGTAGTCTGTGTTTTTGCTCCTTGTGACAGCTTGGTGGGAAATCAAAATACTGTAGAAGCATAATTAATTTCATGTGGATGCCCGCTGGGCCCTTCTGCACAGTCTTTGTGACTTTAGGGAGTGTTTGAGTAACTTTGTTAGCTCATCTTAAAGACATTTGGAAGTGAAGAACTGGTGACACACTATAAAAGTGAATTTTGAAAGGAGAATTCCCTTTGGTAGGCTACGTGCAGAAATGTATTGTACAACCTTATTCACTTGGGTTATTTGTGGATCCAAAGTGATAATACCTGCCCCAGGAGTTCTGCACTTCCCATGAACATGACTAATAGGATTTGGCTTGTGCTTTTCAAACCCCCCAGGAAACATAGAAATGCTCCTGAAGCCTTTGGGTAGTAGTGGAAGATTTCCTTGGCTTAGACAATTGTGGTTTTAGAGCACACATGAGCTAGGCATCCAGGGCTGCCATGGGTTTGTAGAGGGGAAAAAGTAGGTGCCACTGAGATACAGAATTATAGAATCATTTGGGTTGGAAAAGACCTTTAAGATTATCATGTCCAACATGATCTGGTTAAAGATATCCTTGCTGACTGCAGGGAGTTTGGACAAGATGACTTTTGATAGTCCCTTTCAACTTGATGCATTCTCTGATGGTCTAACTGCCAAGGCTGGTGCTAAACCACATCCCTCAGCACCACATCTTTTAAACACCTACAGGAACAGGGATTCAATCACCTCCCTGGGCAGCCTGTTCCAGTGTTTGAGAACCTTTGGAGAGAAGAATTATCTTTTAATACTCAACCTAAACTTCCCCTGGTGCAACGTGAAGCCGTTTCCATATGGCCCCCTTTAGGCAGTGGAAACATGGGGAGTATCAGATGCTGTTTCTGGTTAGATGCAGAGTGTAAATATACTGCTACTTCTTTACAACAGTGTGTAGGGCTGATGGGCAGCCTTAGCACAGCTATTGGTCCTGTGGCTATCATGAACGTGGTGAGGAGGAAAGTCATGGGAACATCCTTCTCTTCTGGATCACTGACTCCAGTATCTCTGCCAAGGAGGCTGTGTCACATAATCCTGCTCTGAAAAATATCAAGCTCTGCAGTTTAAGGCTCTGCTGCTCTTCACACAGAGCCTGTCCCAGATTTTCCCTGCTTTTAAGGGTTAGAAAAACTTTTTTCATTTCCAGCCTAGCTCTCCTGATCAATTCTATCATATTTATGCCAGAATAACTCTACACTTTTAAATATACATCTATTTTCCCCCTATTACTGGTGTTTTGAGATTGGTGTTAAGATTCTATTATAATGAAAAGCAATAGAAAGCTTGGTGGTGGTTGATTGTTCGGGTGAGGTGGGGGTTGAGACCTTGTGGCATCTCAATAAATAATATCTCATTAGGTACTGAATCAGGTTTTCAACTACAATATAGCATTTCTTTTCATCTGAGACACACTTGAGTTCCTGAGATCCTCTCTAATGGTCCTTCCTGGCTGGCTCTTTCCTGCAGATGAAGCAGAAGCAATGTCCTGTGGCTTAATGATACCACCAGAATCTTTTAAAGAGGTTTCTTGCACTTCAAGTACTCCTCAAACAAAGCATCTTGATCGGAGTTGCTGGCAGAGGGGATGCTGTTACCAGCTATCAAACCTCTGCCTGTTTCAGGAAATACATTGACTAGAAGATGTAAATAAATCCCTTTCAAATGATTAGCCTCACAAGATTACAGAACCCAGGCATCCGCTCCAGTGCATCATCCCCTGGGAGCACCAACATCTCTGTCAGTGCCTACTTTGAGCAGAGAAGCTTTTGCAGCCTACAAATCAAAACCAAACCAAACTAAGACAGTTAATCTCTAACATGATCAAGATTTGGCTGAGATTTGTTGGTTTCTCCATGGCTTGGAAAGCTGACAAATTAATGAATCATAGAATCACCTGGTTGGAAAAGACCTTAAGATCACGGAGTCAACCACAACCTAACATCTCCCTGTACACAACTGTTAGACCACATTATGGAATGGTTTGGGTTGGAAGTGATCTTTAAGATCTCATCTAGTTCCAACCTCCCTGCCATGGGCAGAGACACCTTCCACTAGACCAGGTTGCTCAAGGCCTCATCCAGCCTGGCACTGAATGCTTCCAGGGAGGAGACATCCACAACTTCCCTGGGCAACCTGTTCCAGTGTCTCACCAGCCTCACTGTAAAGAATTTCTTCCTAATCTCTAGTCTAAATCTCCCCTCTTCCAGCTTCAATCCATCCTCCCTCATCCTGTCACTACAAGCCCTTGTAAAAAGTCCCTTCCCATCTCTCCTGTAGCCCCTTTCAGGTACTGGAAGGCTGCTCTAAGGTCTCCCCAGAGCCTTGTCTTCTCCAGGCTGAACAGTCCTAACTGTCTTAGCCTGTCTCCATAGGGGAGATGCTTCAGCCCTCTGATCATCTTTGTGGCCTCCTGGACCCACTCCAAGAGTATGATGTCTTTGTTGGGATGTCCCCAGGTACCTCATCCAAACATCTTTTAAACATCTCCAGGGATTGCAGCTCCACCACTTCCCTGGTCAGCCTGTTCTAGTGCCCAACGCAGCAGTGGTGATGAACATGGTTGTACTACATAGGACTTGACCTAAAGCAGGAAATTCCTGCATAAACACTCTTAGAGTAACCCAAAGTGGCAAGTTTATGAGGTTTCATTTCTACTTGTGAGGGGATACAGTGTCCCAGAGAATCTCCAGCTGTAGTCCAGGATGGCTTTCAGGTTCAAGTGGTTGTATTAGTGCTTTGGAGGCTTTTATTGCTCATCTAGGTTTCAAGTGCTACTCTACACTAAAATTGGCACTTGCTTGGACAGTTGGGATGATTAATGGAGAGGAAAAGAAGACTGTATAAATCTTTATTCTTTCAAGAATTCAATTTTGGACTTGACTTTACTCATGAAAGTAGCCTGTGGAACAGGTCAGAGTGTATTTACCCACATGTACTAAAGTTTATGGTTTCAGAACAGTAATTTATCTGTGGCCACTTCAAGCTTTTTATGGTTTCTTCAGTTATAGGATCTAAAATATGCTGTTTCACATCTCCATGGGCAGACTACCTTGCATGCTGGCCTGTTAGTCATAGAATGGTAGGTTGGAAGGGACCTCTGGAGATCTAGTACAATCCCCTGCCAAGGCAGGCTCACCTAGAGATCCAGCTGGTTTTTGAGTGTCTCTAGAGATAGAGATTCTACCACTTCTCTGGGCAGCCTGCTCCGGTGTTCTGTCATCCTTAAAGAAGTTTCTTCTCATGTTTAGGTGGAACTTCCTATGCTTAAGGCTTTGCTGGTTACTCCTTGCCTGTCACTGGGCACCACTGAAAGACTGGTCCCATCCCCCTGACACCCACCCTGGAAGAATTTCAAAACATTGGTGAGATTCCCCCTCAGTCTTTTCCAGACTAAAAAGCCCCATTTCTGTTAGTCTTTCCCTGAAAGAGAGATGTTCTCTAATTACTGCAGCCCTTTGTTGTACCCTCTGTTTTAGAGGTTGCTTCCCTTTTGTCTTGGTGCACCAATGCACCATGTACTACAGACTTTCACCTCTTCCAAGACTGCCTTCCGCTTGCTGAGATCAAAGCGGGTCCCCATCTGCCACTAACAGGAAGGCCAGGATAAAGGTTAGTTAAGTGGCAAGCTGCTGATAACAGGACTGCAGAATAATGGGTTTGGGAGGCACCTTTGCCATTCATCAGTCCAACTACACACTAAAGCAGGTTCACCTAAGATCAGGGTGTGCAGGGCCACTTCCGGAGTGGGTTTGAAGGTCTCCAGAGTAGCACAATTCACAGCCTCTCTGGGCAGCCTGCTCTAGAGCTCTGGCACCCTCACAACAAGGCTTTTCTTCATCTTCAGATGGAACCTCCTGGATTTTAGTTTGTGCCTGTTGCCCCTTGTCCTGTCACTGGGCACTACTGAAAAGAAGTCTGTCCCCATCCTCTTGTCCCCACACTCTAGCTCTTGCTGAGCATTGAGAAGATCCCCTCCCAGGCTGCTCTTCTCCAAGTTAAAAAGCCTCAGGTCTCTCAGCCTTTCTTCCTTACAGAGATGCTCCAGGCCCCTTAGCATCTTTGTAGCCTGCTTCAAAAAGACCTTGATACTTAAGCAGAAAGAGAATCAAGAAACACTTTTGAAACCATTCCATGAATAATCCTTGGTGGCTTCTGGAGTTCAATCGCAGCAAAAGAGAGAGCAGAGAGTTTCTGGTCTGTTGGTATTACTGCAAAGAGCAAACAGCTGCATTTCCCTTCACAGAATCATAGAGTGTTTTGGGTTGGGAGGGATCTTAAAGGTCACCTAGTTCCAACCCCACTGCCATGGACCAGGTTGCTCAAGGCCTCATACAACTCAACCTTGAACACCTCCAGGGAGGGGGCATTCACAGCCTCCCGCAGCAACCTCTTCCAGTGTCTCACCATCCTCACTGTAAAGAACATCTTCCTAATACCCACTCTAAATCTGCTCTCCTCAAGCTTTAAGCCTATATCTGGAACAGAATATCTCAAATGTGAGCACCTTTTGAATTTTGAAGAACAAACTTTTGTCTTCAAGACTTGAAGGCTGCAATTTGTGGTGTTCCCAACACTTGTGGCAGTCACCTGCCAGCTGATTTCCTGCTTGTGCCAGCAGTAGCTTTGCTGAGGATCATGCAGGCATGAGGAATTGCTGGCTTTGAGCACAGTTGTCATATTGGATTAGTGTCAGAAGGCTTCGATGTGCCCCTGATGATGATGTCGACTGTACATTCTCCACTGAACAGTGATGTGCAGTGACCCTCCTGTAAACACCTGATCAAAGCCCACTAAAGACATTATGTGCCTTAGTCTCAAAGTTCAGCATCTGTCCCCTTCCATCCATCTGGTCCCCGACTGAGCTTTTGGGGCATCTTCCATCTGTGTTGGGCAATTTTTGTTTTGGTTTCTTATGTCTAAAATTAGCTTTGCATTGGCTGAGGGATGAGTTTAAGGGTGTTGATCTTTAAATATCCTCCAGAGCTCTAACTGTGAGACATTAATAGAAATTACACCTGTCAATTGCAGGCAGGCTGAGCCTTGCCAGGAGTCTGATTTGGATTAGCCATTTATCTGCCAGGGATGCCTTGGGTGGTCCAAGTGCCTTGCCCTCTTTGAACCTCTTGGCATCCTGCACAGAAAGACAACAAGCTTGCCCTTTGTGGGCAAGGATCTAGGGTGCAGAAGATGCACCTCTCTACAACTCCCTGAAAGGAGGTTGGGGCAGGGTAGGAGTTGGTCTCTTCTCCTTAGTACAAGTGATAGGACAAGAGGAAATGGCCTGAGGTTGCACCAGGGTAGGTTTAGGTTGGACATTAGAAGAATATTCTTCACTGACAGGGTTCTCAAACAATAGAACAAGCTCCCCAGGGAGGTGGCTGAATCCCCATCCCATTAAAAATCTGTGTAGATGTGGTGGTTAGGCACGTGGTTTAGTGATGGACTTGGCAGTGCTGGGTTAATGGTTGAACTCAGTGATCCTAAAGGTCTTTTCCAACCTAAATGACTGTATGATCAACCTCATTATCCTGAGGAATTCAGTGCCTTGGATAAGGCACTGACACATAGTGAAAAGAGCTGTTTCAGTTTAACATCCAGGACCATGAACTCACTCACTCTAAAGAGCGCTTCACCAAAGCACTGTCTGCACCATGTCCTGCTGAGCATGGCCAGTGGTGTGTGTCTGAACCTCTGTCCCAACCATACAGTTAATATTTCTCTGCCCAAGCTGAACCAAAGCTAAAACATAAATTGGACTTATCCATGCATAGATGGAGCCCATAGAGAGGCTTCATTGATCATGTTGGAGGGAAGTAGACTTGCACCCTTCTTGAGCAGGCAGCCATGCAAGAAATGATATAAATGCACCTCAGGCCTTGGCATTAGCCGAGGATGAAGGAGGTTGATGAGTATGACTACTGGTGGAGGTGAGGAAGCCTTTTCTGAGCTGCTCCTGTGGAGGTTGCTTTTAGAATGAAATCTGTGCAGGGATCCAAGCAATTGAACTCAAGTTTCTGGCATGTGTCTGAGACAGCAAGGAAGCTCATACCATCAGTTTTCTTGTTCTTTGTGGGATGGGTACCAGTGCTTTGGGAAGAGCCATGGCATCATGCAATGCTCTGAGAACTCACTGGAAACCAGCAGATGGAGTTGTGTATGTGGTTTGGAGGGGAGCTGGAAGGGTGACCAACGTGACGGAGAGCAGCCCTTTCATGTGGCATCCCAAAATATTTGGGTGATCTGAAAAGTGTGCTTAGAAAAGAACTTATGAAAGGTCCAGCGAGATGGGAGAGAAAATGCAAGTCTGGCACAGTTGGCTGTTGGGGTGGATGGGGATACATAGCCTTGGTCAGAGGGAAGACAAATACCTGAATGCAGAAGAGTAGAAGGGCAAAGTATGGAAGAGGTGCTGAGATAGAAGAAGTGCTGCTGTGTGTCACTTTGTGGGTTTGCTTTGCCCCAGTTTCCATGGCTCATGATAACATCTTCCTGGCATGCCTGGCCAACCTGTGTGGCTTTTGAGGCACATTCAGAGCATAGCTCCTTTGGGCAAGTTCCTTCTGCCTCCTCTGCTTGCTCTCAAAGCCTTTGACAGGTACAGGTCCTCTCCTGTGATACTGCTTGCTACCAGAGAGCAGCCTTGTAATGCCACTAATGTTGTCTTTGGAGGATTCTCTGCTGGATAGAGCACTGGCTGGGTGAAGGGGCCCAAAGAGTGGTGCTCAGTGGAGTTAAATCCAGCTGGTGGCCGGTCACAAGTGGTGTTCCTCAGGGCTTAGTGTTGGGACCACTTTAGTATCTTTATTGATGACCTTGATGGAGACAGAGTCTGTCATCAGTAAGTTTGCAGATGACACCAAGTTAGGTGGGAGTGTTGATCTGCACAAGGGTGGGGAGGCTCTCCAGAGGGATAGATTGGATAGATTGGATCCATGGCCAATGTTAATGAGATGAGCTTCAACAAGGCCAAATGTCAGGTCCTGCACTTGGGTCACAACCACCCCAAGAAATGCTACAGGCTTGGGGAAGTGTGGCTGGAAAACTGTCTGGCAAAAAGGGACCTGGGAGTTCTAATTAACAAGCAACTGAATATGAGCAAGCAGTGTGCCCAGGTGGCCAAGAAAGCTAAAGGCATCCTGGCTTGTATCAGAAATGCTGTGTCCAGCAGGAGGAGGGAGGTGATTGTCCCCTTGTCCTCATCTCTGGTGAGGCCACACCTGGAGTATTGTGTCCAGTTTTGGGCACCTCAATACAAGAGAGATGTGGAGGTGCTGGAGGGAGTGCAGAGGAGGGCAAGGAAGCTGGGGAAGGGCTGGAGAAGAAACCTTAGGAAGAGTGACTGAAGGAGCTGGGGCTGTTTAGTTTGGAAAAGTGGAGGCTGAGGGGAGACCTCATTGCTGTCTACAGCTACCTGAAAGGACATTGTGGAGAGGCTGCTGCTGGTCTCTTCTCCCAGGTAATTAGTGACAGAAAAAGAGGAAATGGCCTCAAGCTGCAACTGGGTAGATTTAGACTTGACAGTAGGAAAAATTTTTTCATGGCAAGAGTGATCAGGGATTGGAATGTGCTGCCCAGGGAGATGGTTGAGTCACCAACACTGGATGTGTTTAAAGGCCATTTGGATGTGGTGCTTGGGGATATGGTTTAAGGGTGAACCTTGTAGAGTTGGTTTCTGGGTTGGACTTGGTGGTCCTGAGGGTCTTTTCCAACCTGAATGTTTCTGTGATTCTGTGATTTACTAGTGCTCACGGGCTTTGCAAAACTTGCTTTGCCGTCCCTGTAAGAAGGGAAAGACCTTATAGCCAACTTCCAATACCTGAAGGAGGCCTATGAGAAAACTGGCCAGGGACTTTTTACAAAGACAAGAGGCATGATTGTCAACTACAGTTAGGTAGATTTAGATTGGACGTTAGGAAGAAGTTCTTTACCATCAGGGTGGTAGAACACTGGAACAGGTTGCCCAGGGAGCAGGTGGAGACCCCATCCCTGAAGACATTCAGGGTCAGGCTTGATGGGGCTCTAAGCAACCTAATCTTGTTGGGGATGTCCCTGGGTTTGGACTAGATGCCCTCTGGATGCCCTTCCAACCCAGTGCATTCTAGGATCCTGTGAAGTGGCCATCAGACTGGCTGCAGAACACACAACTGGAATGCTGCATTTTCCTAACAAGCTGTAGCTGTCAGGACACAAAACCTAACTACTTCTGATGTGTTCATAGCCATCCAGGGAATGCCCATCTTCTGGATTTTTATAGTGCCATGCTGCCTGTTGTGGATTACTTCAACCAGTAAGGACAGTTTCCTTACCTCTGTGACCAGAACTCTGGTGGAAATTGGGAAACAACTGACCCATGTCACTGCAGCCACAGGAAAGATTGTAGAGTCATAAAATAGTTTGGATTGGAAGGGACTTTTAAAGGGCATCGAATGCAACCTCCCTGCACTGAGCAGGGACATCCCAACTAGACCAAGTTGCTCAGAGCCTCAAACAACCTGACATGTAATGGTTCCAGGGATGGGACATTTACCACTTCTCTGGGCAGCCTGGGTCAGCGTCACACCACCCTTCATCATGAAGAACAACTTCTTCCTTCTCTCCAGTCTGAATCTCCCTCTTTTAGTTCAAACCATCACCACTTGTCCTGTCACAACAGGCCCTGTGAAGACACCTGTTCCCAGCTGTCTTATTGACCCCTTTACATACTGAAAGGCCACAAGAAGGCTTCCTGTTGAGGAACAATATGGTTTTCCAAGAAAAATCATCTAGAGAGGCAGCAGAGATTCCAGTGGAAGGAGGAAAAGACAGGGAAAGCATGATGTGATCAAAACTTTTCAAGGAATATTGGTGAGGAGTGCCAGGACCAAAGCCAAGGGCAGCAGAGATGTTCAAAGACATTATGTGGCTTGGAGAAGAGAATTGAAATGAGGAGCCTTTAGATTTTTGGCTACCATGGGCAGTTGTCCTAAGTCCTCTATTCCAGAGCTAGAGCTACTGGTATTTTGGGTCAGTAATACCTTGACACCTTCTGAATGCATTTTCCAATCCTTGGCTGTGATGTGATGCAGGCATACAGGTAGGGTGATAATTATTCAGCTGCCTTATCTAATCCGTTTGATCTCAGTAGTCTCATCTCCCTTATCTTCACAACCAGGCAATGGGTGCTTTTGATGCAGTCTGTGATCAGAAGCTGTGCACAGAAAGCAGAAAAGTAGGGCATCTGGCCATCTTCAAAGCCAAGCTGCAATCTGTTCTTCAACTCTTCTGCTCAGAAATAGGCTTTTTCCATCTACAAATGGACTTTTAGCCTTCTTTCTTTTTTTTTTCCCCCTCTCCCTACTTCTCATAAACAGATTTTTTGTTTTTATTTTTTTTATGAAGTCGTGATGGCTCTTGAGAGTTTCTCCATTAGAAGTCCTGGGATGGAGAGAGTTTCTGGGGATTTCCTTGCAGAAGCTGTTTGGTATAGGCTTAAGAGTTGGGGTGTTTTGGGTTGGTGTGGTGTTTTTTTTTTCTTCTTTGCTTCCCTCCCCCTCTCTTGCAGTACAGTTTTGAAAATGCTTGTGGGGTAAAACATTTTTGATCAATTATTATGATAATGATACCAGAGTGCAATTATGAGCATAATTATAATTACCATTTTAATGCACAGTTAATTAATCATAAAATACTACATTATAGGATTTTTTTTTCTGTTTAATGAAATTCATTACAGAAGCCCCTGAAGCCCTAAGTTTAATGCTAAACAAATTAAACCTTTAACTGGGGTTAGAGCTGTTAGCACAAATGTGGCCTTGAATTATTTGCTAGAAGAGGACTTGGTGAACCTTTAGCCAAAGGAATGGTGGTGAGGTAGCTCTTCCTGACCACAGATACTTACTCCAAGTTCAGAGGAGTCGGACTACCCTAGTAGTTTACTCTGAGTAGCTCACATATTAGCCCAGTAACAGGACAGAGGGTAATGGGCACAAACTGGAACCAAGAAAGTTCTCTCTGAAGATGAGGAGAAACTTGTTTGGTATGAGGGTGCTGGAGCCCTGGAACAGGCTGCCCAGATTGGTGGTAACGCCTCCTCTGGAGAGATTCCCAACCCAGCTGGACACTGTGATCCTGGGCAAGCTGCTGTGGATGCCCCTGCTTTAGCAGTGGGGTTGGACTGGCTGGTCTTCAGAGGTCCCTTCCAACCTCTGCTATTTTGTAATTATGTGATTTTATTGTAGCATGTGTAATTTATGGCTCTTTTAAGAATTCCATTCTGTGAATCTGTAATGCGACAGCATCCCTCCACCTTTCTCACTTACTGGTTGTCATGCTTTTTGCAGAGTCCATAGGTGACACTCATCTTTCCAGTCCCATGCAGTCCATCTCATCCCTGTGTGTCAGTGAAAGGCTTTCAGAAACATGTACATTCAGTGATGCTGTTTGGCTTTGTTTTCCGCAGTGCACATGTAATGAACAGAGCTCTTGGAGGTATTAAATTATCAATTTTCTCACAGGTACCCAGAGTGCTGATTGTTATGGTGGTTTTTATTGATGTCTGATCTGGAAACAGATTGCAGGTTTTGTTAGTTTTAATATAATGTGACAGGTCTCAGCATGCAGCCATCATAACATAATACAGCAAGAAACAAGCTTGTTCTGAAAGCACAGATGTTGGTGATTGCCCTTTGGCTGGAAAAGTGCTGCTGCTTTTTTCTTTACCATTCTTAATCAAGGGAAACTTAGGATAGACATAAAGAATAAACTTAAAGAAATTCTTCACTGTGAAGGTGGTGAAGCACTGGAAGTGGTAGCCCAGATAAGTTGCAGATGTTCCATCAGTGCAACTTGAGCAACACGGTATAGTTGAAGATGTTCCTGACCACTGCACAGGAAGGTTGGGACTAGATGGGTTTCTTTACAGTGAGGATGGTGAGACACTGGAAGTTTTTTCTCAAAGAAGTTGTGGATACCCCATCCCTGTAAATGTTCAAAACTAGGTTGTTGGGGGTTTTGAACATATCTAGTTGAAAATGTCCCTGCTCAAGGCACTGGAGTTGGGACAAGGTGATATTTAAGGTCATTTCAGCCCTCGAGGATGATTAGAGGTCTGGAGCACCTCTCCTGTGAGGACAGACTGAGCGAGTTAGGACTGTTCAGCCTGGAGAAGAGAAGGCTCCAAGGAGACCTTATTGTGGCCTTCCAATATCTTAAAGGGGGCTACAAGAAAGCTGGCGAGGGACTCTTTAGGATATCAGGTAGTGATAGGACTAGAGGGAATGGAAAAAAAAACTAGAAATGGGTAGATTCAGATTGGATGTTAGGAAGAAGTTTTACACTATGAAGGTGGTGAGACACTGGAACAGGTTGCCCCGGGAGGTGGTTGAGGCCCCATCCCTGGAGGTTTTTAAGGCCGGGCTGGATGTGGCTCTGAGCAACCTGATCTAGTGTGAGGTGTCCCTGCCCATGGCAGGGGGGTTGGAACTAGATGATCCTTGAGGTCCCCTTCCAACCCTGACAATTCTATGATTCCATGATTTCCAACTGAACCTTGGCCAAATTCTGTAACTGCATCATTGTTAATGCAACACATAATAGTGTCATAGAACGGCTTGAGTTGGAAGAGACACTTTAAGGATCATCATAGAATCACAGGATGGTAGGTGTGGGAAAGGACCTTCAGAAAACATTGAGTCCAGTTTCCCCTGCTGAAGCAGGATCACCTAGGGCAAGTCTCAGAGAAAAAGCATCCAGACAGGTCTTGAAAGTGTCTAGAGAAGGAGAATCCACAACCTCTCTGGGCAGCCTGGTCCGGTGCTCTGTTACCCTTACAGTAAAGAAGTTTTTCATCTAGTTCCAAGCCCCATGCCATGGGCAGGGACACCTTCCACTAGACCAAGTTGCTCAAAGCCTCATCCCACCTGGTCTTGAACCCTTCCAAAGATCAGGCATCTACAACTTCTCTTGGCAACCCATTCCAGTGTCTCACTGCCCTCATAGTAAAGAGCATGCCCTCAGAGTAAAGAACTTACTACCATAATAACTTGTGTTGCATGGGCATATCTAAAACCTAGGTCCTTCTTGTCTTGGGAACCTGATAGTATAAGGCAGCATATTCAGAGTCACCTCAAGGTTTGCTCTCAGCATCAGGAATTCCCTTTTCTCCACTTAAGAATTTTTAGGCAGCAGAATGAAATTTATGGTGGTGGCAGAACAGTTATGAGCTGGAAATGAGCATGGTCCTTGGGAGCTTTGGGAACTGGGAAGAGTCACTGATTATATGCAAGGTGTCTCCTGGGGAAGTGAATGGTCAGCAGCAAGGGAATGGCTGAAGGAAGAGACCTGGATAGCAGCCAGAGTTTGGGAAGGATTAGAGTGGTTGGAAGAGATCTAAGAAAGTGTCTGTGGAGCTTTGAATGACTAACAGCTACACAACTGGTCCCATGTAGAAGATGACTTAATTATGAGAAGTCCTGCTTTCTGGGGTTAGAGTATCCAGAGCCTATTTAGGGAGCAGATGCCATCAGAGCTTTTGTGGAGTCCCATCAGAGCTTTTACAGAGTTCCATTCCATTTCACAGAGGAGTGTCCTGTGTAGGACTGAACCACAGCCAAACCTGTGCTGAGTTGTTCTTCTGGGAAATAGAAGTGCAGGTCTTGAAGATCCTCCTTCAAAAATACTCATAATAAGCCTACTGCTTTCTGATAAAACCCCTTTGAAAGCAAATTGGTTTTATTTTTAGCAGCTTTGCTGTGAAATCTTTCTGCCTCTGCAGACCCTGTTCTCTGTTTTCAGTGGTGCTTCTGGCGTAAAGTCAATAAACATCTAATAAGAGAAATCTCCAGGGAATTTCACAGAACTTTGTCAGGTTGACAGCAAGTGGAGGAAAAAATTGTAGGTTGTATGCAAACCACCCTGATTTGTGCTGGGCACTCATGTAGTAAACAAAGTCATGGCTAGTCTCAGCTGAATGCTTAAACTTGCAAATGGGAAGTGCTGGCAGTGGGATCGAGTCCATCCTCCTATGTCATGACACGGTCAGCTGGGTTCATATCACTCCCAGGAGGTGCTTGCTTAGGAGCAGGCTTTAAAGACCCATCATTTAGAGGCTCCCTTCAGTACAGTAGTGGAATACAGGATGATCCAAACAAAGCTAAACCTTCCAATGACCCCGGTCCAGCCTGAATACCACAAGAGAAAAACACTGGGACTTGCAAGTCATCCTTCAAAGAAAACTTAGGAAACCTTTTCACACCAGCCAGAAAGGTAAAAATTTATAGCTCTGAATATAAAAAGTCCAAAATTCAGGTGATAGGCTTCAGGACACAATTATTTCTTCCCCTCACTGCATGCTTCTTACTACCCCTCACCTGTGCCAACGTCTTGCATTTCTACAACTACCTGAAGGGAGGTTATAGTTCAGTGGCAGTTGGTCTGTTCTCTCGAGTGACAAGAGGAATGCTTCAATTTGCACCAGGGGAGGTTTAGGTTGGCTCTTAGGAGAATTTTCTTCCCTGCAAGAGTGGTCAGCTGTTGGAACAGTCTGCCCAGGGAGGTTGTGGAGTCACCATTCCTGGAGGTGTTTCAAACAATGTGTGGACATGGCACTTTGTAACATGGTGTAATGGTCACGGTGGTGCTGGGTTGATGGTTGGACTTGATGATCTTAAAGGTCTTTTCCAACCTTAATGATTCAATGATTCTGTAGCACAAAAAGGCTGGTCACCATTCCTATGCTCTACAGGAGTGTTTTCCTCACAAATTGTCTGATTAGTTGATATAATTAACTTAAAGCTGGAGCAATTGATCCTAATCTGTGCTTAGCTTGAGGCTTTCAGCTTGTGTGCTGCACTTGAAAAGAAGCTCTGATGTCTGCAAGTCTGCTCACTGTGCTTTCAGCTGCATCTAGCTGATTAAATCCAGGGTACTGCTTCTTTCAGAAAACCTTGTCTGTCCAATAAATCTTTGGAGGTATAAACCAGATCTTCTGTGCATCTTGATGTGTATTGGGGTGAGGAGTGGGGGGTTTGAGGCTGTAATGCCACTGGGACTAGAAGCTGGTGAAGGGGTTTGATGGACTTACTATGACAACCTTCAGAAGCTAATGGAAACAGAGCTGGCAGTTTGCATTTTTCTCTTAGAGGGGACTACAGTGATTTTTCTGAGCTTGTGCCATCACAGGAAGCAGAAATGTCTATTAGAACTAATGCTTCAAGTGCTGAGAGAAACTTTGAGGGCTGAGATCATCTCTTATTCAGGAGCAGAGATATTTCTTCCTATGGAAAATCTCATTGAAAAATCAACTTCTCTGCTAGAGGTGTCCTGGCATTTTGAGAGAAATGAATAGTTCTGATTTTAAAAAGTCCTGAGGCAGATGTCTGAATGTGAGGAATTCTGGGGACAATGTCAAGAGCAAAGGCTAGGCTGGCCACCAGGTGAGTGCCAGATGGTCTCCATGAACCCCTCTGCCTGCCCAAAGGGAAGAAGGGAGAGAGAAACTGATGGATTGGGAAAAAAATTAAATCATCTGAGATGGAAAAAGAACAATCCCGTGGAATAGAGACAAAGACACAAACCCAGAGCCAACTCAAGCCCTGATGGCAATGTTGACACCACTGGCACCACTGGTGCTGGGGGAAGGAACCAGGCAAGTCCCAGATTGGACTCAGCAGCAGATATGAACCAGATTCTGAAACTGGATTCAGGGATGCATGGAGCAGGATGTAAGGCAGAAGGGAGAGAGTCCTGCTGGACACCAGCCAGCGAAGAAGAGGCTTCCTAACCAATAACACTCCTGAAGATATCATCCATGGGATGCAGTCATTTGTTAAGCAGTTGAGGGTCACCTTTCTTGGCCACTATTCCCTCCCAACCCAATGCAATCTGTGAATCTGTGAATCTGTGAGAAAAGGTCCACTTGGGACAGGTGTAGCACCTCATCCCATTCTCCATCCTATCCAACAGCAACTCCTTGCTTCTCCCCTGGGAAGTCCTCCCTGCAGCTTGCCAACAGCTATATGAAACAACTCCCCAGTTAGCTCTCAGGTATCAGTCATGTGCTTTACTGCACTGCCTGCTGCTGCTGGCCTGGTAAGTAAAGGAGGGGACTCACTGAACATACCCTGCACTGCTCTGCTTCAGCTGGTGTCTCAGCAAGTATCACCTCACTGATTGTGATTTTGTCACAACAAACTGTTGGTTAGTTGAGGGTCTTCTGTTCTGCCCACTCTTCCCCATAGGTGCCATCTCTGCCTTCCTGCCACCCAAGGTAGGGCATAAGCTGTGGCAGTGCCTTTGGTGTGCAGAGGAGCAAGTCTCAGGCAGAGCCTTTCTGCAGCCAAGCCCAGAAACTCTCCCCATCAGCTTCTGTCTGCTAGAAGCAGCCCCTGGCTGTGCAAACCTGTCCTGACCTTTAGAAAGTGCCTCACTGAGCACAGACTGAGCTGAGAAATCACAGCACTGTGCTAATTCAAAGCATGGGGGAAAAAATCTTATGCTTGGAAAAACAGTCAAAGCATTCTGTAGTGCAGAGAGTGATAGGAAATGATGTGCATTGAGTGCTGGGTTGATGGTTGGACTTGGTCTGAGAGGTCTTTTGCAACTTCTATGATTTTATGATATTTTTTCAGGAGAATGATTCAGGCTTGTGTTTTGGGCAATAGGCTTCTCCTGGCCTTCAGGCAGGGTGGGAGCTCCTTTGTCAGTGTGCTTTTACAAGTTTTCAGGAGGAGAGATGGCTTCACTTTTGGGGATAGTGCCAAGCATCTCTCCTTGTTCACCATGTGCAGCACCTCTGAGTCACCCTTGCGTGTGATCTTCAGCATGGGTGGATGCCTTTTTGTGGAAGCTTTGCCTCTGTTAGGGGCTAAAAATTGAGTTTTGCTCTATTCATAAAACTGTGTTGGTACTTAAGGGTTTAGTGGGCACCAGTGCAGACTGCTGCAGAGTGAGGGTTGCTCAATGTTAAGGATCCATAGGATCTTTTAGACATCCATAGGCAGTAGGAATCTTCTGCTAGCCCATGTAATTCCAATTTTGCTTTCAGCATGGTTCTCCTGTGAGCTGTGCAACACAGTCAGGGTAAATGGAGGAAGCCAAGCTGAAATTCACATACCTTGCATGGTAGTTTGGAGTTTTGGACACATTGTTGATGAGAACTTTGGATCCTTCTCATGATGGCCAGCAGATGGCCATGACTCAATCCTTAGTCTGGGGAACCCACATGGCTTAGAACAGCCCAGGAACTCCGTGTGGGTGCTCAGGAGAGGGAAGCATGGACACATTTCAAAAATGTTCTAGATTCACCAAAATAATTTCTATTTGGAGGGGAATGAAGGTTCAAAAAATACTTTGAACAACTTAATTCCTCTCCAAAATTGTCAGTAGTTGCTTAACCTCCCTAAAATCTACTCTGAAGATAAAGAATTTTGGTGGAAAACAACTCTTTCAGAGAGAAACTTAGCTCCTTAGGAGGGAAACCTAACTTGAAACTGTCTCTTGTGTGTCTGCTGAGTGTGAAGCCCAGCACTTCATAGTGCTCATGGTGTTGGCAACTTGGCAACTCTTAAATCATGAAAGATTTACACGAGTGCTGTAGAGTCAGAAATGTTTTATGACATGTTCATTCACACTGAATCAGGCTCTGCCTTTTTAGAGCTTTCTTTCTAGACAGTTATGCAAATGTAAGAAGACAGGAATGGATTTAAAATGATTTTTCAGCATTGGAAGATTAGCAGAAAGTGACAGACTGCCACGAAACACTTCGCTGCCTCTGCTCCTGCTGACTTCCATCCTTGGTAGGGATGGGGTGGGCAGCAGTGAGAAAAAGAGGAAGAATAAAAATAAGGGTCTTAGTTTTATCTTCTTTACTGGAATATGTATGAGCTTGGATGGGATGATGAAGCTGTCTTGCAAGGTGGCTGTTACAAAATTATAATTAAAAGCTATTATAAAACCTGAAGTAGGCCCATGTGATCCTCATGAGGTTCAACAAGGCCAAGTGGAAGGTCCTGCACATGAGCTGGGGAAACCCCTGGTATCAACACAGTTTGGGGATGAAGGGCTGGAGAGCAGCGTTGTGGAGAAGGACTTGGAGTAAAAAGCTAAACATGAGCCAGCACCATGTGCACGTAGACCAGAGCCAACCATCTCCTGGCCTGCATCTGTAGCAGCATGGGCAGCAGGTGGAAGGAGTGGATTCTGCCCCTTTGCTCAGCTGTGCTGACACCCCACCTGCAGTGCTGGGTCCAGCTCTGGAGTCCTCAGTATGGGAGAGACATGGATGTGTTGGAGCAGGGCCAGAGGAGGCCACAGAAATGATGAGAGGGGTAGAAGCCCTCTTCTGTGAGGCTGGGCTGAGAGAGTTGGGGTTGTTCAGCCTGAAGGAAAGGCAGCTCTGGAAAGACCTTCTGGTGGCCTTTCAGTGCTTAAAGAGGCTGAGCAGAAAGAGTTACTTTTTACAAAGGCACAAAGCGGTAGGACAAAGGCTGAGGTCTTCAAATTGAAAGAGGATTTTTAGGCTGGATATAAGGAAGAAATTATTCATTTTTAGAGTGGTGAGGCACTGGAACAGGTTCCCAGAGAAGCTGTGGATGCCCCATCCTTGGAAGTGTCCACAGCCAGGTTGGATGAGGCTTTGAGCTCCCTGGTTCAGTGGAAAGTGTCCCTGCCCATGGCAGAGAGGGTGGAACTAGATGATCTCTCAGCTCCTTTCCAACCCAAAGTATTCTATGGAATTTGTGGGGCTCTGTCACTTCACAAATTGTCTTCCTCAGAGGATGCAGCTGAGTTAAAAATAACCCTGTGCAGCAAGTGACTCTTGCATGGGGACAATGACAAGCAGAGCAGTCTACAGGAGCAACAGGCTTTCTGGACGATTGTAAACAGCAATCATGCTGAAAAGTATCATCATCTAATGGCAGAGAGTTCAGCTGCTGAAAGGGAGATGCTGTGGCTAACAAATTAAATTGTTCATTGAAAATAATGACCCGTTTCTGACTTGTAGGTACTTACTGATTGCTTGTGAGGTTGGCAACCCTTCATCAGCACAGGGAGTGAACAGCTCCTGCCTGTGCACAGGCAGGAGAAGGCTGTCTTTGAAGAGAAGACTCTGGGGAAACCTTACAGCAGCCTTCTAGTGCCTGAAGGGGGCCTATGAGAAAGCAGGGGATGGACTTTTTACAAGGGCTTGTAGTGATAGGATGAGGGGCAATGGCTTTGAGCTTGAGAGAGGCAGATTTAGAGTAGATACTAGGAAGAAATTCTTTAGAGTGAGGGCAGTGAGACACTGGAATAGGCTGCCCAGGGAGGTTGTGGATGAACCTTCCCTGGAGGTTTTCAAAGGGACGTTGAATGGGGCCTTGGGCAACCTGGTCTAGTGGAAGGTGTCCCTGCCTGTGGCAGGGGGTTGGAACTAGATGATCTTCAAAGTCCCTTCCAGCTCAAACCTGTCTATGATTCTACACTTTGTTACATTTGTTTTGGGCTGGCTACACTTGGTTTGTCTGTGCAGGACTTTGCACTTTGTGTAAAGCTAGAAAGAAAATGTCTTTTGATTTCTACATTAAGGCTTCAGCTCTCTCAGATAACTCTCCCAAATGTTAAGAAGGTCTTCTATGTGACATGGCAGAGGCAATGCACCTTCAGCTCCCATGGGAAGGTGGATCATGTTCTGCAGTGTTTGTGTGCATCAAGCAGGAATGTCACATTCCTCTATATTTGGCTCTACAGGGTGAACACCTTACACCTACATTCAGCCTAAATGAGCCCTTCAAAGCACCAAGGAAACCTCTCTTCAATATAGAAATGAGCTGAGAAAGCATAATAAAAGGTAAGGAGCAGTCAGGCATTGGAACAGGCTGCCCGGGGAGGTGATGGAGTCACTGTCCCTGGAGGTGTTCAAGAAACATGTGGATATGGCACTTCTGGACATGGTTTGAAGACCCTGGTGGTCTTAGGTCAATGGTTGGACTTGATGATCTCGGAGGTCTTTTCTAACCAAAACAATTGTATGATTCTATGTATGCTGTGACCCATTTAGGGATTGTTATTGATGGAGTGTTTCCACCCTCTGAATAACTCTTGCTTGGAGCATTGGCAGTTTCAGGAATGTGCTGATAAATATTCTGCTGTCGTTGGTGAGGCTCCAGCTTTCCCCATAGATTTTACTGGAGTGGTGGAGTCACTTTTAATAGCACCGCGTAAATCTTTTTGCTGATACCTTTAACCTGTGATTTTTCCTCTTTGCTGTGACTAGCTGAAGGTTCTGTGAGTGATTATTTTTAAACCTCTTATGAACACCTCATTGTCAAGGATAATGTGTGTATGTAAACATGATATATAGAGAAAGACAAAGCCTACAGAGAACAAGCTCTTCATGCCACATCAAATCCTTCCTTCCAGGCTGGCAGCGGAGGGAAGAGAGTTTCAAACCTTCCCAGCATTGCAATAACCTTTTCATATCTTCTATGTGCATTTACAGTGCAGGACAGGAGAAGGCTCCTTGGATGTCTCATCCTTGGCACATATTGTCTCAGGTCTTGTCTGGCTTTGGATGTGAACTCATGAAATATCAGACTTGGAGGGGTTTTGTGATATGTAGGAAAAGTACTGTCACAAGTTGTGTGGACATGGAACTTCGAGACATGATTTAATGGCCATGGTGGTCTTAGGTTGATGGTTGGACTCAATGATCTTAGTGGTGTTTTCCAAAAAGTTCTATGTTCAGTTCTATGATTCTATGATAAGTTGCACTGTCTGATATCTCATGGTCCAGGAGAGGCAGTGATGGCAGATGTGGGTGGATGTTTATATGTGTGGTGATCATGAAGGCTGCTCGCTGTGCTGTACCATATTTTCACAGAATGCATTGGGTTCGAAGGGACCCTTGAGGTCATCTCATCCAACCCCCCTGCAGTGATGTCTCCACCTAGATCAGGTTGCTCTAGGCCCCATCAAGTTTGACTGTGAATGTCTCCAGGGATGAGGCCTCAACCACATATCTTGGCAACCTGTCCCACTGTTCCACCACTCTGACTATAAAGAGCTCCACCCCAAAAGGGTGGCTTTGGTGCTATGGAGAACAGTACAGAATCACAAACTGGTGGGAACTGGAAGGAGATCAACTGACCCAACCCCTGTGGTGAAGCAGGGTCACCCACAGCAGGCTGCCCGGGATCAGGATGTCCAGGTGGGTTTGGAATTTCTTCAGAAAAGAAGACTCCACAACCTCCCTGGTCTTTGTCATCACCACATCAAAAATTTCTCCTCATGTTACTACAATTGTTTGGACTGTGCCTATAGCACTTGGGGAGTCCTTTCTACATCAGTAGTGATTAAACCTCCCTTCCCAGAGGCTGGTGGGGTGGAAAACACTGTGATTACCAAACTGCTATCTTGCGATTGCTATTGACAATCAAATTGGGCAATTCTCTAGCTGATTGGACCAGATGTGCAGGACATTTTTAATAAGCTGCAAAGCAATTGAGATGATTTCAGAGCAAACCTGAAAAGAATTGGGTAATAATTTCAGGCTCAAGCAAAAATGGTCTTTGAAAGTTGTGTTTTCTGGCAGGCTGACTAACCCTCACACTCAGCAGCCATGTTGCCTTTGTGGTCCAAAAGAAACCTGGCAGACCTGAGCAGTCTTGTACTTTGTGCTTCACTTAAAGTGTAACCTCCTTGATTTATCTAGTCAATGAGGTGCTGGTGCCCTTGGGATGGGGGGTGCATGAAAGAACAGGTGGAGTTAAGGGTCAGCTGTGTGGTTTGGACATCACAGGAGATCACAGGATGTCAGGGGTTGGAAGGGACCTCTGGAGATCTTCGAGTCCAACCCCCTTGCCAGAGCAGGACCGCAGAATCTAGTGTAGGTTGCACAAGGAACACATCCAGACAGGTCTTGAAAGCCTCCGAAGAAGGAGACTCCACAGCCTCTCTGGAGAGTCTGTTCCAGTGCTCTGTGACCCTTACAGAGGTACTCAATGTGGTCAGTAGATGGAGAAACCTCCTTAAATTTGCTATTCATTTCCATCACTCCATCTGCTGCAGACTAAATCTGTCAGGTTAGGTGGGGTGAGATGTAGGAATGAGCTAACCATGAGCCAGCAATGTACTCCTGTGGCTGGGATGGCCAACGGTCTTCTGGGGTGCGTTGAGAAGAGTGTGGGCAACAGGTCAAGTGAGGTTCTCCTTCACCCCTACTCTGCATGGAGTATTGTGTTCAGCTCTGTGCTCCCCAGTTCAAGAAGGATAGGGAACTACTGGAGAGAGTTGAGCAGAGGCTACAAAGATGCTGAGGGGATTTGGAGCATCTGTGTGAGGAAAAAAGACTGAGACACCTAAGGCTCTTTAACTTGGAGATGAGCAGCCTGAGAGGGGATCTTCTCAATGCTCAGCAAGAGCTAAAGGGTAGGGGGAAAGAGGATGAGGCCAGACTCTTGTCTGTGGTGCAAAGTGACAGGACAAGGGCACAATTCAGAACCCAGGAGGTTCCATCTGAAGATGAGGAGAAACTTTGCTGTAAAGGTGCTGAAAACCTGGAACCAGCTGCCCAGGTTGTGCAGTCTTCTTCTCTGGATACACTCCAAACCCACCTGAATATTGTGATCCTGGGCAACCTGCTGTGGGTGACCCTCCTTAGCAGGAGGGCATAACTAGATGATATGCAGAGGTGCCTTCCAACCCCCACCAGTGATTCTGTAATGTATTGGAGAAGGTATTTCTGCTCTGGTGAAGAAGGGCTTTGCTCTTTTGCTCCAAAGTGGACCAACTCCAATTTGTCCATGTCTTAGAGACTTGCTCCAAACCATTTTCATGTTGTATACACATTTGAACTTTGCAACTACTTTTCTGTTTAAGAGGGACAAAGCCAAGCAGAGCAGACGTTCTAATAAATGCTGTCACAAAGTCAAGTGTCAAAAGTCCAAATCAGTCAGATCAGAAAAATGCATTAAAGAAATTAAACTTCATGAAAGCTCATTACAAGGGACAATTAGTGGGGGGCAGGGTCCTTATCAAATGGCAATCAGATCTTCCAACTACAAGGCAGGGTTGACATTGGGGTGATGAGACCAGAGGCTGTTGGTCAGGCACTGTGTAATTAATTTATTCCAGAGCTTGCACTGAGAAACCAGCAGGCAGTATATTAGAAACCCCATAACCATTACAGTGTGGCTTACACCACCACTGCTACTTTACTGAAACTGCTGCTCTTATGGGAGGTGCAACACTGGTGAGGCCACATCTCAAATAGTTGGTTCAGTTTTGAGGCCCTCACTCCAAGAAGGACATTGAGGTGCTACAGTAGGTCCAGAGAAGGGCAACAAAGTGGGTGAAGCGTCTGGAGAACAGGTCTGGTGAAGAGCAGCTGAGGGAACCTGGGGTTGTTTAATCTCGAGGAGGCTGAGGGGAGATCACAGCACACTCTCTGAAAGGAGGTTGGAGCAAGGTGGGGGTCAGTCTCTTCTCCCAAGGAATAAGTGATAGGACAAGAGAAAATGGCCTCAGGTTGTGCCAGGGGGGGTTTAGGCTGGACATTAGGTGAAATGTCTTCTGTGAACGGGTTGTCAAACCCCAGAACAGGCTCCCCAGGGAGGCAATGGTGTTCCATGCTTGGAGGGATTTAAAAGTCAAATAGATGTGGTGCTGGGGGGACATGGTTTAATGGTAACAATGCATTGCTGGATTAATGGTTTGGCTTAATGATCTTAGTCTTTTCCAACCTTTGTGATTCTATGATCTCCCTGAGGAAGAAGTTTTTCTACTTAGATATTTGCCAATCTTATTGGGATTGCATGTTTAAAACATCATCAGAGAGTCCAATTAAAGGCACTTTGCCTTTGATGGACTTGAGTAGAGATTTTGAAGAGAAACACTGTTTTAGCAGCAGTGAACAGCCAGGATTTTGCTATGTGAATCTCTTTCAAGGTCTGGAGAGCAGCAGGAGGCTGTGGCTGAGTTCAAGAAGCTTATTATTATCTGCAGATGAGGGTTGTGTTTCATTTCTGTGCTTAAAAGGAGGCAAAGCACCACACACTTTGCTTCTGTTTGTGAGCGGAAAGACAGGAGCCAGGCTACAAGCTTCTCCAGGTGTGTTGTGTTGTGCTCATGCAGAAAGAGTTGGAGGTGCAATGGGTTATGTGCTTTTCCAGAACATGTCATTCCTAGGATTTTTAGTTGTTTTTTTCTCTAAGTTGTGTTTGGTTTTGTGTGTTTTTTGGTTTTTGTTTTTTTTTTTTTTTTTTAACCTGGTCTGAATACCACTTTCTATTCTTCTAAGCTTCTGCTACTGCTGCTCCTAGCTTTCTTGGACTGTATAGTGTGGGTAGGAAATGTATTGTCAGTCCATTGTCTTGCTGTTTCTTTTTGCATGCTGGCTTTGTGTTAACATAAAAATAAGATGTTGTAACATAAAACCAGGAGATCAACCACACCCAGTTACAAACATCCTCATGATGAAGGAACTGGAGCACCTCTGTGAGGAGGAAAGGCTGAGAGACCTGGGGCTGTTGCCCCTGGCGAAGAGTAGCCTGATCAGTGCTCAGCAAGAGCTAAACAGTGAAGAGCAAGAGGGATGAGACCAGACTCTTTTTAGTGGTGGCCAGCAACAGGACAGAGGGCACAAACTGGAACCCAGGAGTTTCCATCTGAAGATGATGAGAAACTTCTTTGGTATGAGGTCCTGGAGCCCAGGAGCAGGTTATCCAGAGAGGTTTTGGTGTCTCCTTCTCTGGAGAGATTCCAAACCCACCTGGGCATTGTGATGCTGGGCAAGCTGCTGTGGGTGACCCTGCTTTAGCAGGGTGGTTAAACTAGATAATCTCCAGAGATCCCTTCCAACCCCATTGTGCTGGCCTTCTGTAACCTTTCCTAGTAACTTTTTTTCAGCAATGATCTAAAGCACAGTTCATGGAGCAAGAGAATGAGGCAAGCAGGTAGAGATACGTCCTCAGAATACTTGTCCCAGACTCTACAGATGAATTTTTGGGGTTTTCCTGTTGTCTTGGCATTTTATAACTATTTAAGTTGTCTCTTAGTGGCTTTTTGTCTTCCTGCTTGGAGGGAGTGAGGGGTTGGCATAGTTTTGTGCTGTGCATAAAAGCCCACTGCTCAGGGGGAGGGGATGCTACTTTGGAAATGATCTAAAACTAGGAAGGTGAAAGACCATGCCACAATACAATGTAATCCATTTGCAGTGGTTGAGAGTCCTACCTGGCTTCTTATAAAGGCCCAGCATGATGCTGGTGTGCTACACATGGAGAAAGTGAAGGAAGTTCTTTACAATGAGAGTGGTGAAATACTGGAACAGGTTGCCCAGAGATATGGTTGAAGCTCCATCCCTGGAGGCAGTTAAGGTCAGACTTGGTGGGGCCCTGAGCAACCTACTCTAGTTGGAGGTGACCCTGCTGTCACTGCACGGGGGCTGGAGAAGATGACCTTCAAGGGTCCCTTCCAACCTGATGTGTTCTGTGATTCTGAGAGACTTACCAATGATGACAAAAGTCTGAAAGACACTGTTAGAAGTTTATGGGTTGTTTTAACAACCCCAGTCTCTCTCTCTGATATTTCTCATGTGCTGGTTTCAGCTGAGGAAAATTAGCCATGAAGACAACTAGACTTTATCTTATGAACAGTTTGATTTTTAGATGTTATCTCTCTTCAATTGTCCTCCTGGGAAATTCTATATTAAAACACAAATTGTTTCTTAAGAGTCTGAAGTTAGGAAGCTCTCCAGGTGCTTTTTGGTAGTATTGCCCTCACCCTGAATTATGGAATTGACTTGGTTAGAAGAGACCTCTAAGATCGTCAAGTTCAACCATTATCCCAGCACTGCCAGGTCACCAGTAAACCATGTCCCTCAGCACCACATCTTCATGACTTTTAAATCCTTTCATGGATGGGGATCTACCACTGCCCTCGGGAGCATGTTCCAGGACTTGATAAAATTTTGGTGAAAAAATTGTTCTTAACCTGAATCTTCCCTGGTACAACCTGAGGCAGTTTCCTCTTGTCCTATCACTTGCTACTAAGGAGAAGACACCAACCCACACTGAGCTCTAACCTCATTTCGGGGAGTTGTACAGAGCCAAAAGGTCTCCCCTCAGTCTCCTCAAGACTAAACAACCCCAGGTCCCTCAGCTACTTCTCACCAGACCTGTTCTCCAGACACTTTACCCCCTTTGTTGCCCTTCTCTGGACCTACTGTAGCACCTCAGTGTCCTTCTTGGAGTGAGGGCCCCAAAACTAAACCCACTATTTGAGGTGTGGTCTTACTGCTGCTGAGTACAGGGGAACAATCCCTGCCCTGGTCCTGCTGGCCACACTATTGCTGATGCAGGCCAGGATGCTGTTGGCTTTCTTGGAAACCTGGGCACGCTGCTGGCTTGTATTCATCTGGCTATCAATCAACATCCCTAGGTCCTGTACTGCCAGGCAGCTTTCCAGTCACTCTGCCCTGAGCCTGTAGCATTGCATGGGGTTGTTGTGACCTTGGGTGAGATCTGTAAGAGTTGCAGTGGGGAACATTTCTTTGTATTTAAGAAATGTGGGAGATGCCTACCAGCTGGACTCTCATGATGGAGCAGTTCGTCCCACATCCTCTGAGGAAAGCTCTCTTGGAGGCTGGTCTTGAGCACCCAGCCACCAGGCAGGTTGTATCTGTGATCCAAAATGAGCAGGGAGAAAAATCTTCCTGCCCTGCATGTGCCTCTACAGCACAAGAAAGTTGTTATACAAGTGGTTTATAGTGGCTTTAAAGATCTACCTTGGCTCCTTACCTTGAGCATCACTGCCTGTTAAAGCCAGTCTCCTTAATTACCACAAGTCCAGCTCTGCAGGATATTAAATCTAATAGATGTAAAACACCTCTCCATATCTTTCTTTCCACATCTATAGAGCTGGACCTGTGGGCAAGTCAGTTAACCTCTCTGCCTCATTTTCCTCATCCATAAAATGAGAGTAATAATCACTTACATCACAGGAATATTCAGAGAATTAATGTGCTTTGAAGGTGAGAAGTGGGCTATGAATAGTGATCAGAGCGAAATAGGAGGAGAAAAAAAATAAACCTTCCTCAAACACAAAAAATTGTTTATGGTATCTCTTTTAATGGAAGTGCTGGCATGAGTTCCTCTTCAATGGGCTATGGAAATTTAGGGCTGGAGAAAGTTTCTAATGGAATCATTTAGTTAGTTTGAATTTGTCTTGATTTACTCCATGTGTTCTGTGATTCCAGGACCTCTGTACATTTCTGCATGGGATTGGTTCATGTGGTTTAAGAGGGTTTTTTTTTTGGAAGTGGAAGTGTCTGAGGATCAGGATGTGCTCAGAAGGGGTTTTCAGAGAGTGCTAAAGCAGGGACACCCACAGCAGCTTGCCCAGGATCACAATGTCCAGGTGGCTTTGGAATCTCTTCAGAGAAAGAGACTCCACAGCCTCTCTGGGCAGCCTGCTTCAGGGCTTCACACCCTCAGAACAAAGAATTTTTCTTTCCTGTTCAGATGGAACCTCCTGGGTTCCAGTTTGTGCCTGTTGCCCCTTGTCCTATCACTGGCCATGATTTAGAGGAGCGTGACTTCATCCTCTTGGCCCCTCACCCTTTAGTTATTGTTGAGCATTGATCAGATCCCCTTCCAGCCTGCTCTTTTCCAAGCTCAGCAACCCCAGGTCTCTCAGTATTTCCTCCTCACGGAGATGCTCCAGGCCCCTCAGCATCTTTGTAGCCTCCAATGGATTCTCTCCAGTAGTTTCCCATCTTTCTTGAACTGGGGAGCCGAGAAGTGGACCCAGCAGTACAGATGTGGCTACCTGAAAGGAGGTTGTCATGAGGTGGGTGCTGGCCTCTTCTCCCAAGTAACTAGTGATAGAACAAGAGAAAATGGCCTTGAGCTACACCAGGGGAGGTTTAGGTTGGAGAGAAAAAAAAAAATGTTGAAAGGGTTATCAGGCATTGGAACAGGCTACCCAGGGAGGTGGCTCAGTCTCCATCCCTGGAGGTGTTTAAATGTGTGTGGATATGGTTTCTTGGGAATATGGCTTAGTGGTGGACTCGGTAAAGTAGAATTAATGCCTGGACTCTATCCTGAAGATGTTTTCCAACCTAAATGATTCTATGGTTTTAGGTGTCTTTACAAAAGTCACAGTACTGACCAGAACCAGTTGTGGGCTTTATGCAGTTCAGAGCAGGCTTGCACAGCCAGGGGCTGCTTCTAGGAGGGAGAAGCTGATGGGGAAAATTCCTGCCAAGGGCTGAGCTGCAGAAAAGATTCTGCCTGAGACTTGGTCCTCTGCACACCAAGGGCACTGCCACAGCTTGTGCCCCACCTTGCATGGCAGGAAGGCAGAGGCCCACCTGTCGGGAGAATTGGACAGGGCAGGTGACCCTCCAACTGCCCCACAAGGGATTGCATCCCATGGATGGCATCTTCATGAACGAGATGAGGGATCACTAGAGTTAAGCCTCTTTTTCCCTGGCCAGTGTCCCAGTGGGACTCTCTCCTTTCTGTCTTTCATCTTGATCCATGTGTTCCCTGAATCCAGTTCCAGAATTCAGGTCCTAAATCTGGTTCCCATCTGCTGCTGAATCCAGTTCCTGTCCCCAGCATCAGTGGTGCCAATGGTGCCATCATTGCCATCAGGGATGGCTCTTGTTTTATGCCTCTGTCTCTATTCCATGGGGTTGCACTTCTTTCCATTCAGCTGGTTTAGTTTCTTTCCTACCCCATCAGTCTCTCTCCCTTCTTTCCTTTCTCTTCCCTTTTGGGAGGCAGAAGAGTTCATGGAGAGTCTCTGTCACTGCCCTGGTGGCTGGCCCAGCTCTAACCACTGTCAGAGCTTTATAGAGCAGAACACCCTTGCTGGGCTGGATTCAGTGAAGCACAAAGCAAGGTTATGATTGTCAGAATTGCTGAGCCTCTGAAAATCCCTCAGACCCTGTGTGCACTCTCAGACAATCAGGTCCAAATGAGTTGGTCAGGACATCCCCTGAATTTCTGCAAGAGCCTGAAATAGAAATGCAGGAGGCCTGACCTCTATTCTTGATGTTAAACCCAGAGCCGCATTTCTTCTTGCTACATGTAAGAAAATGACCTTCAGCTGAAGAAAACTGAAGCATCAGCAAAGTCTTTTGATAACTGGTTTGCTGAGGATGGCCATTAACAAAGTTTTGAAGAACAAATGTGTCAACCTCAGGTACCAGGTGGTGTCCCTCAGGGGTCGGTACTGGGACCAGTGCTGTCGAATGCCTCTGTCAGTGATATGGACAGTGGGACTGAGTGCCCCCTCAGCAGCTTTGCAGGTGACAAGCTGTGTGTTCCAGCTGACATACTGGAGGGAAGGGAGGCTGTTCAGATGGGCTTGGACAGCCTGAAGAGGTGGGCCTGTGCCAATCTCATGAAGTTCAACAGGGAAAAGTGCAAGGTCCTGCACATCTTGGGGCAATCCCAAACACAGATCCAGGCTGGATTTGGATTGGCTTGAGAGTGGTCTTGAGGAAGACTTGGGGGTGTCAGTTGGTGACAAATTCAACATGAGTTGGCAATTGTCACTTGTAACCCAGAAGGCAACCATGTCCTGGGCTGCATCAAAAGAAACATGAGCAGCAGTATGAGGGAGGTGATTCTGCCCCTCTGCTCTACTCTTGTGAGACCACACCTTGAGGACTGTGTCCAGTTCTGGTGCCCCTAGTGCAAGGACATTGAACTACTAGAGTTGGGTCCAAAGGAGGCCACAAAGATGGTAGATGGGGCTGTTCAGTGTGGAGAAGAGAAGGCTCTGGGGAGACCTTGGAGTGGCCTTCCAGTACCTGAAAGGGGTCTAAAAAAAGGCTGGGGAGGGACTTTTTGCAAGGACTTGTAGTGACAGGACAAGGGGCAATGGATTGAAGATGGAAGAAGGGAGATACAGGCTTGGAGATTAGGAAGAAATTCTTTACAGTGAGAGTGGTGAGGCACAGGAACAGATTGTCCACACAGGTTGTGAATGCCCCTTCTGTGGAGGTGTTCAAAGCCAGGTTGAATAGGACCTTGAGCAACCTGGTCCAGTGGAAGGTGTCCTTGACTATGCAACTAGATGATCCTGAAGGTCCCTTCCAACCCAAAGCATTGCATTGTGTGGGCTGGAAGTTTTGTAGTAAACACTCTGGGGATGTGTCAAGTGAGGTCCCAATGGCTTCTTGGGGGAATGGAGAATGGAAAAGAAACCCCTCCTTGAGCATCAAGTCAGCTCACAGGCTGGTGTTTTCACACACCACGTCGCTCCTTATGAAGATGTCAGCCCATCCACACTGCAAATTGGCACATTACATGCTTCATTAGGATACAATATCAGGATGAGGAACTGTAGTGACAACAATATGCTGTGAGCATCTGCACTGCAGCTAGAAAATGGCTGATGGTGGCCATGTACCACTGAGGTCTGCAGCTACTGCTGGGCAAGGACTGGAAACAGTGATGTACACTGCACTTTATACTGGAAAAGGCAGAGCTGTTTGTGGTGTGAATTACCTATGGGCATTTGTTTTCTCTACTGGTTGATGCCATGTGGAGGTTCCAGGTGGCAACAGGAAATGTTGGATGTGTCTGATCTGGGATGCACAGAAAAGGAGAATTTAGAAAGTTGCTGCACTGGGGACAATTTCATCTCCAACTTGAATTTCTTTGCACTGTTGGTGAACTGTCAGCAGGGGTTTGTAGGTTCCCACTGGAAAAGATTGTCCTCCATGGTCCATAAAATCCAGTGTGCTGCCTATGCCAACAACAAAGATGGACCTGAAGCTCTTGTAGATGTTCGTGAGCTAACTCTACTTGCCTTGGGCAGGTCTCAAGAGTGATAACAATGGAAGTAAATTTCTCCTAAGGGTTCTGAGCCAAGCGTGAAGCAATGCCCATGCCATCAGCCCTTGATAATCTTTTGATTGGCTTTGGCAGTCCATGCTGAGATGATTGCTTGTGTGATCATCAAGTGTTAGAGCTGGGCTGGCTGCTAGACAAGTGTCAGAAGCTCTCCATGAACCCTTCTGCCTTCCTGAAGGGAAGAAGAGAGAGAGACTGATGGGTGGGAAAGAAACTAAACCAACTGAGATAGAAGGAACAATCCCATGGAATAGAGACACAGAGACACAAACTAAAAGCCAACCCAGGCCCTGACAGCAATGATGGCATCATTGGCACCACTGATAGTGGGGGCAGGCACTGGGCAAGCCCCAGACTGGATTCAGTAGCATATGGGACACAGAGATCAGGAGCTGGATTCTGGAACTGAAGATGCCATCCGTGGGCTGCAATCTCTTGTTGAGCGGTTGAAGGGTCACCTATTCTGGCCACTCCTCCCCACAGGTGCCACCTCTGCCTTCCTGCCTCTCAGTGTGGGGCATGAACTGTGGCAGTGCCCTTGGTCTGCAGAGCAGCAAGTCTCAGGCAGAACCTCTGTGCAACCCAGCCCGTGGCAGTAAGGGTCCCTATCAACTTCTTCCTGCTAGAAGCAGCCCCTGGCTGTGCAAACCTTGCCCTGACCTTCAGAAAGTGCCTTACTGAGCAGAGACTGAGCTGAGAACTCACAGCACTGTTGTGGGCTAGCTCAAACTGGGACATTAGGCTGTTTCCTTATTTCAGACCTTAGCTGTAAATGAATCTGAGCTTTTCAGTTGCAAGATAGTATGCTGGGGGCAGCAGGCAGCACCACAGCTAATATCAAGGGGATTGGAGGGGTTAACATCAGCAGCAAGAGGAAAACATCAATTTTATGCCTGCTGCAAGGGAAGGAGAATTGACAAGCTGTGTAGTTGGGGTTTTTCTTTTGTTTTGGTTTGGGGTTTTTTTTTGACTGCTGGAAGGAAGGGTAAGACCTGGTGAGCTTGAGAGACCCTCATACAGAGATCAAAATGCCCAGGAACATGGAAATGATTATTTAATGTGGCTTTTGGGTGGTAGGGGAAAGCATTGCAAAACCCTGACTCCTCATATCATTCAGTGATCAGCTATTTTCTTGGCAGTGCCACATGTCCTAAAAGGAATAAATCAGAGGTACAATTACTGTGATAACTGCTAACAGTCAGCATCTGAAATGGATTTAGGAAAGCATTACCCAAAGTAAAAAAAAAAAAAAAAAACAACAAAAACGAAAAGGTGTAAATTAAAACCCCATAATGATGAGGGATTTGCATGATATCAGAGGCTAAGATACCCTATTAGCTGATAAATAACCCTTGTGCTGGTTACCTCTGGGAGTCATGTTTGCATTTTATGATAATTATTTCTTGTCTTGAGGCATTTATTAAAGGGGAAAAAAATAAAGGCAGCCCAGAAAGTTAACAATAAATTTTTATAATTAAATTTCCAGATGAATTGAGAATTTTGTCGACATGAATCTTTTCATTTGTGCCAAGCTGTAAGCTTTTGTTAGTGCCTTATCGACTAATTTATGGAAATATTGCCAATTATGGACATTTTCATCGGAATGAAGCAACCAGTCCTGACAATAAGGGAGCAGGCAGCATATTTTGATACTCTATGGATATGACTATCTTATTAACCAAGACAGCTTTGGAGAGTTTAAAAAGATGTCAGAGCTGTTTTTAATGAGAGGAAAGCGCTCATGAAATACAAATGAAAGCTGAGGCAATTAACATGACCACCGTGGTCCTGCTCACCTCCAAAAGTGGTTGATTCATAGAATGGTTTTTGTTGGAAAGGAACTTCAGGATCATGTACTTCCAACCCCCCTGCCATGCCACCTCCCACTAGACCAGGTTGCTCAAAGCCTCATCCAGCCTGGCCTTGAACACTTCCATGGAGTGCACATCCACAGTCTTCCTGGGCAACCTGTTCCAGTGTCTCACCACCCTCACTGTAAAGAATTTCTTCCTAATCTCCAGTCTAAATCCCCCCTCTTCCAGCTTCAATCCATTCTCTTTTGGCCTGTCACAACCTCATAAATATAGGTGTTGGAGACCAAAAGTCCCAATCCCGGTTCTTGTACCCACTTGCTGCGTGATCTCGTGTGGGTTAGCTGACCTGTGTGGATTTGCCCTGGGAGGTTGTGCATGCCCCCTCTCCAGGAGGGTTCAAGACTGGGTTGGGTGGGCCCAGAACAAACTGGTCTATGATTCTTTAAATGATTTACCTCATCTCTAGACTCAGTTCGGCTAAAGAGGCAACGGCAAACAAGACCTGTAGAGACCTGCAATTACTGAGAAATCATCAGATTATAAATGAGGAAGTGTGGGAGACATTTCAGGCCCTTCTGCCCCTGAATTAGAATGTATTTACCCACCGTAGGAGGTGAGGATGGATGGATTGACAGACCCATGCTACCATACCCACCATAAGTATCAAAGTCACCCTACTAGATAGCTTAGAAGCTGATGTGTAGCTACTACACCACCACTCCATAATTCACTCTGAGATTGCTTTTCAAAACCTATAATCCCTCCTTATCTAACACAGAAGGTCTTGGGGACATCAGTGTCCTCTTATCCAGCAGAACGGAGAAAAAAATCCAGTACTCTTGTTGGAAAAGACTTTGGATTTCTGACAATGAAAAGGAGGCTCATATGTTCCCCAAAACCCATATCTATTTATCTCCTGAACACCTCAACCAATCTAATTTTTCACACTTGCTGTGGCACAGGACCATCCTGTGATGTATTTGACAGATTGGTTTGGTTTTGATGAAGTTGAGGAAGTCAACTGGGATAACCAGGTTGATGCAATGAGACTCAGTCTTAATGATGGATGTGATGAGTTGTTCAAACCAGAGAGAGGAGGATTGAAGGGATTTGTATTGATCAGCAAAGATCAGAATGAAAAGGATGTGTTGGAGGCTCATTTTTTTTCTCTGCCTACCCAAAAAGAAGCACCTGGCTATAAATAGATTCTCTGGTTTAGAGAAATAAGAGACTGAAATCTTTTGATTAACTTTAAACCCTGACAAATGGATAAGCACTCACAGCATTGAAAAGATGAGGAAGGCAAGATATTTTTGTTCTCTCTGGGTGAGTCATAGAATCAGAGACTGGTTTGGGTTGGAAGGGGCCTTTAAGATCATCTAGTTCCAGCCCCCCTGTCATGGGCAGGGGTACCTTCCACCAGACCAGGTTGCTCAGGGCCTTGTCCAACCTGGCCTTGAACACTTCCAGGGAGGGGACATCCACAGCTTCTCTGGGCAACCTATTCCAATGTCTCACCACCCTCATGGGGGAGAGTTTCTTCCTAGTATCCAGTCTAAATCTCCCCTCTTCCAGCTCAAAGCCATTCCCTCTTTTTCCTATCACTACAAGCCCTTGAAAAAAGTCCTTCCCCAGCTGTCCTGGAGACCCCTTCAGCTACAGAAAGGCTGCTATGATGTACCCCAGAGCCTTCTCTTCTCCAGGCTGAGTAGCCCCACTCTCAGCCTGTCCCCTTAGGAAAGGTGCTCCAATCCTCTGATCATCTTTGTGGCTCTTCTCTGGACCTGCTCCAACACTGATGTTCTCCTTGTCTTGGGGAAAGGTGTTTCCTGCTCTGGTGGGGTGAAAGCCAAACTGTTGTTCCTCATTCCAACTCATGGGTGTCTCCATTGGCCTGAATTTGCTCTGAGCTTTGGGATCCAGATGTATTTGTTTCTCATTGGCTTTCCTTCTGCTCCTGGAATCTGTTTTATATTTCCCAATGTTTTACCTATGGTCCTGTGATGTTTCCTTTACATAATTCAGAAAAGTGTGTAATAGGGGGTGGACTGGATGATCTTGAATGATTTGACTTGGAAGGGACTATTCTGTGATCCTGTGATTATTTCAGCATATCCAGGTAGCTGTTCCTGGAAAATAGGAGGAGTGTAAAACATTTACATGCATTTAATTTTTTTTTTCCCCTGAACTGTTTCCTGTTTTACATATTGGGGTAGACCTAGGTAGGTCGCGTCTGGAGTGCTGGGTCCAGCTCTGGTCTTCTCAGTTCAAGAGAGACAAGGTACTGCTGAAGAGGGTCCAGTAGAAGCTACAAAGCTGCTGAGGGGCCTCCAGTATCTTTATGAGGAGGAAAGGCTGAGACACCTGGAGCTGTTGAGCCTGGAGAAGAGCAGCCTGAGAGGGGATCTCACCAAACCTCACCAAGAGCTAAAGTACTTCTGGGGGGCAAGAGGACAGGCCCAAACTCTTGTTAGCGATGCCCAGTGACAATATGGAGCAATGGGTATAAACTGGAACCCAGGAGGTTCCATCTGAACAGGAGGAGAAACTTGTTTGGTGCGAGGGTGCTGGAGCCCTGGAGGAGGCTGCCCAGAGAGGTTGTGGAGTCTCCTTCTCTGGAAAGATTCCAAACCCACCTGAACATTGTGATCCTAGGCAGCCTGTTGTGGGTAATCCTGCTTTAGTAGGGAGGTTTGGACTAGATTATCTTCAGAGCTCGCTTCCAGCCCCTACCATGCTTGGACTCTCTGACAGCAAAAGGAAACCTTCTTTGGACCAGTGCAGCAATGGTGAGCATCCTGCAGCAGTTTGGTTCGGAGCATTCTTATTGCTCCACATAGACCTAGGGACCGATTTCCTTTGTTGCTTTCATTAAGCACTAAAGGAATGTCATCATTCAGGAATTTGTCCCATGACATAGGATGTGCCTGGCTGAACCATGGGCTGCAGACTTCCCCACCACACCAAGATAGCCACATCTCCTTCTGTGTCAATGCAGAGAAGAGGTGGGGTTGGCTTATGATTCACCTGACCCACATCAGATGTCTGTGGAGAAAGGTGGAGAAAGACCTCAGGAGGAGATTTGTTCTTCCCACACTACTGGAATTTTGCTGCCCAACTCATCCCACACAGTACCTGTCTCCATCTGGCTGGAGGGATCCCACAGAGACTCATGCTCCATCTAAAAAGAAGCTGCCTTGGGATTTTTAGATATATTGGGATTTTTTAGTGTTGTTTGCAGGTGGTCTCAGGGGGAGGTCCTGCTGAAAAACAGATTGTGGCATATGGTTTTATTGAAAAATAAAGCCTGTCTATTGTTTAAAGCAAAGGCAATAAATTGCTGGTTGTTGGATTGGGAGATACAAAGCAGACTTTATGTGACACAATCCAAGAGTGACACCAGAATTAAACTTACCTGTAGGGAAGTCTGCTTCCTACAGGGTTATACAGGGTCTGAGTGTTCTGGGATGACAAATGTCATCTATCTGGACTTTTGTAAAGCCTTTCATGCAGTCCCCCACAACATCCTTCTCTCTAAGCTGGAGAGAGATGGATTTGATGGGTAGACTGTCCAGGAGATAAGGAATTGTTTGGATGATTGCATACAAAGGGTAGTGGTGAATGGCTCAATGTCCAGATGGAGATGGATGACAAGTTGTGTCCCTCAAGGGTTTGTACTGGGACCAGTGCTGTTCAGTATCCTCATCAATGATATAATGAGATTGAGTGCACCCTCAGAAAACTTGCAGATGATACCAAGCTAAATAGTGTGGTTGACAAAACTGAAGGACAGGATGCCATCCAGAGGGACCTGGAGAGATGGGCTGAGGAGAATCTCATGAGGTTCTTTTCATGCAAAATGCAGGCCTTTAATGTCAATTAGGATAGGAAAGGATAGGATGAAAGGAAAGAGGGAAGAAAGAAGGAAAAAAGGAAGGAATAAAAGGATGGAAAGAGAGGGAAAAATAAAACCAAACAAAGGCTTCTTTCAGTTCTGTGGCATCTTCCTATGATCGTGACAGAGACAATTCAGCAGAGGAGCAAGCCAGCAGTTTTATAACAGATTGTCTGAGAGTTTGTGTGTCTGGAGGTAGAGGAGGAGATCAGCTGGAGAAGAGAAATGCAGAGATGACAGCTGGTGAGGGCTTTTGGAAGAGAATCTCAAAGTATGCCCATTGTCCTTAGCAGGAGGCATGTAGCCATAAAGACAAAGAGAGCGGCTGGCAGAGTCCCTGCAGTGATTCAGCTGAGCAAACTGCTGCCAAGAAAGGGGAGGAAATAAAAGTCATTGCAAGGAATTCGGAGAAAGTCCAGTGAAATTTGGAATGGGAAGGAGACGCTAATGCAGCAAAAATTAAATGCCATTTATCGATGGCAATGTGAAAAATAGGGTTTCATTTAGCAAAGCCCAGCTGGAGAGTACCCTGCATGGCTAAAGGTGGTTCTGCTGCTGGGGTCACTTTCCAATCATCATCCTCCTTCTTGCCTGAATGTTTTAATTAACCTTTTGTGCCCTGATCCCATACTCACTCTTCATCTGTAGCTGCACTCATCTGGAGTTGTGCTCCTGATTAGCAGTGCAAAGCAGAACTGGGAGGGAGAGGTTTCCAATTAGTCTCTATCTCCACACAAGTGAACTCCTTTGCTCACTACCCGTTGTTTCCGTAACATGAAATAGTTTCTTTTCAATTTAAAGCATGAAGATAAGGCCTCTCCTTGTGAATTTGTAAAAGCTCGTTGATAGAAAGCTTCAGTGCAATAATACATGACCTATGGAATAAAAATTTCAATGACCAGCATGATGAGACAGTACAATATGGCTGCGTTACTACCATGGATTTAAAATTGCTCACTTCCAGTACCATGCTCATAGAATCATAGAATTGTTAAGGTTGAAAAAGACCTCTAAGATCATAAAGTCCAACCATCAACCCAACACTACCATGACCACTAAACTGTGCCATGTCTACATGGTTACTGAACACCTCCAGGGATAGTGGCTCCACCAGCTCCCTGGGCAGCCTGTTTCAATGCCTGATAAGATGTCTTGCTCACAGAATCACAGAGCTGTTGAGGTTGGAAGAGACCTTTGAAATCATGAAGTCCAGCTGCTCACCTAGACCTCACAGTCCCATTACTACTGCTGAGCCGCTACCACTAAGCAATGTCCCTCAGGACCATGTCCATGCATCTTTTAAGTCTCTCCAAGGATGGTGACTCCACCACCTCCCTGGGCAGCCTGTTCCAGTCCCTGAGAACCCTTTCTGTCAAGAAATTATTCCTAGTATTCAGTCTGAGCTTCCCTTGGCACAACTTGAGAGAATTTCCTCTTGTCTGTCACTTAAAGAATCACAGAATAGTTTCAGCTGGAAAAGATCTCTAACATCCTTGAGTCTGTCAACCTCAGACCTTCATGGCCTAAAGTGCTGTCACTTGTTGCATGTGAGAAGAGACCAACCCCATTTCCCTCCAACCTCCTTTGAGGTAGCTCTAGAGGGTAGCTTGTGGTTTTAAATTGCAGTTGCTTCATGCTCAGCAATAACTCCTGGCTGCTGCCTCAGTACCTGTATGGTTGCAAACACAGAGCATGGTCAAGATGTGCTGCTGCATAAACTGTGAGGGAGGCAGGACCTTGGTGTGACCCTTGGGAGCTGCCACTGTTGGACTGGAGCACCTCCTGTCTTGGGGCAGGCTGCAAGAGTTGGAGTTGTTGAGCCTGGAGAAGAGGAAGCTCCAGGGAGACCTTAGAGAGGCCTTCCAGTACATGAAGGAGGACTGCAAGAAAGCTGGGGAGAGACCTTTTACAAGGGCTTGTTGTGACAGGACGAGGGGGACTGAATTAAAGCTGGATCGGGGGTGGGGAGGGGGAGGGTTTAGACTGGATATTAGGAAGAAGTTCTTTACAATGAGGATGGTGAGACATTGGAACAGGTTGCCCAGGGAGGTTGTGGATGCTCCCTCCCTGGAGATGTTCAAGGCCAGGTTGCATGGGACCTTGAGCAACCTGGTCTAGTGAAATGTGTCCCTGCCCATGGCAGGGGGTTTGGTCTTTAAGGTCCTTTCCAACCCATACCATTCTGTGACTCTATGAGCTGTGAATCCCAAGGGAAGTTTGCAGGGTTAGATCTTACAAAGTAAAAGTGGAGGTATGAAAAGAGTAATGAAGCTGGATGTGCTTAACAGTGATAAATAACCAGGTTTTTTCCTTTTTTTTTTTTTTTTTTTTTTTAAGCTAATGTAGCTTGTTTCCTCTGAGTTCAAGGTGATATCACTATGTAACTCTCTGGAATAGCAGGTAAACAGATTCTCTGGGCTTTTAACAGATAGTTTTTGAATGATTCATTGCCTGGCCTTGTGGCTCAAGGGCTTTTACTTTTTACTTTGTGCTTCCTCTTAGTCACATCCCTGATCCCTAAGAAATCCATCCATTGGATGCTTAGTTGGCTTTGCTATCTGGGAGGCAGCTCTGTGGAAAATGAAATTCCTGCACTCACCTGCTGTAGCTGCACCCTCATTAAGATTACACCCAGAAGAGCCCTGGCTTTGTAGCCACTAACCCAATTTCTTTGGAGCTATGTTCAGTTTTGGTGGAAATTGGTTCTCCTATTCACCAGGCAATCACGGCCAAGTTCCCAGTGCTGTGAAGAATATAATTCCTGCTTCACAGGCCAACCAAGCTGAAGTTTCACCAGTGACTCACAGTATCCAACCATCTAAAAGTATTTTCTCAGTGAAACTTGCTTTCCTGTGCTAAAAGCTCTGGGACCAGGGCTTCAAAGAGCTGCCTTGGTGGTTTCATATTGTCTTATTCAAGTGCCTGTGCTCCCTCTGCACTTACCTGATGTGAACATGTAATGCTTGCTTGCAGGAGGGAGGAGCCAGGTTGAGGAGGCTTGATGGGTCATGAAAGCTGAGAAGGACAGGAGCTATGAAAAGGGCTCTGGACAATTTCTTTCCTGAAAGAGTGGTCAGGCATTGGAATAGGATGCCCAGGGAAGTGGTGGAGTCACCATCCCTGGAGGTGTTAAAAATATGAGCAGATGTGGCACATCAGACATGGTCTAGTGGTTATGGAGGTGTTGGGTAGAAGGTTGGACTTGGTTGTCTCAGATGTCTTTTCCAACCTCAGTGATTCTGAGGAGCAAGGCAAGAATCAATGTCTGAGAGGTACCAAGCAACACAGGATGAGGTCACTGTGGTAGATCTTTATTTATTTGCTTGTATAGAGGGGAAAGAATTACAGAATGGTGTTGGTTGGAAGGAACCTCTGGGGGTGACTCCCACAGCAGGTTGCCCAGGATCACAATGTCCAGGTGAGTTTGGAATCTCTTCAGATAAGGAAACTCCACAACCTCTCTGGGCAGAGTGCTTCCAGCACCCTCACACCAAAGAAGTTCCACCTTTTGTTCACATGGAACCTCCTGGGTTCACATATGTGGCTATTGCCCTTTGTCCTGTCGCTAGGCACCACTGGGAAGAGCCTGGCCCCATCCTGTTTTCCCCCACCCTTTAGCTGTTGATCAGTATTGAGAAGATCTCTTCCCTTCCTCCCATCTCCATCCTAGAGTTATCCAAGTTATTTTCCACTGAGGCTCAGGCTGAGGTTTAGTTTGAGCGTCGTAAGGAGCAGTCTTTCCAGTTGGGCATTCTGTCATGCAGAAATATTTGGCTCTTATGCCTTCAGTAGTTTTTGCTTAGTTTTTAGTCAGATGTTCTCTGTTCCACACTGCTGAGCACAGAGCATCCCTTTTGGATCGTTCCTTCTTGGTATTTGGGCTCTGGGACAAGAGCCAGGAGTCAAGAGTGGGTGGACCAAGAGCTTTTAATCATAAGCATCCTAGTCCTGACAGGAAAATCTCATAGCAAGAGAAAAGAAAGTGTGATAGCAAAACTGCAGCCCTTCTCTGTCATGATAGGGCCTTGAATACAAGTTTTAGGAGGAGTAGCTGAGGGAACTGGGGCTGTTTATCCTTCAGAAGAGGAGGCTAAGGGGAGACCTTATTGCCTTCTGTTGCTCCCTGAAATGAGACTGGAGCCAGGTGGGGGTTGGTCTCTTCTCACATGCAACAAGTAACAGGACAAGAGGAAATTACTTCAAGTTGTGCCAAGGGAGGTTCAGGATGGATATCTGAAAAAATTTATTGACAAAAAGGCTTCTCAGGCACTGGAACAGGCTGCCAAGGGAGGTGCTAGAGTCCCCATCCCTGGAGCTATTTAGAAGATGTGTAGATGTGGTGCTGAGGGAAGTGGTTTAGTGGTAGTGGTTTAACAGTAGTAGTGGTTGGAATTGTGAGCTCTAGGCAGAGGTCTTTTCCAGCCTCAACAATTCTGCTGCTTTGGATCTACTTTATAGCTTTTTGCAGCACATTCAGATGAAAACTGCCTTTTGATCTTTTGGTTTTCTTCTGTCTGTAGAAGAAAGAGGCTATGGTCTTGCACTCACAAGTTTTTCACTGAGGCCACATTTTCCTGCAGAGATGCTTTATAGTTTTTTTGTCTCTTTTCTTTTTTCCCTTCTGACTTCCAGGCTTCAACTTTTGAAGAGTTATTGCCACTTATGAGATGTCCACAGCCCCAAATACTGATTTCCAATGATTGCCCCTCAATCTGCAGCTTTGCATCGGACTTTGTAGAGTCTTTGTAAGACTGATGGGCACTTTGGGTCTGACTTACATTTAATGACCTGCATGTGTCCAGAGGATGAAAATACCTTCTGCACATCCCGTGCACAACCCAGGGAAGGTGTGCGAGGCTGAGACAAGTGCAGTTTTGCGCATCTTCCATGTAGAGAGGCTTAGGGAAGGAGCATGGCGAGTGGTAGAGTAATCTTATTCCATCTGTGTGGGGAGTTCAGAGAAGGGCCACAAAGATGATCAGAGGGCTGGAGTACCTCTCCTATGAGGACAGGCTGTGGAAGTTGGGTCTGTTCAGCCTGGGGAAGAGAAGGCTCTGGGGAGATCTTGTAGCGGCTTTCCAGTACCTGAAGGGGCCTACAGCAGAGCTGCAGAGGGACGTTTTATAAAGGTGTGTGGTGATAGGGCAAGGGGCAATGGTTTGAAACTAGAACAGGGTAGATTTAGATTGGACATTACAAAGAAATTCTTTACTATGATTAGAGTGAGACATTGGAATGGGTTGCCCAGAGATGTGGTGCATGCTTCATCCCTGGAGGTGTTTAAGACCAGGCTGGATGGAGCTTTGAGAAATCTGGTCCAGTGGAAGTTGTGCCTGCCAATGTCAGCAGAAGTTGGAACACGATCTTTAAGGTTCTTTCCAACTCAATCCATTCTATGAATGTATGAAGTCCTTGTGACCATAACACACCCCCCCCCCCCCCCCCCATTCTCTTCCTATCATTGCCTACAGCCTTGCTCTGCCTGTGGTGCTGGCACAGGCAGAACATCCTCTGCCGTCCCCCAGTGCTTTGGTGCAGAGCACAGCACCAGTGTAAGCTTTATAAAATCATTCTCCTTCATCCTACCTCATCCCACATCTGTAGTCAATGCCTGTAGAATTGTGCTGCATCAGAAAGATTTTCCTGCTGTAAACCCATTTGTTCCTCTTACTTTTTTGTTTTGTTTTGTTTTTTCTCCAAGAGAGATTTTTTTTGCAGTATTCCCAGCCTGCTTCCACTTGGGTGGCTGAGCCAGTTTGCAGCCTGAAGAGCTATTCCTAATTCTATTTATTTCAGTAAAAAAAAAAAAAAAAACAACAAACCAAACCAAACCAAAAAATCCCCACCACAACCCAAAACAAAAAAACACACACAAAAAAAAAAAAAAAGGGAAAAGAAAGTATGTATTCTGTTGGGGATGTCATCATTTTTTCTGTGTTCACCCTGGCATTTTGTCCATTACCTCTGGAGTTTGCCCATGGGAAAGAAATAAACAGCTGAGTCTCCTGTAAAAAAAAAAAAAAAAAAGTCAAAAATCTAAATAAACTTGGAATTGGATAAATGGGGATGCTGTGCCCTGCATTGGTCCTGCTCTCATAATGCACTCTCCCAAATTTATTCAGCTCCAGCCTTAAAGGAGACTACCTATTTAATTCAAATCCTCTGGTGATGTTCTCAGCCTGATGAGTGGGGCAGAAGGATTAATGAAGAGTAATGACTGGGAAGGCAAACCAGGAATAGTGGCTCATGGAACATCTGTGGTTGGGGGCTTCATGGGTTTGCAGCATTTCCTTAGCAGCAAAGAGGAGGATGAAGAAGGCTGAAGTGCTTTCTGAACACCAAGGGTGATTGTCAAGGGTCAGCACTGCTCTGGCCACCTAAACAAGTGCCAGAGGCTCTCCATGTGCCCCACTGCCTTCCCAAAGGGAGGAAGGGAGAGAGAGAGACTGTTGGGCAGTTGAGGGTCACATGTCCTGGCCACTCCTTCCTGCAGGTGCCACCTCTGCCTTCCTGCCCCCCAGGCAGGGGGAGGCACAATCCGTGACAGTGCCCTTGGCCTGCAGAGGAACAAGTCCCAGGCAGAGCCTTTCTGCAGCCCAGCCCTTGTCTGGAATTCTCATCAGCTTCTTCCTGCTAGAAGCTACTTCTGGCTGTGTGAACCTGCCCTGAACTTCAGAAAGTGCCCTGCTAAGCAGAGACTTTGCTGAAAAGACACAGCAGTGGCCAGAGTCAGTTCTTGTCTAGCATAAACAAGGATAAAGTGTCAGACCCCACCAGTGAAGTCAGGCTTCTCCTCTAGGGAGATGGAGCTCTGCACTAAGTTCCCAGTTCTTGGCATGTTACAACTCTCCCCTAGGTTTTCTTTCTTTCTTTTTTTTTTTTTTTTCCCTAATCAGACGTTTTTCTCTTGATTACACATCAATTTTTTCTTAATCTGCAGACTTCACTGAGTCCTCCTGGCTATTCCAAAAATAGCCTAGTCCTTACGCATCTTCTTCCCTTCAGTGCTGCTGGTGGCCCCAGTCATGGCATCATCTTCACAGCTGCAGGGCATGTGGCAGCTTGGAAAAGGGTTGGGATGGCCCAGCCTCTGGGCTGCAGTAGTTTCATCAAACCCCAACTATCCTAAGACCCTGAACTTTAATAGGGCTATTAACCCAGCCTTTCATACTGTCACCACTGATACACTTGTTTCTAGACCTGTGTTATCCTCAGGAGCTCCACTCTTTATCTCTTGCTGAGCATTGAGAAGATCCCCTTTCTGGCTGCTCTTCTCCAGGCTAAACAGCCCCAGGTCTTTCCTCCTCACAGAGATGCCCCTGTCACCCAACATCCAATCTAAATCTGCTCTTCTCTGTTTTGAAACCATTGCCCCTTGTCCTGTCACTACAGGCCTTTGTAAACAGTATATATATATATATATATATGTATGTATATATCAGCTGTTGTTCTGCATTTTTTTGTATAAACTGTCCCTGTAGACCTGTTTTTACTCATATTGGTGTCCAGCCCCTCTCTGCAAATCTCTTCTAAGAGTGCAGATAGAGCTGTAGGATGATCATAGAAATAATATTCTGGGTGCTTTGATCACACATAGGAGCAGACCTTTGCTGATCAGCTCCAGCAAGCCTGCCTCTGATTTCAGTGTTGTTGTAAATGAAAGGACAGTGAGATTTCTACTTGAGAGTAGAAATTCATTGATAGTTGGGAACCTTTCTTGCTGTGGCTATTAAAGTCTTGCAAACACCCAAATAGAAGCAGAGAGAGGGATGATAGGAAGAAAAGTCATACTGCTTCTGAGCTATGTTTGATTGGAAGTGGAGATAAGTTTGTTTCTCTGCAAAACGTCGTATTTAATGCTACTTTATGGCAGTTATTTGTGGTTCTTGCATAGTGTTTGTGTACACAGCTATCTTTGGCTAGAAGTTATGTGCTTTAATTAGTGAGCAACACTAAGTGCTGAAGCAGAGGTTTGTTGGGGTGAAATGTTCCTCCAACCCATTCCTAGAGAAGATGATCTGGAAAACCACTTAATCATAGAATCACAGAATGGTCTGCATTGGAAAGGATCTTTACATGTCACCTAATCCAACCCTCCAGCAGTCAGCAGGGACATCCTCAACTAAAGCAGGCTGTTCAGGGCCCCAGACAAGCTGACCTGGAATGGCTCCAGGAACTAAACAGCCTTAAGTCTATCAGCCTTTCCTTCTAACAGAGATGCTTCAGATTCTTAATCATCTTTGTATCCTCTGCTGGGCTCTCCCCAGTAGTTCCCTGTCTCTTTGAATGAGGGAGCCCAGATCTGGACATGATCATTAGCCTCACTAGAGCAGAGTGGAGGTGGAGAACAACCTTCTTTGATCTGCTTACCATGCTCTTCCTAATGGACTCCAGGAGACCATTGGCATTCTTGGCCACAAAGACCCATTGCTGGCTCATGGTGACCTTCTCATCCACCAGCACTCCCAGGTCCTTCTTCAAAGAGCTGCTTTCCAGCAGGTCACTCCTCACCTGTACCGGTGCAGGGGGTTATTCCCTCCTAGATCTTCTTGCCCTTATTTGAACCTCATAATGTCTTCCCCCATCCAGTTTTCCAGCCTGCGCAAACAAATGTTTGCAAGTTAGATATTTGTCTTGAATTTTATTTTAATTTCTTGACTGAGCTGTAATTAATTATGGTTGATCATACTCATGTCCTCAAACACACAAATACATGCCACTAGCTAAACGTGGAAAAGTGCCTGTGCTTTGCATGGTAGCTCAGGACGTTAAGAGACAATGAAAGAAGCTAATGGAGAGCAGGAAAGGAAAATGCAAGAACAGATCTCTGAAATATTCTCCTTTTGCACCTAGGTCACTAACTTAATTATCTTCTCCAGCTGAATAGATTTTAATTTCTGGGCAAGTCCTACAGATATCTTGAATCTTTGTCAAATTATCGTTATGTTGATTTATTGGTTTCACAAAGCAATGTTAGCTCCACCACCCAGAGAAACCAATCATTTCTAATGGAAAGCTTTAAACCATTCTTTCTGTCCAAAAGGGAGGTTGTAATATACAGCACTGAGTCTAATTTTCATTAATTTGTGCCTGAGCAAAGAGACAAAGAGATTTTTTTTTTTTTAATGGAGCAGGAGATTCACTTTATAATGTGCACAAAACTGAAGTCATTTGGAGAGATGAGGAGCCCATGCCAATGCACTTTCACTTGAGGAGAGGTGAAATATCCTTGAACTCTCTTCTTTTTTATTTCTTAGCAATGCTGTAGTGCTACAAAATGATCTTGAAACCGGTTTGGAGAACGGCACATGGGCATGGCTCCTCCAGAGTTGGGAGCATTCACAGTCTGGCAGTGGTATGGAGTGTGATTGGCACAAGGCTTAATGATAAGGATTTAGGAAGAGAAAAAGTGAGATGTTGATGGTTTGTTCCTGCTGTCTTGCTCAGAAATATATTTTGGCTTTGTACAAGATAAAACCTTGACAGACAGGGATGTGACTAGGTCCTGCTAGTCAAATTGGTTAGGAGCTGTGACTGCCTGGTGGTGGTCCATTGCTTGCAAAGCATAGCTCGTATCCTCTAAAGCCTCACAGAATCACAGCCTGGAAGGGGTTGGAAGGCACCTCTGGAGGTCATCCAGTCCAACCCCCCTGCTAAAGCTGGGGCACCCACAGCAGCTTGCCCAGGATCACAACATCCAAGTGCGCTTGGAATCTCTCCAGAGAAGGAGATTCCACAACCTCTCTGGGTAGTCTGCTCCAAGACTCCAGCACCCTCACAGCAAACAAGTTTCTCCTCATCTTCAGATGAAGCATCCAAAGTTCCATTTTGTGCCCATTGCCCCTTGTTCTGTCACTGAGCACCACTGAAAAGAGTCTGGCCCCATCCTCTTGCTCCCCATACTCTAGCTTTTGCTGAGCATTGCTCAAATCCCCTCTTAGGCTGCTCTTCTCCAGGCTAAACCCCAGGCTAAACTCTCAGCTTTTCCTCCTCACAGAGATGCTCCAGGCACCTCAGCATCTTCATAGTCTCCACTGGAGTCTTTGCACTGGCTCCCTGTCTCTGTTGAACGGGGGAGCTCTTTGTGAGGTTCCCTTCTGCCCAACTCTTCTTGCCTGTCCAGGCCTCAAGTTGCGGATAGGTCCCAGTGGCGATTCTCTTTTGTAAAATATGTGATATATATTTGCTATAAATAGTTTTATTTCACGCTTACAAAAAATAGCTGAGAACTTGCAAAATGTATGTAAATGAAGAATAATTGAATTAACACATCCCTTTTCCTACCCTACTTTGCTTTCTTCCTGGGAAGGTTTAAAACTCGAACCACCTTCTGACTGCTAGCTCCTGCTGTTCCGGGTTCAATTTCTCTGTGTAAACATTTCATGTTTTGCCTTTACAATATGTGTATTTCCCAAAAGATTCCTTCGTTAAAAGTCAGATTGCAGTCCTGAATAAAATTTCCTTTGCACATTTGGCCTCCACCATATTCTATTTCTCAGAGCTCACGTGGGTCATTTTTCTGCTGTTTGAATCATAGACTCCTAGAATGATTTGTGTTGGAAAGGACCTTAAAGATCATCTAGTTCTAACACCTCCACCATGGGTAGGGCCACCTTCCACTAGACCAGGTTGCTGAAGGCCCCATCCAACCTGGCCTTGAACACCTCCAGGGAGGGGTGCAAGTCTCTTGGAGGTGGTGGAAGGTGTCCAGAGAAGGGCCATGAAGATAGTCAGAGCGCTGGAGCACCTCTTCTGTGAGGACAGACTGTGAGAGAATTGGGGCTGTTCAGTTTGGAGAAGTCTCTGAGGAGACTTTATTGTGGCCTTATAGTATCTTAAGGGGGCTACAAGCAAGCTGGTGAGAGACTTTTTAGGATGTCAGGTAGCAATAGGACTAGGGAGAACGGAGCAAAACTAGAATTGAGTAGGTTCGGATTGGATGTTAAGAAATTTTACACCATGAGGGTGGTGAGACACTGAACAGGTTGCCCAGGGAGGTGGTAGAAGCTTCATCCCTGGAGGTTTTTAAGGCCAGGCTGGATGTGGCTCTGAGCAACCTGATCTAGTGTGAGGTGTCCTTGCCCATGGCAGGGACTAGATGATCCTTTAGGTCCCTTCCAACCCTAATAATTCTATGATTCTATGTTGGACCAGGGTCTCTGTGGAAAGTGAGTATTCCTTATTTGCTAAATGCAGACTTTTTATCAATTCTTTCCAACCATCCACGTTTGGACACAGCTGCAGCCAAGAATTTGGGCATGCTAGACAGGTTTTAATTCCTTGTTGCATTTCAAATTGCTCCCGTGAAGTAAACAAACCCAAGATCAGGATTGGAGCTGTTGAGTTTTTATGCCATACCTTTTTCTTCTTTTTTTTTTTTTTTTTTCCTTTGAACTTTAATTAATACCCCTTCTTTTAACATAAAAATCTACAAGTCAAGACTGGAATCTAGCATATTTTCTCTTCTTCTTCTAGATAGCATAGAATAAATAAATAAAACTCTTTTCTAATTCATCTCCCATAACTAAAAGAAGCAATCTGTTCTAAATGAAATCTGCAGCCAGGTAGTGCACAGCTCCTGGCTTCATAAAGACCTTGATACTTAGTAAAGCAGAAAGAATCAAGAAGCACTTTTAAAGCTGAAATAATCCTATTGTGGAAGAACCCTTTTGTTTAATAGCCCATACACCTTCATTAAGCAAAAATTCCATTGCTCAGTTGCTGCTATCCATGAGATCGTGACTCATGAGAAATGACTTTTGGCTGGAAGAGGGAAGATTTAGGCTGGGTATTAGGTAGGAATTCTTTACAGTGAGGGTGGTGAGACTCTGGTTGTCCAGAGAGATCTCATGGATGCTCCCTCCCTGGAGGTCTTCGAGGCTAGGTTGGACAAGGCCTTGAGCAACCTGGTCTAGTAGAAGGTGTCCCTGCCCCTGGTGGGGAACAGGTAGAAGGTTTGCACTTGTAGGTCCCATCTGACCCAAGCCATTCTATGAAAAATCTTTGGTAGCTTCTGGAGTTCAGTTGCAACAAAGGAGAGAGCAGAGAGTATCTGCTCTGTTGGTATTACTGCAAAGAGTAAACAGCTGCATTTCCCTTTGGACATCCTAGACATGAGCCTTCACGGAATCATAGAGTGTTTTGGGTTGGGAGGGATCCTAAAGATCATGTAGTTCAAATGCCCCTACCATGGGCAGAGACACGTCTCACTAGCCCACGTTGCTCAAGGCCTCATCCAGCCTGACCTTGAACACCTCCAGGGAGGGAGTATCCACAACTTCCCTGGGCAACCTGTTCCAGTGTCTCACCATCCTCAATGTAAAGAATTTCTTCTTAATGTCTCATTTAAATCTACCCTACTTCAGTTTCACGTCATCACTCCTTGTCCTGTCGTTATATATCCTTATGAAAAATCACTCCTCACCGTTTCTGTTGGTCCTCTTTAAGTACTGGAAGGCTGCTCTAAGATCCTCCTGGAGCCTTCTCTTCTTCTGGTTGAACAACCCCAACTCTCTCAACCTGGCTTCATAGCAGAGGGCTTCCAGGCCTTGCTGTGCTGAGGACTCCAGAGCTGGCCCCAGCACTGCAGATGAGGTCTCAGCAGAGCAGAGGGACAGAATCCCCTCCTTCCACCTGGGATGCAGCCCAGGACATGGTTGGCTTCTGGGCTGTGTGGGCATGTTGCCAGCTCATGACCTGCTTTTTACCTGTGAGACATTTTGATTCAAAACCACTAGGATTTTTCGTTCTGTATCAAAATGCAGGCAGAGAGGCAAAGACTAGAGGTAAGAGAGGAAAAAAAGCCAACTTCAGAGTGGTGCTACTGTAAAACAACCTTCCTATGAAGAAAGCTTCTAGACATGAAAGTCTTTACATTCAACTTAGTGCTTTGTTGCTGAAGCTCCTGTCTTGGACACAGTGAGGTTTCTGCTTGCTCTTTAAGACCTGGGAAATTCAGAAGGGCTGTCATTTATCATCTGTGTGCAACCACATCCCTCTCCTGTGAATAGAGCTTTGTTCTAACAAGCCTGAGAAGTTGGTTAAATCAGCAAGTCAGAAGGTCCCTGAGGGTTGGGTTGCCCATTGAAGCTGTCAGACTTTTGTTTATTGCTTCCCCACTACATATCCTACACGAGCAGCCGCCAGCAGTGGAGGTGATGATGCTTTGCTGTGATGCCTGTTTGACAGCCAACCTATTCCCCCCATCTCTGCTACCCTCCAGTGGTGCACTCTTGTGATTTTTTTTTTTTTTGATGTTGTTGTTGTGGAAGAACCATTTCTGCAAGCCCCAGGGGCTGTTGTTATGGTTTGGGTTTAATTGTGTGGATTACTGCTTAATAACAAGTCCTTCCCTCGGGTAGGGACCTTTAAATCTCATTTATTGTTCTGTAGTGCTGCTGTTCAGGCTGTGTGTATCATGGGTAGAAAGGAGGCATTACAGTGCAAGAGAAGAGGTCAATATTGCTCTGTAACAGAAGTGTGCAAGCCCTCTTCTCTAGCTCTGTCCACCTTGGTTTATCACAGACTGCTATGTATTGGAAAGGAGCTCTGGGGATCATCCAGTCCAATGCACCTGCTAAAGCAGGCTCACCCACAGCAGCTGCCCAGAACTGCAATGTCCAAGTAGCTTTGGGATCTCTCTGGGCAGCCTGCTCCAGGGCTCCAGAAACCTCACAGCAAAAAAGTTTCTCCTCATCTTTATATGGAATCTCTGGAGTTTCAGATGGTGCCCATTGCTTCTTGTCCTGCCACTGGGCACCACTGAAAAGTGTCTGGCCCCATTCTCTTGCTCTTTAGTTCTTGCTGAACACTGAGAAGACCTCCTCTCAGGCTGCTCTTCCCCAGGCTAAACAGCCCCAGGGTCAGCCCTTCCTCCTCACAGAGATGCTCCACTCCCCTCATAATCATCTTTGTAACCTCCACTGGACTCTCTCCAGTAGTTCCCTGTCTCTATTGAACTGGGGAGCCCAGAACTGGGCCCAGTACTCTAGATGTGGCCCCTGGAGGGCAGAGTAGAGGGGGAGAGGAGAACCTTTCTTAACCTGCTGGCTGTACTGTTTTTCATGCCATCCAGGAGACCATTGGCTTTCTTGGCCATGAGGGCACATTGCTGGCTCATGGTTCTCCAGCACTCCCAGGTCCTTCTCTATGAAGCTAGATCTTACCTTGATGTTTGGAGTGATTTATTTTATATGGTCCTGCTCCAGGTGGTTGGAAGTCCCCAGAAGTGATTCTGTGAACATTTTCCTGAGTTTTGTTCTGCACCCAGCTCTTTCTCCTACTACCCCTAGTTTTTCAGTGGTGAAAAGCATTTCTACTATAAGCATGAAGAGCAGTGGTGCCCTAAGAAAATAAAAGAATATTTTTTACCATCTCTGATACTGCAGACCTGAATTTCTCAGACAAGCATGCACCCTGGTTCAAATTCTATGGATCTCTGAGGAGCACTCAAATATCGAGTGGGGGAGAGGAGTTCAGGATGTGCCAGAAAACAGCTTGAAATGCATCCCTTTGGAAAGGAGCTTTTCTTGATGTGGAATGAGTGATGCAGAAGAAACTAGTGAGGTGGGAGTCAGTCTCTTTTCCCTGGTATCAATTGATAGAATGAGAGGAAATGGCCTCAAGTTGCACCAGGGAAGGTTTAGGTTGGGTATTAGGAAAAATTTCTTTGCTGAAAAAGGGGTCAGGCATTAGAACAGGCTGCCCAGGAAGGTGGTGGAGTCACCATCCCTAGAGGTGTTCATAGACATGGCACTCTGGGACATGGTTTAGTGGCCATGGTGCTGCTGGACCTGATCTTAGAGGTCTTTTCCAACTGAAACAATTCTGTGATTCTAAGGTAGTCACTAGATGCTAACATTTGTAAATCGTTGTGTAAAGGCTGATATATAAACACACAAAGTTGATTTGTGCTAGGTGTTTGAGGAGAAAACACTTTTATTTATATTTTAATTTGTTTAGGCTGAATTTCTTTCCAGTTCCTCACAGAACCAGACTTTGTGGTGTAGGCACAGGTGGGAATTATTGAATCTAGTGCAGAGAGTGTAAACACATTTTTGGTAACAAATAAACTGCTAATGTGGGCACATGGGAAGGTGGGAAGCAGATGGAGAGGTGATTCTGCCACTCTGCTCTGGTGAGATGTCACCTGGAGCACTGTTCAGCTCTGGGGTCCCCAAACCAAGAAGGACATGTACCTGCTGGAGCTGGTCCAGAGGAAGCCATCAAGATGATCAGTGGCCTGGAGCAGTTCTTCTGTGAGGACAGGCTGAGAGAATTGGGGCTGTTCCACCTGGAGAAGAGAAAGCTGCAGGGAGACCTGGTAGCTGCAATTCAGTATTTGAAGGGAAGCCTACAGCCTACAGGAAGGCTGGGGAAGGACTGTTTAGAAGGGCTTGCAGTGACAGGAGGAGGGGCAACAGTTCAAAACTGGAGCAAGGCAGACTTAGGTCGGACGTTAGAATGAAGTTCTTTACAGTGAGAGTGGTGAAATACTGGAATAGGCTGCCCATCCCTGGAAACATTTGAGATCAAGCTTGATGGGGCTCTGAGCAACCTGATCTACTTGGGAATGTCCGTGATCTCTGTATGCGAGTTGGGCAAAATGGTCTTTGAGGGTCACTTCCATTCTATGATTCTGTGACTCAGAGGCAGCGGGACAGATGTAGGATGGGGACCCACCATAGCAGTCTTGCTTCAGTGCAAGGTTTTCTGCCCATTTCTGGGGTCTTCTAAGGTGGCAAAAGCAGATACACAAATGCATGGAGAGAAGAACAAGATGCCTAAAGGTCTTTATAGAGAAATGTTGCTGCTGGCGGGGAATACCACAGGTTTCTTGGCATCATCAGTTGGCACCGAATGCTTCATCCTTGGGTTTGTAGCTTCTGGGAAGTCTCACAGGGAGCTCATATGAGCTGATATTCAGATTTTTCCTAAAAACCTCATATCTGAACTTACATTTCAAATTACCCATCTTGTTTGGTTTGGTCTTCTCTCCCTTTGGGAGTATAATTGTTATCTCATGCTAAATCTCTTATTGATGTGCTATAGAACGAAATGGTTTGCAGGCAGCTGGAAAGAGAGAGCAGTCCTGAACAATGAAATGTTTTGTTCTGAGAATCACTAGGTCACATATTCAGGTTTTTAAGGTCTGACACACAGTAATAGGTCATATAGAGCCTTTGTTTTAACTCTTTGTATTAACTATTTATCTGTGGTCATCCACCTTCAAGCAGACGCTCCTCTCCTGCAGCTAGGAGTAATTTCATAGAATCACAGAATGATGTGGGTTAGAAGGGACCTTTAAAGGTCATCCAGTCCAACCTCTCTTGCAGTCAGGTCTTCTGCAACTAGAGCAGGTTACTCAGAGCCCAAACTACCAACCTGGCCTGGAATGGTTCCAGGGATGGGGCACCTACCACCTCTCTGGGGAACCTTGGCCAGTGTCTCATCAAAAATTTCTCTTTCTCTCTAGTCTGAATCTCCCTCTTTTGGTTTAATGCCATCACTCCTTGTCCTGTCACAACAGGGCCTGCTAAAAGTCTGTCTCCAGCTTTCTTCATGGCCCCCTTTTAAGTACTGGAAGGCCACCAGAAGGTCTCTGTGGAGCCTTCTCTTCAGGCTGAACAACCCCAACTCTCTCAGCCTGTCCTGACAGCAGAAGGCTTCCAGCCCTTGCATCATTTTTTATCAGTTTGGGCATTTCTGTGGGTCTGGGGAGATGTGGGATCAGCCCAGCTGCTGTGATACCACATTATTGTTTTCACCTCTATCATAATTTCTCTACCTTGACCATCTCTGTTGCTGGTCCAGCTGTGCAGGGCAGATGTGCCTGTGGTTTCTGGGAGGAAAACCAGTTGCATTTGTGGGGCCAGAAGTAGTCAGAAGCAGCTTTCAGTGTGCAGGAATAGCCCAAGCTCCTCATTCTCCCCAAATCTGGGGAGAGTGCTTGATTCTTCCTCACTCAGCTGGAACAGGGATGACCCACCATTAACCTCTTACTGGCTAACAATTTATTTTGAGATACTGCAGAGCAGGACACCATCTTCAGCCTCTTGTAATGCTGATAGCCAAATGCTGCCTGAGTTAATAGGAGGAGGGGAAGCAGGAAGATATTTTGAACCTTTACATGAGGAATTCAATCTCTCTCTGCAGAGATATGAGGCAGGTGATAGAGGTGCACCTTAGCATGGATGTTGCTTTCTCTGTGATAAGCCCAAACTGGTAAGGAATCAGCTGGAGGAGTTGCACATTGCATAACACTGTGTGTAGCAGAGAGATGTGGTGCTGCTGGAGGAGATAGGGCTGCAGGAAAACTACAGCATAGAGATACCTCCAAGGAAGTCCAGTCCATATAGAATCATAGAATTGTTCCAGTTGGAAGAGACCTCTAAGACCACTGAGTCCAGCTGTCAACCCAACACTACCATGCCATTAAGCCATGTCCCAAAGTGCTGTGGTTGAACCACCATCCCCTGATGTGTTTAAAAGCCACCTGGATAGATATGGTGCACAAGGATATGTTGTAGTAGTGGCACATGTTGTGGTCAGGCATTGAAAGAGGCTGGCCAGGGAGATGGAGCCACCATCCCTGGAGGTATTCAAGAACCATGTGGATATGACAATTTGGGACATGGTTTAATGGCTATGGTGGTGTGAGGTTGACAGTTGGACCCAATGATCTTGGGGATCTTTTCCAACTGAAACAATTCTATGATATTCTGTGGTATCGTGAAGGTCTTTTCGAACCATAGTGATTCTGGGAAAGATGCAGGAGCTTTCTGCACTTGTGATTTGTCACACACAGCCATGGAACTGCTGGATGAGCTGCACTAATCAAGATCTGGAGAATCTGGGTCTCTATGTGAAGGCAGCAGCCCTTTTGTGTTAGCCTCTGAAGTTATTTTAACTTGCATCGACACAAATTAAACAGGAATCTTGCTGTCTATCGATTTTGTCAGCAATGGCTTTTTTCACCCCCCCTCCTGAAGTCATCTTTAAAGACTTTACTTTTATTAAACTAAATGCTGCCAGTTAACTAAAGTCTTTGTTTTTTATAGACTCAGGAGAACAAGATCTAACATAAATTAATCATGACTTAATTGACTGAACTAATTCAAGTTCTCTCCAGTCCACTGCACAGCAATATTCCTGTCTTCCCAATGCTGGGACTGAAGGCTAAATGGTACATTGCTTTAACAGCATCAACTTTTTATATCTTTTTAACACAACATTCTTACTGTGGACAAAAGTTTTAATTTCCTTGGAATTAAGTCCACAAAACACTTTCACAGTTGGGAATACTGAAGCAAACACCCTTCTTTGTAATGCATATTAGAGCTGACTTCAATTTTTTCCTATTATCTTTTTTTTTTCTTTTTTTTTTTTCTTTTCTCCCTCCTTGCATGGAGTAAATTATTTACTCAGAATGACTATTTCAAAGGATGTCCAAGCATTATTTCAATTTACAGCAGTATTCTCTCACCCTACAGAGCAGAAAATGCAATGCAATGAATTGCTAATGCCACCCATGTCAGGAACACGATGCGTTTAGCAAAGCTGCCGAAATCATTCAAGCAAGCAGCTCTCCTCAACAAGGCACCACCATCAGGAGCCAGTGAACCCAGTGTGTAGCTTTTGGCTTTCTAAAACAAGTCTAGGGCCAAACTCACTGTTTGTGTCCCGTATGGTGGAGCAGGGAGACAATCTGGGGCTACCTTGTAGGAGAGCTTGTGAAATTAGGGAGACTTGTGATGTCTTTGAGATGCAGGTTATGATGGCCTTTCAAGGCTGTTAGCAACCAGCTTCAAAGGCAGCAGCCTGAAAATTTCACTGCTTTCTGGGAATGCTATCAACCCCAGCATGGTGGAGATTGGAACCAATCTCCAACCCCCCTGCTATAGCAGAGTCACTCATAGCAGCTTGCCCAGGATCACAACGTCCAGGTGGGTTTGGAATCTCTCCAGAGAAGGAGACTCCACAGCCTCTCCAGGCAGCTTGCTCCAGGGCTCCAACACCCACAAAGCAATAAAGCTTCTCACATTCAGATGGAACCTCCTGGGTTCCAGATTGTGCCCACTGAGCCTTGTGCAGTCACTGGACACCACTGAGATGAGCCTGGTGTCATTCTCTTGCCTCTTTTAGCTCTTCCTGAGCATTGATCAGATCCCCTTTCAGGCTGCTCTTCAGGCTAAACAGCCCCAGGTCTTTCAGCCTTTCCTTCTCACAGAGCTTTTCCAGCTCCCTCAGTATCTTTAGAGCTTCCACTAGAGTCTTCCCAGTACTTCCTTGTCTCTTTTGCACTGGGGAGCCCAGAACTGGACCCAGTACTCTATTTGTGGTCTCACTAGGGCAGACCAGAGTGGGAGGAGAACCTCCCTTGACTTGCTGGCCACGCTCTTGTGAATGTACCCCTGGAGACCATGGGCCTTCTCAGCCACAGGAGCATTTTGTTGGCTCTTTGGGAACTTGTTCACCAGCACTCCCAGGTCCTTCTCCATGGAGCTCCTGGCCAGACACAGCTTTTCCTCAGGCTATTCCTGATGGACCCATGAGGTTTGAAGGGCTACAGAGGTGAAATGTGGGGAAATGCTAAGGGAACTGGGTTTGCTCAGCCTGGAGAAAAGAAGGCTTAGGGTAGACTTAATCACCATGTTCCAATATTACAAGGGCACCTACAAAGAAGATGAAGGCTCCCTTTTTACAAAGAGTCACAGGGAAAAGATGAGGGGTAATGAGGAGAAGTTACTTCTGGAGAGATTCCAGTTGGACATAAGAGGAAAATTTCTCACAAGGACAATCAGCCATTGGAATCATCTCCTCAGGGAAGTGGTAGAGTCTCCAACACTGGATACGTTGTAAGATATGGCTGGATAGGGTATTGGGCCACCTTTTCTAGACTGTGCTGTTCCCAGGAAAGGTTGGAGCAGATGATTCTTGAGGTTCCTTCTAACTTGGGATTCTACAATTGACTATTCATTAGATGCATTTGAAGAAGAAACCTGTGCAAGGAAACTGCAGGATGCTCCTGAGCTTTCCACTGTGGAAAAAGGCAAAATTAATCAAATAGGTTGTTCCTTGCCTAATTTCTTTCTTCATCCCTGCACTTTTTAGCTGTACATTTCCCAATGCTACTTTTTTTTTTTTTTCCCCCGTCTCTTCAGCAGATCTTTAAATATCCTAAGCAATGTTGAGTGCTGCTGGCGTTTCCCCTAGGACCATCTTCCTTAATCTAATAAATCCCTGTCAGGAAGTTTTTGGTTTTGTTTTTTTTTTTCCCTCTCAGCCAACCCTTTTCATAGCTTTATTTCATGATATTTTGCTTAGTATTGCTCCTTAGCATCTTCCACAATAACTTCTACCTTTGGGACAGCTTGGAGCCCATGTGTTACCCAATCCAAGGGCAAGTCCCACCTCTCCATTGGATGAGCAATGGATGTTTTTTCTTGGTGAAGGTACTTCTTCAACCAAGCAGTTCTGTTTGATCATAAAATCACAGAATTAATAGAATGTTTTGGGTTGGACCATTCAGGGTCATCCAGTCCAACCCCCTGGAATCAGCAGGGACACCTGCAACTGGAGCAGGTTGCTCAGAGCACCAAACAACCTAACCCTGAATGGTTCCAGGGATGAGGGTTCTCCTACCATTGTGGGCATCCTGGAAGAGGGTCTGAATTTCCCACTTTTAGTTTAAACTATCACCCTTTGTCCTGTCACAACAGGCCCTGCTAAAAAGTCTGTCCCCAGATTTATTATTGACTCCTTTATGCCCTGAAAGATTACAAGATGTCTCCCTGATGCCTTCTTTTCTTCACATTGAACAACCTCAATCCTCTCAGCCTGGCCTCACAGCAGAGGACTTCCAGCCCTCAGATAATGTTTATGACTGTTTTTGATGCTACTTTCTGTGTGTTCTCTCATTTCATATCTTTCTGATGGCTTTCCCACGACATGTAGTCAATGCAAAGTTGATGTGTGGTGGTTAGCAAGAGCTCAGTGAGCTTTTGAGCAGAAAGCTAGAGAAAAAAATGCCCAATTTTACAATTTCTTAGTGGTAACACTTCCTAAGAAGCTGTTGCAAGAGTTGGTTTCTGTCCTTACTGTCAAGTGATTTGGGCAGATGAAGAAGGAGTTTTCTGTTGGGTTTTCAACCACTGGCAGTTGAACATGTGGACCACCATGGTGCCTGTCCTGCTTGTATCCTCTCACAGACTACTGGAAACCTTCATTCTGCCTTAGGAATGGCCAAAAGGACCCTTCTTTAAATATATGTGAGGAGATATTTCCCTGGGGGAAGCTTCTGTGTCAAGCCTAGAAAGTACATAATGATTTAGACCATGAGTGTCAGGAGACTGTATCTGCTTATCTAGCATTTTGCTAATGTACTTGACAAAGGTCTGAAGAAGCATTGTCCTTCAATGACAGAGGTCTGTGTTGCCATCAGTGTCTGCTCTTCTAGCTGTTTTATCCTGCTATATCTCTCTCAGTTGTTTCTTTCTGCCGTGTTAAGATATTTCAATCAATTTATGTGGTATAGAAATAAGCAATAAGGTCCCTCTGGGACCACCACAGCTCTGATAAGACATCAATTCGAAGGTGGCTCTGGTCTTTGTTACTCACACTGAGTTGCTGCCAATTCTTCAGCTTTGCTTGTAGGCATCTGCTGACATCTCTTCTGGCTATGACCTATGCAAAATACAGTCATAGAATTGTTTCAGTTGGAAAATATCTTCAAGATCACTGAGTCCAATCATCCACCTAAGACAACCATGGCAATTAAACTGTGTCCTGAAGCACTCTGTCCACAGATTTCTTGTTTTAGCTTTACTTCACTCTTTAGTCTATTTTTTCCTTTTTCAAGAAAACCTTCTGCTCACTGCTGGAAGGTCAGGAGAGAGGCTTTCTACCAATAAATAAATAAATAAATAAATGACTACAGCCTGAAGGCTTTTCTCCTGCTCTGTCTTCCCAAAGCTCCTCTGCGTAATCTCATGCCAAGCTGGCATCATCAGCTTTAATTTTTAGAAGGCAGCAAATCTGCTGCCTCTTACAGCAGTGTAAAACTGATCTCAGAAAGGGATCAAACTCCTGCATCTTCTAGGAGTAGAGGATGGTGAAGTGTCTAGAGAACGAGTCTTGTGAGAAGCAGGTGAGGGAACTGGGATTGTTTAGTCTGGAGAAAAGGAGGCTCAGGGGAGACCGGAGACCCTCTGGCTCTCTACAACTTCCTGAAAGGAGGTTGGAGCCAGGTGGGAGTCAGTCTCATCTCTCTAGTATCAGGTAACAATACAATAGGAAATGGCCAGAAATTGTGCCAGGGAATGTTTAGGATGGATATTAGAAAAAATTTCTTTGCTGAAAGAATGATCAGGCATAGGAACAGGCTGCCCAGGGAGGTGGTGGAGTAACCATCCCTGGAGGTGTTCAAGAAATGTGTGGACATGGCACTTTGGAACATGGTTTAAAGGCCATGGTGGTGTTGGGTTGATGCTTGGACTCAGTGATTTTTTTGGTTGCAAAAGACTTCTATGTGATTAGCAAAGTTGAGGAACTCTATGAGGGAGACACTCATCCTGCCTTTTGAAGCTGCCTCTCTTTCTACCTGGTTGGGTAACTTTGGTAAGTAGATATTAGGAAGGAACCCTTTACAGTAAGGGTGGTGAGACACTGGAACAGGTTGCCCAGGGAGGTTGTGGATGTCCCCTTCCTGGAGGTGTTCAAGGCCAGGTTGGATGAAGCCTTGAGCAACCTGGTCTAGTGGAAGGTGTCCCTGCCCATGGCACAGGGAAACAGATGATCTTTAAGGTCTCTTCCAACCCAAACCATTTTGTGATTCTATGAAGTTTGAACAGATGCTTAGTTTTTGGTGATGACTGTCAAACAAGATAAATCCTACCTTGCAGTTTATACAGAAATTCATGCAGACTCCAATAATTTCAGCAAAATTAGTTATGTACTGTACTGAGATGCTGAAACAACAGATCTTTGTTTCTCGGAGCCCATCCAAGCTCTGAGCACCTGGACACAGTGGAGTCATGCTGTATATGTTCCTTGGAGTCAGGAACTCAGGAAGTATTAAATGAATTAAATTAACATTACAGAATCCCAGAATGGTAGGGGTTGGAAGGGACCTCTGGAAATCATTGAGTCCAACCCCCTGCCAAGGAAGGTTCACTTAGAGAAGGTCTCACAGGAACACATCTTGATGGGTTTACAATCTCTCCAAAGATGGAGACCCCACCACTGCTCTGGGCAGCCTGTTATAATTGTTTGAGCAGGGTTTGTAGGGCAGTTCATTGATTCATAAAGTCATAGAATAGTTTAGGTTGGAAGGGATCTTCAAGATCATCTAGTTCCAACTTCCCTGCCATGGGCAGGGACACCTTCCACTCAACACCTGTCCTACCTGGCCTTGAGCACCTCCAGGGAGGGAGCATCCACAGCCTCCCTGGGCAGCCTGTTCCAGTGTCTTACCACCCTCACTGTAAAGAATTTCTTCCTAATATCTAGTCTAAATCCACCCTCCTCTCGAATCAATTCATTCCTCCTGGTTCTATCAGTACAAACCCTTGTAAAGGGCTGGAAGTTCTCACCCTGAGGAAGGATTCCTCTCCACCTTCCTCACCACAGCACAGAAACTCTGTGGTGCTGTTCACAAGTGCTCAGTAGATGCCCACACAAAGCATTAATGTGTTTAAAATAAAAAAAAGTTAATGTACCATACAGCCTCACATCCTATTTAAACTTAATTTGATGAAATACCAACTACCAACAAATGCAAAAGGTCTGCAATAAATACCTGTGGTGTTCTCCATAATGGAAGTGTCATCATAAGGTATAATTCGTTAGAGGCTCTTCGCTTTGGCTTTTATGCTTTCAGGTCATTAGTTGCTGATAGAGGTTACCACACAGAATGGCTTAGGTGATAAAATTACATTTCAGTGTTTGCCCTTTTTTTCTTCTGAAGACAAAGAAATTTTTACCTGCAAAAGCAAAACTGCATCCAAATGTCTCAGATCAGATGCAGAGGGAATTTGATCTTTCTAGTCTGGAGAAGAGCAGACTGAGGAGGATCTCATCAATGCTGATCAATACTTCAAGGGTGGGTGTCAGCAGTATGGGACCAGTCTATTTTCAGTGGTGCCCAGTGACAGTACAAGGGGCAGTGGGCACAAACTTCAATATGAGAAGTTCCTTCTAGACATGAGGAGAAACTTGTTTAATTTAAGGGTAGTGGGGCACTGGAGCAGGCTGCCCAGAGAAGTGGTGGAGTCTCCATCTCTGGGGACATTCAAAATACACCTGAAAGTGTTCCTATGTGACCTTCTCTAGGTGAACCTGCCTTGGCAGTGGGGTTGGACTCAATGGTCTCCAGAGGTTTCTTTCAACCCGTACCATTCTGTGATTATACTTAATGCAGCTGCCTGCAATGAAAACCTGAAATTGAATTTTAACTTAATAAAGTTGATTGTTTTTTAATTGAAAGTTGCTTCCCCCCCCCCCCTTTTTTTTTTTTTTTTTCTTTTTCCTTCACTGGGAACATTCCCCCTCTTTAATTATGTTTCATTTAAAGGAAGAACAAATAAAAGCAATTTATTCTCTGACAGTGAAAAGAGAACAGGCAGTATTTGTGAGCAGTTTGGAAAGGAGCACCCTACACCTTCAGCAAATTATTAAAATAATGTGCTTAAAGCAAGCAGTCACTTTTAATTAAAAGAGCTGTTCTCTGTAAACAGCTTCTATATCAAAGCATTATATAGATTCCCCCTGCACCTTGCTTATTTTGGTGAGGGCAGCTGTAAAATATGTAGGGAGAGAAAAAACTAGATGATGTTTAAGGTCCCTTCATCCCCAAATCATTCTGTGATTCTGTGAGTCACCCAAAATGCCAAGCAAGAGGGAGAAAGCTGCTGACATACTGAATGCTGGGCAGGTAGGCTGGCAGGGACCATACCCACGTTGTGTGACTCCAGGGTCTCTGGTGCATGCCTGTCCTGTGGCTTCCCTGCTCAGTCTCTGCTGAATGAGTCACTTTCTGAAGGTCAGGGCAGGTTTGCACAGCCAGGGACTGCTTCTAGCAGGGAGAAGCTGATGGGGAGAGTCCTTCCAAGGGCTGGGCTGCAGGAAGGGTCTGTCTGAGACTTGCTCCTCTGCCCACTAAGGACACTGGCACAGCTTGTGGCCCAGCTTGGGTGACAGGAAGGCAGAGGTGGCACCTGTGGGGAGGAGAATCCAGGACAGGTGACCCTCAACTGCTCAACATGGGATTGCATCCCATGAATGGCATCTTCAGGAGCAAGTTGAGGGATCCCCAGGGTCACGCCTCTTCTTCCCTGGCTGGTGTCCCAGGGGAGGACTCTGTCCCTTCTGCTTTTCATCCTGATCTGTGTGTTCCTGAATCCATTTGCAGAATTCAGCTCCTGAATCTAGTTCCTATCTGCTGCTGAATCCAGTCTGGGACTTGCCCAGTGCCTGCCCCCAGCATCAGTGGTGCCAGTGGTGCTGTCATTGCCATCAGGGGTTGGGTTGGCTCTTTGCTTGTGTCTCTTTGTTTCATGGAGTTCTTCTTTCCATTCCATGTGTCTCTTCTTTCTTGCCTTTCTCTTCCCTTTGGGAAAGCAGAGGTGTTCATAGAGAGCATGGTTTATCCCTAACCCTTGACAACATCTAACTCCTCCATGCACCAAAATTCAGCTACCAATCTGTGGCCCTACTTCACATTTACAAAATGGGAAAAAAATATTCCTTAAGTTTTCCCACACTGACACTGTTTTGCTGATAATGAAAACACATTTCTGCAAATCCCTTGTTCTTCTCAGCATGGCTGCAGGAACCTTCCCTTCCTCTGCTTTGATACCTTGATCTGATTTTCAGGCGGAGAGCAGCTGGAGCTGTACTTAGCTCCTTTTCTCAGGGACCAAAGTAGATTTTTAGTAGGAATAAAACATACATTTAGCAATAAATTTTTGTGACATCATATCTTAAATACCTCAAATCCTCCAAAGTTCTTTAAAATTTCCTCTCTTCAGGCTGTGTTGAGCAAACCGTTCGTTGATTTTTTGATCTCGTTTGTATAGTTTGGAAGAGAACCATCAAAGGTGAAAAGTGAGTGATCTCTGGTTGCATTTGTGTGCACAGCACTGTTCCTCCTTTGGAGAAGGATTACTTTTCTCTTTTGCTTTTAGGGCACTCACTTTTGTCTTTGCCTTTTTTACTCTGCACTGGCTTTTGGCATTAGAACAAAAGGAGAGTGGTAAAAAAAAATCTTCTTAACCCAGATGGGGAAAGAGCAGGGAAATGGAAACAGCAATACCTCCTCCTTTCCAGCACATTTTATGCTTTTCCTTGCTCTTTCACTACTTGGAAAGATTAAAAGAAGGAACAAGTAGAGCAGGTTCCTGCTTTTTTAGTTTTCTGTTAGTGATAGACTAGAAATGATGTACTTCCATCTCATGGGAAATCTTAATTTGAAAAAAAAAAAAAAAAAGAATGGTTTGGAAGTAATAAAATGTTTCTGTGGAAAGGAAGGCACTACCAGTCTGGCTTTTCAGCTGGGACTCTCAAGAATGATGTGTCTTAAAAAGGTCAAGTGCTAGGTCTTGCACTTTAGTCACAACAAACCCATGAATGCTTGAGGCCAGGGGGAGAATGGCTGGAAACTGTCCAGCAGTAAAGGACCTGGGGATAATGGTTGACAGCTGCCTGAAGATGAGCCAGTGTGTGCCCAGGTGGCCAAGAAGCCCCAAAACATCCTGGCTTGGATCAGGAATGGTGTTGCCAGCAATACCAGGGAAGGGATTGTGCCCCTGTGCTCAGCACTGGTGAAGACACACCTTGAGTATTGTGTTCAGTTTTGGGTCTCTCATTCTGTGAAGGATATTGAAGTGCTGGAGCAGGTCCAGGGAAGGGCAGTGGAGCTTGTGAAGGGCCTAGAATACAGGTCTGGTGAGAAGCAGCTGAGGGAATTGGGGTTGTTTAGCCTGGAAAAAAGAAGGCTGAGGGAAAACCTCATTGTTCTCTCCAGCTCCTTGAAGGGAGGTTAGCGCTAGGTGGGGATTGATCTCTTCTCCCTAGTAGCAAGTGATAGAACAAGAGGAAAGGGCCTCATATCACACCAGGGGAGGTTTAGGTTGGACATTAGTAAAAGTTTCTTCCTCAGAAGCATTGTCAGGGCCTGGCCCAGGCTGCCCAGGGTAGTGGTGGAGTTCCTGTCCATGGAGGTATTGAAAAGCTGTGTAGATGTGGTGCAAAGGGACATAGTTTAGGGGTGGACTTGGCAATGCTGGGTTAACAGTTGTACTTGATCTTAAAGATCTTTGCCCACTGAAATGATTCTATGATAAAAGCAGAAAAAGCACAAATCTCTTTCTCCACTCTCCTCCCCTGCTGCGTGTTGCTGTGCCATGCTCAGCAGTGGTAGCAGATGCTCTTCAGTCCATCCAGCTTCTGCTTTAATCAGCACGTACTTCCAAACTGAATTAACAGCTGATGAGATGGGATTTTGTTGCTTCAGTCCAAAGGTGATTAAACATTTACTGGCATGTCTAAGCAAACAGGGAATGAGGTGATGGGTTTTGAAGTGCTGTGAGTACGCTGCTTATAGAGCAGTGCCTTCTGCAGAGCAGGTGGGGTGAGGATTAAATCGAACAGCTGTAGGTTATGCACGTGTGGGGAGCAAACATCTCTGAGGTTATTTCAGAGAATGGCTATTTTTTATAAAGGTAGGGCTGATCCCAGTTGTGATTTTTTGGCTGGAAAGGATGCTCACACTTCACAGAGCATTGAAATAGGCTGCCCAGAGAGGTGGTGGAGTCTCCATCTCTGAGACATTCAAAGCCCACCTGGATATGTTCCTATGTGATCTGCTTTAAATGATCCTGCTCTGGCAGGGTATTGGACTTGATGACTTCAGAGGTTCTTTCCAACCCCTACCATTCTGTCATTCTGTGATACTTTCACCTCTGCATTCCAGCTGTCTTCTGCCCTGCTGTTGGGCTAATGCTGTGTATTGATTCTTGCTTATTGTAGAAGGTTCAGTGAAAGTATTTTCCTTGAAAGTTTATGTTCTTTTGTCAAAAGTCATAGAATGAATGACTCATAGAACTGTTAACATTGGAAAAGGCCTCCATTATCAAGTCCAATGTTAGCCTAACATTGAAAAGTCACTACCAAACCATGTCCCTCAGTGCCACATCTAGAGGTTTTTTGAACATCTCCAAGGACAGGGACTCAGCCTGTTCCAAGGCCTGACAAGGCTTTTGAGGAAGAATTTTTTCTAATGGTTAACCTAAACCTCCCCTGGCATGGTCACAGAATCATTTAAGTTTGGAAAAGACCTCTAAGATCATCAGGTCCAACCATCAAACCAACACTACCATGACCACTAAAACACATCCCAGATTGCCATATCTACACGTTTTGATCTCTGCCAGGGATGGTGTCTTCATCACATCCCTGGGCAGCCTGTTCCAATGCTTGACCATTTTTTCAACAAGGAAATTGTTGCTAATGTCCAACCAAGACCTCCCCTGGTGCAACTTGAGGCCATTTCCTCTTGTCCTATCACTTGTTACCTGGGAGAGAAGAAGCCAAAACCCACCTCTCTCCAACCTCCTCTCAGGAGTTGTAGAGCCAGAAGGTCTCCTCTGAGCTTCCTTTTCTCCAGGCTGAACAACTCCAGTTCCCTCAGCTGTCCTCTCAAGTCTTGTACTCAAGATTCTTCACCACTTTCATTGCCCTTCTCTGGGCATGCTCCAGCCACATTAAGAGAGTTCAGTTTACCGACAGCAGGCAAGTGTTGAGCCTTTGTTTGGTATTAAGGCAAAGGTGAACTTTAATAGGGGTTTGAACCAGTGCAATGAACTGGAGAGAGGGGAAGGCACGGTGTCACAGACCTTACACATCCCCAGCATGCTGGGATCAGATTTCCCCAGAGCTCTCTAAAACTCTATTACAAAACCAAATTTGCTCCTAAGATGTATTTGGGTCCCACCAATGGTGTGTCATTGGATTTATGCCTTTGGTCTGTGCTGGGGCTGATGTCAGCAGCATCTTTTCATTGCTTTGTAAGTGTTTTGGGGGATTTTGTGTCTCCAGCTGTGGAAACAACTAATTTTGCTGTTCCTTGGTGAATCCAGAGAAAAACTAGGTTAAATGAAACACCTAATTTAGCTATGACCAAGCACTTTCTTTCTTATTTCTGCTGTTTTCCTAAAGAGATAAAACAATAAACAACTGAGGGTAGGGTGGTGTTTATTTAAAATAAATAAATACCCAAAGCTCAAATTTGCTTAAAAATACACCCTACCCCACCCCCAATTTGTTAGATACTAGAAATGGGAAAATGAAACCTTGCCACTTTCCCAGATTATTATTTTACTGTTGCATTTTCTTCCCAGGTAGAAGTTGTAGGGACACTAATATGCATTGGAAAAACATTTTGATGCATCTGAATCTGCAGTTTTTAGTGTGAAAAATGTGGTGACACAAAAAACTTTTCTTATTTTCTATGCCTGTAGAGGAAACTATCCCTGCACATGGTGTAGAGCTACATCCAGGGGGAACCAGTTGCTTGCTGCCACCTTAAAAGTGAATGATATCAGTGATAAGCCACAATTCATAGAATCACAGGATGGTTTGTGTTGGAAGGGACCTTTAAAGGTCATCTAGTCATCTACAGTCAGCAGGGACATCTTTAGCTAGATCTCAGAATCACAGAAACATTCAGGTTGGAAAAGACCTTCAGGATCACCAAGACCAACTGATAACCCAGCTCTACAAGGTTCACCCCTAAACCATATCCCAAGCACCACAGCTAAATGACCTTTAAACACATCCAGGGTTGGTGACTCAACCACCTCCCTGGGCAGCACATTCTAATACCTGACCACTCTTTCCCTGAAAAAAAATCTTTCCTAATGTCCAGTCTAAATGTACCCAATCACACCTCAGAGCTCCATCCACCCTGACCTGGAATGGTTTCAGGGATGGAGCATCTACCACCTCTCTGGGCAACCTGGCACAGCATCTCTCTACCCTCAGTGTCAACACTTTCTTTTTTTCTCTCTAGTCTAAATCTCCCTTTTTTGGTGTAAAACCATAAGCCAGAGATTTTTCATTTGTGTGGTTTATAGGGCTCTTTGTCTCCTGTGGTGGTGAGTCCTTGAGGCTCTTTCCCCATGGGAGAACTTGGGAAGAGGGATTTCTCTGAGTCTCCTCCCAGACTCCATGCAGAATAGCTAATTGCTCTTTCAGCCGTTCGCAAGGAATGGTGCACAAAACCTCCCCCCACCTACCCAAATTAATTACAGGTTTGGAACATCCCCAGGGGAATATTTTAGGCTTACTGTCTTAGAATATGAAAAGGGAGCAGCCCAAATCTGATTAAGGAGAGAGAGCCCAATGAATGTGCTGTGTCCACAGAAAAGGGATTCCCTAGCAGATGCCTCTCTTGGAGCAGCCACCATCAGAAACAAGTCTCAAACTACTGCTCTTTGTTTTTTCCCACATTTGCTCCATTGGATCTTCTCAGAGAGAGGCTGTGACCATTGTGTCTATATTGAAAACAGAGAAGGTTTATTCCTGGTTGTTATATCCCTGGATATTAGAAAATATTTCCTCACTGCAAGAGTGGTCAGGCATTGGAACAGGCTATCCAGGGAGGTGGTACTCACTGTCCTTGGAGGTTGTGCAAAAACTATGAAACCTGATGGGGCCCTTGGCTGCCTGATCTAGTTGGAGGTGTGCCTGCTGTCTTCAGGGGTATTGGACAAGAGGACCTTTGAGGGTCCCTTCCAACCCCATGCATTCTGTGATTCTGTGATTTAAATTCAATTACTTACTTCAGTGGCAGGAATCTGCTGGCTTAAATTCTGAACAAATGCAGGAGGAGAAAATGCCATCAATGCCACGGAGCCCAGAGTAAACACTGAAAGAAAATAAGGATTATCCTGCATTTGTAGAATGCAATCAAGTTCAAATTTACCTAGGTGTAGAGTAATATAATTGGGGATTTGGGTGCATCCCATAGCCAATGGCATCTTTCAGAGATAACCAGTCTTTTTAGAAAGGAGATTAAGTGGGGAGAAAGCCTAGTTATGCAAATCAAGCCTAAAAAAATTATTAAGGAATAATTGAATTGAAGAAATAACTCAGTACTTAAAGAACATGAACCTCAATAGCTCTAAGATATACTTGATCCTTGTTCTTTCCTTGCAACTAATAGCCTAGAGAGTGTGAGGTGGTGGCTTGAGTCACTTCTCCATGCCTGGAGCTGTACTTAGGTTTGGGTTGGGATAAAATTCAAGGGACTGGGTAGGCAGAGAAATGCAAGATGGTTCTTTTGTGCTCACAGCCAGAGATACTTGTGTATATTGCTTACATCTTCCTGGAAGCACTTTGGAAAGTTTTTGCTAGTGAGTAAGGTGCAGCCTCAGCACCACGTTTACACAGCTTTTCAATCTCTTCAGGCATGGAAACTCCATGGGCAGCCTAGTCCAGGTCTTGACAACCCTTTTGGGGAAGAAATTTTTACTAATGTTCAACCTAAACCTGCCCTGGTGTGACTCGAGGCCGTTTGTTCTCATTCTATCATTTGTTACTAGAGAAAAGAGACCAATACCCACCTGTCTCCAGTCTGCTTTCAGGGGGAGTTGTGGAGAACAAGGTCTTCCCTCAGCCTTCTTTTCTCCAGGCTGAACAACCCCAGTTCCCTTAGCTGCTCCTCACCAGACCTGTTCTCCAGACCCTTTACCAGCTTTATTGCCCTTCTCTGGACCTACTGCAGCACCTCAATGTCCTTCTTGGAGTGAGGGACTCAAAACTGAACCCAGTACTCAAGGTGCAGCCTCACCAGTGCTGATTATGGGGGGAACAATCCCTGTCCTGGTCCTGCTGGCCATGCTATTGCTGTTTTTTATTTATTAATTGGTTCTAATTATGGTTTATGAATTGGATTTACTGCTTCTTCTTTCTAAGCCATGGTACGGTGAGATGAGGAAGAGCTTGATGAAATTGCACCTCACTCCAACACCACAAAGTGCTGCTTGCCTTGGTGCATGGAGTGATTTGGATCTTAGTGTGAATACCCAGAGGATCTGGCAACGTCCAGGGAAGGTGGGGACAAGGGGAGGATCACTCCCAGAGCCTATTGTGAAATAGAAGTTTTAGGCTACCATGCATGGTATTTCTACTCTCAAAACCTCATCTATGATCAACATTTCACAAAGAGCAGAACTGACTTTAAAGATTTGCTGAAGTCTCAGCAGTCTAATCCAGGAATCATCATGATTGCAGACCAAGGTTGCCCAGGGAAGTTGTGGAAGTGTTTAGGCTGGATCAGGCTTTGAACAACTCAGTCTAGTGTGAGGTGTCCTTGCCCATGGATGATCTTTAAGGTCCTTTGTAACCCAAACCATTCTATGATTAGCCCAGGTGTATTTATTACAGAAAGAACATATCCATGCAGAAAAAATAAACCTTTTTGTATGAATGTTAGTAATAATAATAATAATAAAAGTTAAAATTATTGCTCGCATGCTCTGTAGTTTCTGCCTCTTTTCCTGGTGTTATGTTCCCACTGCTCTTCTGGATACTACAGCTGGAGGTGTTGCCCTGAGGCTGGCCCCTGGGATCTCTAGCATGTGGACATGGCACTTTAGGACATGATTTGATGGCCATGGTGGTGTTAGATTCGTGGTTGGACTTGGTGATCTTGAAGGGCTTTTCCAACCAAAAGAATTCTATGATGCTGTGATGCTATGTCACAACAAGCATCAGCAGCCCTTTGCTGAGGTAGGATGTCCATGTTGATGGTTTCTTCCTCTTCCTCACTGCTTGGAGTGATTTTAGTATGTTTGCTAAGACGCTTTTGTACCTTTTTGTTTCTTTACTGGTACACAGCTCCGTGTTGTGTCCTTTATGTATGTTAATACTCTTTTGGGGTATCTGAAATGCAGAAAACGGAGATGCTCCTCTCTAGGTTATACCAGAAACCACATTTCTTCAGCTCTGCATTTCTTTAACTGTTCATGGATGAGCTGTGTGTAGCTGTGGGGTGCCCTCTGCCAGCTTCTGCCCATCTCTTAGCATCAGATACCTGCATCCCAGGTCCCTACTTCAAAAAGCCTCTTCTATTGAAGCAGGTCTGGATTTCTCTCTCTACTCATCAGCATGTTAGTGATAAGTATCTTGTCCTGTCCAGAATAACTGCTTGTTACTGCTGCCTAAATCAAACTACGGTTGTTCCATGCCGAGATAAACAAAAGTAACACAAATTAGCCACAGACAGCTGGTCAATTAGAAAAACTGCTGTTACAGCTAAAGTAAATGAAAGGAAAGCTGCAGCAGGTCAGGAAAAGTTCATGCAGAGAAGAGGTGAAGCCATGGAAACTTAGGATAAAGCTGTAAGTAGTGATGGCAATGCCCTATTATGGGGCTACATGACTGCAGGAGGACCAGTATCAATCAGAGGTGGCAATGGTGCAAGCTCCTTGGTGGAGGCAGTGTCTGAATGGGCAATGGGAGCACATGTGGTTAAGTAAATGTATTAAATCATGGAATCACAGAATGGTTTAGGTCATCCAGTCCAACACTCCCTTACTCAGCAGGGACATCTGCAACCAGACATCTCCAACCAGGACAGGTTGCTCAGAGCCCTAGACAACTTGATCTGGAATTGTTCCAGGGATGGGGCATCTACCTCATCTCTGGGCAACCTGGGGCAGGTTCTCACCACCCTCAAGCATCAAAAAAATGTCTTTCTTCTCTCCAGTCTGAGTCTCTCTCTTTTAATTTAAACCATCACCCCTTATCCTTTCACAACAGGCACTGCTAAAAATTTGCTTTCTGATCATCATCCCCTTCAAGGCCTGAAAGGCCACCAGAAGGTCTCTCTGGAGCCTTCTCTTCTCCAGGCTGAACAAACCCAACTCTCTCAGCCCATCCTCACAGCAGAGGGGTTTCCTCTCTTTAAACATTTTTGGGCCTCCTCCTGTGCTCTAACAGGTCCATGTCCTCTAACAGAGTAAATGCCTTCTGCAAACACAGGGTAAGCAGCAGCTGGGACCACACAAGCCTCGGCTGCTTTTATTCAAGGAAACAAAGGAGAACCATCCAGAGTACAGAACTGAACTGACAGAAGGTGGCTGTGGTACAGCCATGTGATGGGGGTGTTCAAGGCTAGGTTGAATGAGGCCTTGAGTGACCAAATTCAGTTGAGGGACTTCCCTGCCCATGGCAGGGAGTTTGGAGTAGATGATATCTAAAGTCACTTCCAACCTAAGCCATTCCATGATTCTGTGACAAAGAATTTTTCAGTCTCTCTGGCTGGGAGGATCCAGTTTCTGCTCACACACCGAGCTGCACTGGCGTGGAACTGTCCCTGCTGCACTCCAAGTTTAGGAAGCTACTTCTGAAACATGGACATCTGGTGTCAATGAGGCTGTTGGTGCTCTTGAATAGCTGAATACGTTGCTTTTCCCAAGGGTGGTGATGCATTCTAATTCTTCACTGTTCATTAAACAGATTTTTTTCCCCTAGTTTAATAACATAATAGTCATAATTGCTCTGCTCATAAGGACCAAGCTTTACTAAATCTAAGCCATGAGATGGATGCAAAACCCATACGGGAGTAGATCATCACTCGTAGTACAACAACTTTGATAATTTAGAGATCTTTTCCAACCTTAATGATTGTATGACTCTATGATGATAAAAATACTCCATAAATGAAGGATTCCATGGACTTCAGCAGTTTTTCCTTCTCCCATTCCCCTCTTCCCTCTATCTCCTGCCTCATAGTACCATAGAATGGTAGGGCAGGGTTTGGAAGGGACCTGCCCCCAGCATCAGTGGTGCCAATGGTGCTGTCATTGACATTAGGGCTTGGGTTGGCTCTTCATTCATAATGTTTGAATTGGAGGTTTCACCTGAAGATGAGGAGAAACTTCTTTGGTGTGAGGGTGCTGGAGCCCTGGAGCAGACTGCCTAGAGGGGTTGTATTGTTTACTTTTCTGGAGAGATTCCAAACTCAGCTGAACATTGTGATCTGGGCAAGCTGCTGTGGGTGACCCTGCTTTAGCAGGGAGGTTGGACTGGATGATCTCCAGTGGTGCTTTCAGAGGATTCTGTGGTATTGTTCCTATTTTGCCTTTCTGTAATAATTCCTCTCACAGTTAATGGAATTCTCAGGTGTATTTGGTCATTTTCTGCTCTGAGCACCACTGTTGGAGACATACTCCAGCTTTATTTGTTGACTTTAATGCCATGCTCAGACCCCATTACATTAACTGATGGCAGAGAAGCTCTTTAATTGTCTCATGTGCTCTGAGGGCTAGCAGTTTTAATTGCATTTGGGTGGTTTAATGCATTAAAAGCTAGGATTTTAATGTAAAGCAAAGAATGAGGAGGTGGTAGAGTCCCTATCCCTGTAGGTGTTCAAGAAACATGTGGACATGACACTTTGGGATGGTTTAAAGGCCATAATGGTCTTGGATTGAAAGCTGCACTCAATGGTCTTGGAGGTCTTTTCTAATTGAAATAGTTCTATGATTCTGTGGGTTCTTTAGGAGGTAAGGTGGTGTCCTGTGCTTTGAGCCAGCATAGTTGCTGCAGAGGGAATAGGGCTGGAGAAGGAAAAGGAGAATTTGTGCTATTCCTCCAGAAAGAATGTTTGTTCAGTGCAGTAGCACTGTGGCTGCTTTCTCCTCTGCTCAGCCAGCTGTGTGTGGCTTAATGTCATAGATTTTCCACCTTCCTGGCAGGTTGCATGGGCAGCCCGACCTTTTCCAGCAAGGATGAGCTTGGATTATCTGACATACCTTCAAACCAATGCTTTGCTGATTAGTAGAGTCTTCTGTTGAGTAATAATAAGTGCACATCATAGCCCTCTTGTAAAAGAACTCTTCATTCAATACAGGTGCAGAACTTGAAGGTAGTGGTGAAGGCATAAACCAGCAGTTTGTTCCTGGATAATGAACAAACCCTGGATAAGGAATTAAGTTCATGAGATGATTCACAACCCTTTGTTCACAGCACAAAAATCAATGGGATGCTAAAAAAATGTAGTGCTGCAGATATGTTGGACACATTGAACACGCTGGAGATGTTCAAGGTGTAGCTCAGACACATGCTAGCCAGGTCCCAGAGCAGGGTGATTGCACTGGTAGTTGATGGGTAGAGACTTTTGAGTAGGGCTTTTTGTGACAGGACACGAGATGATGGTTTAAACTAAAAGAGGAGAGATTCAGACTAGGTAGAAGAGAGAAATTTTTGATGCTGAGGGTGATGAGACACTGGCCCTGGTTGTCCAGAGAGGTGGTAGATGCCCCATCCCTGAAACCGTTCCAGGTCAGGCTGCTTGGGGCTCTGAGCAACCTGCCCTAGTTGCAAATGTCTCTGCTGACTGCAAGGGGGTTGGATTTAGATGACCTTTAAAGGTCTCTCCCAACCCAAACCATTCTGTGATTCTGTGATCTTGATCTGACATGTTTTTGTCAGATTTTCCACTATCTATAACAAATACCTAATAGTCCTTCCAACACAAAACAGTCCATGATTCCATGAGATATCCCTCCCAGATTGAAAGGGATAGCATAGACAGGTGCTGGTCACAGGATAATGTCGTTGCAATCAAGTTGATTAGTTTTGACTTGTTGCTATGACCAAGTCTTGAAGAATTCTTTTCAGTGAGGGTGGTGAAACACTGGAACAGGTTGCCCAAGGAGGCTTAGGATGCCCCCTCCCTGGAGGTGTTCAAGGCGAGGATGGATGAGGCCTTGAGCAACCTGGTCTAGTGGAAGGTGTCTCTGCCAATGGCAGGGGGGTTGGAACTAGATGATCTTGAAGGTCCCTTCCAACCCAAACCATTCTCTGAATTTGTGAATTTAATGCATTTTTATTTATTTATAAGCTGCTAAAAATGCAGTGATCATAATAATTCTGGGTACAGAAGCACTGCACCACCAAAAAAAAAAAAACCCAAACCAAAACCCAAAAAACTCGTTGCCATGTTGAATGTCCAATTAATAGCTCAAATATCAATTTAAGTCCATAATGTGTGTGCATATCTTTTTAAACTTTGGGGAAGGAGCATGCATAATTGAAAATCTTTAGTAATTTTCCCAAGAATTCAATACTGGCGTGGCAGAATCATTTGTTAAGAGCTGTAACAGCTCAGGGATCTTCTCTTTACCCTTTAAATTCCTTGAGAATGCAAAAGCTGCAGAGAAGAAGCAAGGTCAGTTCTTTGATCCTGCTCCAGCTCTCAAGCAGTGATCAGCAGTGGGGATGGCCTGAAAGACCAAGGGGTTTTCAGGGCTAATTAACTGATTGTGCCAGTTTTGCACACTCCACGTTTGGTGCTTAGGCAGAGGCTTTCCACCATCTCTTAGACAAAAAAGGTGATTTTTGTCTTCTAGACACAGCTACCATTCCTAACTCAAACTGGCTTGCTGGGAAAGATGCTGGAGTAGGTCCAGAGAAGGACAAAGAAGCTGGTGAAGGGTCTAGATCACAAATCATGTAAGGAGTCAGTGAGGGGACTGGGGTTCGAAACTGGGCCTGGAGAAAGGGAGGCTGAGGGGAGACCTTCTGGCTCACTACAACTCTGTGAAGTGAAGTTAGAGCCAGGTGGGAATTGGTCCCTTATCCCGAGGAATAAGTGATAGAACATGACAAAACAGCCTCAAGTTGCATCAGGGGAGGTTTAGGGTGGACATGAGGAATAATTTCCTTCCCAAAAGGGTTGTCAAGCCCTGGAACAGGCTGCCCAGGGCAGTGGTGGAGTCCCTGTCTCCACACAAGTTTCAAAGCCAGGGAGATGTGTTGCTGAAGGACATGATTTAGTGGTGACCTGGCAGTGCTGGGTTAATGGTTGGACTTGATCTTAAAGGTTTTTTCCAACCACAATAATGATTCTATGGATCATTTCTTCCCTTCCAACCCCTATTATTCTATGATTCTATGATTTAAAAGCACAGGCTAAGATCATTGTGTGAGTGGTGAATTCAGCCAGTGACCCACATTGCATCTAAATTTCTTATTAATAATATTCCATGAATGATAATTAGTGCCTCATTATGCACATTACTGTGTTTGGAAATGACCAAGAAAATAAATAGGCTGAATTTATCTAAACCTCATTAGTTTGTTTTTTTTCTTTTTTTGGATCTTTGTCTCTGCTGATCTCCTCAGGGTTAAGAGGTTAATTTCTGTGAGCTCTTCCTGCACAGTGGTCCACCCCTTATTCTTCACATATCTTTTCTGGTTGTGGAGCAGGTATTTGATGTTCAAAAGGACAATCCTGAAGCTTCCTGGCAATGCCCTTTATGTGCCTAAATTCCTTATTGGTTATGTAACCAGGACACATACATGAGAGGGGGGAATATCAACCCAGAGGAGTAGTTTCATTAGCAAGTGAAATCATTTCCATGTGCCAGCTGTGGTTTGGGAAGACAAAAACTCTCACTGAGCTATGTACTGTGGCTGATTGTGTCCCTCATAAAGGTGGCTGAAATCAAAAGAGGGTTTTGGGATCTTTCACATCACCACCTTTGTGTCCTGGTTCCCATGAAGTGCTCTCAAACCCACAGTAGTTTTGTTCCAGCAGTTCAAATAAATCTTGTGGTATCTGATTTATGAGCTAAAAATCACTCTAAATCTAAATTCACTCTAAAAAAAAAATAAAAAATATATATATATATTCTAAATCAGTTGTTCTCTACAACTACCTGAAAGGAGGTTGGAGCGAGGTGGGTGTTGATCTCTTCTCCCCAGTAACAAGTTTAAGTTGCTGGAGCATGTCCAGAAAAAGGCAACAAAGCTGGTAAAGGGTCTTGAGCAGAAGTGTTGTGAGGAGCAGCTGAGGAAACTGGGGTTGTTCAGCCTGGTAAAGAGGAGACTAGTGGGAGACCTCATTGCTCTCTACAGCTCCCTGAAAAGAAGTTGGAGCTAGGTGGGGGTTGGTCTCTTCTCCCTAGTAACAAGTGACAGAAGGAGAAAAAATGGCTTCAAGTCACAACAGAGGAAGTTTAGATTGGATATTAGGAAAAATTTCCTCACTGCAAGAGTGGTCAGGCATTGGAACAGGCTGCCCAGGGAGGTGGTGAAGTCACCAACCCTAGAGGTGTTCATGAAATGTGTGCGCATGACACTTTGGAATATGGTTTAATGGCCATGGTGGTGCTAAGTTGATGGTTGAACTTAATGATCTTAAAGGTCTTTTCCAACTAAAACAATTCTATGATCCCATAAAATAGACATCTCTGGGACTGTCAGAAAATATAAATGGCTGCTTTCCCTTTTATTAACACAACGTCTATTAGCAGCAGATGTCTCCAGAATCTCCACAAACAAAATCTGCTTCAACTCCCCCTGTTTTCCACCTGTGGGAAGGAGCTTATGTCTTAAATGGAAATGTGAGCAACTGTCTTTGAAGCAATGCAGATGTTGTGACTATCTGGTGTGTGCTAAAAGGCTGTGCTGAAAAGAGGGGAGATGTAAGTGGTTTCAACCTCCAGGTTTTCCTTTTTTTTTTTTTTCTCCCATTTCTATATCAATTACTCCAGCCACTATGAGACAGGATATACCTGGAGTAAGGAAAATTCAGCTGTGCAGAACAAAATGAATCTCTAAAACTACCTGAAAGTAAGTTGGAGCCAGGTGCGTGTTGCTCTCTTCCCCCAAGAAGCAAGTGTAGGATGAAAGGAAATGGCCTCAAGTTGCACTGGAGGAGGTTTAGGTTGGACATGAGGAGCAATTTCTTCCCCAAAAGGGTTGTCAAGGCCTGGCCCAGGCTGCTCAGGGCTGTGGTGAAGTCTCCATCCCATGTAGATGTTGTTCTAGTGGTGACCTGGCATTGCTGGCTAACAGTTTAACTTGATCTTAAATGTCTCTTCCAAACAAACTGATTCATGATTCTGTGTATTAAAGTTTATTTCTGGGTAGAAAAGAAACAGAGGAAAAGCTGCAGATGAGATTGAGGAGGAGCTGAAGGATATAAACCGAAGTCCTGCTCCTTCTTCCTGTTCATGTGGCCAAAACAGACCTGCTTAACACAGGCAACAAGTGGTTGTTTGAATGTTCCCATGTGCAATGTTCATGTGCATTGCTGGAGGATTTGGACATGGGTCTTCTATTGGTGGTGAAGATGAAGCAGTGTCACACCAGTGCCTGATGGATGGATAAATGTCCCTGTTCCTTGCTGCCTTCTCTGCAGAGGGGCAGCTCTTTGCACGACCAAGACACTGGGTTTGGAACAGCCCCTGTATGTGGTGGTAGACCAGTATCTCCCTCCAACTTCTTTATTCTCTCTCTTCTATTGAGCTACTGAGATTCAAAACAGTAGCTGGCAACTGCTGCTCAAGGATACGGTGTTGTAGTGGTAGAGTTAGACAGTGGTTGGACTTGATTCTCTCAAAGGTCATTTCCAGCCATGGTGATTCTGTGCTTCTGCAGTTGCTTTGAGGCCAACATCAGTGGGTTGTCCTTGATTCCAGGTGTTTATCCACCCTGCAGAGGAGCTGTTAGCACCTTGTCTTTCAGTCACCTGCGAGGTCCCTTCCCTTCTCTTTTCTGAAGTGTTCGTGTGTTTGAAGGTCCTTGTGCAGAGGAATATTTCAGTGCAGGGGCCGGAAGGGCAGGGTGGTTGGCTCTGCTGGCTCTGAACAAAAAGAACAGGTTAGAAATGACTGTTTGCCATTTTTCACTTTGATCTCCTATTTAAGTGGTTTGAGATTTTGAGTCCACTCAGTAGTTGAGATGTTGCCTAGTTACCATTTTTGATATGGCTGAGACAGAATAAATAAAATGACATTTTAATATTAAATGCTGTGGCTGGAGAATTGCAGATGTGCTCCCTTGTGTGTCAGCCATCCAAGTCAGAAATCTTCTTTTGATTTTTCTGTCTGTTTTAAATTGAATTTTTTTTTTTTTTTTTTAATCACAGTCTCTGCACTGTGTTTCCTCTGCAGTGGAGAGTCTGAGACAGGGCATTGTCTTGGCAGGGTGCATTAACCCCAACCATAAATCCAACCGGGGCATGTGCCAACAGGCATAGAAAAGTCCAGCACTGCAGTAACCACCACCCTACTCGTTTGTCCTTAGTGTGGTGTCCAGGTCTGCAGTGCTCTGTTTTGACCTACAACATGCTCATCATCTTCATTGCAGTACACCACACAATTCCTCACCAAGCTGCCTTAGGAGAGCAGAGAGCTACTGCTCTTCAGAGCTGACAGCTTATGGACAATGCCTGCTTTTGAGGTGGTACTTGACTGCTGACCCTACTTCATTCTCAGTGCCTTGTAACATAAGAATTAACTATTCTTCTTGCTTCCCAAACCTGACATTTGAGAAGTGCACATGGTGCTGAGAAATCTTTCATTCTGCAGCAGCTGTCTCATCAGTGAAAAGGTGAATGTCTGAGCAGGAGCACTGGAAATTTCTTGGGTTACTGTCTGATTATTGAAAATCTTTGTGTCTTTAACAATGGGAATATTTTGTACTAGCTGGCATGCAGAAGTTATCAGTCCCCATCTCAATCTGCCCATTATGAGCTATCCTGAAAGTGCTGGAGAGGGCAGAACATGAGACAGAACCATCAGACAACAAAGAATGGTAGGAGTTGGAAGGGACCTCTGGGGATCATCTAGTTCAGACTTGCATGTGTCATGCCACTTCATCTGCTCATCCTGATATGAGATCTCCTCTCTGCTCTGTTCTGTCTTAACTTTCCTCTCTTATTCCTTCCTCTACAAAGAACATGCAGATGCTGGGTTTTAATGACTTGCAAGTCACTAATTATAAACAAGAGGGGCCTGAAAAATTTTACTGTTGGATCTGTTTAGTCTTATAAATCTCTTTATGTTTTGTGGCCTTCAGTAAAGGTGTTTGACACTTCTGCTTTGAGCTATTCCAGATCTGGTTTTGGTCAGTGCTGAGACTTCTCAGCTCAGGCTCTGCTCAGGGAGGCACTTTCTGAAGGTCAGGGCAGGTTTGCACAGCCAGGGGCTGCTTCTAGCAGGGAGAAGCTGATGGGGAGAGCTCCTGCCAAAGGGTGGGCTGCAGAAAGGCCCTGTCTGTGATTTGTTCCTCTACAGACAATGGCTGCTGCCCCAGCTTGTGCCCCACCTTGGGGGGCACAAAGACACAAGTGGCACCTGCAGGGATGAGCAACCAGGACAAGTGACCCTCAACTGCCCAACAAGCGATTGCATCTCATTGACAGCATCCTCAAGAGCAAGCTGAGGGGGATCCCTGGGATCAAACCTCTTCTTCCCTGGCTGGTGTCTCAGGAAGACTCTGTCCCTTCTACCTTCTATCTTGGTCTATGCATTCCTTAATCAATTTGCAGCATCCACCTCCTGAATCCAGTTCCTATCTGCTACTGATTTCGGTCTGGAACTTGCCCAGTGCCTGCCCCCAGCATCAGTGGTACCTTTAGTACTGTCATTGCCATCAGGGGTTGGGTTGGTCCTTGGGAAGGGAAAGGGGTCATGGAGAGCATCTGGCACTTGTTTGGTGGCCAGACCAGCCTTAACCTTTGATAGGGCTTTTTGGTGATTCCTGGTAATGTCTATTCAGATTTTCCTGGGTAAAGCCTGAAGTTTCCTGAACGTCCTTTCCCAAGACATTAGGAAACACAGAAAAAGAGATTGAATGATGGAGTTCAGTGAGCACTTCATAATCAAGAATTATAAACTCAGGAAACTTTCAGCTGACATTTACATTTAATGAAATATATGCAATGGTAAGAAACAGATAGCTCAGAAATCTGAAGTGCCTTTCAAATCATTAACATTTAGAGATATAGGCAGCAAAATCCATTAGCTGCGTGACTGTTGCATGCTGTCATTGCATCACTGTGAACTGGCAGGAGAAAGCACTCCATTAAGTGTTGAGGACCATGCTAATTCATGCACAGGCTTTCAACTGATTCTAATTCCCGCAGCAAGATAAAGTAATGAGAAAATTCCATGGCAGCCAGGAGAGATCAGTGAATCTTTCCCCTAAACATTAACAGGGATCCATAAATATGTGTCTGTTCAGAGATAAATAGCTATAGACTAGAAACATTGCATAGAAGGATTTTTTATGGCTATCTTGTTAATGAAAGCAGAATATTGTTTGTTTGCTGGTACAAGGAATCATAGAATGGCTTCAGCTGGAAGGGACCTCAAAGATCTGGAGCATGCCCAGAAAAGGGCAATGATGCTGGTGAAGGGTCTAGAGAGCAGGAGCAGCTGAGGGAACTGAAGTTGCATAGCCTGGAGAAAGGGAGGCTGAAGGGAGACCTTGTTCTTGACAACCCCATAAAAGGAGGTTAGGGGGAGGTGGGCATTGATATCTTCTCCCATGACTTTGCAGGGCTGGGTCAAAGGTTGGACTGAATGATATTGAAGGTCTCTTCCAAACAAATATATTCTATAATTCTGTGATCTGAGTTCCCCACTGAAAAGCTGCTGCAACTAATTGTAAGATATTTGTGTAGCAGGTGTGAGTTTTGTCCTCTCTGTGGCTGTGGTGCAATAAAGCAGCGAGGGAGCTGCCTTAGTTCTTTCACTGCCTTGCAAAACTCAACCCATCTCCTCCTGAGAAGGTGTCCCTTGGCATTCTCTTTGAGCACTTACTTTCTTTGTGTTTCTAGTTCTTTCTAGTTCAGAGAGAAACATTTTCCTTTCATACTCCTGGGCTGAAACCAGTAGGACAAATGTGTCCTTGTGATGTAGGATTTCTAGCTAAATTGTCATCAGCAGCATGGGCAAAGGAGCTCTGTCTCTCTGCAGGACAGCAGAGCTTGACATCCTGAGTTACAAGCAGATAAATCAAAACAAAATATGATTTCAGAATGGGAAAGATATAATTTTGATTGAAGATGAAATGAAGATGTAAAGTGACATTGCAGAGGGGAATTGATCAGTGCTTGAAATGTACATGTCTGGTAAATGTTTAAGCCAAGGGAGCTGAGCAAGTTACCCAAGAAGCTCTTGAGTGCAGACATATTTGAAGCCATTTTCTCACTTTTATTGTTTTTTTGTCATTTTTATGGATGCTCTACCTTCTAAACAATTATATCTCATCAAAAGATGAGCATTTGCTTTAGTTCAATTTTAGAAACCAGACAGCAGGTTTGTTTTATTTTTTGAGCTGTTCATTAGGGAATTTTATTTTTCTTGGTTGACTTTGTTCTTGCTCAAATTTAACTCATCCTTCTCAGTTTTAAGCAACTAAGCCCCAATCATCTGTCTGAAGATGAGGCTTTCACTCTGTAGTTGACTCAAACATATTTTGCAGCACAACTAGAAGCTATTAAAAAATAAAGTATCAAAAAAAATAAGCTTTTACTCTGAACACTAAAAAAAAATTCATGTCAGGTGGCAAAAAGCTGTCTCCCCTACAATAAAAACCTTCTTTGAAGATCTTCTTAATGGGAACCACATCATTCAAGCTTAGCTGGCTAACAATATCTGCCACTTTATCCGGCAGTTTGGGAAATTAATCCATGAAACTTAATTGGCTTTATATATTTACATGCAGGCTATTCAAAGGGAAACTCCAGTTTATCTGACGGGCTGCCCACGCTTCCCTTTGATGAGCCTCATCATGAATAAAGATGGCTTCAATCTGAGTTCCCAGAAGAACCTGGAAAATGTTGGGGAGCTTGAAAGTTTCCAGGTGGGGCAACCTAGAGATCAAAGGTTTATCTCTTAAGCTGGATATTTCATAAATACTATGTGAAAAGAGTTAAGAGTTGATTTTTTCTTTTTTTGACTTTCCTTCCCCTTGTCCTCCTTCCTTCGCTCCTTGGCCATAAGAAAAAGTCTGTTGTATGAGGTCAATTGTGTGAGGCTTAACAAGGCCAAGTGCTGGGTCCTGCACTTGCATCCCATCAACCCCATGAGTCCTCTAGGCTTGGGGCAGTGTGGCTGGAAAGCTGCCCCATGGAAAAGGCCTTTGGGGTGCTGGTTGACAGAGGCTGAACATGAGCTGGTGTGTGCCCAGGTGGCCAAGAAGGCCACCAGCATCCTGGCCTGGATCAGGAACATTGTTGCAAACAGGACTAGGGATTGTGTTTGTCCCCCTGTACTGAGCACTGGTGAGACTGTATCTTGAATCCTGGGTTCAGTTTTGGGCCCCTTACTCCAAGAAGGACATTGAGGGGCTGAAACATGTCAAGAGAAGGGCAGTGATGCTGGTGAAGGGTCTGGAGAACAGGTCTGGTGAGGAGTGGCTGAGGGAACTGGGGTTGTTCAGTCTGGAGAAGGCTGAGGGGAGACCTCATTTCTCTCTACAGCTCCCTGAAAACAGGTTGCAGTGAGGTGGGGGTTGGTCTCATCTCCCTGTTGTCAGGTGATAAAATGAGAGAAAATGGTCTGAAATTGTGCCGGGGAGGTTTATGTTGGATATTAGGAACAATTTCTTTCCTGCAAGAGTGGTCAGGCATTGGAACAGGCTGCCCAGGGAGGTGCTGGAGTCACTGTCCCTGGAGGTGTTGAAGAAACATATGGACGAGGCACTTCTGGATGTGGTTTAATGGCCATGGTGGTGTAAGGTTGATGGTTGGACTTGATGATCTTGGAGGTCTTTTCCAACTGAAACAGTTCTATGACTCTCTGATTCTATGAAGAAGCTATTCATGTCCTGCCTGCTCACACTTCGCCCTCAAAGCACACAGCTTGAGCTCAGAAAATCAACAAATAACCTGAGTTGTTGATTCCTGTCCAAAAGCCCATGCTGGCCAACTCTGAGAGTGATTATGTTTATCAGGCAAACTGCACCTGCTGTGACACCAGCCATTCACATCTCATAAGAAGATGCTCAGTGGTTTATAAGGAGAATTTAGTCCCTGTTGCAAGCCAAGAAATCAATTTCTCAAGCCTCAGCAGACACCCAGGCCACAGGTCCTTCCTGGAAGCTAACTCAGATTGAATTATTGTTTCAGTTCCTCCTGCTGAAGATGATGTTAATGCAGAAGATGAGTTAGGAGAAAATAAATAGTGACTGCAGTAAAAAAATGCATGTGGATGAAAGAGAATACAGTTAAACAAAATAAAGTCTTACAGATAGCATCACAATAAAATCAGGAGGCAGCTTTAACTCAATAGGCAGGAAATTAGACCTGTGATTCCTGTCTTATGAAAGGCAGCTACACACCTGATTCCCAGCAAGTTATGATCAAGGTCACCCCAAAGCCTCTTCTAGAACTGCAGTTTTTCTATCAGTTGTGCTCTGTTTTAGTTTCATAGAATCTTAGAATCATAGAATGTTAGGGGTTGGAAGGGGCATCTACAGATCATTGAGTCCAACCCCGCTGCCAAAGCAGGATCACCAAGGGCAGGCCACAAAGGACCATATCCCAGTGGGGTTTGAAAATCTCCGGAGAAGGAGACTCCACAACCTCCCTGGGCAGCCACTCCCTGCTCCAGGCCTTAACAACCCTTTTGGGAAAGGAATTGTTTCTATTGTCCAACCTAAACTATCCCTGATGCAACATCGGGCTGTTTTCTCTTGTGTTCACCCAGTCCCAAAAGAGTGTTTGTTCTGTCCTCAGCCTATTTTCCAGTGTGACCTGCCCTAGGTGATCCTGGTTTGGCAGGGGAGTTGGACTCAGTGACCTCCAGGGGCCTCTTCCAATCCCTACCATTCCATGTTCTATGATCCTGTATTTCGAACACCCTGGGAACATAGTTGGTTTTATCTATGTGACACTTCCTCCTGTTTTTATTCTGAATGAAACCAGCAACGTGGCCAGCAGGTCCTGCCAGCGCTGCTCTGCTTCACAACAGTCCCATCTCCTTGATGTGATGCTGAAGTTTTATCCCTCTGGTTTGCTGTGCTTCATTTTGGGAGAGGATTTCTAAAGGGAAACCCATACTAACAACAACTCAAACCTGACCAGTTGCCCTATACAAGGCACAGTTACCTCTCAACCTCTTGGCTGAGAAGCCTGGTGCTGTTTAGCCTGGAAAAGAGCAGACACAGAGGGGATCTTCTCAATGCTCAGCAAGAGCTAAAGGAGCTGTGGGGGGCAAGAGGATGGGTCCAGGCTCTTGTCAGTGGTGCCCAGTGGCAGGACAAGGGGCAATGGGCACAAACGGGAACCCAGGGGGTTGCATCTGAAGATGAGGAAAAACTACTGTGAGGGTACTGGAGCCCTGGAGCAGGTTACCCAGAGAGGTTGTGGAGTCTTCTTTCTTATGAAACTTTCAAGCCCCCTCTGGATGCACTCCTTTGTGACCTGCTCTAGGTGACTCTGCTCTGGCAGGGGAGTTGGACTTGATGATCTCCAGAGCTCTGTCCCTTTCACCTTCACCATTCTGGGATTCTGTGATTCTCAACACACAAAGAGATAAACCAAACTCCAGACCAGAACACGTCTGTATTTCAGCATTTAGACTATTCCTAGGCACCGTCCCTCTCCTTTTGGGAACTGGAAGAAAACACACCCCTGGCGTCCTTTCTGTGAAGCTTCCTTGCTGGTTATGTTTTAGACTAACCTCTTTTAGGGCTAATGAAGTAATAAATTATGTATTTCTAGAGCTCTGGCCAACATTTTGTTAAGTGTTGGCTGGGTGCAGTCCTGCTGCCATCCTTGGGTTGTCCTGGGAATGCTGTGCCTGTGGCTGCTGCAGACACTTCCAAACAGGATGGCTGAGCTCTGCAGGAGTCCAATTCCTTATTCATCCCTTTCACCCACTGCAACTAGGTATTAGAAGCTATTTTAAGGCCAACATTAAAAAAGCCTTGCACCAGATTTTGCAGTTATTGCTCTCCCAGGGTTTTCTTGATCCCAACAAAACCAATTTCCAGCTCCCAGCAGGCTATAGTGGGAGGAAAGAGTGGTGCTAGCCCACATTGACTACAACTGCAAAATGTGGTGACATTGGAAAAGTCATCAGATTATTATCAAAACTTGTCACATTTTACTGCTCATCTTCCAGCAACCTCCTTTAGGATTTATAGAACTGTTTTGGTTGGAAGAGATCTTGAAGATGGTCATGCCCAACCATTAAGCCAGCACTGCCAGGTCACCAGTGGCATTGGTGGCACAGCTGAGCAAACTCACACTCAGGGTTCACAGGAGAAAGCACTGTCCCTCACCTTGGAGGGGTAAACATATCCTCACAGAAGTACCTTCTGGGGGAAACCCAACTATGCTGTCCCACCCATCAAAATTACCTGTGCCAACCTTCCTTAATTGATTCAGGCAAATTCAATTACACCCATTTTAAAAATGAGGACCCTAGAAATTACCAAGCTGTCAGCCTCACCTCTGTGCCTTGGGAATATCATGGAACAGATCCTCCTGGAAGCTATAATGGAATGCGGGGAGCACAGGGAGGTGCTTTGAGGAGCCCAGCTTGGCTTCTCCAATGCCAAGTCCTGCCTCACAAACCTAGAGGCTTTCTCCAATGGTGTGATTACATTAGCAGACAAGGGAAGACCAGCAAATGTCATCTGTCTGGACTTTGGTTTTATACCACCCACCTGCCATTTGGTCACTAAAATCCAAGACTGTGAAGATGATCTTCAGAGCAGGGATCATCTTGGTGCCTTTCATTTCCTCATCACTGGCTTTCTCAGAGCTGTGGTTCCTCACTGGGGTCTTTAAATGTGACTCCACATAAAAATTTGCAATAAATGGTTGCCTATATGAAACTTTGCTGTATTGTAGCTGTGTGAAACAGTCTGGCCACATGATTATTCCTTTACTCAGGAATTCCTTTGGGAATTAAGCAGCTTCAGGCCACAGGTAGCAGAGACAAATTTAGCATCACTGTGCTGGGTACTGGAGGATAATTTCTTAGTAGCAGGTTGAAAAATAATCAAAGGAACTGTTTTGATTTTTTTTTTTTTTTTTTTAGTGCGTAAAATCACTAGCCTCTGGGCTACTGATTTAATCCCAGTTAAAGACTCCCTAGATAAGCCTAAACCTTAAACCTTTAGTTCCTACCACCATGGGACTGGATTTACTGGGCTCTGGGGCAACGACTTTTGTGATTATTTTTCAGCATGTTTGTATTCAGCTGTTGCTTTCTTGGAGCTCACCCAAATCTCACAAGTGGTGCAAACAGCTGCTGATGTGCAGCCAACACAGAGTGTGTGGTGCTTCCAAACCCTGTTCAGCTGCTTATCCCAATTTCCTGGGCTCATCAAACTGCTATCCTCAGTCTGAGGGATTTCAACCTTGCAGATGCCAGCCGTGGAGGATGCTGGCCTGACCAAACTGCTGCCCTCAGAGACTGACTTTTGCAGCAAGTTGCTTGAGGCTGGGGATGATACCTGAAGAGTCTGTAAAGGAAATGGGATCTGCATAACTTCTCCTTGCACTGCTGTAGCCACTCTGTGAGGAGGAAAGGCTAAAAGACCTGGACAGTGTACGACCTGGAAAAGAGCAGCATGAGAGGGGATCTGAACAATGCTCAGCAAGAGCTGAAAGGTGGGGGGCAAGAGGATGGGGCCAGGCTCTGGCGGTGATGCCCAATAACAAGACAAGAGGCTACAGACACAAACTGGAACCCAGGAGGCTCCACCTGAACATGAGGAAAAAATTCTGTCATGTGAGGGTGCTGGAGCCCTGGAGCAGACTGCCCAGAGAGGTTGTGGAGTCTCCTTCCCTGGAGAGATTCCAAACCCGCTTGGATGTTGTGATCCTGTGCAAGCTGCTGTGAGTGACCCTGCTCTAGCAGAGGGTTTGGACTGGATGATATCCAGAGGTCCCTTCCAACATTCTGTGATTCTTTATTATTTTCTAGTGACTTCTTTTCAGCAGTGCAAAATCAGACCCCAGGGAATGAGAAGAGTAAGGCAAACAGCAGAGATGTATCCCTTCCAACCCCTGCCATCTGTGATTTGGTGAGGGCTTGCTGAAATGATAGATAAATGGTGTAGCTGAGCTTTTGCTTAAAGTATGCATATAATGAATTATGTACTTATATAATTTATCTGAGTGTTGAATGTTTTTTGTTTTGTTGAGCTAAGGCAGTGACTCACCTCAGAGACCTGGGCAATAAACACAGGGAGCCAAAGCCCTAAAACATTTTGAAATTTATGTGCCCTGAAGTAAGTGAATTTTTTGTCTGGGATGGGGAACTTTGAGTTTCTGTGCAGTGATATCTAATCACTGGTGAACTGGATGTAGAGACAATCTTTTTCTTCCTATTAGAGCTCTGAATAAATCCAGCTGGCTCTAGAAACAAGAGCTCATCTCATATTTTATAACTTTCTTTCCTAGAAATGTTTTCCCAGTGAAATCTATAGCCTTAGACACAGATTTGATGAAAAAGTAATGAGAGCACTTACTGCATTTCCTAACCCCAAAGGAAAGCACAACACAATTAGAATTCTTCTGATTTTTTCTTTGTAATGCTTGTTGTGCTTCGGGTGTTAAACGAGTGGCATCACAGCAGGATTCACCTGACTGAAAGAGGCAGTTTGGGTTTAAATAATTTTGCTCTCTTGCCACTGACCAGCTTACACCCACAAAGGGCTGTCCCTGGCACCAGGTAGCAATGAAACCTTTCTCTCCTCTTGCTCCATTCTGGGTTAATACACTCTAGGGATGAGCAGAAACGGTAAATTAATAACTAAGCACGGGTACTTTTTCCCTGAGGGGGAGAGGCTGTAGTGTTCCAGGGAGATCATTTCCACTGGAGATGTAATGGAACTCTGAAAAGTCCTTGCTTGTGTATATAGGTCCAGAGTCAATAAAAAGAGGATGGTCGTCACGGGCTCTGTGCTGAAATCTCAATCAGGAACACATTAAGGTCCACATGGAGATGATGCCTGTTCCTTTAGCAGCTATTTGCCTTCTATGCTCCTCAGTTTTCATTGTTAATGCTCTCCTGACTTTGAAACTCTTCCACCTTCTAGTCATGCTTCAAAACCCTCTTTGAACCTCTCCATGTAGAATCCTATCATCCTAGAACATTTTTGGTTGAAAAAGACCTCTAAGATTGTTGAATTCAATCATTATCTCTCTCTATCAAGACTGGTGCTAAACAGTGTCACTCAGCAGCATGTCTACATGTATTTTAAACACCTCCATGTCTCCCAGCCACCTCCCTTGGCAGCCTGTTTCTGTGTTTGAGAAATCTTTCAGTGAAGAAGCTTCTTCTAATGTCCAACCTAAATCTGCCCTGGTGTAACTTGAAGGCATTTCTTCTCATGCTATCATTATTCTTCTTTCCTGGCCAGTGTGCCAGGAGGACTGTCCCTTATGCCTTTCACCTTGTCCTGTGTGTTCCTGAGTCCAGTTCCATAATCTAGCTTCTGAATCCAGTTCCCATCTGCCCCTGAGTCCAGTCTGGGACTTGCCCAGTGCCTGCCCTGAGCATCAGTGGTGCCAATGGTGCCATCACTGCCATCAGGGGTTGGGCTCTTGTTTTGTGTCTCTTTGTCTTTATTCCATGGGATTGTTCTTACAATCCCAGCTGGTTGAGGTTCTTTCCCATCCCATCAGTCTCTCTCCCTTCTTCCCTTTCTGTTGTCTTTGGTAAGGCAGAGGGCTTCATGGAGAGCCTCTGGCGCTTGCCTGGTGGCTGGCCCAGCCCTGACCCTTGGCAGTCATCTTGTTAAAAGTCTTGTTGTAGAAAGCTCTTATTGACCTCTGAGGTGACTGGTTGCTTTGTGGTGGTGCAGGTCACTTGGATGAAGAGGGATGTAAACGACTTTGGGGTTTCATTATTTGCATTGCATGCTGAATGTCCACATTTCTGGATTCTGCTGTGGTCATTGAAAATATTTGCAGCTGGAAGCTATCTGGAAAATGCTGCCTGTGCTGATGATACTCTCTTGGAGAGAAACTTGAAACTGAAGAAACTTCTCACTTCCTTTGGTTGTGTTTTCTGCTGTCCCATCTCACAAGATGCTCAGAGGTTCATGAAAATGATTAAAATTCTGATTGCTCATATGAACAATGTGGAAAAGAACAGCTTTGGAATTAAAATTCAGAAAGAAATTGAATCCCATAACAGAGCCTGCATCTATATTCAAGATATGCTAATAGGCTGTTCCATGAGATCTTTGAATTCAATCAGGAAATCACCTAACAATAAAAGTCTAAAAATATACACAGAAGAGAAGGCAAGAGGAGAAAAGCCAGTTGATGGGGTTGATAAAGTCTCAGCACACATCTAGACAAATCTGACTGATAGCTTGGTTTTATTCTAAAGATTTTAGAGACATTATTCCAAAGCCTGGTTTTGTTTCATTAGCTCTGTCTTGGTGTTGGCACAGTGAATAATGCAGTTTCTCTTTAGTTTTGGTTTGTTGTTCTTTCTTTCCCTTTCTTTCCTTTTTATTTTTCCTCTCCTAGCATGATTTTGAAGTTCTGAAGGGATGAATTGACCGAGGTAGAGTAGTAGGTTTCTGATTTAGGTTATTGCATACTGAAATTAATTCACAGAATAATAGAATTGTTTTGGTGGAAAAGTCCTGTGAGATGATAAAGTTCAACCATTGACAAAACACCACCATGGCCATTAAACCATGTCATGAAGTCCCATATCCACGTGTTCCTTGAATATCTCCAGGGAGGTGACTCCACCACCTCCCTGGGCAGCCTGTTCCAATGCCTGATCACTCTTTCAGCAAGGAAATTTTTCCTAATATCAAACCTAAACCTCTCCTGACACAGTTTCAGACCATTTCCTCTCATTCTACCTCCTGTTACTAGTGAGAAGAGACCAACTTCCACCTGTCCCCAGCCTCCTTTTAGGGAGTTGTGAAGAGCTGGAAGGTCTCTCAGCCTTCTCTTCTCCAGACTAAACAGCCCCAGTTACCTCAGCTGATTGTCATAAGGCTTACTCTTTAGTCCCTTCACCAGCTTAGTTGCCATTACCTGGACATGCTCCAGCACCTCAGTGTCGTTCCTTGAGTAATCAGCCAAAACCCAAACCAAGTATGAGTGCAACAGTCCCTGCGCTGGTCCTGCTGGCCGGGTGTGTGCAGTTAACAAGAGCAAAGCTCAATTCAAACAACTCCACCTCTCATGGTTAGTAACATCATGTGATTTGTTTGATAGGCATGACAGGAGCTTGTCAGTTGTTTCTTACTGCAGAGCCAGGTGGTGTTTGGCATGGTTAAAGGAGAAGCAATCTGTAGCACCATAGGTAATGATGACTGAATACACTGAAATTGCCGGTGCTGGGTGTTACACAGAATCCCAGCATGGCAGGTGTTGGAAAGGGCCTCTGGAAGTCATCAAGTCCAGCCCCCTGCTAGAGCAGGATCACCCATAGCATGTTTCCCAGGACTGCAACGTCCAGGTGAATTTGGAATCTCTCCAGAGAATGTGTGGCACCCTCACAGCAATGAAAATCTTCTTCATGTTTAAGTAAAACAGTCTGTGTTCTAGTTCATGTCTGTTGCCCCTTTCCCCATCCCTAGGCACCACTGACAAGAGTTTGGCCCTGTTCTCTTGCCCCCACCCTCTAGCTATCGATCAGCACTGAGATCTCCTTTCAGGCTGCTCTTCTCCAGGCTCAACAGCCTCAGGTCTCTCAGCCTTTCCTCCTCACAGAGATGCTCCAGGACCCTCAGCACCTTTGTAGCCTCAGCTGGACTCTTCCCAGTAGTTCCCTGTCTCTTTTGAACTGGGGAGACCAGAACTGGATCCAGTACTCCAGATGTGCCCTCACTAGGGCAGAGTATAGAGGCAGGACAACCTTTTTTTGACCTGCTGGTCACACTCTTCTTAATGCACCTCAGGAGACCATTTGCTTTCTTAGCCATGAGGGCACATTGCTAGCTCATGGTGAACTTGCTGTCCACCAGGACTCCCTAGTTCTTCTTCAGAGATCTGTTTTCCAGCAGGTCAAATATCTGTGGGTAATTAAGCCTGCTGATTATTGTGTGTATTAGGAGTTTGTGTGGATTTAAGTGTTGGGGCTTTTGTCCTTAGAGCTCTCTGCTGTTGAATGGCAAACTCTTATATAATTTTGCTGGCAACCTTGCCCACAGAAATTGAGTGTTAGGAGCAGAGAGAAGATGTGCATTGCTGGATAAAAAAATAGTTAATTGGCTGATCCTATGGGAGATATCAAAGGGGTTTTTTTTGCAGAGCTGAAGTATCTCCAGAAGATTTTTCTAAAGCAAAGAATGTCAAGTAATTGCCTTATGCAATATGCAAAGTGCCTGATTGCAAACAGTCCAACCATTGATCAGAGACCTGAGAGATCTCAGGGGTACTGCGGGCTGTCTGCAAGCAAGGGTGTGAGGAGGAGAAGGACTGCTGGGTCACTATTGAGCTGTCAAGGATTTAACTATGGTCCATCAGATTTAGGACTTCTTAATGTAGGGGTTGAACAACTGAATTATTCAGAGGAGCTGCTCTCCACTACAGCATGGTGAGGGACTGCAGCTCACGGTGCAGTGGAAGTGCATCATCTCCCAGCACGTGACAGTGTGCCATGGTGTAGAGACCTGGCATTTTTGCAGGAGAATTGCTGTTTCCATTCCAGAAGGAAAGGATCTTGTATGCTGAAGGAGGTGCTTTTGTGTTGCTCTGATCACAATGTGAAGTTCCCCTGTGAAGTTCCTGTGTAATATTCACAGATTCATAAAGTGATTTGGGTTGGAAGAGACCTTAAAGATCATCTAGTTCCAACCCTTTTGCCATGGACAAGGATACCTTCCACTAGACCAGGTTGCTCAAGGCTCTGAGCCCAAAATATAAATAAGCCAAACTCATCAGCCATTTGGTGTTGGTTCACTCTAATTTACTGCAAGGGAATTTTTGAATCTTATCATGACCTCCCCTGCTGCCCAGGCTTAGCTTGGGTACTGGGTCATGACAGTGTCTCACCACCGTTACTGTAAGAGATTTCTTCTTAATCTCCAGTCTAAATCTCCCCTCTTCCAGCAAAAAGCCATTGCTGCTCATCCTGTCACTTCAGTCCCTTGTAAAAAGTCCTTCCCCAGCTTTCCTGTAACTCCCTTCAGGTACTGGTAGGTTGCTGTAAGGTCTCTCCAGAGCCTTCTCTTCCCCAAGCTGAACAGACCCAACTCTTGCAGCATAAGACAAAAGAAGTTTGCAAGCTCTACTTGCAAATCTGCTACAATTCCATCATCTCCATTAACTCTCCACTTCCATTTTCCTTTTGACACCTATGTGACCTGGCTGGTTTTGATAGGGTCACTTAGAATCACGGAATCAGTGTTGGAAAAGACCTCTTAGATCAAGTCTAATTGTCAACCCAGCACCACCATGCACACTAAGCAAAGTCACTAAGTGCTGTGTCTGCATGTTTTTTAAACCCTCCAGGGATGGTAACTCCTCCACCTCCCTGGGCAGCCTGTTCCAATGCCTGACTTATCTACAAACCCATGATGTCACATGAAAAGTACAGGAACCATGTACAAAATTTTTTTTGCTGCATTTGTCTGGCAAACCTAGGATTCTGCATTTAATCTCTCTGGCAACCCAGGTGAGATAAGACAAGACTCATTTCCAACCCTCCCTCATAATTAAAAATCATCCAGGTTCAATCTTCCTTAATGAGCATAATCTATTGCCTTGTGTCTTCTGACACTGAAAAATGATCCAATAAAAAGGTTTTGTGTTCATGGTTGTGGTTCTGTTGCTTGTTCTTCCTGGTGCTTTCCAGCAGCCAGAGGTGTGAACACTGACTGAAAACTATTTATTTCTTACTCTAACAGCTCAAAAGCATGGAAAACCTTACAATGAATGTCTGTTCCTCTGCAGTTTGTCAGAATCCCAGGTGGTGAGGGTTGGAAGGGACCTCTGAAGATCATCTAGTTCAACCCCCTGTTAAAGCAGGGTCACCTACAGCAGGATGCCCAGGATCACGATGTCCAGGAGGGTTTGGAATCTCTCCAGAGGAGGAGACTTTACAACCTCTTTGGACAGCCTTTTAATAGAACGTCCTGGGTTTCAGTTGCTTTGTCCTGTCACTGGGCACCACTGACAAGAGCCTGGCCCCATCCTCTTCCCCCCCACTCTTTAGCTCTTGCTGAGCATTGATCAGATCCCCTCTTAGGCTGTTCTTCTTCACGGTAAACAACCTCCAGTTCAACAATTTTGTTCAAATTTGAATGTGTGTCTCAAACTCCAGGAGGTTTTGTTGCCTCCAGAAATGTGCATGGCCCAATAGTCATTGGCTTCAAGGTAGTATTGCCAATGCAGGAGTCTATGGTGACCACTGGTAGTACCAAAATCCTAATGGGCCACTTATTTCTGATGAAACATGAAAAACAAAAAAGAAATTGAAGACACTCATTGGGATACTCCTGGAGGTATTTAAGACATATAGGTATGGTGCTGAGGGACATGGCTTAGTGGTGGACCTGGCAGTGCTGGGAAATGGTTGGACTTGATGATCTTAAAAGGTCTCTCCTAACCAAGATGAATCTATGATTCTAAATTCTGTACTCTGTCGTGTTTATAAAAGTCATGCTGAGCTTATATGACCTGGAAGGACAAGAATGTTCCAATACTCACAAACCCTACCCTGAGAGGTGTTCTTGTCATAGGAAGTTTCATCTGAACATGAGGAGGAGCTGCTTGTACTTTCGTGTGGTAGAGCACTGGAAGAAGCTGCCCAGAGAAGTTGTGAAGTCTCCTTCTCTGGAGACATTCCAAACCCTCATGGACACTGTGATCCTGGGCAAGCTGCTGTGGGTAACCCTGCAGGGAGGTTGGGCTGCATGATCTCTAGAGATCCATTCCGATCCCCACCATTCTGTGATTCTGTGATTGTTGAGCCCTGGGGAGCTCTTGGCTGTCTGAACTGTTCCTGCAGTGGAGGACTGCAAAGTGGGGATGTGGTCAGCAGCTCTGGAGGATACTTTTGTGAATTAAATTATGAATAACACAATGATAGAACTTGAGAGATTAAAATGTGGGGTTGCCAGTGCTCCTTTAGGGCATGAATACAGGATAAGTCATCTTTGTGTCCTATTTCTGGGGTGGAATGAGAGAAAATCGTTCTCATACTTTCAGGTCAAAGAGAGACCTTGCTGCTGGCAGCGTCTGCCTAACTGTGAGAGTCTGCCTTGTCCTCATGTCCCAAACACGTGACATTTGGAAGTCTCTTCTGTTACATTTTGCAGTACTAATATCTCAAACTGCCTATAAATAACCCACACTCTCCAAATATTCACAGCTGACTTCTCTAAGAGTGTCAAACAACCCAACTGACACGTTCAATTTGCCTTTTTACTTGATTTCTGGGAAGACATTAAATGACTTTTTGGATCTTCTGTAATAAATCAATCCAGTCTGGGCCTCTTAATTCTTTGAATAATTGTAAAGAGACTTAGCATTCTTTATGGAATGAACGTTTTCCTCAAGACTGCATCGCTAAATTTTAAGCCAATCTAATTTCTTTATCCAGATTTAACGATTCTCTTTATTCGTGTCCCAGACTGAGACTTCTTCCTGAAAATATGAATCTGATTATGGATGTGAAAACCACAGAGTCATAGAATGGTTTGGGTTGGTCCCTACCTTAAAGATCATCTGGTTCCAACCCACCTGCCCTGGGCAGGGACACTTCCCACTAGACCAGGATGCTCAAGGCTTCATCCAACCTGGCCTTGAAGACCTCCAGGGAGGGAACATCCACAGCCTCCCTGGGCAGTGGTTCCAGTGTCTCACCACCCTGACTGTAAAGGGTTTCTTCTTAATATGCAGTCTAAATCTCCCCTCTTCCAGCTTCAATCAATTCTCCCTAGTCCTATCCTAACAAGCCCTTGTAAAAAGTCCCTCCCCAGCTTTCTTGCAGTCCCCCCTCATGTACTGGAAGGCTGCTCTGAGGTCTCCCAGAGAAACTCTGTGAAGTTTTTGTGCATGAGTTTTGCACATGGTTTTTCCCCCACTATTTATAAGAAAACAAAGATCAGGAAGTTTGCTATCTTCTCCTTCCCCTGGATCCAAAGGTCACTTAAAATGAAGGAAACAAATTCTACTGCTCATTAAGTTAAAGTTTGTCATTATCTCTCTGTGGGATGACTTGTAATGCTAGTTCATGGAGGACTTGGACAATGGTTAACTGGATGAGTGTGAAGAGTTGCTTTTGATCAGTCTCTCACTAGAAAGAAGTTCTTTACTGTGAGGGTAGTGGAACACTGGAACAGCTTGCCTTAAGAAGGTGGTGGAGGCCCTATACCCAGAGATGTTCAAGGTCAGGCTTGATGGGGCTGTAAGCAACATGATCTAGTTGGGGATGTCCCTGTTCATTGCAGCAGGGTTGGACAGGATCATAGAATCATAGAACGGCTTAGGTTGGAAGGGGCCTTGGAGATCATCTCCCCTAACCTACCTGCCACAGGCAGAGACGCTTCTCAATTAGATTTGGTTGCTCAAAGCCTCATCCAGCCTGGCCTCAAACACCTCTAGGGAGGGGGAATCTACAACCTTTCTGGGCAACCTGTTCCAGAGTCTCACCACCCTCATACTGAAGAATTTCTTGCTAAGATCCAATCTAAACTTACTCTCCCTTATCTTAAAACCATTCCCCCTTGTCCTTTCGGTAAGCACTCTTATGAAAAGTCCCTTTCCAGCCTTTCTGTAGGCTCCCTTCAGGTATTGAAAGGCAGCTTGAAGATCCCCCTGGAGTCTTCTCTTCTCCAAGCTGAACAACCCCAGCACCCTCAGCCTATCTTCATAGCAAAGTTGCTCCAGCCCTTGGATCATCCTTATGGCCCTCCTCTGGACTTGCTCCAACCTTTGTTCCTCTTATGATGACCTTTAGAGATCCTTTCCAATTCAATGCATTCTATGATTCTATCCACAACTCATATTTTAAATGTTAGAAGTGTTGGTATTTTTTGACTCATGTAAGGTTGGTCTTCAGAATGAGTATGTCCATGCACATGGTGAATCTATATGAATACGAGTAATGAGTTTACTTAAGTAGAGAGTGTGTATGTAAACACCTATGTGCAAGACATGAGTGACTATTGGCATAGCTAAATGGAGGAGTTAGCTCTTGGAGGTGCTGCTAATGGCTTTGTGTCTGTGTTCAGCAGATGCAGTGGGTTTTGTTTCTAAATAGAGAAGTGGTTTATCTTAAGCAGTGAAAACAAATCTGCTCTGTGGGTTTTCTTTTTACAGACATAATCAAGACTTATGTTGGAAAATTTACTGTGTTTGAGACAGAACTGGAGCTGACACTTGGAAGATATTTCCATTTCAAATAGATATTTTTGGTTGTAGTTTTATGATCTTCCATGCTGCAATCTGGAATATCCAGATTTATGTATATTTGTTTCAGTGCTTAAAATGCTGTTTGGCATTCTGGGAAACAAATTGTCATATCTCACTCTACTGGGTGCCGGTGTCATGATTTACTCACCACCAAAAACCCAGCACTTGGGTTTTCAGAAGTCTGCAGGTGCTTCTTGAAGGTGTTCCTGTCCATGATAGATGCATTGGAATTAGAATCATAGAACAGAAGCATGGAATCATTAAGGTTGGAAAAAGCCACTGAGATCATCACCTCCAACCATTGACTCATGCCTCACTAAACCATGTCCTGAACTGCCATGTCTACATGCTGTTTAAACATTTCCAGGGATGGTGAATCCACCACTTCCCTAGTCAGCCTGTTCCAATGACTGACCACTTTCTTGGTAAAGAAATTTTACCTACTATCCAGTCTTAATGCTGTTTCTTCTTGTCCTGTCACTTCTTCCTTGGGAGAAGAGACCAACCCCCATCTCACTCCAACCTCCTTTCAGGGAGTTGTAGAGAGCCAGAAGGTCTCCCCTATCTTATTTTCTCCAGGCTGACCAACCCCAGTTCCCTCAGCTGCTCTTCACCAGACCTCTTCTCCAGATCCTTCACCAGCTTTATTGCTCTTCTCTGGACATGCTTCAGCCTCTCAATGTCCTTCTTGTAGTGAGGGGCCAAAAATGGAACCCAGTATTTGAGATGTGACCACACCAATGCTGAGTACAGGGGGTAATTGCTTCCCACCTAGATAATCTTTAAGGTCCCTTCCAACCCAAACCATTCTATGATTCTTGTGCACCCTCAAGCTTCCATTATAGAATTCTTTTGCCAGTGGTCCAACTGTCTATGTGGATCTTCATCCAGCCTTCAAATGTTGTGATGCTTTACTAGTTAAAGAGAATGTTCAGACTGGGGCTTCTCAGTAGATCAAATCAAAGTCCATCAAATCCAGCTCATGTACTCTGAAGAATTTCTGAAACCTTTGACAGATGTAGTCTGGGGCTTATATATTGAAGCCAGAAAGCTCCTTTATTTGCAAAGAAACTTCCTTTTTCCTTTAATCTGCTTTCAAGGTAAGTTTCTTTTCTCAGCAACTAAGCTAAAAGCTGAGCCATTTTCCTGCACCTAAAGATGGTGGCTTAGATATTTAAGTGTGGTGGAATTTTGCAGTGAATCTTAATTTGGAAGAGATGGATAACTGTAGCCCAATATTAGCAATCTAAGACTGAATGAAAGACAGCTTCTTCTAAGTTGGTTTCTTTTTTCTTTTTTTTTTCTTTTTTCTTTTTTCTTTTTATTTTTCTCTTTTTCTTTTTCTTTTTCTTTTTCTTTTTCTTTTTCTTTTTCTTTTTCTTTTTCTTTTTCTTTTTCTTTTTCTTTTTCTTTTTCTTTTTCTTTTTCTTTTTCTTTTTCTTTTTCTTTTTCTTTTTCTTTTTCTTTTTCTTTTTCTTTTTCATTTCCTTTTTCTTTTTCGTTTCCTTTTTCTTTTTCCTTTTTGTTTCTTGGTTGACAGAAGCCTCTCCCCATTGAAAATCCCCTCTTGGTTTTAGTACTGTGAACCTGATATTTAGGCACCAGGTCCTCCCCTGTTAGGATAAAAGGAATTTAGGGATTTGACTCTGCATCTGATTTCCATAACAGGATCTGATTGCTTTTTATTTGGATGCTGAAGTAGCATCAAGGAAGTCTATGTGTGACTTTAGGCCTTTTTTTTTTCTGAAATTAATCTTTCTATCCAAATAATAAATGATACACTTGTTCCCTCTTCCCCACTCTCTTAGAAAAATATCATGAATGACAAACATGTGGTTGCACATAGAATTATAGGCTTGTTTTGGTTGGAAAAGACCTATAAAATCATTAAGTCAAGCATCAACCCAACACCACCATGGTCATTAAACCATGTCCCAAATTGCCATGTCCACATGTTTCTTGAACACCTCCAAAGGTTGTGACTCCAACACTTCTCTGGGCAGCCTATTCCACTGCCTGACCAAACAGACATGATTAGGTTGTTGAATGTGGAGAGTTCTTCCAGCTGATTTGAAGGCACAAAAAAATCCTATCTGAAATGTTGTTCAGGTATGAGTATGCCCAAAAGTAAATCAGGAATCATCACTGTGATGCTTCTGGGCCATGAAAATATAAGGCAACACTGGTGATAAATCATAAATCTAGAGAGTTATATGTCAATGTCAAAGTCAGTGCTCTTGCTGAGCATTGAGAATAACCCCTTTGGGTCTGCTCTTCTCCAGGCTAAACATCCCCAGGTCTCAGTCTTTCCTCCTCACAGAGATGCTTCAGGTTCTTCAGCATCTTCATAGCTACTTCTGGACTCTCTCCAGCAGTTCCTTGTGTCTTGAACTGGGGAGCCCAGAACTGGACACAATATTCAGTGTGGCTTCACTTGGTCAGAGTAAACAGGGAGGTGAATCTCCCTTGACCTCCTTATCACACTCTTCTTAATGCACCCCAGGATACCATGGCTGGCTCATGGTGACCTTGCCGTCTACCAGGACTCTCAGGTCCTTCTTTGTGGAGCTGCTTTCCAGCAGGTCAAACTGTATTAGTTGCACAATGTTAATTCATTCTCATATAGCCTTCATTTTTTGTAGGGCTGTTCAAAATGTTTGGCTGGAAACCTCTTTTGAGGGACCGTTTAATTTTGGGATGTGGTTGAGAAAACATTTTCTGCTTAGGTATTTTTGTAGGTTTTGAAAATCACAATTGTGCGTCAGGCAATTCCACATCAGGAAGATCAGATTGGAGATTCTCTTTTAACTTTTTTTTTTTTGCCTGGTTTTGGATGATTCTGCAGGAATTAAAACTCACATGAGCATAGTTGTGTAAAGTCAGGCTTGTCCTGCTGCTGGTGCAGCTCCCTCATATTGAAATTCATCCTTCAAAAAAGGCATTGGTTTGAGTGATGATACAGTCATTGCTTTGTTACAATGATTCAGTTTTCTTTTTTTTTTTTAAAGATCACTCTAAAATTGGCAGGAAAGGGCAAAAAGATCCACAGAATGGCCTTGGGGCTGTGAAAAATACATTAGAGTAAGAGACCTTGGGAACACAATCTGGGTAGTCCATCAAAAAAGGAGATTAAGGTGACTTGATCTGTCTAAGTGGCTTCCTGGTGAGGATATATTGGGTCCTAAAGTTATCTTAATGAAGTAAAAATGGAAAGAAATGAAAGTGGGGAGCTGAAGCAATAAAAATTCCAACACAAATTAGACTCAATTTTTTTTATAGCTGGATGTGGTTAACTGCTGGAGTAAGTGTTGCTTTCTATTGATGTCTTTCTTACCCTAGTGAAAATCTGGTTTTTGAAGTGGACTTTATCCAAAATGTAATTATTTTTCAGTCATGTATAATCTGTTAGGCTCTGTGTAACAGCAGCTGGATAAAATGTGATATACAGGATTTTGTTAGAGGACTTGGTGATGATTTGTGCCACTAAAGCCTGCAATTTATTAAAATAATTACACCTATGCTAGGTCAGGCCTAAGATCTACATGTTCTTTCCCCAAACAGGCTGAGGGACCCACAAAATCAATGAGAAGGGGAGAAATATAATAACTCCTCCAATAAGATGAAAGGAAATGGCCTAAAGTTGCTCCAGGGGAGGCTGAGGTTGTATATTAGAAGAAACTTCTTTTTGCAGGGGTTCTCAAAGGCTGCAACAGGCTGCCCAGAGAGGTGGTTAAATCCCCAGCCCTGCAAGTGCTTAGAAGAAGCAGAAATGTGGTGCTGAGGGACACAGTTTACCACCAGACTTGGTAGAGTTAGAGAATGGTTGGACTTGATGATCTTAATGGTCTTTTCCAACAAAAATAATTCTTATTCTCTTAGGTGTTGGGCATTAGTTTGAACCAACAGAGCATGGCAAAAGTATGAAGTGTAGCTGCAATGTAACTTCTAGACGAGAGATCTGGAAACAGCTTTAAACCATGAAATATTGAGTTAGGAAAGATGACAACTTGTTCCCTCTCTATGCTTCAGCCTTGGGAAATAAACCTATTTTAAAGAGGACTTCATATTCTCTTGAGATGCTTTCAAGGAGATACAGACATAATGCAGGCTTTCAGCAGCATGTTACAGCTTTGGAGTTCCTAAGTCCTGGAAACTGTCCATGCTCTACAGCTACCTGAAAGGAAGTTGCAGTGAGGTGGGGGTTGATCTCTACACCCTTGTATCAGGTGATATGGCCTGAAATAGTGCCAGGGGATGTTTAGGTTGGCTATTAGGAAAAATTTCTTTCCTGTCAGAGTGGTCAGGCATTGGAACAGGCTGCCCAGGGAGGTGGTGGGTCTGTGAATCTGCCTTGGGTTGATGGATTGATGGACTCGATGATTTTGGAGGTCTTTTCCAACAGACAACATTCTATGACTGTTTCTCCATTGATGGATTTCATTGAATGTGCTCTTAGAACCCAGCAAAAACCAGCAAAAGCTGTCGTTAACCAATTGATGTGCTCTTTGTTAGACCCATTTTATTGAAAAACATTTTATCCTCAGATTGAAAGCTCTTGGAAAGACCTTCCAACTCCAAAGAGATTTTGGTAAAATGGAAAATAAATAAAAGACTTTTTATCTGGGGGTCTTTAGCCTAGAGAAAAGAAGGCTGAGGGAAGACCTTCTCACTTTCTACAACATCTGAAAGGAGGTTTGGGCCAGATGGGGATTGATCTTTTCTCCCTAGTAACAGGCAATAGAACAAGAGGAAATGGCCTCAAGTTGCACCATTGCAGAAAGTCACAGAATCATAGAATTGTTTAGCTAGGAAAAGTCCAATCATTAACCCAAGATCACTGTCACCACTGACCCACACCCCAAAGTGCCATGTCCACATGTTTCTTGAACACATCCAGGGATGGTGAATTCACCACCTGAATCTCCCCTGGCCCAGTTTCAGGCCATTTCCTCATGTTCCATCACACTTTCCCCTCTATTTCTGCCATTTCCCTGTGTTTCCTGCTGTTTCAATGTTGTTTGGGTTCTGGTAACTAGAATTTAGACTCTAACAATTTTATTTATCTGTACTGAGCTACATTTTTGCATTTGTGGAAAACACTGGGCAGATCTGCCTGTGTGCTTATCAAGTGCAGCCAACCAGGTTTTGTAAAGGATCTGAAACCTGTGTCCTCTGAGCTTCTCCATTAACCTTCTCGCCAGCAATAAACATCTCTGTGTTGTAGAGCTGGTCAGGTGTAAACTAATAGTAGAAATGGAAGTACTTTTGGCAGGGCAGCTTCACAGAGACTTGTGCAGTACAGCAGAAAGTATTAAAATGCTAGTTTATGCCAGATGAAGATGTGTGTTGTTAGATATGGCCTCTGCTTTCTGAAGGCATCATTACATGGTGTTGTCTACATTTATTTCTAAGTGGATTATGTCCTTGGCTTTTAGGGAATGAAAGTATGGATCCAAGGATTAAAGCAGAACATGTGAAGATATGGAGGAAGACAGAATTTTTATGGATGAGGAAAAAGTATCTGCAGATGAACCTCTCATTAAAATGAAACAATCTGTGCAACCCAGTTGTTGCCTAGATCTTTCTCCAGCCTGGCCGAACTTGCAGTTCTCATAAAACTGGAGATGGGCAATTTGGTTTATTGGTGATTCAGATACCAGTAGAACAGGGCTGTGTTTGCCAGTCCACAAACTTCACAGAAAATAGCCTGTTCCCAGCAATCACCAGACTGCTCTATTATTTCTGCTGGAGAGCCACTCTGTGAAAAAGCAGCAGCTGTTCACTGAAAATAAACATGTTTTCTCAGCCTGGAGAAGAGAAGGCTCCAGGGAGAACTTCTGGTGGCCTTTCAGTGCTTAAAGGGGCCAAAAAGAACAACAGGAATAGACTTCTGAGCAAAGTCTGTTGTGACAGGACAAGGGGTGTTGGGTTTAAACTAAGAGGGAGATTCAAACTACATAGAAAGAAGGCTTATTTTACAGTGAGAGTGGTGAGACTCTGTCCCGGACTGTCTAGAGAGGTGGTAGATGCCCCATGCCTGGAACCGTTCCAGGTCAGGTTGTTTGGGGGCTGTGCCACCTGCTCTATTTGAGGATGTCCCTGCTTACTGCATGGGCAGGGTTTGACTAGATGACCATAGCAGCCAGTGTGGCAGCAGGTATTGCTTCAAGGGTAGATACCTTTAGCAATGGAACCCAGGAAATGCTATCTGAAGATGAGGGAAATCTCCTTTACTGTGAGCCTTGGAGCAGGCTGCCCAAAGAAATTGCAGAGTCTCCTTCTCTGGAGAGATTCCAAACCCACCTGGACGTTGTGTTCCTGCTGTGGGCACCCCTGATTTAGCAGGGGATTTGGACTAGCTGACCTCCAGAGGTTCCTTCCGACTCCCACCATACTGTGTGATTCTGGTATTCTCTGCAATCATGATTCCAGAGGATACAAACGTGCTGTTAAATAGAATATCTGGTCCAGGAAATCTCTTCCTGATTACAGGTTGTGATGGTGCCTGATGATTTTGAATAGAAATGACATTTTTTCGCACGTCAGTGACTGGTTGCTCCTGTTCCCTGCTATAATGAAGAGACATATGTGAGAAACTTACTGTTTCCTCTCATTTTATTTAAAAAAGATTTGATTATTGTGAGGTTGCTAAGGGTCTCAGACAGAAAATGTGAACTGCTGTTCCCAAAGTAAAAGCTGCCAGCCATCCATGCACATGTATTTACCTGCAGGGAGCTGTTTATTCACTTCACACATTTGCTTATTTATTATTTCCACAAAACCCGAGGGGTTTTTGAGCAAGGGTTAACACATCCAATTTACCAGTTTGTCAACGTGCTTTACAATGCACAGGAAAAAAACACAGAGTGAGCAGTGTTTTTGGGGAGCTAATTAAATGTGCTTTTCTCTTATTGCTCTTGCACGTGGATTTGCATATTTGTTGTGTCTTCAGCTCATGACTGACTCCTGAGGTGGGGACAGCAAAAATAATTCCTATCTGAAATCTTGGTAATCCAGGGGAGGTGCTGGGCAATGCTGTCTGCCCTGGAAGGGTTTTGGTGGCTTCCTAGTATGTTTTTTGTCCTCCTCCTCCTCCATTTCTCTTTGCTTGTGGAGTTTTTGAGAGCAGCCTGACTTGGTGTGGTATGAAACAAGGGTGCGAACCAAGAGATTGCTGAGCAGAGAATGGGCTTCAGCTTCCAGTGTGCCTGATTAAGATCCCTCCCATGCCATTAATTTAGAATAGTAGAATAGTTTGTTCTGGAAGGAACCTTTGAATGTCATCTAGTCCAATACCCCTTCATCTACATCTTCAGCTAGAGCAGGTTGCTCAGAGCCCTGAACAACCTGACTTGGGATGGTCCCAGGGAAGGGGCATTTACCACCTCTCTGGGAAACCTGGGACAGGGGTTTACCACTCTCACTGTTTCATCCTTATATCCAGTCTGAATCTCCCCTCTTCTAGTTTATATTTAATTCACTGGAGACTCTTTCTGGCTTTCTATATGTGGAGACATTTATAATTTTTTTAGTGTTCCTATGGATATCTGGTTGCTAAGGGGCTTTTGTTTTAATTTCAGTGAGTCAAAGTGTTTTAATTTCAGTGAGTCAAATTTCATTTTGTTCTTCATGTCACAGAAACTCTGGAATAAAAACCACTGACTTCATCCTGCAGTTCACTGTGATACCCTTAGGACAGGTTCTTCCATGGATCTCTACTTCCCTGCACTGATGGCACTAAAATTGTTGGTACTATTTCCATGCAGATAGGTAGGAAGCTAACTTCTCCTGACACCTCTTGGGAGTTAGTCCAGATACTTTTGCATCACAAGGCTATAAGGCCCGGCAGATCATAGAATCATAGAATAGTTTGGGTTGGAAAGGACCTTAAAGATGATCTAGTTTCAACCTCCCTGCCATGGGCAGGAGCACCTTTCACTAGTCCAGGTTGCTCAAGGCTCCATCCAACCTGATCTCAAAGTAGTGTTCATAGGGGTCAGGGAAAGATTTTTTTGAGACTCCAACTGTGAAAGTTTTCTGAGGAGCAAGTGTTGACAGTCATTGAAAACTGAAGCCCAAGAACCTTGCCCTGAGTCAGCTTGGTGCTGTCAGTGTCACTTGGTCATAACTGGAAAATATGTGAAAGGAGAGAAGAAGATAGAATGGCTTCAAAATTCTCCTTGCTTATTAATTTGCTGCAGATGGGCAGCACGGCTTGGGGCAGAATGGTTGGAAAGCCACCCAGCAGAAAAGGACCTGGGGTTGCTGGCTGACAGCTGGCTGAAGACGAGCCACTGTGTGCCCTGGTGGCCAAGAAGGACAGCAGCATCCTGGCCTGGATCAGCAATAGTGTGGCCAGCAGGACCAGGGCAGGGATCATGCTTGACACTGTTAAGGCCACACCTTGAGTGCTGGGTTCATTCTGGGGCCTCTCTACAAGAATGACTTTGAAGTGCTGGAGCAGGTCCAGAAAAAGGCAATGAAGCTGGAGGACAGGTCTGGAGAGGAGCAGCTGAGGGAGCTGGGGTGGTTTAGTATGGAGAAAAGGAGGCTGAGGAGGAAGACCTTCTGGCTCTCTACAACTCCATGAAAGGAGGTTGGAGTGAAGTGGGGGTTGGTCTCTTCTTCCTGATAAGAGAAGAATGTTTGAATTTTTGGAGTAATTCAAGTAACTTTCTGGTTGCTGAAGGAAAACCAAGGAAATCCTCAGCCAAGGAAAGATTAACAAATGCTAAGATTAATTCTGCCTAAAGGAGCTGGTGATGAGCAGAGGTTCATCTTTCCAAGCAGCTATAGGAGTGAGGGAAAACTTCTTTTCTGTGAGGGTGCTGGAGGCCTAAAGCAGGCTTCCCAGAGAGGTTGTAGAGTTTCCTTCTCTGGAAACATTCCAAAGCCACCTGGACATTGTGATCCTGGCCCAGCTGCTGTGGGTGCCCCTGCTTTAGCTGGGGGGATCAGACTAGATGATCACCAGGGCTCCCTTCCAACCTGTACCACAGCTGCTTGGAAAGATGAACCTCTGCTTGTGGAAGTGGGTCATCTCACCATCAGTGGTGGGGAAACACTCAGAGTCTGCACAACTGCTTGAATTTAAAGTTGCACATAACTTAATTTCAACTCTCTGCAGCAGTTTGAGCTCTTTATTGGCCCAGCCCTTGTCATCTGGCATTTAGCAAAGCAGCTAAAATGCAGTGCTGAGGGCCACGGTGCCCACGGTAGCACTTGGTACATTATCAATCTCGGCGTGCCAGCGTGACAGGTCTTTATGTGAGGTTGGCTCTGCAGTCTCTCCCAATGAAGTAATCACAACTCTTCTAATGTAGTCATTTTGATGCTGTGAGATCATTTCTACAAGTGCAGGAAAGCAATACTTCAAGAAAAAAAATATAAACCAAGCATGGTTCCCTCGTGTTCAGACTACATGAAGGTAGATCTGCTATTTAATTTATTGAATACTCAAGGGCACCTGCCAGGGTAGATGTTCCAGTCCCAGCCCATCTCAAATAACAAGCCAGGAGAAGTCTCTGCTACTGATATGAAGTGTCAGAAAAGAAGAAAAGCTTGCAGGAAAAAGAGAGTAATTTAGGCAACATGCCACAGTTTAACCCTAGAGGGAATCTTCATTTGATTTTTAATCAACCACTCCTGCAGTAAGCCTCCTCTGAAATTTTCCTTCCTATACCCTGATGACTGCTCTGGACAGGAGGACAAGGCTGCTTTCAAAGAGAATCTGTGCTTACACCTTGAGGGTGAAAACAAAATATATGATCACCTTCCTCATTAACAAGTGTCTTGGTTTGAGCTAGAGCAGAACTGATTTTGGTCAGTGCTGTGAGTTCCCAGCTCAGTCTCTGCTCAGTGAGGCACTGTCTGAAGTTCAGGGCAGGTTTGCACATCCAGAAGCTGCTTCTAGCAGGGAAAAGCTGATGGAGAGAACTCCTGCCAAGGGCTGTGCTGCAGAAAGGCTCTTCCTGAGACTTGCTCATCTGCAGACCAAGGGCCACAGCCTGTGCCCCACCTTGGGGGTGCAGGAAGGCAGAGGTGGTACCTGTGAGGAGGAGCAGCCAGGACAGGTGACCCTCATCTGCCCAACAAGGGATTGGATCCCATGGGTGGCATCTTCAGGATCCAGCTGAGGCATCCCCAGGGTCAAGCCTCTTCTTCCCGGGCTGGTGTTCAAGGAACAATCTGCCTATTCAGTCTTGATCCATCTGTTCCTGAATCCAATTCCAGAATCCACCATCTCTCCACCAGGCATTTTTTTTGCTCTCTTTCCTGCTTTCATGCTGATAAGGGTATAAAGGTGACAGTCAGGTCTAGTGGAAGCTTTCCCTGCCTATGGCAGCAGGTTTGGAACGAGGTGATCTCTGAGGTCTCTTTCAACCCAAACCATTATATGAATCCATGAATGAGTTATTTGGACCACAAATATGTCTAAGTATAGTTGGTTGCTCTATGCTGAATACAAAACTTCATGTGCAAGTTTAAACTCTGTCTTGGTGAGCTGAAATCAGGCTCTGAGAAATAAATCAAGAAAATCTACTTTCTAAGACAAAAAAAAATCCCACATAAATGCTTTGTTATTTAAAGATATCCCTGAGATTCAGCATCTGACCCAATTGTGTGATGTTCAAGATGATGGCTGCCTGAAGAGTTGAGAAGGAAACATGCTGGTGGTCACCACCCTCTTGTTTGCACATTTCAGTTCACTTCTGTACCTAAAAGGCTACTGTAGTCTTAAGAAAGACTTCTGAAGGTTGCTTGTTCTCCTACAATGAGTGTGGAAGCACACAGTATGGGACAGATCTAACTGAGCTCCTCAGGGGATCATTTAGGATGTGTCAGACAACTCTGTTCACAGCTGGAGTTTGCATTGAGGAAGAAAATCCCACGTTGGCATAGAAATGCTGTGTCCTGGTTTTCCCTCAAGGAGAAACACAAGCCAGGTCTGCTGTGTTCTTCACCCTTTACTCTTCCAACCTTTCCCTCCCTGGTGCTCCTGGTTGCAAATGAGCGTTTGATTTCCTTTTCATCCTTTCAATGCTTGTATCAGATGTTGGGTCTCTTTGGGTTTTCAGTGATCTAAGAAATTATGATATCCATGATGAACGATTAACATAAAAGTGATCTCATATGCCAAGTCTAATGGCAGAAAGATGGTTTTCTTCAGTACCAGCAGGCAACATTGGGACAGGCAGTGAACAGTTACAGAATCACAGAGTGGTAGTGGCTGGAAGGGACCTCTAGTCCAACCCCTCTGCTAAAACAGAGACACCCACAGCAGCTTGCCCATTATTGTGTCCAAGTAGGGCTTGGATTCCCTTCAGAGAAGGAGACTTCACAACTTCTCTGGGCAGCCTGCTTCAGGGCTCCAGCACACTCACACCAAACAATTTTCTCCTCATCCTGAACCCTCCTGGGTTCCAGGTTGTGCCTCTTGCCCCTTGTCCTGTTACTGAGCACCACTGAAAAGATCCTGGCCACATTGTCTTGTTGTTCACCCCCTCACCTTTCATCAGCATTGATCAGATCCCCTCTCAGGCTGCTCTTCTCCAGAACTAAACAGCCCCAGCTCTCTCAGCCTTTCCTCCTCACAGAGATGCTCCAGGCTCCTCAGCATATTTGGAGCCTCCACTGGACTCTCTCCAGTAGTTCCCTGTCTCTCTTGAATTGGGGAGCCCAGAACTGGACAAAATACTGCAGATATGACATCACCAGAGCAGAGCAGATGGGTAGGAAAGCCTCTTTGGACCTTCTGGTCACACTCTTCTCAATGCACCTCACATATTAACAGGAAACCAGAAAGTGATCTGATGTGCAAAGTATGATGGCAGAAAGATGTTTCCTGAAGGACCAGCAGGCATTGGGGTAGGCAGTCAATAGCTGATGGTCCAACCTGATGAGTCCATCAGACTGGCTTCCCAAGCAGGATTGCAAAGTAGCTCTAGAAGAGAGGGGACAAGAGGAAGGAAAAGACGTGGCTTTGCTTTTGCTGCAAGGCAAGACTACATGGATCTTGCTGAGGAGCTGCTAATTGGCAACCAGCAGCATGGGAGTTCTTTCTTTGGTTGAAAATGGGAGGAGAAGTGACTCCATCTGACTGCAGCAGAGCTGTGGAATAATGAGTAACTAATGTGCATTGACCTGGTTAGAGGGCTGTTTACTGCATGGGTGCATGGATTTAGCTTAATAGGGAGCTCTGGGGGGAAAACCTTGAATAATCAGGAAGGGACAATAATGACTGAGGGAAAATCCTGTCTTCATTAAGACTTCAAATTTGGTAAAAGAATGTCAGGACAAGAGAATTTGCAGGCATGGTTAATTTGACAAAAGAAGAGGATATTGCATGGAAGAGAGGCAGCAATAAACTCCAACGTCTCTTTTTCCACTATGGGATCTTCTGATGGAACCACTGGCATGTGCAAGGTGGGACTCAGCCTGGGACCTTTCAGGGTGTTCAATGTTCCTCTGAGATGCCTTAGTCGTGCTCAGCAACAGGACAAGGGGCAATGGGCACAAACTGGAACCCAGGAGGTTCCATCTCAAGATGAGGAGAAAATTGTTTGGTGTGAGGATGCTGGAGCCCTGGAGCAGGCTGCCCAGAGAGGTTGTGGAGTTTCCTTCTCTGGAGAGATTCCAAAGCCACCTGGCCATTGTGATCCTGGGCAAGCTGCTGTGGCTGCACCTGCTTTAGCAAGGAGATTGGACTGGGTGATCTCCAGAGGCCCCTTCCAACCTCCACCATTCTGTAATTCTGTAAAAAATCATTAATTGGGACTTTGCAAGACTCTCCTGAGATTTCAGAAGTCTTGACTGTATTGGGGGAGGGTGGAAGAGAAACTCTTCAAGCTTATCTTTCCTGCTGCACTAACAAGCATTTACAACCACAAATGTGCAAAGCAGGCAGCATGATGCCACTGCAGCTCTTGGAGCAGGCAGATGTGCAGTTAAATCAGTGTTTAACAAGTCACCCTGTGTCAGCAGAACTTCAGTTGCTGCCTCGGTGAACATGAAGCTCGCAGAAAACAGAGGCAGTTTCCTGCAGTGTAAGAATTCTGCTGTGTGAAATTATCCATCTTCCCCCTGGTCTGAGGGGATGCACACAGATGGCTTTTATGGCTCAGGAACTGGGTGGCATCTTGCTGCAGCAATTCGGGTGTTTCATCCCCCTGAACTAGGAAGGAGCTTCGGAGTCCAGGGAGATTGCTGATACATGTGCGGGTGACCATGTACAAAATCTTGTTTGGGTTAGTAGGGCAGTGAGGCAGAGCAAAGTATTTGAGTTTGCTCTACAACTCACTGAAAGGACGTTGTAATGAGGTGGGTGTTGGTCTCTTCTTCCTGGTATCAAGTGATAGGATGAGAGGAAATGCCCTCGTGTTGTGCCAGCTGAGGTTTAGATTAGATATTAGGAAAAACTTCTTTCCTGCAAGAGTGGTCAGGCATTGGAACAGGCTGCCCAGGGCAGTGGTGGAGTCACCATCCCTGGAGGGGTTTCAAAGTTGTGTAGATGTGGTGCTGAGAGACATTATTTAGTGGTGGTTTGGCAGTGCTGGGTTGGTGGTTTGACTTGATGACCTTATAGGTCTCTTCTGACATAAATTATTCTATGATTCTATCCATCAGTGACGTTTGGACCCTTGAATGATTGTAGTGAATCCAGGTCACACTGCATGGGGTGTTGCTACTTGCACTGACTTGCAGGTGTCTGGGAAAGAGCAGCTCTCCATCCATTTGCTGAAGGAGGTGACCTCTCTCTTCATGTCCCCACTAGGCACCTTGCCCACATATGAAAATCCTCATCCCAGCTGGCCTCTCTTTTCTTACTCCCTTGCTAGCAGTGAAATGCTATGGTAATTGTCCCTGTGTTTGGAAGGCTGAAGCACAGATGTTGTTGTTGCTGTGAGATCAGTTTGTTGCTGGAAGAAGGAGTGTGTGCATGCATGTTGTGACTGGGGCTGGTAATAGAGTGTCATTATTTCTTGCAACATCAACAGAAGTGCTGTATGAAAGAGCCTGCAAAATATCTGCTAAAACATTTGGTAGAAAGAAGGCAGCAGCAGCTATGATGTGTGGTGACTTTGACAAGAGGTAGAGACAGTAATCATAGAATGGTTTGTGTTGGAAGGGACCTTTCAAGGTGATCTAGTCCGACATCCCTGTAGTCAGAAGGGACATCTGCAAATAGAGCAGGTTGCTTAGAACCTCACACAACTTTACCTGGAGTGGTTCCAGGGATGGGGCACCTACCACCTCTTTGGGAAACCTGGGACAGGGTCTCACCACCCCCAGCATCAAAAATCTTTCCCTTCTCTCTAGTCTAAATCTCCCTCTTTTAATTTAAACCACCCCTTGTTCTGTCACAAGAGGCCCTGCACAAAATTCTGTCCCCAGCTTTCTGTCTGGCCCCTTTAAACCCTGAAATGTCACCTTGGAGGTCTCCCTGGAGCCTTCTTTTATCCTGACTGAACAACCCCAACTCTCTCAGCCTGATGCTCATCCCTTGCATAGTTTCTCCTTCTGTACCCATGCAACTGCACCTTTACCTTCCTGCTTATTACTCTGAAAACAGCCCCCAAAATACCAGTATGGGGCTGTCAAGCAGCACTGTGCACCAGTCCATGCTGTTGTGTTACTGCTGCTGGGCTCATCCTGGCTCTGCTGATGTCATTCCACCCAGCTGACATCAACGATGGGCTGCAAGTGCTCAGCCTGTGCGAGACTTTCCTGTGGGGAGGCAGCCAGGGAATGACTCATCCCCTCCCATATATCTATGAGTCCTTGCAAGGTGCCTGCAGGGAGTGACTCATTTTGCCTCTCCATCTTCATCCAGCTGTCATGAGACCCATCATGACAGGCTCAAACCAGCATCAAACCTCCCTATGGCTGGAAGGAGATGAGGTGGTGTCGCAGAGGTAGTGATGCACTTGGTTTTCATAGAAGTAGCAATCTGTTTATTGATATAAATCAGTGATTTTACAAGTTCAGTGGTAATCATGGCAGTGGTTGAACAAGATTTGATGGCAAGAAGCACTTGATTTGGCATTAGGAAGAAGCTTTGGGCATTAGGAGGAGATTTGGGCATTAGGAGGAAGTTTCAGGACTTTAGGATGACATTTTTGGATATTAGGAAGAAGTTCTTTACTCTGAGGCTGGTGGAACACTGGAACAAGTTGCCCAGGGAGATGAGGGAAGCTCCATACCTGGAGCTATTCATGGTCTGGCTTGATGGTGCTCTGAGTAATCTGATCTAGTTGGGTATGTCCCTGCTGACTGCAGGGGGTTTGGACTAGATGACCCTTAAAGGTCCCTTATAAACCCAGTGCATTCTATGATTATTTACTGCATAAAGGACGGGGTCAGACCAAACTGTCAGGCAGACCCTCCCATTGAGTCATGAGGTTTGCAAAGGACCCACTTGCTTTCTAAACTTCTTTTCAGGCATCTTGGTGTGGCTGGATCCAATCTTAGTTGCAGACTTGGTCACCAGTTTGTGTTATGGAAAACCTTAATTTGAGTCATGAGGTTCAGAAAAGACTTCTTTGCTTTCTAAGCTCCTTCTCAGAGAGGAGTCTAGGTGTTGCTGGATCCAATCCTAGTCCCAGAGATGGTCAATAGTTTATGTTCAAAAGAATTATAGATGCACTACCAATCCTGTATATCACTTAGCTAAGGTTTCAACATTTAGCATGTTATCAATTGGTTACTGAGAATCCAGCAAGGAATCTCACAACCTTGAGAGGCTGTATCTTTCCTAGGGTACCTTGCCATGGCTGGGTTGTATGTTGGACTGCTGCTTACAGTTCTTCTTATAGAAAGACTAGGGGAAAGTCTTCCTTTGCTGATGTGTTGTCTTGCCTTATTTTTGATCAGACATGCTGCAAGTTCAGTTTTCTGCTTGTTTTAGGGATCTTGGACCTTGAGTCAATTTGGCCTGGAGTCATAATGAGATGTAAAACTAGGGATTAATTCCCACTAACTTTGACTTTAGCACAAACTGAGGAAGTTCTTTAAAATGAGAGTGCTAAAATGCTGGAACAGGTTGCCCAGCTACGTGGTTGAGGCCCCATCCCTGGAGACATTCAAGATAAGACTTGATGTGGCCCTGGGCAGCCTGATCTAGTTGGAGGTGTCCCTGCTCACTTCAGGGGGTTTGGACAAGGTGACCTTTGAGGGTCCTTCTGACCTGATGCAATCTGTGAATCTGAATGTGTAAGTGTTGTGCAAGAAACACCTTCATCTACAGAACCACTTTCAGAAGCCTGTGAGAAGCTGAAGTTGTGGGATTTCTTTGCAAAAAAACACAGCTGTTGAAAGTATGACTGATAAGGAGCAGCTGAAGGAACTGGGGTTGTTTAGTCTGGAGAAGAGAAGATTGAGGAGAGACCTCATTGCCCTCTACAACTCCCTGAAAGAAGGCTGGAGCCAGGTGGAGGTTGGTCTCTTCTCACATTCAACAAGTGACAGGACAAGAGGAAATGGCCTGGAGTTATGCCAAGGAAGGTTCAGGTTAGATATTAGGAAACATTTCTTCACAGAAAGGGTTCTCAGGCACTGGAACAGGCTGTCCAGGGAGGTGGTGGAATGGCCATGCCTGGAGGTATTTAAAAGGTGTGTGGATGTGGTGCTGAGGGATGTGGTTTAGTGGTAGCACTGTGCAGTTGTGGTGGGATTGAAAGTTCTAGGTGAGCCATTGAACTTGCTACTCTCAAAGGTCTCTTCCAACCTCAACAGTTCTATGGTACATATCTACACCCCTATGTGCAAAAAAAAAAAAAAAAAAAAGGAAATTTCATGGCCAAGTCAGGTAATAAAAGATCTAAATTGCTTAAGTGTCCTACCAGTGCTTCTTTCAGTCCTAATTTAGATTAGGAGGAAATCTAGGTATGTATGTAATTGTACTTCCTCTTCTCTTGAAGCTTCCATCCAAACCCTGTCATAGAGCCCTGTGCTGTGAGCAGACAATGAGAAGGCACAAAAGCAGACTCCACTTTGGTTGCAAATTATATACTTTTCTTAAAGTTACAGTTACTTTCCCCTTCCCTTTTTAATAAGAATTATATTTCCTGGCACTGTTGCATGAAGCATTTGTCAAGCTGCAGAAGAAATCCAGAACTTCACATAATGAATTGGCCACTCAGCTTGCCAGCTGGCAGCATGAATTCAAGGCAGTGCTGTGCTGAAAGCAGTTATTCTCTGAATTTTCAGGGATAAATGAAATCAGAGTCCTGTCAGCTGCTTTCAGCTGTTTCTTCCAGTTGATTATTTTCTTCAGAGAATCAGAGAATTGTTTTGGTTGGGAAAGACCTTTTAAGCTCATCAAGTCCAGCATCAGGTGTTAACCCAGCACTGCCAAGTCCTCCACTAAACCATGTCCATCAGCACCACATCTACATGGCTTTTAAATCCCTCCAGGTATGGTGATTCAACCACTTCCCTGGGCAGCATCTTCTAGGGTTTGAAAATCCTTCTGGGGAAGAAATAGTTCCTGACATCCAACCTAAACTTTCCCTGGTGCAACTTGGAGTCCTTTCCCCTTGACCTATCACTTGTTATGAAGGAGAAGAGACCAGCATCCACCTGGCTCCAACCTCCTTTCAGGGAGTTGTAGAGAGTCAGAAGGTGTCCCCTCAGCCTCCTTTTCTCCAGGCTGAACAACCCCAGATCCCTCAGCCACTCACAAGAGCTGTTCCCAGGACACTTCACCAACTTCATTGCCTTCTTTGGATCCACTCCAGCACCCCAATGTCTGTTCTGTAGTGAGGGGCTAGTAACACTAGGATTACACCACAGACACACCAAGATGCAGTGTCCTGCTTTAGCTCTTCCCAGCCCCACTGTGCTTGTCATAGGAAAAAATGATTCCTTTACCACCACTAAGAAAAACTAAACCTCCCTTAAATTTATTTTTAAATGAAAAACTGGGCTTTTGGTAGAGGCTCTAGGAGCTTGTGTTCATGTCTGAGATCACAGAATGCACCAAGTCTGAAGTGACCTCTAAGGGTCATAGAGTCCAGCCCCCCTGCAGTAAGCAGGGACATCCCCAACTAGATCAGGATGTACATTACTGCTGGACAAGGGTGTTTCAGCCTGAAGAGGCCATGTGAGGGTAGAATAGAACTACCTGCAGCGAGTAGCAAGTGCATGAAGCCATGGCAGAGCCAAAACAGTTGAACAGGCTGCCCAGGGAAGTGATGGAGTCAACATCCCTGGAAGTATTTGAAAGACTTGTGGATATGGTGCTGAGGGCTGTGGTTTAGTGGTACTGGCTTAGCAGTAGGGGTGGGATTGTGAGCTCTAGGTGAGCTGTTGAACTTGGTCTCCTCCCTACTTGACAGTTCTGTGATTCTATGAATTGGTAGACATGGGAAAGAAAGAGGGATGGTCAGGCTTATGAAGAAAAATGCTATTTTTTCCAACACTGTATTTTTTTTCCTGTCCATCTACGTCCCTCCTCCCTTTGCTGCTGCTTTTTTACATAGCTCTGCATTCCATTTTTTTTTTTTTTTTTGGGTGTGTGTGTATTATTGAGGGAATCACCCAACAAAAAGAACATCCCACACTCGAGCAAACAACCTGAAAGGACCAGCATTTGAAATTCTGGGCACAAAGAAGTCATTACTTGGCTGCTCTCTGTCCATTTGTCATTATATGAAATGCACCCTGACTTCTCTGTAAGAGCTACAAAAAGCCATCTAGTCATATTAGTCTCTCTTTTTCCTATATCAGTCTCTGGTTGTAGGTCTTTATTATGCTCTTCTAAGAGAATCACAGCATAAATGATTAAGGCAGGTGAAGAAGAATCTATGGGTCTATCTTTCCTTTGTAATTTTCCAGGAGGGATTTAATTCATCACAGAGGTAGAAAAAAAATGATGAAATAACTCCCTCATCTTGCTCATCTCAGGCAAAAGTTGAACCTCCCTGAGTCTTGAAGCCCTTTGAGGTGAGATCCTGGCATGGTGTACATGCAGCATGAGGGGAAGGAGGAATGAATTGCAGGCTTGCAGAAAGTGTTCAGCCTTTTTCTTCTTGATAGGTCTGCATTAGGCCCTGTTGAATAGACATAGATATTGTGGATTTAAACTAAAAGAGGGAGATTCAGGCTAGGAAGAAGAAAGAAATATTTTTGTGCTGAGGGTAGTAAAACTCTGTCCCAGGTTGCCCAGAGAGGTGGGAGATGCTCCATCCCTCGAACCATTCGTGGTCAGGTTGTCTGGGGCTCTGAGCAATCTCCTTTAGTTGGGGATGTCCCTGCTGACTGCAGGAGGGTTGGACTAGATGAACTTTGAGGGTCCCTTCCAACCCAAACCATTCTGTGATTCTTTGCATATGCCTTTTCCAGCATTATGTAGGCATAAGGGGCTGACCTCATAGAGGGACTGTAGTTGAGAACCTGTGCCCAGAGATGTGGAGTCTCCTTCTCCAAAACCACCTGGACATTGTGATTCTGGGCAATCTGCTGTAGGTAGCCCTACTTTAGCAGGGGAGTTGGACTGGGTTATCTCCAGAGGTCCCTTCCAACCCCTACCAGTCTATGATTCTCTAGCTCAGGCTTTGCTGGTTGTGAGCAGTCAGAAGGTGGTCGGGTTTTGCTCTCTTCTCTGTGGTACCTCAGTATTTGTGCACTTGCTATCACTCATGTTGTTTTACAGCTTAAAGTGAGCTGCTGAACAAAGCAAGATCCATATTGCCCATGTTAGCAGCTACCAAGCAGAAGTCATTGTGAATTTCCATGAAAAATTTATTGCTGCTTTTTCTTTCCAAAAGTCTTACACTCAAAGAACAACAAAGCTTTCCTTGTACAGAACTCATGAAAATGCTGCTGCATATGTTAAATAAGTGCATTTGTATGAGACTCAACAAGGACAAGTGCTGGGTCCTGCACTTGGGTCACAACAACCCCATGACTGCTCTAGGCTTGGGGCAGAGTGTCTTGAAGCTGCCCAGCAGAGCAAGACCTAATTAACAGCTGGCTGGATATGAGCCACCTTGTGCTCAAGTAGCCTAGAAGGCAATCATCCTGGTTTGGATCAGCAAGAGTGTGGCCTATAGGACAAGGACAGAGACAATTCCCCTGCACAGGGCACTGGTGAAGCCACACCTTGAGTAGTGGGTTCAATTTTAGGCCCCTTACTCCAAGAAAGAGGTTGAGGGGCTGGAGCATGTCCAGAGAAGGACAGTGAAGCTGGTGATTGGTCTGGAGAACAGATGTGGTAAGGAGCAGCTGAAGGAACTGGGGTTGTTTAGTCTGGAGAAGAGGAGGCTGAGGGGAGACCTCATTGCTCTTGACAACTCCCTGAAAGGAGGTTGGAGCCAGGTGGAGATTGGTCTCTTCTCCCAGGTAAGAAGCAACAGGGCAAGAGGAAATGGCCTCAAGCTTCACCAGGGGAGGTTTAGGCTGGATATGAGGAAAAAAGTTTTTCCTGCCAGAGTGGTCAGGCATTGGAGCAGTCTGCCCAGGGAGGTGGTGGAGTCACCACCCCTGGAGATGTTAAAACAAAAACCCAAACGTGTACAGATGGCATTTTATGACATGGGGTAATGGCCATGGTGACATTGGGTGGATAGCTGGACTTGGTCTTATAGGTCTTTTCCAACCAAAATGATTCTATGATTCTATGATTCTGTCTCTGACACACTTGGGGCTGGAGAGGAAGTGTTGGTAGATGGTTGCATAAATTCACATGAAATAGGCAGATCACCATTATCTCAGTGTTGATTTGTGACTTTGTAAAAGACTTTGCAAGTCAGCATAATCTGTGTAACATGACACTTAGCACTTCAGCACTACTGCATACATTATACCTTACTTTATTTCACATTTCATACTGTATTTTATACCCTCTCCTTCCCAAGAGAAGGACCTGTGAGTCCTCATGGACAGCAAGGTCACCATGAGCCAGCAATGTGCTCTTGTGTGCAAGAGGGCCAATGGTCTCCTGGGGTGCATTAAGAAGAGTGTTGCTAGGGCACAGAGGGAGGTTCTCCTCCCCCTGTGCTCTGCACTAATGAGGCCACATCTGGACACATTATGTACATTTCTGGGCTTCAAAGTTCAAGAGAGACAGGGAACTACTGGAGAGAGTCCAGTGGAGGCTACAAAGATGCTGATGAGACTGGGGCATCTCTGTGAGGAGGAAAGGCTGATAGACCTGTAAATACCTATAAACCTGGAAAGGTTTGGATGGTTCATCTCTATAGCTCTCCACTGGACTCTCTCCAGTAGTTCCAGATTCTAGAGTCATAGAATACTGGCTTGGAAGGGACCTCAAAATCATCTAGTCCATCCTTTCTTGCCAAAATCTTCTTGCAGGAGATGCTCTGGGAGTGGAGGAAAACTTGTTGGCTGCCAGAGTGGCTTCTCCCTGTGTTGGCAGCACTTGGTGGTCCCATTGATGTAAAATTTGGTGGTCTCCTCAGTGCTGGACCCATGTCTCCCTCCAGGAGCCTTCTCCATTTGGTTAGGAGAACCCATCTCAAGAGCAAAGCCTGCATTATTCATTGAGGAAAGGCTCAAATAGCCAAACCCAGCATGGGCTCCAAGCCAAACAGCAAGGTGTGAGTCTGACTGTGCAGGCCAAAAGCCCTCATAAATGTGACAATAGCTGCCTGGGCTTTAAATTTGACAACAAAAGCATTTTTCTTATCTTCAGGCTATGCTGATGTGCTGCTTTCCCACAGTCTGAAATCAATGTGTGAAGCTGCTCTGCATATTTATTACTCCAACTGCAATGTAACCACTTGGGCATCTCCTTGCAAGAGTGGTTCACATCCCTACAAAATATATCTGCTTTTAGTGGTTGAAGCTGGAGGAGAAAAAAAAATACCCAGCAAAAACTATGGGAATAACTTTATGAAGAAAGCTGAGTCCACAGAATCCCTTTAAAGCTATTAAATAGCACAGAATCACAAAATCATTTTTGTTGGAAAAGATCTGTAAGATCACTAGGTCCAACCATTCTCTAACTCTACCAAGGCTGGTGATAAACCATGTCCCTCAGCACCACATCTCTGCCCTTTCAATGCCTTCTGGGATGGGGATTCAACCACCTCCCTGGAGAGCTTGTTCCAGGGTTTGAGGCTTGTCCTGGCATTTCCTCTTGTCCTGTTGTTTGTTACTAGGGAGAAGGGACTGACTCCTACCTCTCTCCAGCCTCCTTTCAGGGAGGTCTAAAGAGCAGTAGCAATCACAGAATCATAGAATGGTTTGGAGGGGATCTCTAAGGATCATGCAGGCCAAGCCTGCTGCAGTCATCAGGTACATCCCCAAGCCGATCAGCTTGCTGAGAGCCCCATGATCATCAAGCCTCACCCTGAATGTCTCCAGGGATGGAGCTTCCATCACCTCTCCCAGACAACCTGTTACACTGCTCCACCACCCTCATAGTAAAGAAGTTCTTCCTAATGTTCAGGCCTAAACCTGCCCTTCTCTAGTTTCAAATGATTGCTCCTAGTGCTACAAGCCTTTGTAAAATGTCCCTCCCCAGCTTTCTGGTAGCCCCCCCTTCAGATACTGGAAGGCCACTTTAAGGTCTACCTGGAGACTTCTTCAGGCTGAACAACTCCATTTCCCTCAGCCCACAGTAGAGGTGCTCTAGCCCTCTGATTATCTTCATATCTCTTCTGGCCCCTCTCCATCAGGTCCATGTCATTCTGTTGTTGAGGGTCCCACAGCTGGACATGGTTCCCTTGGTGAGGTCTCACCAGAGCCAAACAGATTTGCATCGTCACCTCTCAACCTGCTGGCCACACTTCTTCATTAGTCTTAGTCTAATGTCATGTGGTGGGTTGAAATTACACCCCCAAAAAATTTACCAGAGCAGCTCAGTTGGAAGCAAATGAAGCTATATTTACAAGCAAAACTACAGCCTAGAAATATGAAATGCAATGAGTATGGACAAATGAACAACACTGCCTGAGTTCATTAAGGCTCAAATGCTGTTTGTGTTGAACTGTAACATCCTAAGTCTCTGTTTGGGTTTATGGGGAAAGTCTTAGACAAAGTTTGCTCTGGGCTCTAGTGGGCCAGGGACCTCAGAGAAGATTGCTGAAAGTCTGTTCTTTGGCTGGCAGCACCTCTGCAGCCCTGTCTTGGTCTGCTTCTCATCTGTCTGTGCTTCCTTTTACTAACTTGTCTGGTTCAAAAGCTTGTCATTCCTCCACCACCACCACCACCATCATCATCATCATCATCATCATCATCATCATCATCATCATCATCATCATCACAACAATAAACAAAAAAACCCAAACCAACCAAACCAAACAAAAAAATACCCCAAACCCCCACACACTTTTAAAAATGCTTTCTGAACTTCCAAACCTTTTCCCCTGCACTTTGGTGATCTGTTAAACTCCTTCAGTGGAGTGGGAATGGTGAAAGTTGGCATTATGCATGCCCATAAAAAAACACAACAACAGGACACATTTCAAAGAGGAAGAGAATTTACCTTTAGATTTCAAGGAAATTCCACTGGAGCTTGGATTATTATTATTAGATACTTCAAGTTTTCTTCATCAGCAAGTTTTCTTCCTCATTGTCCCTAAATTTCCAGATCAGGTCACAGCCCTGAACCTCTTTCAGATGCTTGCTCTTTGCAGTGGAGACACTTGCTGGGTTCCTCACAGCCAGCAAATGTCTCAGCTGCAAACAGCAGTCATCTGAAGGAGGTTCAGGGCTGTCACTCTGCTTTTACAACCACATGAGGCGCTAGGGAATGCATGGATGAAAATCCTACTCAAATGTTGCTAAATTCTGTTTCCTCAATGAGTAGAAAGGGTCTTAGTAGTGACATGGATGAAGTAAGCAATGGTTGCTTTAGTCTGCAGTTTCTTTTCTAAGCCTTCCTGTAGACAGCTTTAAAAGAGATTATGCTTGTAAGTGAAGATCTGTCTTTGGGGCATCTATTTTCCCCAAGTTCTTAGTAAATCTTGTTTTAGTGAAGCATCGCTAAAGATAAACACTTCACAGAGGAGCAAAGATTTCCATTTAAGAGCAGGTGAATCCTGTTTGGTAGGTAGATAATCTTCACTAAAGCTTTCTGAAACCAACAGGAGCTTTTTAAGCCAGTTACAAGAAGCCATGAAAAGAGTTGTCTGGAAGCAGACAAATCAATAGCTGTTGAGAGTCCTAAAGCTGAAGGAAATCCCACCACTCCTCTCCATTTAGCAACACTGACTCCTCTCCTCCCAGTAGGACTTCCTCTGGCAAGGAAATCTCAACATATTGTGGTGTGAGCTTGGAGATTTGGGGAGCAGAAGAGGTTTGGGGGGCATTAGTTTAGTCTGGAGAAGAAGAGGCTGAGGGGAGACTTCATCGCTCTCTACAACTCCCTGAGGCTGTAGTGAGTTGGGGTTGGTCTTTTCTTCTTAGTGTCAGGTGATGGGAGAAAATGGCCTGAAATGGTGCCACAGGAGGATTAGGTTGGATATTAGGAAAAATTTCTTTCCTGCAAGAGTGGTCAGGCATTGGAACAAGCTGCCCAGGGAAGTGGTGGTGTCATCATCCCTGGAGGTGTTCAAGAAATGTGTGAACATGGCACTGTAGGACATGGTTAATGGCCATGGTGGTCGTAAGTTTATTTTGTGGACTCAATGATCTTAGAGGTCTTTTCCAACCAAAACAATTCTATGATTCTAGTGATGCTTGGGTGGCTGTAAATTCAGTGGCAACTGCAGCTGCTTCTCTGCCACAACTAGTTGAGCCATGGCCAGCAAGCACAGCATTTTGTGATGTGTTGTAGTCTTTGAGCTTCTTCTGAATCACAGAATGCATTGGTTTAGAAGACACCCTTGAAAGCCATCTTGTCCACCCTCCTGCAGTCAGCAGAGCCATCTTCCACTGGATCAGGCTTCTCAGTGCCCCATCAAGTTTGACCTTAAATGTCTCCAGAGAAGGGGCCTCCACTAGATCTCTGGGCAATCTCTTCCAGGATTTCACTACCTTCATTGTGAAGAACTTCCTCCTAGTGTCCAAAGGCCTTCATTCTCTGGGAATCATCCTTATTCCTTTGGAGGCATTTGGTGAAATACTCATCTCACTTGGATTTCAGTAGCCCATTCAAACGTTCCTGGAGGTGTTCACATGTGTGCTGTGTGGGTGAGGCTTGGCAACTTCATCTAGCTGGAACTCTAAGGTCAGAGCAGAGGTTTGATCTCCTTCAAGTTGTGGTGTTACTTCCTTGGCTTTTTGCTGCTCTAATTGCAGCTTGCTTGTGTGAGTGGTCTGGGTGAGCTGTGATCTAAACTGGAGAGATATAGATTTGGTGGGTGGACTGTCCAGTGGATGATTGCATGCAAAGGGTAGTGGTCAATAACTCCATGTGCAGATGGAGATGACTGACACATGGTGTCCCTCTAGGGTCTCTACTAGGACCAGTGCTGTTCAATACCTTCATCAATGATACAGACAGTGGGATTGAGTGCACCTGCAGCAAGTGTACAGACAGTACCAACCTGAGTGGTGTGGCTGACAAGACTGAAGGATGGGATGGGTGACATCCAGAGGGACCTGGACAGGCTGGAGAGGTGGGCTGAGGAGAATCTCATGAGGTTCAATAAGACAAATTGCAAGGTGCTACACCTAGGTCAAGGCAATCCTTGACATCAATCCAGTCTGGGGGATGATGAAATTGAGAGCAACCCTGCAAACAAGGACTTGGGGGTGCTGGTGTATGAGAAGCTGGGCATGAGCCAACAAGGTACACTTGCAATTCAGGTGGCCAATAGCATCCTGGGCTGCATCAAAAGCAGCATGGCCAGCAGGTTGAGAGAGGTGTTCTGATGAGACCTCACCTGCAGTACTGTGTCCAGCTCTGGAAACCTCAACACAAGAAAGACATGGAACTGCTGGAGTCCAGGGCAGGGTCATGAGGATGCTCAGAGGGCTGGCCTTTGAGGGTTCCTTCCAACCTGATGCTTTCTGCAACTCTATGATAAAAGCCAAAAATCTGAGAAAAGAGTTTGCTCAGATCAGGTGCATTCCTCTCCACAACCTCCTTAAAAGATGAAACCTACAAAGCTGCCATACTTGGATAGGTTTGAAATGAGCTCCTGTCATCCTTTTCTGCTGCTCAGCTTTACTGTGAATTTATCTCACCAGCTTCTCTGTTCCCTGAGTGAAATGTCCATTTAATCCATATGCAGCATATTGCTAATCACTCCTTTTTTTTTCTTTTTTTTTTTTTTTTTTTTTTTTTTTTTTTTTTTTGGCAGGGAATTCTTGGAACTTCGTTAAAGTCATCATTTGAGCTCTTTATTTCATTTTCTGAAACACTGAGTTAATTTCATCCAAATTTCTCAGGAGTCAAAAATCTGGTTTTAAATAAATCCAAAGAGCCCAACTACTTTTATGTCTTCCAGCTCTCTTTTCAAATGTAATTAATTCTTAAAGAGTTCAGAACTTAAGAGCCAATAAAGAAGTCATTGTCCTGTCTTTTTGTTTACTGTTGGAGAAGTATTTCATGTTTGGCTGAGACTGGTGAGGAAGTAGTTGCAGCTCTGGCAGTTAACTGACTTCTCAGTTCAATTTTTCAACTTAAATAACTTCCAGAATCATGGAATTGTTTCAGTTGGAAAAGATGTCTAAGATCAAGTTCAAACTTCATACCAACACCACCATGGCCATTAAACCATGTCCCAAGGTGCCACGTCCACAAGTTTCTTGAACTCTTCCAGGGATGGCAGCTCCACATCCATAGAATGATAGAGTGGTTTTGGTTGGAAAACACCTCTAAGATCACTGAGTCCAACCATCAACCCAACTTCACTATAGCCATTAAATCCTGTCCCAGAGTGCCTTGTCCACATGTTTCTGGAACACCTCCAGGCATGGTGAGCTTAAATGACTTCTCAAATTAATTGTGAGTTACTGGCCTCAACCATCCTTATCTCTTTAGAGAGTATCAGGGAGTCACCATGTGAGGGTCACAACTCTGTCTCTTGTGACTTGTCATCAAATGTTCAGAAAAGGACCACAGGGAGCCAGCCATTTCCCAACCCTCACTATTCCTTAAATTGCACAGACATATTCCTGGCTTGTGTCAGCTCTAGTGTGACCAGCAGGATCAGGGAAGAGATTGTCCCCCTGTACTTAGCACTGGTGAGGCTGCACCTCTAAGACTGGATTTAGTTTTGAGTAGTTTTGAGTATCTTACTCCAAGAGAGACACCAGGGTGCTGGGGCATGTTCAGAGAAGGGCAAAAAAAAGCTGGTGAAGGATCTGGAGAACAGGATTTATGAGAAGCAGCTGAGGGAACTGGGGTTGATTACCTGGAGAAAAGAAGGATGAGAGGAGACTTCATTGCTCTCTACAACTCCCTGAAAGAAGAATGTCTGAAGTTTTGGAGTAACTCAGGTAACTTTCTGCTTGATGAAGGTATCATCAGCCAAGGATAAATTAAATTCTAAGATGAATTCTGCCAGGAGGAGCTGGTGATGGTCAGAGGTTCATCTTTCCAAGCAGCTGTGGGACTGAGGGAAAACTTCTTTGCTGTGAGGGTGCCGGAGGCCTGGAGCAGGCTGCCCAGGAAGATTGTGGAGTCTCCTTCTGTGGCAGTTTAGGCTGGGTGCCCCCTGCCACTGCCGCATGAGATACACCTCTGGTGTCCTGGGTGCCCACCCACAGGGGTGGACACAGGAAACGACGTATTTCTACCCATAAATCCTGCACCCTATAAGGCCATCTGCAAAGTCATTCTCTTCCTCTTTCTTTCCTCTCTGCTCCCACGGGAGATGTCCTCTCTTATCGGGTAATGCCGGGGGAGTATCCTCAAGGCCTCTTAGGCCTGTCTAGGCCTAATGCCAGGAGGAGAATGGAGGGGGGGGCAGTCTCAGACCTGGCCAGCCTGAGACTTGCCTAGCAGTGGGAGGGGGAAGAAAGAGCCCTGGGGGGTTTGGGTTTACCCTCAGGTGGGAAGAAGGGAAGGACTGGGAAGCTTTTGGGAATTCTGTGAGGGGTTCTGTATGCTTTAGGATGTTCTTTTCCACTATGCTTTGTAGTTTGTAGTTTTCTGTAGCTTCACCAATTCGTTTTTCCATTTTAACTTTTTCCACCACTCTCCAATCCGTTTGTGAGTGTCATTCTTTTGTCCCTTTCGGGGCAAGAGATGTTCTGGCTGGCCTCAAACCAGCACAGATTTTTGGTAGCAGAGGATGGTTGAACTGTGAATCCACCCCTGGGGCAAACGATTGAATGTGTACTGAATGCCTCTCCAGGTGAAAGCAAATTGAGGCCTGCATTCCTCTGCTATGGGAATAGAGAAGAAAGCATTAGCAATGTCTATGGTAGCATACCATTTGGCCTGCTTGGATTCCAGCTCATATTGGAGTTCCATCATGTCTGGTACAGCTGCACTCATGGGTGGAGTTACTTCATTCAAGGCACGGAAATCAACTGTCAGACGCCACTCTCCATTCTGCTTTCGCACAGGCCAGATTGGACTGTTGAAAGGTGAATGAGTTTTGCTGATGACCTTCTGACTCTCCAACTGACGAATCAAGTTTTGAATGGGCACCAAAGAGTCACGGTTGGTTCTGTATTGTCTGTGATGCACAGTTTGAGAAGCAACTGGCAGCTTTACATCCTCTATCTCATGTTGTCCCACAACTGCAGATTCATCTGAAAGCTCAGGTCTAATGGACAACTTCAATTTTCCTCCATCAGTTTCTACAGTTGCTATTCCAAAAGCCCATTTGTAACCCTTAGGGTCTTTTGAACTGGAGCCACCGCTCGCCCTCTTGATTACGCGAGCCATCGCTCACCTCCCGCTGCGGCCAGCCCCCACCGCCGCGGGAGGTGAGCGATGGCTCGCGTAATCAAGAGGGCGAGCGGTGGCTCCAGTTCAAAGGCTGCTTCCGAGGACCCAGGGAGCGAGTATAGCTTTGGCTGGAAAAGCCTCTCTTGTGGCCCGAGGGGTGGCGGCGGTTTTGATCTGTACCGCGGCTGCAGAGGTGACGGCGGCTCTCGCTGTTATCTCTCCCCTTATTCTCGGACGCGTTCCGAAAATGGCGCCTAGCACCTGGCTCCGCCTCTCTTCTCGGTGGGTTGCAGTGCAGCCACTCCCTCTCCGGGGGAGGGCTGTATAGCCGGATGCCTCCATGCCTCGGCATGCGTACGTTCAGGGGGAGCGGTGTGCCTGTGCGTGGTGTGCATCCGTATTAGCCTCGGGCCGCGGCTGGAAGCGGTCAGCACTGGGCTTGGGAAAGGTCCATGCAGCTTTGGAAAGTCTCAGCGTGCTGTTGCCTGCAAGGGGTGGAATGAGTCGAGTTGAGGAGCCTGATTGCTCAGACTCGATTGCCCCGAGGGGTGGAAACATGCCGCTTGAGTGGATGGAGAAATGTTTGATTGAGAAGTTATGAGGTTGTTTCCAGGTGGCCAGGATGCTCCATCGGATCCATGAAGAGTTCACCGTGCAGAAGAATGAACTCTGCGTCGCTGGGAGGTTCCACAGGATGAGGGAGAAGAGCTGGACTGAACTGTTACCTGAGCCCGAGGGAGAAACTCTTTGGAAGGACGCCCAGATGGAGGGGTGGACTTTGCCAGACATGTCATCTGAAAGTTGTTTCTGATTTGATGATATGTTTTGGGTGCAGGAATTATGGGTATGAAATAAGGGGTGGAATGTGGCAGTTTAGGCTGGGTGCCCCCTGCCACTGCCGCATGAGATACACCTCTGGTGTCCTGGGTGCCCACCCACAGGGGTGGACACAGGAAACGACGTATTTCTACCCATAAATCCTGCACCCTATAAGGCCATCTGCAAAGTCATTCTCTTCCTCTTTCTTTCCTCTCTGCTCCCACGGGAGATGTCCTCTCTTATCGGGTAATGCCGGGGGAGTATCCTCAAGGCCTCTTAGGCCTGTCTAGGCCTAATGCCAGGAGGAGAATGGAGGGGGGGGCAGTCTCAGACCTGGCCAGCCTGAGACTTGCCTAGCAGTGGGAGGGGGAAGAAAGAGCCCTGGGGGGTTTGGGTTTACCCTCAGGTGGGAAGAAGGGAAGGACTGGGAAGCTTTTGGGAATTCTGTGAGGGGTTCTGTATGCTTTAGGATGTTCTTTTCCACTATGCTTTGTAGTTTGTAGTTTTCTGTAGCTTCACCAATTCGTTTTTCCATTTTAACTTTTTCCACCACTCTCCAATCCGTTTGTGAGTGTCATTCTTTTGTCCCTTTCGGGGCAAGAGATGTTCTGGCTGGCCTCAAACCAGCACACCTTCTCTAGAGAGATTCCAAACCCACCTGGACATTGTGATAGTGAGCAAGCTGCTGTGGGTGCCCCTGCTTTAGCAGGGGAGTTGAGCTAGATGATCTCCAGAAGTCCCTTTCAACTCCATCATTCTGTGATCCTATGAGAGTGTGCCAGTGTCGGTGTTGGTGACTGGTGCCCATGCTGCAGAATGAACTTTCAGAGTTAGTTGGGCAGAATGCAGGATAGAAATAACCTTTCCTGCTGTTTCCAAATTCTGAGATCCTCCTGCTGCCATCACCACTGCTTGGCCAGATTGTAGCATCATTCATGAAGGAAATAATTGATGATAAGTGACGTGCTCCAGTCCTCAGCACACAGCCTGTCGTGGTTCCAACACCTCCATCAGTGTTCTTTCTGACTGATAACCACGTTTCCTTGCAGCCATCACAGAACTGTTGAACTGTTGAGATTGGAAGAGACCTTTGAGATTATCAATGCCACCCTATTTTGTCAGCTTTGCAGAGGTGAATGAGTTGGGATGGTGCTGATCTGAGGAGCCAGGCATATTTGGGCAGGGAAGAAATGATGTGATGGTGCCAATTCTTAACTGCAGTGCTTGGTAGTGCTCTTTGCTCAAGTGTGGAGTCATGCTGCTCTACCCTTGTGTTGGCTTGTTGGGAGACTGGTTTGCAGAAGAGATTCTTCTGTCTCAGTAATGAGAAAGAGTATATTGAAGAGGGGGCTGGTACTTCTTCTCTCTCCCTCTTTTTAATGAGACTGGCATCAAAAGAGTAAAATAATCTCAATTTAATTGCTATTTTGATGAGCTTTAGACCAAACAGGAGTCATCAAAAATCTGTGCAAATTCAGGCTCTCATCTTTCACAGCTAAGAACAAAGTATGTGGAGCAAGATAGAGAGTGATGTCATCTGTCCTCTTCCAAAATTAATTATACAGAATGTGTTTTGTCTTCAGCAGACCAAAGCATTGATTGTACTGTGTGGAGACCTGACATTTTCCCTTTTCCAGAGATTTTTGCAGCAGTAATTTCTGCAGGAATAAACAAGGCTTAGAGAGCAGAGAAAGAGATTCAGACAATACAGTGTGACAGAATCATAGAATGGCTTGAGAAGGAAGGGACCTTATAAATCTAGTTCCAACCCCTCTGCCATGGGCAGGGACACCTCTTACTAGACCAGGTTGCTCAAAGCCTCATACAGCCTGGTCTTAAATATGAGTCCTTTGTGTGCAAGACAGGACAAGGATGTGCTGAGAATGTTGCCAAAATGATAGCACCAAAAAGTAGGGACCACCAAAAACAGAGAATGGAAAAATGTCTGCAGGGCTTGGCAACACCTCAAGTACTGGGTTTAGCTTTGGGTCTGTCACTCCAAGAAGGACTCTAGGTTCTGGAGTTGGTCTAGAGAAGGACGACAAAGCTGGTGAAGGGTCTGGAGAACAGGTCTGGTGAGGAGCACCTGAGGGAACAGGGGTTGTACTTCTGCAAAATTTGTGTTTTCTTTTACTTCTCCAGTTTTGGCACCTATCAAAAAGCTCAACCTTTTCCTTGCTACCAAGAAAAAATAAGTTAGAATTATTAGAGCATTTAAAAGTAAAATAATTTCGAGGTCCTTTTTTTTTCTTTCAAATGAAAATATAAATGCAGATGATCAAGTATCACAGCAAATGGTACAAAAAGAAAACTAACGTCACTTTAAGAATCCTGAGTTGGAAAGACTCCCTGGAGATCATCCAGTCCAACTCCCCCTGCTAAAGCAGAGGCACCCACAGCAGGTTGCCCAGGATCACCATGTCCAGGTGGATTTGGAATCTCTCCAGAGAAGGAGGCTCCACAGCCTCTCTAGGGAGCATACCTTACAGGAAATTAGTTTCTCCATATGGTCAGGTGGAACTTCCTGGGTTCCAGTTTGTACCTGTTGCCCCTTGGCCTGTCACTGAGCACCACTGGAAAGAGTCTGCCCCCGTCCTCTTGCCTCACAATCTTTAGCTCCTGCTGAGCGTTGATGTGGTGGTTTGAAACTGTCTTTTTAATTTTTCCTTGCAAAGTTCAGAACAGAGAAAGTGAAAGAATGTAAATAAGTCACTATTGGGTGTAAGAAAGCAAAATAACGATTGTTCTAAACACTTCCATTGGAGAGATAGAAATGTTTAAGAACTATTACCCAAAACAAAGTAGGCATTCGGCACATTCTGCGTTCTGCAGTGGGGGCAGTTGCTGGGCTGTCTGGCTGCTGTTTCTTCTTCTCTTCTGGCTGAAGATAACACACTGACCTTGGCAGCTAAGTTAACAACTTTCTGCTTAACTAACTCTGCTTCTCTGTCCAGGGGGGTCTGGGGGGAAGCTCCTGGGAGAGAGAGGCCCCTTTGGGAGGGTCCTCTTGGGGGGAAGCAAAGGGAGATCGGTTGTGCTTTTCTGTTGATTGTATATATTTGTAAATGTTGTGAATTTTGTATATTTGTACATATTCATTGCATTTCATCGTAGATTTTAGACTCTGCTTGTAAATACAGCTTTTCATTTGCTTCCAGACTGAGCTAGCCTGGTTATTGTCGGGGGGGGGATTTCAGCTCACACCGACACACTTTTTATTTTTGGCGCTCCAACTCGGGGCTCGATTGCTTGTTTGATTTATTTCTGCTCAGATTAGGAGAGTTGATCAGATCCCCTCTCAGGTTGCTCTTCAGGCTAAACAGCCCCAGGACTCTCAGCCTTTCCTCCTTACAGAGATGCTCCAGGCCCCACAGCATCTTCATACCTTCTGCTGGGCTCTCTCCAGTAGTTCCCTTCTGTCTTGAGCTGGGGAGCCAAGGCTGAACTCAGTACTCCAGATGTGGCCTCATTAGGGCATGCTTGTAGAGCAACCTGATCTATTGGAAGGTGTCCCTGCCCATGGCAAGGCAGTTAAAACTAGATGATCTTTAAGGTCCCTTCCAACCCAAACCATTCTGTGATTCTATGATTTTTATTTTCAAGTGAATACCCACCAAACTAACCCCAAGCAAACATTATTCACCCATCAGCTCATTTAATGCTCCCAGGAACCAGAACTCAAGTTCTGTAGGGTGATAAATTACCATGATTCCAATACCTACATTTTTTTAAGCTGAATAATCTGCTATCAGTTATCCAATAACACTGCAGGCAGGCTGAATAATTCAGTCTCATCTTTCTTCTAATGTTGGAAGTCTCTTGAAATGGACTGAGTCTTATCTTCTTCAATAGTCATTAAGGTGTCATTTAAGACCCACACAGCCTTTATAACATCTTTATGCCTCCCCAAGGATTAAACTATGAAGAGATAAATGCATTCCTTAAATTTTTAGCAATGAATTCCCTATTAAAGGAATGCAGCAGATTGGCATCTTTTAGGCTTGAAACCCTTCATTAGCTTATATCTGGGCAAAGCTTGTTTTGGGTCAGAGAACATGGCATTATTCACACCACAAAGATTTGTGTTGCTGTAGAGCCTTGACCCTACTTGATGGTTTTTTTCACTGTCTTGCATAGCTCAATGCCAACAGTGTCAACAAAATTAAAGTGGGATCATGGAAAGTGCTGTTTCCTCCCCCCTCAGTGTTCTGGGTGAATGTCCAATTTTAGAGTTCATAGAATCATAGAATTGGTTGGATTGGAAGGGACCTTAAAGATCTCTATAAATTCTCTATTGTTGTCTCTCCATATGCTGTCTCATCAGCTTGGGTTGAGCAGTCTTTAGGTTATTGGTAAAATGGAAAGCATCTGTCAGGATCAGAAGTCCAGTCAACACCTATCACCCATTAGGGAACAAAGATTTCTCTTAGGAATAAACGTTAGGTCTAGTAGTAAACATCTCTACACCAAACTTTCATTTGTGATCCTACAGATAACTCAAAAGCTCTTCTGTGTTAATAGGAAGGCTTAGTTATTGGTGTTGTAATGGGGCTCAAAGAAGTCAGCCAGCTTGCTTGGCTTATTCCTGTCATGAGGAAGTGATCCTGAACATATCCACCATATTATCCAGGGCTAAACTCAATTGCAGCCCATCAAGTAAAATGGTCCCACAAATTTCCTTCTGTGTAATAGGAGCAAGAACAAGAACTTGCAATTAGAATGGCCTCAAAAATGCTCTTTGTTGCTTCTGTTCTTCCATGAGATATATTCAAAACTTTGCTTTGCTTGTGAATTTTCCTGCATGTAGAGTTTTGTGACAGAATCATAGAATCATTAAGGCTGGAAAAGAGCTCCAAGATCATCAAGTCCAATCATCAACCCAACGTCACCTTTCCCTGCTAAACCAGGTCACCAAATGCCATGTTGACATGGGTTTTTTGTACACCTTCAGGGATGGTGACTCCACCACCTTCCTGGGAAGCCTGTTCCAATGCCTGGCCAGTCTTTCAGGAAAGAAATTCCTTGTGGGAGAGAGTGGAGCTTGTGATGGTCCTATGATGGCCTTTCAAGGCTGTTAGCCACTAGCTACAAAGAAGAAAGCTTGAAAACTTCACTGCCTCCTGGTGATACTACCAGGAATCCTAGAATCCCTGGATGGTGGGGTTTGGAAGGGACCTCTGAAGATCATCTAGTCTGAAAACCCTCCTAAAGCAGGCAACACGCACATTGCCCAGGATCACAACTTCCAGGCAGGTTTGGAATCTCTCTGGAGAAGGAGACTCCACAACCCCTCTGGGCTGCCTGCTCCAGGGCTTCAGCACCCTTACAGGAAATCAGTTTCTATTCATGCTCAGGTGGAACCTGCTGGGTTCCAGTTTGTGCCCATTGCCCCTCTTCCTGTCACTAGATACCACTGGAAAGAGTCTGGCACCATCTTCTTTACCCCTACAGGTCCTTCAGCTCTTGCTAATAATTGATCAGATCCCCTCTCCAGCTGCCCTTCTCCAGGCTAAACAGTCTCTCTGCCTTTCCTCCTGACAGAGATGCTGCAGGCCCCTCAGCATCTTGGCAGTCTCTACTGGACTCTCTCCAGTAGTTCCCTGTCTCCTGACCTGGGGTGCTGAGGGAGATAGATGGAGGCCCCTCTGCAGTTTTGGAGAGCCTCTTTTTCTTTTGAATGCCAAGAGAAAAGAAGTGTCTCAGAGAGCTGAGATATGGGGACAATTCCTTCCCTTTGCACACAATAGAAGTACCAAGAGCTATTTTTGTCAGCTTAGCAGCTATTCACTCCTGATCACACACCAATTATAAATGGATAAGATAATGAGGGCTATTAAAATAATTTTTCATCAAGGTTAATAGATGAATAAGACAATTTAATGTTGACACATACATCTCCAGGATTAATTCTGTGGGGTGCTAAGTAAGCTGTCCTCATCCTAAGGCTGGCTTTGAGGATGCTCAGGCTCCACAGATACCCTTGGAGAACCCAGCACAGCCTGTCACAGTTTGATTCTCCATGAAAGCCTCATCTTGCTGAAATATTTAAGTTATTTAAATCAGTGCAGGGACACATTCCTACTCAGTGTCCTACTTAATGCAGCATTAGTGGATTGGTCACCTCATGCTGCATGAATAATGGAAGTTACAGATTCAGCAATGTTTACAAGGATAAAAGCTGGAGCATTAAGTTCTCCTGTTTGTCCCCTCTGATCTTTGTGAGTGCTCCCACAGCCACTGCTTGTGCTTGGTGATGCTTTTGAGCCCTGCATGACCTGCATGTTGAAAATGTATTTTCCAGAATGGAAATAGATATTTCATAGACTCATACTGTGGTTTGGGTTGGAAGGGACCTCCAGGATCATCTAGTTCCAACCTTGTACCATAGGCAGGGACACCTCCCACTAGATCAGGTTGCTCAAGGCTTCATTCAGCCTGGCCTTGAACATCTTCAGGGAGGGGGCATCCACAACTGCATTGGGCAATGTGTTTCTGTGTCTCACCACCCTCACTGTAAAGAATTTCTTGCTAATATCCCATCTAAATTTTCCCCCTTCAAGCTCCTCATTGTCCCTCATCCTATCACCACAAGCCCTTGTGAAAAGTCCTTTCCTGGTTTTCTTGCAAGCCCCCTTCAGGTTTTGGAGAGTTGTCATTTTTCTGGTTAAAAATATTTTTAAGTGATGCAGCTAGGGAGCTAGTCTAATTCCAGGAACTTAGGCTGTGCTTCAGAAACGGTGAAAGAAATTGTCTAGAAACTTAATGTAGGTTGGAAGTCCCTTGTCCAACCAGTTTGGCAAAAGCCTCAGGCATTGTTCTGTGTTTCTGGAGAGAAGGTTGAATTAGCAGCACGTCAGGGAGGACCTTTCTGTGATGTTCTTATACAAATTAATCTCTTGAGTTCCCAACATTGCTCTTTTTTTGGAGCAAGTGAAGTTCGTCATAGGTAAAGTGGCACAATCTGTTGTGTGGGATTTGAGTGAATCATGGTATGGTTTGTGTTGAAAGGGAGCTTAAACATCACCTGCTTCTAACTCCCCTGCATGGGCAGGGACAACTCCCACTAGACCAGGTTTCTCAAGGCCTTGTATCCAACCTGACCTTGAACACCTCCAAGAAACTTTGGCTAGACATAAAAATAAGCCCTGAAAATAATAGCAAATGATTTCCAGTGGGGTTTTCTTCTTCGTTCTCGATCAGCTTTATAGAACTAGTGTGAGGTGTCCCAGCCCATGGCAGGGGGGTTGGAACTAGATGATCCTTGTGGTCCCTTCCAACCTTGACTGATTCTATGATTCTAACTGGGCTTTTGCTTGAAACCCAGAAAGCTCAAGACCTTTTAGATCATAAGTTTTTGTCTGTGTTTCTGGGAAAGTTTCAAAAGGGGCAAAGAAAAGCCCTGGAAAAACAGGACTTTTGAGAAGGAAAGGGTATGTTTTTTGAAAGATGATGGCTGAGTGATGCAGAACTTCTTGTTAGCAGCTCCCCAAACACCTGGGGGGAGTCTAAGCTGCTCTGCTGTGATGTTTCCATGACCATGTGGCTTTTCTCTGGTGAGACCACCAAGCAGCTCTGCTGTTCAGCTAAGGGCACAGTGGTTTGTGACATTTGATCAGAGATTTTAGGCATCAGACAGCTTGGAGACAAAAAAGAAAAAGAAGGAAAACACCTCACTTGATTTAAGCCTGGAAGATAAGGAGACTTCAGCTCCCAGAACAAATTTGCCAGTCATCTATTATGCCTGGCTACAGGTCTTGAACTTCCACTAATGTGTTGGCTAGACAGATTAACCTCTGTGCTTTTGGGAGCAAGAGGGCAGGCAAGTCCAAGTTTAAAGCTGAGAGAAGATATCAAAATAGCTCAGAATGCACAAGCATCAGTCACAAACCTGATTTCCACTCTGGAATCACGGAATGGTTTGTGTAGAAAGGGCATTTAAAGGTCATCTAGACCAACACCTGTGCAGTCAGCAGGGACATCCCCAACTAGAGCAGGTTGCTCAGAGCCCCAAACAACCTGACCTGGAATGATTCCAGGGATGGGGCATCTCCCACCTCTCTGGAAAACATGGGCCAGTGTTTCACCACCCTCCATATGAACGATTTCTTCCTTCTCTCTAGACTGAATCTCCCTCTTTTAGTTCAAACCATCACCCTTGTCATGTCACAACAGGCCCTGATCAAAAGTCTGTCCCCAGCTTTCTTCTTGGCTCCTTCAAGCATTGAAAAGCCACCAGAAGGTCTCCCTGGAGTCTTCTTTTCTCCAGTCTGTACAACCCCAACTATCTCATCCTGGCCTCACAGCAGAGGACTTCCAACCTCCTCATCATTGCTGTGGCCTTCTCTTGCCCTGCTGCAACAGGTCCCTGTCTGTGCTGTGCTGAGTACTCCAGAGCTTGCCCCAGCACTGCAGGTGGGGTCTCATAAGAAAGGAGCAGAAGGGCAGAATCCCCTCCCTCCACCTGTTGCCCATGCTGCTGAAAATCAGCCCAGGACATGGTTGGGTCTGGTCTGGGAGCACGTGGTGCCAGCTCATCTCCAGCTTTCCACTTGCCAGCACCCCAAAGTTCTTCTCAGGACTACTCTGCTTTATCACCCAGCCTGGACTGATATGGGGTGGTTGCCCTGACCCATGTGCAGGACCTTTCACTTGGCCTTGTTGAACTTCATGAGGTTCATATGGGCCAACTTCTCAAGTGGGAAGTGTGCAGTAACAGCCCTGCATGGGCAGAAGGAGCACTGAATACAAGCAGGGAGGGAGCTACCGACCCTGGTTGACTTCAGGTTTGTCTTCCCACTGAGTAAATGCTTTTTAGACAGCATGTACGTGTAGGCACCTAAAGCCAAGCTAAATCCTCCTGGAGGCTCCCAAGCCCAAGCTCAGGTCTAGTTTGGAATGTGCTTTATAATAAGTAATTAAACACTTCAAATAGGTGACTTTGTTACATGGCTTGAAAACTGGCTGACCTTGAAGCTCTTCCCAGATGGTTTTGCTTTATAATAGTGGGATCTCTTAGTTGTTGCTTAAGATGTGAAAACACCCACACATGCTGTACTTTGCTAATGGGCTGAGGCTGACTGCCTCCCTGGAAGAGAAAAGTGGAATCAGTCAAACTGCTGTCTTGAAGTCCGATCTAAAGCTGCATTAATCAAAACCAAAACCTGTTAATAGTTCTTGGCCAGGACAATTTTTTCACTTTTAGAAAGCGTTTTTAGATGGAAAAGATCTTTAAGATCATTGAGTACAACTATTCCACAACTCTACAAAGTCGGGTGCTAAACCATGCCCCTTGGCACCACACCTCTGCGTCTTTTAAATGCCTCCAGGGATTAGGACTCAACCATCTCCCCAGGCAGCCTTTTCCAGGGCTTGACAAGCCTTTCAGTGAAGAAGTTGCTTCTAACAAAGAAACTGATCTGTGGACAGGACAGCCTTCAAAGATTCTTTCTCACCCAATGCATTCTCTGATCTATAGTGTCCAATCTAAACCTCCCCTGGTGCAACTTGAGGCCATTTCCTCTCATCCTATCACTCGTTACTAGGAAGGAGACCAACCCCTACCTTGTTACAACTCCCTTTCAGGGCATCATAGAGAGTAAGAAGGTCTCCCTTCAACCTCCTTTACTTCAGGCTGAACAACCCCAGCTCTCTCAGATGCTTCACACAAGACTTGTTCTCCAGACCCTTTACCAGCTTTGTTGCCCTTCTCTGGACCTACTCTAGCACCTCAATGTCCTTCTTGTTGTGAGAGACTGAAAATTGAACCCAATGTTCAAAGTATGGCCTCACCAATTCTGAGTATAGATTGAAATGTTCCAAGAATCCTAATTCTTTGAACACAACCAGCCACTTACAAAAAGAAACTTTGGTTGCCCTCAGCCCATCCTGCTATGTTGCTTGCTGTAGTGGTGAATTGAGTAAAAAGGAAGAAATGGTCAGGCATTGGAACAGGCTGCCCAGGGAGGTGGCGTAGTCACTGTCCCTGGAGGTGTTCAAGAAACGTGTGGACATGGCACTTTCAGACATGATTTAATGACAATGGTGGTGTTGGGCTGATGGTTGGACTCTATGATCTTAGAGGTCTTTGCCAACTGAAATAAGTCTATGATTCTAAGAGGCAGAAGTTGAGAAGAGGAGCTGTTGTCATGGTTGGGTGTTGGGAAGTTTCTTAATTCCAAAATACGTTTCTGTTTCTCCCCTGATGCATAGGGTTTGCTTACAGCAGAAGCTGCTTTCATGGTACAAAGTGGCAGCACATTGAAAGCAAGAGAAAGCAGTGCTTTGATTTCACTCCAGCTGTGCAAGTGGAGACTTAAGTGAAGTGCTGCTGTTCAGTTCCTGGCTGAGAGGAGGAAATAACTACACGTGGAATTCCTGCTTGTTGGCTGACAGAGGAGCAAAACAGAATTAGCTGCAGTGGATCAGATGGCTAACAAATAGAAATTTCTAAACTGTTAAGTGTGCAATGAACTAAAAATGATGCAGGGTCATAGAAAGGAGTTGGATGTCTCTTTGTGGCTTCATGCATGACAATTTAAGCTGCTCAAATAATTACAGAAATAAAATTAGATGAGCTACTGGTGAACTTTTCCCAGCCCTTTTTCTGACAGCTGCAATTTTGTTTTATTTAATTCTGTTTTTCAGATTAACACATATCAGGCAAGAAGACCTGTGTTTTATTACTACAAGGAAAGTGCTTTTTGCAAGAGAGAAGATCAGAACCACAACCAACCAAAGCTGATGAGACCAGTAGAAGATTGAAGCCATCCTTGTCCAGCAGCTCCTGAATACCAGCTGATGTGAGGAAGGATGCAGCATCCAATGAGTAAGTGAAAAGATGTTACTAATTGTTTTTGATGATCCATGGTAAACCTAGTGGTGATTCTTGCATTTGCCACAAGAATAATCAGTTCTTCTATTTCAATGTTAATTGATTTCTGGTGAACTGGCTATGATCCTGTGAGCTGTCCTAAAACATCATGGATATGATCCATGTTATTCTGGTGACTTAACATCAGGGATTGTGTTGGAGGACAGACAAGAGATTGTCAAGTGGCACATCTGTTCCATGGCTTCCAACAAGGAGGTTTCCTTCCAAGCCATACTCTCTGCTTCTGGCTTGAGGTTTTGTGGCTCACAAGTACGTTTCTTTTGTGTTCCTGCTAGTGGTGGACCTGGTTGTTGACATTATTGAAAGGGAGCAGGATTTTAGTTACTCCTTGCTCAGTTGTCTGCCCAGTTTGGAGGTACCAGTATCAGTGGGCTGTAGAGGCTGTGCCAAGAGGTCTTTTTGCAGTGGCTGCAGAGCAAGCCATGGATGACAGCTGTATGGGCACAACCCTGTGATCTTGCAGAGATGCTGGCTGGAGCTGTGGGCTCTGGACTCACTGTACTGTACCCTAAGGGTACAGTGGGGATTGGTGGCAGGCAGGGAAGAGCCACAGCTGGTGTAAAATGGTTTGAGCAGCACATGGTGGGCTGAGGGTAATATCAGTTGAGACTGAATTAGGGCAAGTGGTTTGACCATGTGAACTTGTATTGACTCATGACTATATAACATTAACTTCCCCAGTGGTGTTGTGTTAGAAAACAGCCTTGGTGGCAGCACTTGTTCTCCTTGAACATGTTTTCTGTGATATTTAATCACACTTATAAAACATAATTGCCCTTTGGACTGTGTCACTGCCATGCTTCCTTTTCCCTCCTGATCTTTTGTTGGTTTGGAATTAATTCTGTGCAAGACACTCCTGGCTTAATTTGACAGGTGCAGTAAACTGCATAGGTAAGAATTGCTCACCTTAGGTGATTTAGTGGTGTTACAGCAAGCAACAAATTACCTTTTCTCCTCTGATCAATGTTTGCCTGTGGCTCTTGTCTAGTTTTCTAAGAGGACAATGATTCTTATTTATCTCCAATTTGAAGGGTTAAACCAGCAAAGACACAGCCTCCTAAGGCTGTGAGAGTGGTGAGACACTGGAACAGGTTGCTCAAGGAAGCTGTGGATGTACCCTCCCTGGAGGTGTGCAAGGTCAGGCTGGACAAGGGTTGGCTGGGGCTCTGAGGAACCTGCTTTTCTTGGGGGTATCCATGCTGGCTGCAGGGATATTTGACTATAGGACTTTTAAATGTCCCTTTCAATCCAAACGAGTCTGGGATTCTATGAAATCTGGAGGTCCTACAGCAAGCAAACTGAGGGGTGTTAGCACCTGACAGCATGTGAGAAGATTTTTAAAAATCTCCAACAGGCTTCTCTGAGATTAGAGGAGAGCAGGCAGAGCTCCTGTAACTCAACTTGCTGACAAAATGGCTGCTGGTAGGGTGTGGGAGAAGATTCACTGCTGAAATAATACCCAGTGCCAGCTTAGGGTAATTAGAGATAAGCACAACAGTCAGAATCGAATGTCTTGAGTTGTGCCACACTATGCAGAAGGAAATGTGGCCCATGTAAAACAAGCTTTCTTCTCAAGCTGGAGACAAGGTGGTAGTGGGTGATTCACCAGCTCTCTGTCTCTCCCTTGTCTACTTCATTTTAGATCATTATTAATTCACACCTGCATTTGTTGAATTACAGCAAAATACAGGCTTAGAAAACACCTTGGTGTCATCTTCCTTTTTTTCTTTTTCTTTTTCTTTTTCTTTTTCTTTTTCTTTTTCTTTTTCTTTTTCTTTTTCTTTTTCTTTTTTCTTTTTCTTTTTCTTTTTCTTTTTCTTTTTCTTTTTCTTTTTCTTTTTCTTTTTCTTTTTCTTTTTCTTTTTCTTTTTCTTTTTCTTTTTCTGTTTCTTTTTCTTTTTCTGTTTCTTTTTCTGTTTCTTTTTCTTTTTCTGTTTCTTTTTCTTTTTCTGTTTCTTTTTCTTTTTCTGTTTCTTTTTCTTTTTCTTTTTCCCTTTTTCTTTTTCCCTTTTTCTTTTTCTTTTTCCCTTTTTCTTTTTCCCTTTTTCTTTTTCTTTTTCCCTTTTTCTTTTTCCCTTTTTCTTTTTCTTTTTCCCTTTTTCTTTTTCCCTTTTTCTTTTTCTTTTTCCCTTTTTCTTTTTCGATTTCTTTTTCTTTTTCTTTTTCCCTTTTTCTTTTTCTTTTTCCCTTTTTCTTTTTCTTTTTCCCTTTTTCTTTTTCTTTTTCCCTTTTTCTTTTTCCCTTTTTCTTTTTCCCTTTTTCTTTTTCTTTTTCCCTTTTTCTTTTTCGATTTCTTTTTCTTTTTCTTTTTCCCTTTTTCTTTTTCTTTTTCTTTTTCCCTTTTTCTTTTTCTTTTTCTTTTTCCCTTTTTCTTTTTCTTTTTCCCTTTTTCTTTTTCTTTTTCCCTTTTTCTTTTTCTTTTTCCCTTTTTCTTTTTCTTTTTCCCTTTTTCTTTTTCGATTTCTTTTTCCCTTTTTCTTTTTCTATTTCTTTTTCCCTTTTTCTTTTTCTTTTTCTTTTTCTTTTTCTTTTTCTTTTTCTTTTTCTTTTTCTTTTTCTTTTTCTTTTTCTTTTTCTTTTTCTTTTTCTTTTTCCAAGTTTTACAAGGAAGAAATGCCACCAAACAAAGTGAGTTCCCTTGGAAAATTAGGGAATTGTAGAATTGTTTCACCCGGAAAAGACCTTGAAGATCATCGAGTCCAAACACCAGCTTAAAACCACCATGGCATTAAACTATGTCCCAAAGTGCTATGTCCACATGTTCCTTTAACACCTCCAGGGATGGAAACTCCACCACCTGCCTTGGCAGCCTATTTCAATGTCTGACCAGTCAGGAAGTGTTGTCATCTTCTCCTATAAGCAATTTGTTAACCTAGATATTTATTTTAAGTGTATTAGTGGGCTTGAAAGCAATTTTGAGAGTCCTTGTCCTATAAACAGCATCACAACTTTTTGCCCATGAGTGGCTTATCGGTTCAGTGTCTTATCAATGCATCATCATCATAGAATGGTTTTAGTTGGAAGGCACCTTCTTAAAGATCATTTAGTTCCAACCCATCTGCCATGGGCAGGGACACCTTCCACTAGAGCAGGTTGCTCAAGGCCCTGTCCAACCTCCAACCTGACCATAAAGACTTCCAGGGATGGGGCTTATCCATGCTGTGATTCATCAGGCAACACGTTCTATTCCCTTGTCCTTCCCTTCTCCATGCTCTGCCAGGGAAAGCTTAGGTTTGACATTAGAAGAAACTTCTTCTCTGAAAGGGTTCTCAAACACTGGGACAGGCTGCCCAGGGAGGTGGTTGAATCCCCATCCCTGGAAGTGTTTTAGAAAACACAGAAATGTAGTGCTGGGGGACATGGTTTAGCACCAGCCTTGGTTGAGTTAGAGAGTGTTTGGACTTGATGATCTTCAAGGTCTTTTCAAACCAAAGCCATTCCATGATTTTATGAAAAGGTGAGGGAAAGGGCTTTTCCTGTTGGTACTACAGTAACAGCTTAGTATGAAGAAAACAACAACCCACACTGCTTTTGGTTGTAACCCAGGAATGGCTTCTGATAAGAATGGCATTTTCTCCCCATTTCTGTGCCTCTGTTTACATTGCTTTGTGCTGTCCCAGGTATTTTGGAGGGATCATTTGGCATCTGCACATAGACTGGGATGAAATAAGAACCATTGCTTGCTAGGCTGTGTAGTGAGCCGCATCACAGAGAGCAACAGAGTCACTACAAGACAAGCGTAGGGTCCTGCACCTAGGGAGGAATAACTCCCTGCACCAGTACAGGTGAGAGGCTGACCTGTTTGAAAGCAGCTGTGCAGAGAAATGCCTGGGAATGCTGGTGGACAACAAGGTCACCATGAGCCATAAATGTGCTCTTGTAGCCAAGAAGGCCAATGGTCTCCTGGGGTACACAAAGAAGAGTGTGGCCAATAGGTTGATGTAGGTTCTCCTCCTGCTCTACTCTGCCCTAGTGACACCACAGTTGGAGACCTGGGTCCAGCTGTGGGCTCCCCAGTTCAAGAGAGGCAAGAAACAGCCAGACAGAGTCTGGTGGAGTCTCCAAAGATGCTGAGGGGCCTGGAGCATCTCTGTGAGGAGGAAAGGCTGAGAGACCTGGGGATGTTTAGCCTGGAGAAGAGCAGCCTGAGATGGGATCTTCTCAAGGCTCAGCAAGAACTAAAGGACCTGTGGGGGGCAAGAGGATGGGGCCAGACTTTTCAGTAGTGCCCAGCAACAGGACAAGGAGCAAGGGGCACAAACTTGAACCAAGGAGGTTCCATCTGAAGATAAGGAGAAACTTCTTTGATGTGAGGATGCTGGAGCAGGCTGCCCAGAGAGGTTTCAGTCTCCTTCTCTGGAGAGATTCCAAAGCCACCTAGCCATTGTGATCCTTAGCAAGCTGCTGTGGGTGCCCCTACTTCAGCAGGGGGTTTAGACTGGATTAACCACAGAGGTCCCTTCCATCCCCCACCATCTGTGATTCTATGAGTCTTCAAAGGCAAACCCAGCTGATTTTGATTTTAAGATGTGCCTTAAACAATACAAACCCTCCCAGACTGGAATAAGAAACACAATAGTGTCTCATCATGTGAACATACAGTTTGACATTCTCTATTCACTGCCCATCTACAGTCAGCAACACTACCTGCATGGAGCCCAAGAGCTTCTGATTAAAATAGAGCTGCTATTTCGGAAGAGCAGTCTGTCACCACGACTGTGAGAGCTGGAGAGTTTAGTGCTCTCTGTGAACTGTTTCAGTGGTTAGATACTTTCACATCAAAAGCATCAGTGTCTCTTCCTACTTCAGCTATTGTGTGATTTTTTTTTTTTCCCAGCTCAAAATTTCCTGGCCAGGAGACAAATTACTGCTTCGCCTGCTGGATGTCTACAGCCTGCAATATAGATGACTTAAGTAGGGCAAAAATGTTGGATACTCACAGGAAGTAAGAGGGGGAGGGAATTGTTGCTGAAATATTCTGGTTTTCATGTGCTGCTTGCTGAGGAATGTGCAAAAGGGGAGGCAGTAATCTTGCCTCACAGTAGACATGAGGAAATTGGGTGTCTAGTCTATGCTGCCTGTCCAAACCCATCTCTAGTCATAGAATCATAGAATCAGCCAGGCTGGAAGAGACCTCCAAGATCATTCAGTCCAACCTATCACCCAGCCCTAAGCAATCAACCAGACCATGGCACTAAGTGCCTCATCCAGTCTTCTCTTGAACATCTCCAGGGATGGTGACTCCACCACCTTCCTGGGCAGCACATTCCAATGGGCAATCACCCTCCTAATCCTCCTAATACCCAGCCTATACCTCCCCTGGCACAACTTGAGACTGTGTCCTCTTGTTCTGGTGCTGGTTGCCTGGGAGAAGAGACCAACCCCCACCTGGCTACAACCTCCCTTCAGGTAGTTGTAGACAGCAATGAGGTCACCCCTGAGCCTCCTCTTCTCCAGGCTAAACAACCCCAGCTCCCTCAGCCTCTCCTCATAGGGCTTGTGTTCCAGGCCCCTCACCAGCTTCAGGAACAACCTGTTCTAAAGGGTGGTTCATTAAGTAGGTATCAAATCAGGATTGTTTTGATTGGAAAATACCTGTAAGATCATTAAACCATGTCCTGAAGTGCCATGTCTATATGCTTTTTGAACATTTCCAGGGATGGAGACTCCACTACCTCCCTGGGCAGCCTGTTCCAATGCCTCACCACTTTTGCAGGAAAGAGATTTTTTCCTAATGTCCAACCTAAACCTCCCTGGCACAATTTCAGGCCATTTCCTCTCATTCTATCATCTGATACTAGCAAGAAGAGACTCTCCCCCATCTGGCTTCAACCTCCTTTCAGGGAGTTATAGAGAGCTAGAGAGTTGTATAGATCAGAGATCCTGGTTCTGGCTTAGTGGAGATCTCTTTGCTTCACTGACTGGAGAGACAACTTAAGTGACAGGTTTGGTTTAGACACTTGATTTTCAGTCAGCAAAGAAGCTGAGCAGAGCAGTTGTCTTCTTCCCCTCTTGACGCCATAGGTTTGTCCTCCTTGTTCCTGGAGCATGTAGAAAAGTTCATCCTGTTTTGGAGGTCAGGCCAGTTTACCCAGTTAGTTATCCCTCTGTGCATCTTTAGCTGTGAAGGATTTGGGAAGACAGAGAGGAAACCAGCAGCTCTTCCTGCAAAGACTAATAGCTGTAGCAGCAGAGGTCTGTTGTATCTTCAGGCCTGCCCTGCTGTACAGAACGGGCCCCATCTGCTGCACGTTAACAAAGGCAATGTCAGCCATAAAACACTGGAAGGCTGACTCTGGCACAAAGATCCCTGACAATTTAATAAGAATTCCTCATGCTGCTTCATGAGCTCTTTCATGGTTTTGATACAGTGCCTCAGGCAGGATGGATTACATGGCTTCCCAAGCATTTTCCAAGAGGGAATTGCACTGGCTGCTACATCTGAGTCAGCTAAGCATCTCACTTCATCGTCATCCTGTAAACTGAGGCTCACCTTCTACTCCCCAACTCTTTCTTTTGCCTCAAGACAAGATAGAGGATGCTACTGTTGCCTTCTGGAATAGCTGACACCTAATCCTTAATGGGACTTCAGATTTAATCAATGCAAGGCTATGTTGTTCCTCTAGGAAAGCTTTGTATCTTTCACCTAACCACACAGAGTCAACAGGAATGAACAGAACCTTTTATATCCTTATTTTGCTGAGGATCTGTGAATATATCCCAAATAAATCTTAGGAAAAGGTTGCCTTTTCCCCCTTGCTTGGTCGATATTGGGCCAGAAGGGAGCTGATACATCTGTTTTTCTTCAGCATCGTGCAGGATGTAGCGTGCAGCACCATGAACAAGAACTGTCTGGGGAAAGGGATGCTGTTATCTCCTCTTATCTCAGCCTAGGATTTCTGAAATGAGATGGCTTAAGATTTAATAAATATTCAGTTAAAAGGGAAGTGAACTGTTGTCAGCTTTTAACGGCAGTAAAGAAAAAAAATAGTGAGAGAAAAATCTCTGATATTTCAGTTTTCCAAGGTAGCTTTGTTAAAAGAAGAGATGGGCTTGACTGTACCTGGATTAAAATACCAGGCTGATGTCCTTGATCACTACCTAAAGACAGTCTTTTAAGCCACAGTAGTTCCCTGTCAGACTCCCAGTTACGCAGAATCACAGCATGGTAGGAGTTGGAAGAGACCTCTGGAAATCATCAAGTCCAACTCCCCTGTCAAGGAAGGTTCACTTAGAGAAGGTTACACAGTTCCTTGACAATGTTTGAATATGAAAGAAATATGTGGCTGGATGATAAACCTGTGTATATATCATATATCCATGTATATATGTATGTGTGTGTGCTTTGCTCCAAGAAGGACATTGAGGTGCCTGAGTGGGTCCAAAGAAGGGCAACAAAGCTGGTGAAGGGTCTAGAGCACAAGCCTTATGAGAAGCAACTGAGGAAACTGGGTTTGTTTAGTCTGGAGAAAAGAAGCCTCAGAGGACACCTTTTCATTCTTTACAACTCCCTGAAAGGAAATCGGAGCTGGGTGTGGGTTGGTCTCTTCTCCCAAGGAACAAGTGATATGACAAGAGGCCTCAAGTCACACCAGGGGAGGTTTAGATTGGACATTTGAACCATTTTCTTTTCCAAAAGGGTTGTCCAGCCCTGGAATAGGCTGCCCAGGGCAGTGGTGGAGTCTCAGTTCCTGAAGAGATTTAAAAACCATGTAGATGTGGTGCTGAGGGACATGGTTTAGTGCTGGGTTAGTTGTTGAACTCAACGACATCTTCCAGCCAAAACAACCTTGTGATTCTATATAGCACAGAGAGCTGAGGGGAAAATGGAATGTGTCAGGGCAGGCAAAACTCTACTACAGAGAAATGGAGTATTAGGGTCCTACTGGGATAGAGATTTTAAAAGTTTCTTGGTATTTCTTAAATGTATCTTTTCACTGCTCTCATCCAGTTACAGCTCTCAACCCAGAAGTGCAAGGGTTGAAATAGTTTCCTCTTGTGTCTCACTGGAATCTCCTCAGAAGTTAAGTTGTGCCCATCACCCCTCATTTTCTCCATGTGACTCCTTGCCAGTTAGTCCATCTAAATAGATTTTAAGCTTACCAGGTTTCTCTCAGACACTCATCTGATTTCTGAGTCACCTGCTGCCTCCAATGAGGATATTGTAGTCATGATGTAAAGCCAGCCATTTGGAAACAGGCAACATTAGCCATGAATGACATTTTGATAATGACCCTTTGATCTTTGAGAGGTCTGAAAATGAGCAGAACAGAAACTGAAGATCAGCTCAAGATACCTGCAAAACTTCTGCACACAAAACCGTGCCCTTTGGGGCTGAGGGACTGCACTTGTTAAAAGAACACAACACAAACCACTAAGACTTAATTAAACTGAGTATCAACAGTGGTTTGAAACAAGCATGGTTTAAAATTAGAAATGCTTTGGCTTCTGGCAGGAAATAGTCCAAGAGAGGTTTCACAGAAGCTGGTAATGAACAGCCAGAAATATTTTTCATGAACATTTAGTTGGCTTTTAAATAGGAGCTTGCTTTAATTGCTGATTCATATACCTGAGTGGCAATGATCTGTCAAAAAATGATATTTCATCTCTGGTTCAGAGAACTTTCCTCAAGAGCTGTTTGCTGTCTTGTTAGAAGGTTATTGAGTGTTGCATTATGGCTTAAAAACGGCCCATGAAATGGTGCTAAGAGTGCTCTCTGGAGATCCAAGTAGTTCATGTAGGCAAGAAAAAGGTTAGTAGTTATCAGGCAGAAATTTTCAGAAAGGAGTGAGCTGAATTCACCCCAACTGATGGCTGGACAGGTCAGATGTTGACAACAGGGAAGAAAAGTGCATCCTGAGACCAGAACCAGGTGATGATGCATCTCTGAATTTACCTGAGAGGAAGGTGGTGGGCATGTAACCATGTGGCTGATGCTGCTAAGGCCACCACTGTACTTCATAGCCAGGTCCCCTCTGTGGGATCCTCACTACAAGAAGGACAGTGAGGTGCTAGAGTAGAGAGGGGAACAGAGAAGGGCACCAAAGCTGCTGAAGGGTCTGGAGGACAAGTCTTGTGAGGAGAAGCTGAGAGAACTTGAGTTGTTCAGCCTGGAGAAAAGGAGGCTGAGGGGAGACCTCTGGCTCTCTACAACTCCCTGAAAGGAGGTTGGAGCCAGGGAGCAGTTGGTTTCTTCTTCCAAGTAAGAAGCAATAGGACAAGAGGAGAGGTGCTCAAGTTGCTCCTGGGTAGGTTTAGATTGGGTATGAGGAACAATGTCTTCCACCTTGAGGGTTGTCAATGGCTGGAACAGGCTGCCCAGGGCCTTGGTGGAGTCCCCATCCCTGGAGGGATTTCAAAGCTGTGTAGATGTGGTTCTGAGGGACGTGGTTTAGTGGAGACTCAGCAGTCCTGGGTTAACAGTTGTACTTAGTGATCTCAAAGGTCTTTCACAACCTGAATGTGTCTATGATTCTGACTGCTTTGCTTTTTAAGGAAAGAGATCTAACTGGATAAGAATCTGTAAGTTGTGTGTGAAATGAGAAGCTCGTTTTCCACAGCACAGAAATAAAACACAGTTCTTAGCAATTACATCTGTGTTACATAGATCAGCCTCAGCCAAGAAAAGTCCTCAGGATAGCTTTTTGCATAAAAAGAGGGCAGATCCATCACAGCTTTCCATGCTGTGGTTGTTCCTTCTGTTTCAGGCTTTACTCTGTTTTTGTCATCCCAGATATTTTGGGGGGTGCATTTCTGGCTCATCAACAGGCAGATGTTTTCCTTTAGAGCTTCTCTGACAAGCAAAGAGAAATGCAACATCTCCTCCTTGTGCTCTGAGAAACTGGAGAACACTAGGATGGTCCTGAGAACTCCTAGAGACCCCATCTCCCATTGCAGCTCTGCAAAATAGCACCTGAGGAGAAACAACCCCATACACCAGTATAGGTTGACAGCTGAACTGCTGGAAAGCAGCTCAGTGAAGGACCTTGGAGTCCTGGTGTACACTAAGTTGTCCTTGGGACAGCAATGTACCCTTGTGGCCAGGAAGGCCAAGGGCATCCTGGGGTGCATGAAGAAGAGTGTGACCAGCAGGTCAAAGGAGGTTCTTCTTCCCCTCTACTCTGCCCTGGTGAGACCACAGCTGGAGTATTGTGTCCAGTTCTGGGCTCCCCAGTTTAAGAAGGGCAGGGATATACCTGAGAGTGTTCAACGGAGGCTACAAGTGTGATGAAGGGGCTGCAGCCTGTGTTTGATGAGGAAAAGCATAGAGATCTGGGGCTGTTTAGTCTGAAGAAGACTGAGAGGAGATCTTATTAGTGTTTATAAATGTGTGAAGGGTGGGGGTCAAGAAGAAAGTGCCAGTCTCTTTTCAGTGGTGTCCTGTGACAGAATGAGGGACAGTAGATACAAACTGCATCTCAGGCAGTTCCACCTCAGCAAGAGGAAAAACTTCTTTGCTGTGAGTGATGCCCAGAGAGGTTGTGGAGTCTTCTTCTCTGGAGACTTTCAAGACCCATCTGGATGTGTTCCTGTGTGACTTGCCTTGGGTAATCCTGCACTGGCAGGGGGTTGGACTCAGTGATCTCCAGAGGTCCCTTCCAACCCCTATCATTCTATGATTCTGTGAATGGTAATGGTGAGTCTGGGCTGAACTTGGCTTGCAGTAAATCCCACTCACTGAATTGGAATTCTGGGGCTGAAGAGCTTGTGTTTGTGTGGTTCTTTGTATGACTCTGCATGTGAATATGTTGTGAGACAGAAGGATGCCATTTGAAGGCATCTCTTCAACCTGCTTACCTTTGATACTGGGTGGCCAAGCAGATCCTACAGTGCAAGTGTTCGGCCATTACAGTTGTCCATTGGCTGTGACTTGGGTTGCCAGGGTGATGGATTTCAAAAGGCCAGATCTGTGCTCAGTTTTCAAAGGCTGTATTGTTTCTTTTGATCTTCAAACCAGGGGAAAAGGCAGACCCAGGACCTACTGGCTGGTTTGTTCTGTTTTGTTCTGTTTCTGCCTTAACAACCTGAGTGATCTTGGTGTCTGAAGTGCTTGGATTTAAAAACTCAGGCTTGACTCTGTGAGTCAAGTTGCTAAAGTCACTATTGAACTGCTGAAGCATTTATGCAAAACAGACATCAAAACACTGAGCCTGAGAGTTCTTTGATATTTTCTAATCCAAAGAGTGATGCAACTGGGTTGACTTTTGAAGGCTTTCCTATGCTGCAGTGGTATTCATGGGCTTTTAAACACCTTCAATGATGGCGACTCAACCACCTCCCTGGTCAGTCCGTTCCAATGCCTGACAACCCTTTCAGTGAAATTTATTTTTCCTAATATCCATCTGACTCAGCTGCTTGGACCCCAAAGAGCAACAGTGAAGAACCTTGCAGAACAACATGCAGTGAATTTAAGCCTCTTTTCCCCAAAAGCTGATTTCATGGTTGAGGGGATACAGGAACTAAACCTCCTGGTGCTCTATTTTTGCAGATATTGATGTCAAATATATTTTTCCCACAAACAGAAATGATGCTCAGAACTAAGCAAAATAATTCTACATTTGTAGGTTGCTCTTTAACTGACTCCCTGAGCCTGGACATTCCCGATTATTTCTATCTTGCCATGCTCTTTGTGTTTGTTAAGTGAATACTCCACCATTTTGGGGCCATGGAAGAAGACAGGCAATTAACATAACATTTCTAATCCTCTGCAGATCTTTGGTCTGCAAAATCTTCAGGTGGGTGACGTCTGAGATGCTTATTGTCAGCAGAGAGCATTATGTTCCTCACTCACTAACTGGGGAAGAAAGCTGGATAGCTTCTCAGGAGAAGGACCTTGGGATGCTAGTTGGCAGCTGGGTGAAGATAGGCCAGGTGGCCAAGAAGGCCAACAGCATCCTGGCTTGGATCAGGGACAGTGCAACCAGCAGAACCAGGGAAGTTATTGTCCCCCTGTACTGGGCACTGGCAAGGCCACACCTGGAGTAGTGGGTTCAGTTTTGGGTCCAAAGAAGGACACTGAAGTGCTGGAGAGTGTCTAAAGAAGGACAACAAAGCTGGTGAAGGGTCTGGGGAACAGGTCTGGTGAGGAGCAGCTGGGGGAACTGGGGATGTTCAGCTTAGAGACAAAGAATCTGAGAGAAAATCTTTTAACTCTCTACGACTCTCTGAAAGGAGGTAGGACTGAGGTGGGGGTGAGGGCAAGAGGAAAAGTCCTTCAGTTGTGCAGGGGAAGTTTAGGTTGGATATTAGCAAAATTTTCACTGAAAGGGTTGTCAAGCCCTGGAACAGGCTGCCTTGTGGAATTGCTGTCTGTGGAAGTGTGCAAAAAATGTGTAGATGTGGTGCTGAGGGATGGGGTTTAAGTGGTGACCTGGCAGTGCTGGGTTAACAGTTGGACCTGATCTTAAGGGTCCTTCCAATATCCATGGTTCTATTACTCTGTGATTGTTGTATAATCTTTGGTCTGAAACACAGGGTTAATTTTTGACAGCTTAACAAAACAGATACAGCTGCCATCTGTACCTGGGGAACACCAGGAATTCGTCTTTCTCTGGTATGCAATTAAGAAAAAAAATTAAAAGCTTTTACTTTTCATAGCTGTGGTCTCAGCTCATGCACCTGGACAGCTCCTGCAAGGCTGATGGATGATGGTTGAGACAGAATACTCCAGTCTCATATCAAAGCCCTCAAACTGATGTGTCCTTGTCTTCCAGCCTGAGACACGAGCAGGTTGTTCTAGAAGTACCAGCAAGGTGCTGATTAGTCTCCATCTGCTTGGGTCGGAGGTTGCTGCCATATAACTGGTTGGACAGTGCCTCTTTCCCATTGACTTGGCTGATGTCTGCATGTGGTGTCTGCATGAAGTTGGTGTATGGGTCTTGACCCAGTGCTGGCACCTGGTGCTGTCATCACACATCAGCTCTCTGCTCCTTGGGATGCTGGCTGCATGTAAGAAGATGTCAGTGGTGATTCTGACTGCTGTTTTCTGGGCACAGGGAGCATTTCTGCTCATGCACTTCTGCAGGCATTGAATCATAGAACTGTTTTGGTTGGAAAAGACCTCTAAGATCATCAAATCCAACTGTGAACCTAACACCACCATGGCTATTAAACCATGTCACAAATTGTGATCTGCACACATTTCTTGAACACTTCCAGGGATGAAGACTTCACCAGCTCTGCTGCCCTTCTCTGGCCCTGCTCCAGCACCTCAATGTCCTTCTTGGAGTGAGGGAACCAAAACTGGATCCACTCTTCAAGACGTGGCCTCACCAGTGCCCAGTACAGGGGCACCATCACTTCCCTGGTCCTGCTGGCCACACTATTCCTGATCCAGGCCAGGATGCTATTGGCCTTGCTGGCCACCTGAACAGACTGCTAGCTCCTGTTCAGACACTGCTGCCTCATCTGTTCCAGTGGAGGCAGAAGGAAAGCCCTTGTTTAGATATCTGTGCCCCTGCACTTGGGGGTGCTTGTTGTGTGATCTGCCATGTGCCGGTGTCCCAGTGCCCTGCCACCCTCGCGCTCTTTCCACCATGACTCTCATGGTTAAGCACATGCTGATTGAGCTGTCAGTTGCTATTTGTAGTACCTTCACTTCCACATCTCTAATGCCACTTTTTGCATCTTTGCTGATGCTGAGACTTTCACAGGGATGTGGAGGTGTGAGTCTTGTTTTTTCTCATGGCTTTCACTTCAGCTGCCGTGGGTGGTGCAGTTCTCTATGTGGTGACTCTTGTTTTTCGAGTAACACTTCTTTCATGGCTCAGCTTTGCAGTTCATGTTCAGGCAGTCACTCTGTCTCAGAAACAGCAAGATATCTTCTCTCCTACCTAAACTATGCCTACTTTTATGTTTTCTGAAATGTTTTGCTGCTGAGAGTGTTTTCTTTGTCTGCAGGCACCGCTTTTGACATCCAAAGAGCATAGGGTGAGAGCAAATACAAAATGAAAAATATTTCTTTTAGACAACATAAGCTGATTATCCTGCAGGTCTTCCTGCCTTCTGCAGTGTGCTCCAGAGCTCCTTCTCCTGGAAGGCTTTGGCATTTGTAGGTGTCTGTTTCAGGGAGAGAATGACACACTGTATTATGCTTGAATATTGTCTTGAGAGGTTTTAGATTCCATTTCTTAAGGAACAGCCTCAAGTTGCACCAGGGGAGGCTTAGATTGCACATCAGGACAGATTGCTTCCCAAAAAGGGTTGTCAAGGCCTGGAACAGGCTGCCCAGGGCAGCAATGGAGTCCCCATCCCTGGAGGGATTCAAAAAGCTGTGTAGATATGGTGCTGAGGGACATCACAGGTCTGGGGACCTCACAGGTCTGGGTTAACTGTTGGACTTGGTGGTTTTATAAGTCTCTTCCAACTAAAATGATTCTGTAAACATTCTTCTCTTTATGGTGATTCTAATATATTCAGAGCAGGCTCACCCCTGAATACCATCTGCTTATCTCTGGTTTGTCCTCAAAGCCTATCTTCACATGAGCGGCTCTGCTATGGTGCTGATCTCCTTGGTAATGACCACCCACATGTAGTTCAGACACAGCAAGCCTGTGTTGCTTGCAGCCATCCTCTTCTGCTATCACCAGGATTGCTCATCTGATGGTCTTTAATGTTTATTCTGTTGAGAAGAAAACCCAAAGAGGCATTACTTTTCTTTTCTCTAATTAATCAGCATAAAGCTGGACACATAGGGAGTTCATGACAACTGAGTTTCATTGCAGGTTGACTAAGTCATGAAAGCAAAGAGTGGATACAATGCCAAGTGACAGAGCAACTGAGCTGAGAAATGCTCCTATGACCTACTGAGACCACCAAGCAGGATGACTGCCAGAGGGAGAAGCAAGCTGTTTCTCTGACAGTGTCTAATGAGTAGAGATGGGAGGTCCCAGCAGTCTTCCCAAGTTTCAGGAGTTAAAATTCATCCTGAAAACACCACAGTCTATGTTCACTTCCAAATCTGTGCAATGGGGGAAAACTCAAAATGGATTTAAGCATGTTGTGATGTTGTAGAGCAGCTGGAACAGAGCTGAGGGCATGGTCACACACTGAACAAGGTCTGTAATGTGCATACTCCAGGTGTTTCTCTTCTGAACAAACCTAGAGAAGTTTTTCTACTCCCTAGAAAAAGCAAGAGCAGCCAGAGTTCTCATTCCTTTTCTCTTCTCTGAAGGTGTGAGCTTTGAGATGGATGTGGGTCACCTACAGAGAAATGACCAGATGGGCTCTATTTCCTAAGTTACTCCTGGAAAAGTGTGTTTGTATTTGCTGATGTGAACCTACCACAATTTCCTAGGAAGGTTTGCAGAGCAGAGGCAAAGCTGAGGGGTGATCTTCTCATGTTTCAGTGTTGGAACCTTGTGGTACTGCCTTGGAGGCATTCCAGGAAGAGTGTTTGTATAATGCAGAACTGAGCAGCCACACCTGAGCTCATACTGAATTAGCTGGTGCTTGGAGGGATTTCCACCATGTTGTGGTGGCATTTCATTGTGTCCTGTAGCCTTGCTGAGAAGCAATGCTATGGTAACCTGGCAGGATTGCTTCCAATATCCAGGCTGACTTAACAGACACAGCTAGAATATGTAAGTTCTTCACTGTGGGGGTGGTAAGACACTGGAACAGTTTGCCCAGAGAAGTTGTGGATGCCTCATCCCTTGAAGTGTTTAAGACCAGGCTGGATGAGGCTTTGAGCAGCCTGGTCTAGTGGCAGGTGTCCCTGCCCATGGCAGGGGGATTTGAACTAGATGATCTTGAAGGTCCCTTCCACCTCAAATTGTTCTACGATTCTGTGATTCCTCCATAACTTCACCTAAAGTCTTACAGACAGACTTTGTGGTCTTGTGCAGTGAAATAAGAGGCTGAGGCTTCAAACAAAAGCATTTTTCTTCTTTCTTGACAGACTTTATGCTTATTTTTTTCCCCCTCTTATCTTCTCGTCCTCATGGGACCATATTAATAAAAAAGCTGGAATCTGAACCAGGCTCTTCAGGAAACTATTTGATCTTCACTGTCTCTTTTTCCTTCATCTTCAGATAGAATGCTGGCCTGGGCATTAAGATGCCCTGTAATTCTGGAAGCTTTCTCTAGCTAATTTTCCAGAGTCCTTCACAGTGTGGCTAATGTTCCTGTAATGGGGAAAAAACCCACACCATAGAGAGCAGGAAAAATATTTCTGTTTAAATATCATGAGATACTGCCAGGCTCTTAGGAAAACCCAGGTTATTTCTCATTCCATCTGTTCCTACAGATTTTCTGTCTTGTGGAAAGGTACTGGTATCTAGAGACACTTGATGAATTTTTGCTGTTATTGGTAGGCCAGTGCTTGCCCCCAGCATCAGTGGTGCCAATGATGCCATCATTGCCATCAGGGGTTGGGCTGGCTCTTGGTTTGTGTCTCTGTGTCTCTATTCCATGAAACTGTTCTTCTTTCCATCCCACCCCATCAATCTCTCTGCCTCCTTCCCTTTCTCTTCTCTTTGGGAAGGCAGAGAGGTTCATGGAGAGCCTCTGGCACTTGTCTAGTGGCTGGTCCAGCCCTGACCCCTTGATAGGAAAGCTGTAGCTGTCAATAAGAGATTTCTTTGCTGGAATATTGTGGTCACTAATTATCTCCTATGTGTCCTTTCAGTCTTAGGACATTTCTCCCTTCCAGTGCTGCATTAATCCAGACTCACCTGCTGGCTCACTCCCCCATAGTGACACATTTTCTAACTGCCCATGACACTGACTAATGGTTGAACCCTTTGTTGCCTTATTCCCTGTGAAAGGTTACTAACTTGAGTGAACTGTATGTAGAAAGGAAGACATTTGGCTTGGGGTTTAACCTTTAGAGTGCTGGGAGAAGGGAAAGTGGACTTTGGAATATGTTACCCAGGGAGGTGTTGGAGTCACCATCCCTGGAGATGTTCAAGAAACATGTGGACAGGACACTTTGGGACATGGTTTAGTGGCCATGGTGGTGTTGGGTTGATGGTTGGACTTAATGATCTTAGAGGTCTTTTCCAGTCAAAACAATTCTGTCATGGAGAGAGAGCTCTGTAATTGCTTGGGTGGGAGGTGGTGGCTCCCCTCTGTCACTGGGATCTGAGAGAAATGGCAAACTACAAGTGGTTCAAAAGTCTTTGTAATTGCAGATAGGGTGGAATTAGTTTGTGTCTCCTCAGGCCTTTTTCCAGCTTCTATGTTCATGTATATTTTATCTGGAGATAAAATACATTCTAGACATTAGCAAAAAATTCTTCACCAAAAGGGTGATTGAGCACTGGAACAGGCTGTCCAGGGAAGTGGTGAAGTCACTAACCCTGGAGGTGTTTAAAAGATGTTTGGATGAGGTGCTTAGGGCCATGGCTGTACAGGGTGGTGTTCAGTTATGGTTGGCCTCGATGATCTTAAGGCCTTTTCCAACCTTTCTGTGAATCCCCTTTAAACAACTGCCACTGTCAGAAACTTGTGTTTTGTGGCTTAGGCATCAGCAGGTTGTGTATTTCATGGCTTAGATGAGACAGAAGGTTTGCCTTTTGATGTGTGTGTGTCCCACTTGCTGTTCCTCTTTGGGCCATTCCCCACTTGAAAGATGCAAGTTGTTAGGAGCTGGACAAGTGAAGTGTCAGCAGAACAATTTCCAGGCAATCAAAGCCATTTTGAAACAAATGTGCCATTGAGCTGAAACATTGCATACCCAAAACACAGAGTGCTTTTTCCAATGAGGTCTGTCATGGGAGATCTGCTGAAGATGGCAGAAATTCCCCTGTGGAACAGCAGATGTGAGCAGCTCATCTGTCTGCTTTCATTGTAGGGTGGACTAGACTCAAGGTGTGGCAGGGCTGATAGGACATGCCTCCTGAAAGTAGATACCCTTTGTAAAATTGATACATCCTGTGGCTCCAAAACAGAGTTTTTTCTTTCATCATGAGAGGAAAGAAAGAAGCAGCTGATCAAGCTGATTCTTTTCAAAGTACTTTTTTCCCCCTCCTTTGTTTTTGTGGTGATGCTACCACAAAAATCACCTAGTTCCACTCAACAAGATGCAAGAAAAGAAAGTGCAATTGAATTTGCTTACCTTCACACTTAAGAGTAAGACTCTACTGTGGAGTCAGCATGTTCCTGCAGTAAAGATCTCTTGGCCTGAGAGATAAAGGTAAAAAAAAAAAAAAAGAAGGCTATTTTGAATTGTTCTAAATACACGGTGTCCTACATGGAAAGAAAACCCTGCAAGTTAAATAGTACTACACAAGAAAGAAATTAAAAGGTGGAAAGTAAGAAAAAAAAAATCATAGAATTATTTAGGCTGGATTATTGACTCCAATCATGTAAGATTTTTGAGTCCAACCATTAACACAACACTGTCAAGTCACCACCAAACCATGTCCCTCAGCGCTACATCTCCATGACTTTGAGACCTCTTCAGAGATGGGGATTCCACCACTGCCCTGGGAAGCCTGGGCCAGGACTTGACAACTCACAAAGGGAAGAAATGGTTCCCAATGTCCAGCCTAAACCTCCTCTGGTGCAACTTGGGAGAAGAGACCAACCCTCACCTGGCTCCATCCTCCTTTCAAGGAGTTGTAGAGAGCCAGAAGGTCTCCCCTCAGCCTCCTTTTCTCCAGGCTAAACAGCCCCAAGTCCCTCAGCATATCTGTTCTCCAAACCCTTCACCACCTTTGTTGCCCTTCTCTAGACACACTCCAGCATCTCAATGTCCTTCTTGGAGTGAAGGCTCCAAAGCTGAACCCAGTATTTAAGGTGCAGCCTCACCAGTGCTGAGTATAGGGGGAGGATCACTGCCCCAGTCCTGCTGGCCACACTGTTGCTGACACAAGGAAGAAGCAGAACTCTGTGTGGAATTTTAGAAGCCTGGGGAAAACAGAGCTGCTGAGCTCCTGATGTGGAAAAAAAAGAGAACAGGAGAAAAAAAAAGACCTGAATTCCTCTGCATCCACTCAGCATCTTTCCTTCGCCCCTGCTGTGGTGGGGAGCTGCCCTGCAGACTTCATTCCCAAGCCCTGTTTTTTCTGCTGGCTTCCTAGATTTTTCTGCTATATCAGCACTGAGCTGATCAATACCACACTGAGTTGATGATTCCCTACAATGTGCCATCATCTAGTGAGTAAAGGCAGTGATGGCTCAGATAAAAATGTTGGGCTCTTCAACCACAGCTGGTGTTAGGCATTGCTTCATACAAGTACTCAAAGGGCAAAGTCCTTTCATAAAAATCTGGGAACCTTAGGTTTGCACATGAAATTTGGATATTACAGATGTATTTTTTTCAGTCTATTTCAATTCCTTCATGATATTAAGGAATTTTTTTTTGGTAGTTAAAATACTATATAAAGAGTATTTACCTTTGCATCTTCTGGTCTGGAGCTGAGGATGGTTTGCTTGACAGTGAATTCTGAAGTAATCAGGGAGAAGAGGGAATCACAATTATTTACTGCCTGTCTATGGCTTCCTAGGATTAGTACCCAGAACTAAAGGTAGGACTGAGCTGAGAACTTGTAGAATTATGCTTTCTCTCTGAAGTTCTTCTGTCATGATGGTCTGAACATTCCTGCTCAAAAGTAGCAAAGCAGGACCCACTTGATTAATTCACTTGAATCCCCATCCTTGGAGGTGTTTAAAAAATGCAGAGATGTGGCTCTGAGGGACATGGCTTGGCACCAGACTTGGTAGAGTTTGAGAGTGTTCAACTTGATGATCTTAGAGGGCTTTCCTAATCAAAATGGTTCTATGATTCCATGATTCTGTGACTGTCCATGCTGGAGCTGAAATGCCTGGGCTCAGCAGATGGGTTGGAGGTGTTAGACAGGAGCCAGAAGGATGCTGCTGGTGTTCCTTTAGGGTATAAACTCTGTGAATTTGGTGGAAACTGCCACAGAGTTATAGAATGGGTTGGGTTGGAAGGGACCTTAAAGATCATCTGTTTCCAACCCCTCTTCCACTGGACCAAGTTGCTCAGGGTGTGTGGTCAATGGGGAATAAATGGCTGTGGCAAGTAGTGATTTATTTGGAGTTGGGCAGAACTGGAAGGGGCTGCATCAGAGAAATCTACCTGTGGCTCCAAGCTGCTGGTGCTCAGTGTGCATGTGGTGAAGAAATGGATGGGCATTGAGGGAAAACTCTGAGCTAACAGGAGTAGCTCACATGCTGAGATTTGCTTGTGCACAGGGAAAACTACATCAGCTTGGCAAAACCACTTGCTTTGTGTAGGCAAATTTATTCCATTCTGTGAGTGGCCAGTTGTGTTTTACTTAAACCTCTTCCCAATCAAGAGAAGCTAAATAAAATGTTTGAGTTTAGCTAATATGAGATTATCCCTGTGGAGTCTTGCACTGGCTTAGCAAAACTGGTTTAAAAAAACCCCAAACAAATCCCTTAATTTAAAGCACCAGCACTTAATAAATTGAGAAGCTCTGGGTGGCATGACATGGAGGGATTAGGCACTTGGATTCACAGTGATGGATTTGTTGTGGGACCCTGGACAGGATGTGTTAGGGATAGGTGAAACTGTTATGAGAGACATCTCCCTCTTGCATAATGTGCACTTAGTAATGTGAGTATGTAGAGAAAATTCCAACAGTTATTAGTGATGCTTCAAGTCTAATTTCCATCTCTTTCACCTTGAAAGAGTCAAGTGCCACGTCTACATGTTCTTGAAACCAGAATCAGCATTACCCAGGGCATGCTTTGCTGGATAATCAAAATAGAATCATAGAACAGTTGAGGTTGGAAGAGACCTTTGAGATCATCAAGTCCAACTGCTCCCCTGGAGTCCATAATCCCACCACTACTGCTAAGCCACTTCCACTAAAGCATGTCCTGAAGCACCACATCTGTGCATCTTTTAAATACCTCCAGGGATGATGACTCCACTCCCTCCCTGGGCAGCCTGTTCCAACACCTGCGAAGCCTTTCTGTGGATAAGTTTTTCCTATTATCTGACCTGAACCTCCCATGGCACAACTTGAAGCTGTTTCCTCTTGTCCTGTCACCTGTTGCATGTGAGAAGAGACCAACCCACACTTTGATCCAGCCCACTTTCAGGGAGTTGTAGAGGGTGATGAGACCTCCCCTCAGCTTCCTCTTCTGAAGATGTAAACCACCTCAATTCCCTCAGCTGTTCCTCACAGGACTTGTGCTCAAGGCCCTTCATCAGCTTTGTTGCCTTTCTCTGACCAGGTTCCAGCATCTCAATGTCCCGTGTGGTCTGAGGGGCCCAAAACTGAACCCAGTATTCAAGGTGTGGCCTCACCAGTGCTGAGCACAAGAGGACAATCACATTGCTACTCCTGCTTCCCACACTATTACTGATGCAAGCCAGGATGCCATTGGCCTTCTTGGCCACCTGAGCACATTGGTGGTTCATATTCAGCTAGCCATCAGTCATTACCCCCAGGTCCTTCTCTGCTGGCCATCTCTCCAGCCACTCTTCCTCAAACCTGCACTGTTGCATGAGTTCTAGTTAGAGTTCTTATAATTAAAGGGTGAAGTGGAATCTCCTTTTTATGACATTTAACCCCATCTCCATCTCCTAGCATGAAACTTACTGCCAAGAGCAGATTATTCCACCTATTAGTGTTGTTTCCTGTAACTCACAGATTCACAGATTGCACTGGGTTGGAAAGGACCCTTGTCACCTTGTCCATCTTGCAGTCAGCAGGGACGCCTCCAACTAGATCAGGCTACCCAGGGCTGCTTAACTCTGACCTTGAATGTCTCCAGGGACAGGGCCTCAACCACATCCCTGGGCAACCAGTTCCAGTGTTTTACTGCTCTCATCATAGAGCACTTCCTCCTAATGTCCAACCTAAATCTACCCTGCTCCATTTTAAAACCATTGCCACTCACCCTATTCCTATGAGCCCTTCTAAACAGTCCCTCCCCAGCCTTCCTGTAGATAGCCTTCAGATATTGAAATGTAGCTACAAGGTCTCCTCTGCTGGTATCTGCAAGAAGTAATTTGGCTCTCTTCCGGCTTGGGAATTTCCATGCTCCTGACTTGCAAAATTGTTCTTAGCCAGGATAATTGAACCAACTCCTCAGTGGATGTAAATTATCCCTGGTCTGCTGGAATTGCTGTTGCATGATTTCTGCAGAGCCAGCATTTATGGTGTTGTGTGTGGTAGTGTAGAACATGCTCTGAGTACGTTTGGTATCTGCTCCTCTGGCTGTTTCACAGGATTATTAAGCTAAATAGGTGAGCAGGAGGATTTGTAAGAGGTTAATTTAATTGTACTTTAACTACATTGATTAATTGTGCCCAGCTTCAGGAGCAAAGAATGCTCATCTGGGTGGTGCAGCAGAAATGAAGTCTAAGGGAGATACGTGGCTGTGTAATCATATCATTTGGTCTACTCCTCACTTACTAATTCTGTTAAACTCTGTGGGTTCTCTTTATTGGTAGGTTTTAACCCTTCTTTCCTCAACTGGAGAAACTGGCTCTGGCCAGCCTGATCTAGTGTGAGGTGTCCCTGCCCATGGCAGGGGGGTTGGAACTAGATGATCCTTGTGGTACCTTCCAACCCTGACTGATTCTATGATTCTAAAAATTTATTACTGATAAACTGAACTCACTATAGGTGGATAGGCTGAGGGAGCTGGGGTTGTTCAGCCTGGACAGAAGGCTCTGAGGGAACCTTGTATCTGCCTTCCAATGCCTGAAGGGAACCTACAGGAAAGCTGGAGAGGGACTTTTCATAAGGGTGTCTAGTGACAGGACTAGGGGGGGATGATTTTAAGCTGAGGGAGAGTAGGATCAGACTGGATCTTAGGAAGAAGCTCTTCAGTATGAGGTGGTGAGACTCTGGAATAGGTTGCCCAGAGTGGTTGTGGCTGCCCCCTCCCTGGAGGTGTTTAAGGCCAGATTGGATAAGGCCCTGGGCAACCAAGTCTAGTTGAGAGGCATCCCAACAGGGAGCTGGAGTAGATGATCTCTAAGAGTAGATGATCTCTAAGGTCCCTTCCAAGCTAACCCATTCTATGATTCTATGAATTTGTCTATATCTAAGAAAGATTTTATACATCAGTTAATATTTTTAGGTCCATTTCTCTGCATCATATTGTAGTGCTAACAAGTAGCTAATTGAAACATCTTTGTAGGAGCCAAACATGAAGACAAGTTCTTAATGTACTGTGCAAAGACAGATAGATGAACAAATTAAGTGTTATTAAAATGTATATGACAAAATCCAAAGTGTAGTACAGTATTATTAGCTCCCTTTGATGAAATTGTGGAATCATTAAGGTTGGAAAAGACCTCTAGGATCATCAAGTCCAAATGTCAACCAAACAGCAGCATGCCCACTAAATCATGTCCCAGAGTGCCCTGTCTACATGTTTTTGACCACCTCCTGGTATGCTGGCTCCACCAGATTCCTTGGCAGCCTGTTTCAGGGCTGGACCCAGACTTGCAGTATTTTTCTGAAATGTTGTCAGCTGATACCTTGGACACAGATTTTAGTTCAAAAGAAATTATTCTGTCCGAGTTCCACTCTTGCTGGAAAGTGCTGCTTGAGCAAACAACAGCCAAAGAGAAAAAAAAACCAGTGGACTTTCAGGTATTGAACTGGACTCAAGGGACTGGCTCAGTTCAGCCCCCACAAATCTTGGATGTAAGCTGGCTGTTCCTTCTGCTTGTGTCTGTGCCAGTGTTTTATTTTGGACAAGGAATATCCTTTTAAAGTAAATCTCCGATCACTCTCTACAACTCCCTGAAAGGAGACTGGGGCCAAATCAGGGTTGGTCTCTTCTCCCAAGTAAGAAGTGGTAAGACAAGAGGAAATGGCCTCGAGTTGCACCAGGGAAGGTTTAGTTTAGACATGAAGAACAATTTCTTCCTCAAAAGGATTGTCAGGCTCTGGCACAGGCTGCCCAGGGCAGTGGTGGAGTCCCCATCCCTGGAGGGGTTTCAAATCCACGTAGACGTGGTTCTGAGTGTCACACTTGGCTGTGTTTAACAGTTGGACTTCATCTCAGAGGTCTCTGCCAACCAAAACAATTCTATGATTTTACTCTGAAGCTCAGTTTTGTGCCCTCCCATGGACACTCATTCAGGTTTAATATTGATGTCCTCTCCTGGATGTTCATTATGGTAACTGTTGAACATGGAGATACTGAGGCAGATTAATCTTTGGTTGTGGCCATTTTGGTATCAGGTTGTGTTCTGCTTCCTGACATGATACATTCTGAACAGACACGTTCAGAACGTGCTTTCAAGCTTAGCAAGCAAGGCACATCACTACAACTTGGGGCTGTTTAGTTCTGAGAAGAGAAGACTAAGAGGGGATGTGATCAATGGCTATAAATATGTGAGGGGTGGGTGTCAGGAGGAGGGGGCTAGGCTCTTTTCAGTGGTACAGAGTGATAGGACAAGGAACAATGGGTTCAAACTAGAACATAGAAGATTTCACCTCAACATGAGGAGAAACTTCTTTACAGTGAGGGTGACAGAGCCCTGGAACAGGCTGCCCAGGGGGGTTGTGGAGTCTCCTTCTCTGGAGACTTTCCAAACCCACCTGGATGCATTCCTGTGCAGACTACCCTAAGTGATTCTACTCTGGCAGGGGGGTTGGACCTGATGATCTCTTGAGGTCCCTTCCAACCTCTGATATACTGTGATACTGTGAACTTCCTTTTCCCCACAATGTTGTCTTGAAACTAATTCTTTCTGCCTGTTAGCATCAACAATCTTTCTTCAAAATTTATGTTACTCATAAAGAAACATAGGTCAGATCAGTCAGTTCTAAAGGAGCTTTTTTCCTTATCTTTTATTCCCCCAAAATGAACTACATCCTGCTCAGTTAAAGCTGTCTTTTCCTAACCCAGCCTGTAAAATATGCATTTCTTACTAGCAGATTCAGCTCAATATAGTGTCATGCAGATGAGCTCCCTGGGTTTTTTTGCAGACATCATGGAAAGAAATTCCAAGGCTATATGGTAAAAACTTCAGCATGTTTGAAATATGAGGATATGATAATTGTAGTTTAATATGCTAATGGGAACTGGGAAGAATCAAAGTAATTTTCCCCCATATATTACTAAACCTTCTGTGGCAGGGTAATGTGGGAGTTTGGACGTTGTTATTAACTGGAAACATTGCCTAGAATTTATTGGACATAACCATTAAGTGGAAATATTACTTGAGGTTGAGAACTCCCCACAAATGGATTTACTTTCTCAAATTGTTTCTTTTAAAAAGCCATTTTGACCACCAGAAAAAAAAAAAAAAAACAACAACAACAAAACAACAACTAAACAAAATCCAAACAACCCCCCCAGCAAAGCACCTGAAAACACCATGAATCAAAAGCACAGACTTGGGAAGGTGATTAGAGGACTAGGGTGTCTCTTCCTTCCATGCCCTGATTGTCTTCTTCAGGGCTACAAAGGTGATTGTGGGACTAAAACATCTTTCTTGTGAAGAAAGGCTGAGGGACTGCAGGCTTTTTAGCCTGGGGAAGAAAAGACTGTGGGAGGATCTTCACAATGCTTATAAATACTTAGAGTGGGTGTCAGGAGGATGGGGCCAGATGGAGTCCCTGAAGAAATGTGTGGACATGGCACTTTGGGACATGATTTAATGGCCATGGTGGTGTTAGCTTGACAGTTGGACTTGATGATCTTAGAGGACTTATCCAGCCTTAATAATTCTATGATTCTATGATCTTCACTACTAATTTGGGTAGAAGTGTAGATTTAGATTGGACATTCGGAAGAAGTTCTTTAGTCTGAGTGTGGTTGAATGCTGTAACAGGTAGCTCAGAGAGGTGGTGGAGTCCCTATTCCCAAAGACATTCAAGGTCAGGTTTGGTAGGGCTCTGAGCCCTGCCAAACTAGCTGGGTGTATCCCTGCTGACTGCATGGGGGTTGGACTAGATGACCTCTAGAGATCTCTTCCAACACAGTGCATTCTATGATTCTATGAATTTGCTCCTGTTCCTGAAACAGTAAAACCCTTAAATCCTACAGATTCTTAATTTTTTCTTTATCTCACTCTTCAACTCACATGCCACTAAGTGTCCCATCTCCCTCATGTCCCAGCAGCCTTTTGCCAATGTGGCTATCCTGATAAAGAAGAGAAAAAGACTTTGCTCGCTTGGACATTTTGCTTGCTCAGAGCTTACCTTTCCAATTATTAGTGTTTATTAACTCTTTGCTTAGTGTTTTTGGGGAGGATTACTGAGAGATGGATTAAAACACAAATCCCTTGGTATAGAACATTGCAGCTTCATTCTAATCCTTTTGCCATGATGAGAATGGGCTTGTTCTTCTTATCCCTTTCTCTAGATCCTTGCTTGTGATATTTCTCTCAAGAGAAGTGGCAAGCAGATTTGCATAGTCATGGAGCTCTCTCTTTCACGAGGAAAGACTGAAAGAATTGGGGATTTTTAGTCTGGGAAAAGAGCAGGCTGAGGGGAGATGTCATCAATGCTTGTCAATACTTACAGGGCAGGTGGCAGGAGGATGGGGTCAGTCTTTTTTTTCAGTGATGCCCAGTAACAGGATAAGGGGTAATGGGCACAAACTTGAACATAGGAAGTGCCATCTAAACATGAGGAGGAACATTTTTATTTTGAAGGTAGTAGAGCCCTGGAACAGGCTGCCTGGAGAGGTCATGGAGACTCCATCTCTGAAGACATTGAAAATTTACCTGGTTGTGTTCTTGTGTGACCTTCTCTAGGTGATCCTGCCTTGGCAGGGGGTTTGGACTCGATGATCTCCAGAGGTCGCTTCCAACCCCTACCATTCTGTGATTCTGTGAGTCAGTGTCCCTTTTTGTCCTCTCTGTCCTACCCTCTCTAAGCAAACATTGTGTAGGCTCCAGATCAGAGTGTATAGAGGTCTTCTGTGGTTCATGGCTTCTGCAGCTATATTTCCCATATCTGGGAAAAGGACCACACCTGTCGTGCTACCACAGTAGAAACCACCTGAGAGTCATAGACATTTACCTGGATTTTCCCATTCCTGTACAGAAAGAGGAAAAATCACCTCCTACAGAGTCATCTTTAGTCTTCTGTAGTTACCAGGGGCAGCCCACCAAGAGTTGCTGCCTATCCATAAGCCACATCTGGTGTAGAAAGTCTTTGAATTAAAAATTAGCCTCAAGTTTACACCAGGAGGGGTTTAGGTTGGATATTAGAAAAAACATCTTCCCTGAAAGGGTTCTCTGGAACAGGCTGCCCAGGTTGGTGGCTGAATCCCCATCCCTGGAGGAGTTTATAATCTGCAGAGATGCAATGCTGAGGGACATGGCTTAGCACCAAACTGGGTAGAGTCAGAGAAGGGTTGAACTCAATCTTCCAACTGAAATGATTCTGTGATTCTAGAAAGAGGAAGATGTTCTCCTCTGGTCTAACCTAAGGGCTTTTAAAACTTGTTGAAGGTTTTTCAGGCCCTGTGGATCAATAAAGGTGATTTGCAGCTTGTGTAACACCTCTTTAGACAGAAGTTCCAGAGAACTAACTAACTTTCTCTTGGTGACTTAGGTGAAAAAAAGATGAGAGAGAGACATCACTAAGCTGGCTAAGCTGCAGCATGAAAGATCTGTAATTGATTTCCAAGCTGCTTCTCTTTCCCTGTGTGAATGACCTTTCTTCTTCTCTTTCTTTCCCTTTTTAAATCCCTAGGCTTTCTTGCTTTTAGCAAACACACAGGACATGGTGTGGACATGCAGAAAGGAATAAAATACAGGTCCAAAAGGTTGGATTACACTGTTGGACATGGTCTCTTCTCCCTAGTAACTAGTGCTAGAATGAGAGGAAATGGCCTCAGGTTTTACCAGGAGAGGTTTAAGTTGAATATTAGGAAAAACATTTTTCCCTCAAGAGTGGTCAGGCATTGGAACAGGCTGCTCAGAGTGGTGGTGGAATTGTTCATGAAATGTGTGGCTGTGGGCCTTTGGCATGTGGTTTAGTGGCCACTGAGTGCAAAACAATTCTATGATTCTATGATTGAGAGTGGTCTATGCAACAATAACTCAGTTTTAAGGATGAAGTGAATATTTTTAAGGCCATCTCTTGCTGTCTGGAGCACTTGTGTAGCACTACCAAGAGAGTGAAGCAGGAGGATAGAGGAGGACAACCAAGAGGATAAAACTGGCCTCTTGCACGTCCTTCCCAGGCCAATTTGTCCACCATTGAGCTGAGACCTCATAGCAGGTAAAGATGCAGTTTGGGAAAGACATGGGTTATAAAGATGTCAGGTTGATAAGGATCCTGAATTGCTTGTTTCCTAGATAGCCATGGGATGTGTTTGCATTTTTCCTACCCATTTGTTGCTTAAAGACAGTAACTAGGCTACAGACCAGTAGGACTGTACTTGTGGTAGGTGTGTCAAACTGAAGGAGACTCTCTCAGGCACTGAATCCTGTTTCCTGGACTTGAAGAGGAGTTGCTGATGGGTATCCATCCATAAGGATCTAAGCTCATGCCCTCCAAAATCTGCCATACCCCAAAGTCTGCAAAACACTTTCCAGAACCCTGGAATGGAGATGACTTTCCAAAGTCCTTTTCCACTTTACTGTCCCACAGGCTCTGCAAAGTAAGAAGAAAGAGCCAGGGACACACTGAAGTAGACTTTTCTTGAAGGGAGCACCACTCTTCACCATCATCCATCCACATATCCCACATTAGGCCAATCTCACTTGGCAATATTTTGGCCAAGTGAATCAGAGTGATGGCAGAGCCCTTGTATGATAAACCATTTGGCTTGTCTTTAAATTTGTATTTAACCTATTTTTCCTTTCCTCCTTCTTTTTTTTTTTTAATTTTCAATCTGTCTAATCCTTGCTATTTAGAGAGGATCTGCCTGTTTTATCTTATTAATATTAGCCATATTAATGAGCACCCATCACAAGTCTTAAAAATAAAGAGCTTAATTCCTAATTCATTCTTGTAGGAGCTTAAAAGAGCTGTTTGGCACCAGCTAGCAATTTCTACTCTAATTGTGTGAATTCTGCCTGATGTTCCCTGATGGGATTCTAATTGCTGAATTATTTACCTAAAAAAAAAATAAATCTGCAGCCCCATCCATGGTTCAGTATAATGAACCTTAATGAATAGACAACTGCTGTGAGCAGTGGCCAAAAGTTTTAATCTGTGGCCATTAGCAAATCTTCAGATACAGTCAGTGATGTTGTGTTGCTCTAGTCTTCTGCATTTGTCCAAGGTTTTTCATCTAGATCAATATAGGAATGTCAGGAAAGTAACTACAGCATCCTCCAAAGAGAAAATAAATGGAATACAACAGTTTTGGTGTAAGATTCAACAAGGTCAAGTATTGAGTGCTGCACTTGAGCCACAACAAACCCATGCATTGTTACAGGTTTGGGGAAGAGTGGCAGGAGAGCTGCCTGGTGGAGATAAACCTGGGGGAGTTGATTGACAGGCAATTGAAGATGAGCCAGCACGTGGCCAAGAAGGCCAATGGCATCCTGGCTTGTATCAGGAATATCATGGCCAGTAGGTCTAGGATGTAATTGTCCCCCTCTGCTTTGAACAGGTGAGGCCACACCTCAATTATGGGGTTCAGTTTTGAGCCCCTCACTCCAAGGAGGACAATGAGGAGCTGGACCATGCCCAGAGAAGAGCAACCAAGCTGGTGAAGGGCCTTGAGCACATCATAGGAATAATGACTGAGGAGACTGTGGTGGTTTAGTTTTCAGAAGAGAATGCAGAGGGGAGACCTCAGGTCTCTACAACTCCCTGAAAGGAGGTCAGAGTGAGATGGAGGTTGGTCTCTTCTCAAATGCAACAAGTGACAGGACAAGAGGAAATGGCATCACTCTACTTCTTGCAGGAAGTTGTAGAGAGTGAGAATATCTAATAGCTTGAGTTCTTGCTGGGAAAGGCACATTTTTTTATATATAGAATAATAGAATTTTTTGTTTTGAGTCCAGCCTTCAACCTAACACCATTAAGCCCTGTCCCCAAGTGCCATGTCCACACATTTCTTGGGATGCTGCATCCTACAGGGATGGGGGCTCCACCACCACCCTGGGCAGCCTGTTCCAATGCCTGACCACTCTTTCAAGAAAGAATTTTTCCCTAATATCCAATCTAAACAAAACCAGAATAAGGACTTCTGGATGGCCAACAAGGCTCTGACATTTATTGAATGTCAAAGATTCAGGGTGTTTGTTAGTACCAGTGGATTTGTGGAGAAACTGGATGATCTGAATTTAACAGAGGAAGACACCCGAATGAAAACTTCCATTACCTTAGCAGAATTCTCTGAAAGGGAGCTCAGGGACTGAAGATTTCACTTTTCATGCAGAACTGTCATGTGAACTTGCATGGTTGTTGGCCTGCCAGCCCAACCATGGCCAGAGCAGTAACCTTGGGCTTCAGACTTCCAATCACTGATTCATCTGTATGAGCTTTCTCCCTTCTAATGTTTTTCTTTTGATCACCTCTTGAAAACCATGAGACATGAATCCAAATTTGTGTGAGATTTCCTTACTGGAGGAGAGTATTTTATCTGGAGGTGTTCAAGGAACATGTGGACACAACACTTTGGGACATGGTTTAATGGCCATAGTGGTGTTAGGCTGATGGTTGGACTCAATGATCTTAGAGGTCTTTTCCAACTGAAACAATTCTGTGACTCCATGATTTCTCTTAGGAAGGCTGCTCTTACCAGTACAGGCAGAAATAATAATGTTAATGTTTATTTCCATAGCTATAGTGGAGTCAAAAAGGTTTTAACTTCATACATTTCACCAGCTTTAGAGCTCATAATTTCTTCTCTTGATGTCAACTGGTAACATTACCTGCCTGACAAGAAGTAATTTCATGCATGGCCATGCCATTTAATTCTAATCCCTTTGCTGATCTGGCCAAAACCCCAGAAAATTCTCTTAGACAGAAAAATAACTGTAACTTGAAGTAGAATATCTCTCAAAAATGAGACAGACTGAGCAAGGCTTGGCAAGAAATGAGGCAAAAGGGCAAATATTGATGAAAAGTGGAAGTTTGCCTTTTATCTGCTTTCTGTGGGAATCCCATCCATTTTCCAATGAGATCATTTGGAATCTTCTCTTACTTCAGTTTTGAAGAGCAACTAGAACAGCAGCAGACTTAAGAGTGGCATATCAACAGGTTGCCCAGGGAAGTGGTGGAGTCACTGTCACTAGAGGGGTTTAAAAGCCATGTAGATGTGGTGCTGAGGACTTATAGTTTAGTGGTGGACTTGGCTGGATTAATGGTTAGACTTGGTGATCTTAAAGGTCTCTTCCAACCAGAATGGCTCTAGTTAAAGCAAATCTGATCCTAGGCGCTGCTCTCCAGTTGCTTCCAGCACTGCAGTGTAAAGTGCTGGGAGGAAAACCTCATCATTAATGGTGTTTCTCAGAATGCTTCAATGTGCCTTGCAAAGGAAGGAGCAATTCCACCAGAAATAAGGAGACTTTGTAAGAACAAGGCTTTTGGACTTCGTTTTTTTCCCCTCTGATGTTCTCATCATTAGTATTTCAACACACCACAGCCCTTTAAGATGGGATAAATGAAATAATCATAGAGGAATAGTAGCTGGGTTGCCACAGGAGAGAAACAAGAGTTTCTGCAATAAAGAAGCTGAAACCTCAATGCCCTTAATCCCAGATAATGACTGACTGTCTTGTTACAGAATCCCAGCATGGTAGGGGTAGGAAAGAGACATCTGGACATCATCAAGTCCAAGCCCCTGATAAAGGAGGGTCACCCACAACAGGTTGCCCAGGATTATAATGCCCAGGTGGGTTTGGAATCTCTCCAGAGAAGGAGAATCCACAACCTGTCTGAGCAGCCTGTTATAGGGCTCCAGCTCCCTTGCACCAAAGAATTTTCTCCTCCTGTTCAGATGGAGACACCTGAGTTCCAGATGGTGCCTGTTACCTCTTGTCCTGTCATGTGACACCACTGGAAAGGGTCTGGCCCCATGCTCTTGCCCCACCTTGCCCTTCAACTATTGATCAGCATTGAGAAGACGCCCTCTCAGGCTGCTCTTTTTCAGGCTAAACAGCCCCAGGTCCTCCTCTCAGAGATGCTCCTGTCCCCTCAGCATCTTTGCAGCCTCCACTGGACTCTCCAGTAGTTTCTTGTCTCATTTGAACTGTACAGTCCAGAAATGGACCTATTAATGCAGTTGTGGCCTCTGTAGGGCAGAGTCGAGGGCAAGGAGAACCTCTGATGACCTGCTGGCCACACTCTTTTTCATGCAGCCTAGGAGACTGTTTGCCTTCTTGGCCCCAAGGGCACATTGTTGGATCACAGTGCACTTTCACATGTGACTACTAAGATGACAAGTCCTTAGATCAGCTGCTATAATGACCTGCATTTTTTTTCAGCAGGTTGTTGCACAAGAATAATTATGATCTGCCTGTTCAATTATTCTCATTGCATCAATTGGGTGTGTTGTTAATGGATCACCATTATACCACATCTGAGAAACACCAAACCAAAAGAAAGCCATCTGCTGCACTGTCAACAGCATCTGCACCTTTCCCAGCCCTTAATAAAACCCTCCTCCTTTCTTATGCATTCATCTCTTGGTTGGATTGACAGAGCAAGGTTGCATTTAAGAGGCAAAGTTGAAAGAAGCTCAGCGGAATGGTGGTGCCTTGGAAATGAAAATGTCTAGCTTCAAATTTATGGCCAAGGGGCATTTTTTAGTGGCATTTTTGCTACGTTCCTGAAACTTCAGCTTGAGGCAGACTTGCAAGGGCATTGCAAAGCCAGAGCCATCAACACCTAATTTTGTTTCCCAGTATATAGTATCTGTGTAGAACCAGTTCTTGTCCACTGTGAACCTGGACTTGGGGTCTTTGGCATGTGGTGGTAACCTTCACACAGGGTTGATATAGGAAGCCCAATGAGTGGCCATCAACACCATCCATTTCACCCTGTGATATGTGACATGTGATTCATAGATTCATACAATGGTTTGGGATGGAAGGGACCTTAAAGACCATCCAGTTCAAACCCCCTGCTCTGCTGTGGGCAGGGACACCTTCCACTAGACCAGCCTGGCCTTGAACACCTCCAGGAAGGGGGCATCCAAGACCTCCCTGGGCAACTGTTCCAGTATCTCACTCTTGTCACTGTAAAGAACTTCTTCTTGATATCTAGTCTAAATCTAACCTCTTCCAGCTTCAATCCATTTCCCCTTGTCCTAACAGTACAAACCCTTGCAAAAAGTCCCTCCCCAGCTTTTTTGTAGCCCCCTTCAGGTCCTGGAAGGCCACTATAAGGTCTCCCCAGACCCTTCTCTTCTCCAGGCTGGACAGCTCCAACTCTCTCATCCTGTCCCCACAGCAGACGTTGTGGGTGATTCTTGTGGTGACACAAGTGAATTCTTCCCTGATTCCTAAGACCATGTTGGGCAGGGCTCTGACCAGCCTGGTCTAGTGGAAGATGTCCCTGGCCATGGCAGGGGGCTTGGAACTAAATGAACTTTAAGTTTGTTGGAAAACACAAGGTGGGAATTGTTGGGTTGGAGAGACTCACATAAACACTCTGAGTTTCCAGAATCCCTACAGGAATCACAGATGCCATTTTGTGTGTGTATGGTCTTCAAAAAATATTCTGCCTGTGAGAAATCAGGGAAAGATCACTTTCTGTGATGCACCAAGAGACATTTAGCTTTGAGATGGCAGTGACAGGCTTTCTGAGGCCAGATAGCTATGCCTTTTTCATGAGGAGTAGCATGGAGGGGGCATCCCAACCCTCCAGATGACTGAAAAACATATTATAGGGTCAAGTGTTGCTCAGCATGAAGGAGAGCTGCAATACTCTGCTTCCATGGGGAAAAAACCTCCATATTTGTGGTTCTCAGTGTCAGTGTTCTGAAAGTTCAGCACATGCTGCTTAACAGGTGGGTGGATCTCTGCATTTCCAGTTCAGCTATCACAGCAAAATGCAAAGGCTTTGTGCCTGGCACCCAACTGGCAGTTGTAATAACACACACCAAAAAAAATTTTTGTTGTTTTTTTTTGTTCTCCACAAAGTTGTTTAATATAGGAATTAAGACTCATGGCTCAGGCTCTCAGGTTGCTGAAGAAAGATGTGAGAGGTGGTTTCTAAAGGATGCTTGTTAGTCCTTAACACTTCCCTGGTTCTTTGGTTTCATATTTTTCTATTTTCTTAAAAAGAAGCTGTAAACCTTGATGCTGAAAGCAAAACAGAAATTAAATTCTAGGCTTGAAGAGCTGTAAGAAAAACATATGTCTATTGTAGATTTAAAGATCATAGATTCATAGAATGGTTTGGGCTGGAAGAGACCTTCAAGACCATCTAGTTCAAACACCCCCCACCATGGGCAGGGACACCTCCCACTACACCAGGCTGCTCAAGGCCTAATCCAACCTGGCCTTGAACACCTCCAGGGAGGGAGCATCCACAACCTCTCTGGGCAACCTGTTCCAGTGTCTCACCACCCTCACTGTAAAGAATTTCTTCCTAATATCCAGCCTAAATCTAACTTCTTCCAGCTTCAATCCATTCTCCCTTGTCCTATCACTACAAATCCTTGTAAAAAGTCCCTACCCAGCTTTCCTATAGCCCCCTTTGGGTCCTGGAAAGCCACTATAAGGTCTCCCCAGAGCCTTCTCTTCTCCAGGTTGAAAAAGATGCAACTGTGAGGATGAGGTGATCCTGCTCCAGCAAGGGGGTTGGGATGCTGCCACTAGTAACAGTGACAGAAGAAAGGAGTATGCTTATGGTGTTGTTTTAGCTGTGCTCTGTGTGGTACAATGTGGGGTGGGTTTATTGTTTTGTTTGTTTTTCCCTGATCTCCTCCTCCTCTTGAGCAAACACAATTTTACAGTTTTGGTTTTACTCAATAATTGTGTTGACTAATAAAAATTATAGGAATAACAAAAATAAACAATCTCCTATATAGCTTGATAAGGGCTGTGCTAGGGTTTGCATGGCAATTGTTTCACTGGAAATCATTGGTGAGGTTTAGTGCTTTTCAGCTTTAGTGCTTCCACTCTTCCTGGTTTGGGCTGGAGCAGAACTAATTCTGGTTGGTGCTGTGACTTCCCAGCTCAGTCTCTGCTCAGTGAAGCACTTTCTGTAGGTCAGGGCAGGTTTGCACAGCCAGAGGCTGCTTCTAGCAGGGAGAAGCTGATGGGGAGAGTTCCAGACAAGGGCTGGGCTGCACAAAGGCTCTGCCTGAGACTTGATCTTCTGTATGACAAGGGTACTGCCACAGCTTGTGCCCCACCTTGGGGCGCAGGAAGGCAGCCATGGGGAGGAACAGACAGGACAAGTGACCCTCAACTGCTCAACAAGGGATTCCATCCCATGGAAGACATCTTCAGGAGACAGCTGAGAGATCCCCAGGGTCAAGCCTCTTCTTCCCTGGCTGGTGTCCTGACACGACTCTGTTCCTTCTGCTTTCCATCCCGATCTCTGTGTTCATGGATCCAGTGCAGGTATCCATCTCCTGAATTTGGTTCTCATCTGCTGCTAAGTCCAGTCTGGGACTTGCCCAGTGCCTGCCCCCAGCATCAGTGGTGCCAGTGGTGCCATGATTGCCATCAGGGGTTGGGATGGCTCTTGGTTTGTGTCTCTTTTTCTCTACTCCATGGGATTTTTCTTCTTTCCATTCCATCTGGGTTAGTTTCTTTCCCACCCCATCAGTGTCTTTCCCTTTCTTTTTCGTTTATCTTCCCTTTGGAAATGCAGAGGGGTTCATGGAGAGCCCCTGGCACTCCTCTGGTGGTTGGCCCAGCCCTAACACTTGACACCACCCAACTCCATTGTACTAAGCACAGCTACTGCAAATAAAATACATTTTTAAGCCCAGTAAGAGAGAGGGTTTTCTTTATTTCCATGCTGTCAGGGTTTTCATTTGGGTTTTTAGTTGTCATTTTTAACAACAGCACCAGATATCTTGCAGAGTTTAGATGTAAACCTGAAGGTTGCTGCTTTCCTGGGACAGGTTTGTTCTTTTTTTCAAAGTACAGAAGGCAAAGAAGGCAGAAGAACTGAGCTCCATTTCAAGGCTTTTTTGCTGAAATCATTTGCATTGGCGTCAAATCTCTGTATTGTAGCTGATCTCCAAACCTTTTAAAATCAACTCCTCTCCTGTCTGCAGGGTCTTAATTAATAGCACTGGAGCTCTCTGCCTATTAACTGGATCCATTTAGTTGGAGAAAGAGAATTACAGTCTTGGCTTATTTTCTCCTCAAATCAATTTGCATTCCCTTTCTGTGCTGCTATGGACTCAGATGAAACAATTGTACTTTTAAGAACTCTGGCAGAAGACAACTTTCAATGGAAATTTCTTTTGCAAACATTTTCTCTTGACAGCTTTATTAGGCTATGAATAGGAACTTGAGGCTGAATTTAGCCTTTTGATAGATTTTTAAGATACAGTATGAGCAGAGCCTGCTGAAAGCAATTCCACGAGTCAGTCACAATATCCATTAGTTTGCAGATAGGTTGAAAGTAACTTTTTGTTTTCTTTCCACTTAGGACCAGTCCTTTTCCACCTCTATAAAACATAAGCACTTCTGAGTGAAGGTCAGCCATTCAGGACTTAAAAGTTACCCAGTGCAACATGATGGTGGAAAGCTGCAAAGCCACTGATCAAGCACTCCTTATTCATAAACCCATGGAATTATAGAATGGTTTAGATTGAAAAAGACCTTAAAGATCATCTAGTTCCAAACCTCCTGCCATAGGCAGGACACCCTTGACAAGACAGGGACACCTTCCACTGGAACACCTCCAGGGAGGGGGCATCCACAACCTCCCTGGGCAATCCATTCCAGTGTTTCACCACTCTCACTGTAAAGAATTTCTTCCTAATATCCAATCTGAATCTCCCCTCATCCATCTTAGAGCCATTGCCCCTTGTCTTATCACTACAAGCCCTTGTAAAACGTTCCACCCCTTCAGTTAAAGAGGGACAGGGAACTACTTGAAAGAGTGCTGAGCAGGGCCACAAAGATCATTAAGGGAGTGGAAAATCTCCCTCATAAGGAAGGGCTGTGGGAGCTGGAGCTCTTTAGCTTGGAGGAGAGTGAGAAGTCACCTCAATCATGTTTATAAATACATGAAGTGTGAGTGTCAGGAGGACAGAGCCAGGCTCTTCTTAGTGATGTCCAGTGATAGGACAAGGGACACTGGGTGCAGGCTGGAGCATAGGATGTTCCATGGGAACATAAGGAAAAAAGGATGACAGAGCACTGGAACAGGCTGCCCAGAGAGGTTGTGGAGTCTCCTTCTCTGGAGACATTCAAAACCTGCCTGGATGAGTTCCTGTGTGACCTTCTCTAGCTGATCCTGCTCTGGTAGGGGCCTTGGAGTAGATGATCTTGGACTAGATCTTTTGAGGTCCCTTCCAACCCCTAATATTCTGTGATTCTGTGATTTATTCATACCTATCTGCAATATGGTCTCTCTGCTGAGCATTGTTAAGTCATTTGGCAAAATCCCATGTAGAAAGTGCTTCTGATACATCTACTGCTCTGCTGCTGGTGGCTGAGTTACCTGGAGATCCTGGCATGGATCCCACAGACTGGGAGCACCATGGCTATTTCCAGTACTAAATAGCCATAAAAATCTCTGCCATGGAGACTCATATGTCTGTGGTTTTCCAGTTATGTTTTTTCTTGCTAGGGTGACTTGAATGAGAGCAGATCAGTGGCTGAGAAAAATGCCTGGATGGCCAGGCCTAAAGAGTGGTGAGGAATAGAGTTAAATCCAGCTGGTGACTGCTCACAAGTGATATTCCCCAGAGCCCAGTATGTGGGCCAGTTCTCTTTCATATCTTCATCAATGATCTGGATGAGGGATCAAAGGAACCCTTTGGAAGCTTGCAGACAACACAAAATTGTGTGGGAGTAGCCAGTTGGGGGCCAGTCTCTTCTCCTAAGTAGCAAGTGACAGGATGAGAGGAAATGGCCTCAAGTTACCCCCTCCCTGGAAGTGTTTAAGGCCAGGTTGGATGTGTCCTTGAGCATAGTGGAAGGTGTTTTAAGATGGTTAATCTAGGATATAAAGAAGATCATAGAATCATAGAATCATAGAACCAGTCAGGGTTGGAAGGGACCACAAGGATCATCCAGTTCCAACCCCCCTGCCATGGGCAGAGACACCTCACACTACATCAGGCTGGCCAGAGCCTCATCCAGCCTGGCCTTAAACACCTCCAGGGATGGGGCCTCAACCACCTCCCTGGACAACCCATTCCAGGCTCTCACCACTCTCATGGGGAAGAACTTCTTCCTCACTTCCAGCCTGAATCTCCCCACTTCCAGCTTTATTCTATCCCCCCTAGTCCTATCACTACCTGAGATCCTAACAAGTCTCTCCCCAGCTTTCTTGTAGCCCCCTTCAGATACTGGAAGGCCACAATAAGGTCACCTCGAAGCCTTCTCTTCTCCAGACTGAACTGCCCCAACTCTTTCAGTCTGTGCTCACAGGAGAGGTGCTCCAGCCCTCTGATCATCCTGGTGGCCCTTCTCTGGACACTTTCCAGCATGTCCATATGCCTCTTGTAATAGGGGCTCCAGAACTGGATGCAGTACTCCAGGTGGGGTCTCACCAGAGCTGAGTAGAGGGGGAGAATCACCTCCCTTGACCTGCTGGCCACACTTCTCTTGCTGCAGCCCAGGCTCTGGTTGGCTTTCTGGGCTGCAAGTGCACACTGACAGCTCATGTTGAGCTGTTGAGATGTCCCTGCCCATGGCAATGGAGTTGAAACTAGATGATCCTTAAGGTCCCTTCCAACCCAAACCAAACCATTCTATGATTCTGTAAGTTGCACCAGGGGAGGTTTAGGCTGGATATTAGAAGGAGCTTCTTCACTGCAAGGGTTCTCAGGCTGCCCAGGGAGGTGATTGAATCCCCATCCCTGAAAGTCATTAAAAGCCACGGAGATGTGGTGCTGAGGGACATTGTTTAGCACCAGACTTGGTAGGGTTGGGTAATGGTCGGACTTGATTGATCTTCAAGGTCTTTTCCAACCAAAGCAATTCTATGATTCTATGACTTCCTTCTTTGCAGAGCTACTTTCCAGCAGGTCAAGCAGCTCTGCAGCTCTTGATTCTGATTTCATTAGTCACCTCCTTCTTTTGACAACCACATGAAAAACATCTTGATTCTGCTACTCATCAAAGAAACAAATTTACTTTCTCTCCACCCCAGTTCTCCAGAAACAACTCGAAGTCTTACATTCTGTGATAGAAAGATGTTTGCAACCTCGAAGCTAAAGCAAATTAACAATCAATTCCTGTTTTCATGTCAAAATTATAGCTGTAGTGGCTTGGTCAGCTACAGCATCACGACTTTCTGTATTCACATGAAAAAAAAAATTAATCATTTCCATGCAAATTTGCATCAGCCCTCTTTGTGTTTGCTACTGAGCGTGACCATTTCCTTTGATATACTAATAATTTCCTCCCGGCTGACACTGTAAATATGCCTTTTTGGTGAGGTGCTCTGGTTTTTCCATGCATATTTATTACAAATTAAGTGCTAAATTTCCTTGCATTAGCTCAGGGATGGATTTAAAGAGCAGAAAAATGGAAGGAAGGTTTTTGTTTTATGGGTTACGGTTTTTATAATATACTTTCTTCAAGGAAGAATGAACATGCTTTGCTCATTGACATAACTCTTTGAAAGCTAATATTTTTACTAGTGTTCACAGAGGGCAGTAAATTAATTTAAAGTGCCTTTTAAAGGATGTAATAACAGAGTGAATAAGAGAAGTGGAAAGGAAAAAAAGTGGAGGGAGCAAATCAAATGAAAATAATCAAAGCTGATCATGCCAGTGAGCTTTCAAACTTCATGTAATGATGAACTGGAAAGGAAGGGGAAAGAATAATAATTAAATAATGAATTTGAGAGGAGACAGAAAAGAATAATAATGGAAAAGATCCTCATTTACTTCAGCCTAGAAACCTACATCCATTTTTATCCTTAATTATCATTGGTGGCGTTCCTTATATCCTAGTTTAACCATCATCAAAATTGCCACTTGTCATAAATCTTGGATTCCCATACAGTCATAGAATCATAGAATTGATTCAGTTGGAAAAGACCTCCAAGATCATTGAGTCCAACCATCAACCTAACACTACCATGGCCATTAAACCATGTCTCAAAGTGCCATGTCCACACATTTCTTGAACGCCTCCAGGGAAGGGGACTCCACCACCTCCCTGGGCAGCCTGTTCTAATGCTTGACCAATCTTTCTGGGAAGACTTTTTTTCTAATATCCAACCTAAATTTCCCCTGCCACAATTCAGGCTGTTTCCTATCATCCTATCACCCGGTACTAGGAAGAAGTGACCAGCCCCTCACTAGAACCTCCCTTCAGATAGTTGTAGAGAGCAATGAGATCAATGAAGACTCACTGACATCTGTGGAGAATGGCTTGTCTGATGTGAGATGTGTTTCATCCAGGTGAGGTGCTGGTAGGATAGAGGGAGGTGGTCCAAGAACTGACACAAAATCAATCAATCAATAACTTGGGAAAGTAAACCATGAGTGAAGATACTTGAATAGAATATGGGCTCTGTTCCAGCTCTTTCACAGGCTTTTTCTGGATGATTTCAGTGCCAAAAGAAAACTTCTCTATTACAGGGACATGCCAGCCTCAGCAGGCAAAGGAAGGACTATCTCCTTCACTGTGGAGATGTGTCAGTGGGAAACATAGAGATTAAAAATATCTCTAGGCCAAACCACTCACACATTAGTTTCACTCTTCCACAGTCTCTGTAATGCCAATTTTATATTTCTGTCCTTCCTTTTGTCTTTGTTTTGAACCATCCTTGAGTACAGAATCATAGAATTGTTTCAGTTGGAAAAGACCTCTAAGATCACCAAGTCCAACCGTGGTTGACTCTTCTCTCTGAAGACTGAAATATGACTCAGTGAGCACCTTCTGAAGGTACAAATGGGCAATAAAGCTCACTGCCCAGTTCTGGACTCTTCAAGCCCCAGGCCACATTTTGAAGGTATTTTTGTTAACACATCTCTTTGAAATGACCACATTTACCCCTGTAGCCTGTGAGAAACCTACCTTCAAAGTACTCATGATTTGGTTTTGGGTTTGACTTGGGGAAGAGCCTCATAACTACACTTGCTCTGTAATTTTCACTTGCTCCACTCTCCTACTCTGATTTTTATAGTCATAGAATTATAGAATCGCTTCATTTGGAAGAGACCTCCAAGATCATTGAGCCCAGCCTTCAACCCAATACCACCATGGTATTAAACCATGTCCCAAAATGCCATGTCCTCACGTTTCTTGAACACCTCCAGGGATGGTGACTCCACCACCTTCCCAGGCAACCCATTCTGATGCCTGAGATTGCTGATCTTCCCTTAATGCTCTTTCCAAGCTCAGAGTTTGTAACTCTCAGGCCACACTCTCTAGACCCAAATCCACATTCCCTATCAGTGCTGAGGGTGAAATGAAGACAAAACCCCAGGAGATGCAATTTATCTCACAGGGTGGGCTACTAATCATCTCTTGGTATTGCTGACTCTAGACTCCTGGCTTCCCATCTCTGACTCCCAGCTTTGGAAGCTGGAAAAGAACAATAATCAGTCAGTCCTTCCACCAGTCAGTCCACCCAGGTGAATTACCTTCAACTCTCCTGGTTCAATAAATCATAAAATCATAGAAGCATTTTAGCCATCAAGGCCAAAAGCTAACCCAACACACGTTCACCGCTAAACCATGTCCCTCAGCACCAATCTACATGATTCTGAAACCCTTTCAGGGATGGAGACTCCACCACTACCTTGGGTTCCAGCTCTTGACAAGCCTTTCTGTGAAGAAATTGTTCCCCATGTCAAAACTTAACCTCCTCTGGTGAAATCCAAGGCTGCTTCCTCTTTTCCTATCACATCTGAGTCAATACTCTATCTGTCTGTCTTTGTGTAGACATACGGCCCTCTGCTATTGGCCACATTTAACTGAATTTAACTTTTAAGGAAGCATATCACATCTGGCAGCTGGAAAGCAGAGGGAGAGCTTGACATCCATCCTTTTACAGGGGTATCTGCAGAAGAATGAGTGGCAGGATAAAGCCTGAGAACATGCAAATTTTCCCACAGAAGTCAACAATATCCAGACAACCCACTGGTAGCTCAGTCCCACCAACACGCAAGGTGACGTGTACCCTTCCCTCAAGGTGAGTTTCACAGAACAAACCAGCTGTGGCAGAAGAACTGTCTTCTCACTGCTCAACAGTATTGCTTTGAAAATCAGGCAATAACTATAAACCCAACCAATGGAAAGCTCCCAAGTGTTGGACTTTCTCATGAGTGAGTTTGGAATCTCTCTAGAGAAGGAGACTCCACAACCTCTCTGAGCATCCTGCTCCAGGGCTCCAGCACCCTCACAAGAAACAAGATTTACCCTCCTGTTCAGATGGAGCATCTTGGGTTCCAGTTTGTGCCTGTTGTCCTTTGTCCTATCACTGGGCACAACTGACAAGAGTCTGGCTACATCCTCTTGATCCACACTTTAGGTCTTGCTGAACATTGATCAGATCCCCTCTCAGGCTGCTCTTCTCCAGGCTAAACAGCCCCAGGTCTCTCAGCCTGTCCTCCTCACAGAGATGTTCCAGGCTCCTCAGCATCTTCATAGCTTCCCCTGGATTCTCTCCAGCAGTTCCTGTCTCTCTTGAACTGGAGAGCCCAGAACTGGACCTACAAACTCCAGCTGTGTCCTCACTAAGGCAGACTAGAGGGGGAGGAGAACCTCCATGGAGCTGCTGGTCACACTCTTCTTAATACACTCCATGAGACTGTTGGCCTTCTTAGACACAAAAGCACATTTCTGGCTCATGGTTAATATTGAGTTTGCATCTGCTGCCTGTACATCTGGTAGTTCAGCAATGGCTCAACAGATGACCATCAGCCAGTCACAAAAGCACTTGAAAGGTCTCATTATTGGAATTGCTGGTATGAGAGTATGTAGGTGCCAAACTCCAAAACTGGCCTTAAATTCTTGCAAGGAAAGCTTTTTTCCCCAATTTTTCTACAGATTCAGTTGAGGGAATAATTGTTTTTTACACATTTGTAGGTTTTAAGGTGAGAAGAATCCAAAATGATTATCTATTCTTGGCCTTGCCTGTAGGACAATTCAGAACTTCACCTCCAACTTCTTTCCCTGATGATTCTTTCAGGGATATGTGAGAGTCCCTAATTTGCCCAAGACAACAAATCTCATTTAACCTGAACTGTTGTAGGGGTCTCCAGATTCATCAAGGAATCAAACAGTATCTTGGACCACACCCAAATAGTGGTCTTTGGATTGTTGCTAATATAATACCTTGGGACACAGAAATGTAATTTATGGTTAACCTTCCTGCATGCTTTAATGACTCAAGTCCTAAATTAAATAATTGGCAGGCTCATGTGGGCTAAAGCTGGTGAGGTGATATGATGACTTGTATCAAAAAAATTGTGGCCCAGAGGACTGTGACAGCCATCATCCTGCTGTATTCCATGCTGGTGAGGCTGCAGCTCAAATACTGGGTTCAGTTTTGGGCCCATCACTCCAAGAAGGACATTGAGGTGCTGGAGCATGTCCAGAGAAGGGCAATGAAGCTGGTGAAGGGTCTGGAGAACAGGTCTGGTGAGGAGCAGCTGAGGAAACTGGGGTTGTTTATTTTGGAGAAAAGGTGGCTGAGGGAAGACCTTCTGGCTCTCTACAAGTCCTTGAAAGGAAATTGGGGTGAGGTGGGGGGTTGGTCTTTTCTCCCAAGGAACAAGTGATAGGACAAGAGGAAAGATGATCAAGTTCTATCAGGGGAGGATTCTTCCCCAGAAGGGCTGTCCAGCCCTGAAACAGGTTGCCCAGGGCAGTGGTGACATTCCCATCCCTGGAGGGGTTTCAAAGCTATGTAGGTGTCATGCTGAAGGACATAGTTTGGTGATGACCTGGCAGTGCTGGGCTGATGGTTGGATTTGCTGATATTAAGGGCCTCTTCCAACCACAATGACTCTGTGATTCAGAGGTGTTCACAGTCCCCAGTCTCCTGTAGGCTGCTGCATTTCTCTCAGTTTGTTCTTGGTGAGGCTTTTATCCAGCCCCTAGGATGCTGTTGGGTCCTCAACTGCACAATGGGGTGGAGATGTCTTCAGTCCTCCCTTCTCCTGCAGTAACTACATTTAATGTTCCAGTGGGTAGATGACTTGTCCTTGGTACTTGTGTTGTCGCAGTCTCCATCCTTTCATTTTAGTTTCAACTTCCTCATGGGAATTAAAGGAACATTTAACAATTCAGCCTCTGGCTGCAAGGAATTTTATTTCTGGCTCATGGAAAGTTTTTTTCAGACCTTTTTGCACTTTTTAATAATTTCCAACTGTCTTTTAGAAATATGAGTGCCAGAAGCATACCCAATGCAATCTCCCCTGTACTATAGATGGTAATAAAATTTATAGAATCAGAATCCAGACTGGTTTGGGTTGGACAGGACCTTTAAAGATCACCTAGTCCAACCCCACTGCAGTCAGCTGGAACACCCCTAGCTAGTGCACGTTGCCCAGAGCCCCATCCAACATGACCTGGAAGGGTTCCACATGCACACACTGTGGACTTTGCAGGTGTTGGTAGGGGTTCACATTTTAGGAAGAGCAGATGGGATGTCTCAGAAAGTCCCTTCTTAGACTACCACCATAGTCAAATCATACACTCTTGTTGTAATGTTGCCTTTTGCTTTTGTATTTCTTTTACTTAAATCATAGAATGCTTTAGATTGGACTTTAAAGATCGTCTAGTTCCACCCCTCTGCCATGGGCAGAGACACCTTCAACTAGACCAGATGGCTTAAAGCCCCATCCAGCCTGACCTTGGACACTTCCAGGGATGAGGCATTCACAGTTTGCTGGGCAACTTATGCCACTATCTCACTACCCTCATAGGAAAGAATTTCTTCCTCATATCTGGAATTTTCAGAGTTCATCTAGTCCAACCCTCCTGCAGCCAGCAGGGGCATCTGCAACTGGAGCAGGTTGCTCAGACCCCAGGCAACCTGACATGGAATGGTTCCAAGGATGGGACATCTCCCACTGTGCCGGGGCAACCCAGGACAGGGTCTCACTACCCTCAGGGTCAAACATTTCTTCCTTCTCTCTAGTCTAAATCTCCCTCTTTTAGTTTAAACCCATCAACTCTTGTCCTCTCACAACAGGCCCTGCTCAAAAGTCTGTCCCCAGCTTTCTTCTTGTCTCCTTTAAGCACTGAAAGGCCACCATAAGGTCTCCCTGGGGCCTTTTCTTCTCCAGACTGAACAACCCCAACTCTCAACCTGGCCTCATAGGGGAGATGCTCTAGTGTGGTTTCTCACCCCTCTCCACCCCAGAATCACATCTTTGAACCTTTCTCATTTTTCCTGGACAAAGGGAAACCAAAATATTTGTAGTATTTGAGAAATGCTCTCATTACCATCTTCCATTGGTGTCCACTGCAATGCCCATAGCAGGCTATCAACCCATGTTAAATACCTGTGATTTTTACAATGTATGTTACAGAAATCTAGCTGTATTGCTGCCATGCAAATACCTTTCTTCACCAAATTTATAAGCTCATGAAAGAATGAAATCAGATTTGTCTGACATGACATATTTTTCATGAAACACTGGTGAGTGGAATTAATTCCATCCCCATCTTTTAATCCTTATTGAGTTCCACATCAGTTTCCTCATTATTTTATCCAGGACTCAGGGCAGATTAATCAGCCTCTAAGTTACTTGTTTCATCACAACTGCTTTGTTGAATGGCAACACCACATCCTGACTTCTACAGAGTCTTCTGGAACTTCTAAGTTCTATGTTTTATCATGCTTATTAAGATTTAATAGCGTGGGGAAGAGAATTTCTCAAGTAACTTTCTTTTAAGATTCTTGACTGGAATTCCTCTGGGTTTTGCTACTTTTCCCCTGCTGATGTTGTATTGGAAAACAATGAGGTGTATGAATGATGTAGAAGATATTTCATCTACACTTATGGTCATGAATGCTTTCCCATGCTTTCCAAAAGTGTCTGCCAAGGGGCAGAGCTGGGCTGACCACCAGAGGAGTGCCAGAGGCTCTTCACGAACGCCTCTGCCTTCCCAAAAGGAAAGAAAGGGAAAAAAGAAAGGGAAGAAGAGAGAGAGACTGATGGGCTGGGAAAGAAACTAACCCAGCTTGGATGAAAGAGGAACAATCCCATGGAACAGAGACAAAGAGACACAAACCAAGAGCCAACCCAAGCCCTGATGGAAATGACGGCACAATTAGCACCACTAGTGCTGGAGGCAGGCAGTGGGCAAGTCCCAGACTGGACTCAGCAGCAGATGGGAATGGGATTCAGCATCTGGACTCTGGAACTGGGTTCAGAAACATAGGATTTGGGATGGAAGGCAGAAAGGACAGAGTCCTTCTGGGACACCTTCCAGGGAAGAAGAGGCTTGATTTTGGTAATCCCTCAGCTTGCTCCTGAAGATGCCATCCATGGGGTGCAATCCCTTGGTGGGCAGTTGAAGGTCACCTGCTCTGTCTGCTCCTCCTTTCTGGTGTCACCTCTGCCTTCCTGCCCCTCAAGGTGGGGCACAAGCTGTGGCAATTCCCTTGATTTGTAGAGAAGCAAGTCTCAGGCAGAGCCTTTGTGCAGCCCAGCCCTTGGCAGGAACTCTTCCCCATGAGCTTCTCCCTGCTAGAAGCAGCCCCTGGCTGTGCAAAGCTGCCCTGACCTTCAGAGAGTGCCTCATTGAGCAAAGCCTGAGCTGGGAAGTCACAGCACTGACCAGAATCAGTTCTCATCCTCCAGATGCTCAGGACTTGCTCACACCACACATAAACCCCTGAGGTCCCTGGGAGGTATGAGCTGCTGTACCAGGGAACCATACTCGGGAGCTGACTTCCTTCTCTGTGTTGCTATCTGTGGGATTGGGACAAGTGACAAAGGAGGAGCATGGGGAGGTAGCAGTGAGGTGAGGAGCAGCATGAGCTTGTGGATCGTGCACCAGCTGAGCTCTTAAGCGTGATCCTCTTCCCACGTTGTGATGGAGCCCCTCAGGCACCACTGGCAATTCCCTCCTTGGCTTCCTTTTCCTTTTCTTTTTGTTTAATAGAGCTGCTCCCTCCATAAGAAAGGGGGTTGTGTGAGTGGGTGGGGGGAGAACCTTCCTCGGATGATTTAATAAATAGTCATTATCGTTAATAGGACATTTTTACTTGTTAATTTTAGTGCTTTGTCTCCTTGCATTCGTAGCATTCCAACACTGACAACTTTTCTTAAGTAGGTCATTCCTGTTCTTTTTCCTACTGTGCAATTACAGGAGGAGCATTAAAACAGATATAAATTTAGTAAAGGTCACATTTTCCTCTTATTCTGTGCAATTTGTGCTTTTGACAGGTTTGCAACTTGTCATGTTTACGTGTCACTGAGCACAATGGCTGTGACCTGCTCTTGTGGTTGAAAGTTCATTAGTTCTGCTAGATTAGGCAGTATTAATTAACAAAGATTAAACATTCTTTTAAAGCCACCATTCTCGGGCTGGCAGCTTTATGAAAGAACATTTTCTGGTTGTTTGTTAAAGCAGACTGAAGTTGACAATGTAATTATATTTGTTCCATCAAACAGAAAGGTCAGTTGACAAGGCTGATGTTTCCTGCTTAATTACAAGTGGGTGATTTCATTGATTAAAAGATGAGCTCGTTAAACTTGTGCATACAGCTATAGGGACCCAGGAAAGGGAGTAAAAGGGATAGCAGGAAGATGATTTGAAATATTGTTTCCACTCCCTCCTCCTCACAGTCGTGGCATGAGGAGAAAATGCTGGGAATGCACCCATCTGTGGGCTTCTTGCTTTTTGCTGTGTTAGCCAGGAGAGCTGATCCTTCCACCCCAACCACTGATGCATCATTTCTGTAGTGCCAAGGTCAAGGCTTGGCCGTGCCTCAGATTGGCAGCATTCTGAAGAGATCACAAAATCCCAGATTGGTGGGGATCAAAAGAGACCTGTGGAGATCATCCAGTCCAATTCCCCTGCTAAATGAGGGTCACGACACAGTGCCCAGGATCACAATGTCCTGGTGGGTTTGGAATCTCTCTAGAGAAGGAGGGTCCACAACCCCTCTGGGCAGCCTGCTCCAGAGATTCAGCACCCTTACAGGAAATGAGTTTCTCCTTATGTTCAGATGGAGCCTCCTGGGTTCCAATTTGAGCCCATTGTCCCTTGTCCTGTCACTGGGCACCACTGAGGACAGTCTGGCCCTATCCTCTTACCCCCAAACTTTAGCTCTTGCTGAACACTGAGAAGATCCCCTCTGGGTCTGCTCTTCTCCAGGCTAAGCAGCCCCAGGCCTCTCAATGTTTCCTCCTCACAGAGATGCTCCAGTCCCCTCAGCATCTTTGTAGCCTCCACTGGACTCTCTCCGGTTGTTTCTTGTCTCTCTTGAACTCCGGAATCCAGAACTGGACCCAGGACTCCAATTGTGGCCTCACTAAGGCAGAGTAGAGTGGGAGGAGAACCTTCATTGACCCGCTGGTCACACTTTTCTTAATGTAGCCCAGGAGACATTACTGACTCGTTGAGAACTTGTCCACTGGGGCTCCCATGATGTGCAGGGGGACATGGAAGTGGAGTCAAGGTGTTGAATGGGGCTTATGTGAAGCTGAACCAAGGCTTGACATCTGGGCATCTGGTGCAGGGGGCATGTTCATAGCTCCAGGACTGAAAGCTTTGGTCTGTTTATTTTGCTGGTTAGCTGCACAAGACTGAATTACAAAGATCTTCAGCAAGGTCTTGTTTAGCCATCAGCTCCCAATCTTTATGCACTGAAAAACTGGAATCTCTTTCCAACTGAAATAATTTTGGCTGAATCTTTGGAAATGGAAGACTGAGTTTGGGAACACTGAGTTTGGAGGTGTTCAGGACCAGGCTGGATGGAGCCTTGAGCAACTTGGTCTAGTGGAAGGTGTCTCTGCTCATGGGAGGGGGATTGGAGTTAGGTGATCTTCAAGGTCCCTTCCAACCCAAACCATTCTATTATTACTATGATTAGATAGTTACAGCCTTTTTGTTCCTATTTCACAAGCTAGTCACTGATATTAATCAGTTTCTATTTGACTTGATTTTAGAATGTTTATTTTTAATTTGTTTTGAAACTCAACATTACACCCTGGAAAATTTGGGAAATAGTGTATTTTGCTGTTTTTTTTTAAAATTATTATTTATTTATGTATTGAGAAATTTGTCTGTGGAAATTTTATATTGTGATAAAATATAGGATCCAAACATGACAACAGCTCATCAGAATCACCACCCTCAGTCTTCAAGGACAGAGCTGATGTCCATCCAAATGAGTAACTGATTTGCTTGGATACATCTAACTAAAGGTCAGCGTTGCCCTCAACAAAGCAAAACCCAGAGTTTATTGCTATTTTAGAGAGTTGTGTTATTTTAAGGCTTATTTCTAAATAAACTCAATTATTTGACAGTTTTTCCTACATCTAACTTCTTTAAAAAATACATCTAGAAAGCTCACAGCACTCCAAAATCAATGCAAATGCCAGGTTGCCATTGCCTTGAGTCTGCAGTTAGGGGAAGGATAGTGGTTGTGTGGTGAGCAGTGTCAAATATTGGGTTGGTCTTCAGAGGCACAGATCAGTCAAATATTGGGTTGGTCTTTAGAGCCACAGATCAGTCAAGCTTCAGCAGAGCTTGGGTTAGATTTCCACCAAGCTGGACTGCCATGCTCACTCCTAGCTGAGTATGTAGATGAAGAATCCAAGGGTACAAAAGGTTTATTTCTCTTCTCTCTCCTCTAAAGCTAGCTGAAAATGGACTTATAGAAACGACCTCACAGATCCTTGTTTGACCTTGGGGTGGTCCATGTGATGTGCCCTTGGCTCTCTGGGCATCCGTCTGGAGATACCAGGTTGGGAGGGACAGAGGGTTACTTTGGCAGATGGCAAGAAGGATTCTTGTCCCATTTGTTCCCTCTCCTGCATGCAGTATTTTGCAGGATGAAGGGCTCTGCTAACTGAGGGGCAGAGCAGGCAGGATAAACAAACTCAGGCAATGAGAAGTGAGCAGAGGGCTTCCAATAATTCTTGGCATCCAGAGAGATAAAGATGTTCCTTCTCCTTTCCTAAACCTCTCTGGATCCTCTCAGGATAAAGATGCTGTTTAGAGCACACACAGTGCCCATTGCAAATTCACTTTGAAAACTCCAAAGGTGCCATGTGGTGACAATGTCAAAATAAGCATGACTTGTGCAGGGCAAGCCAACCATGAAAACATGAGACACCTTCCAGGCAGAGAAGGCATGGGGCCATAGAAATGATAAGGAGGGTGCCAAGGCATCAGGAACCAAAAGCTCCTGTTAGCAACAGGCTCCAACACTCCATGTGAGGAAGCAACACCACAGGGACCTTAGTATCTTCCAGTCTTGGCAATCAAAGATCCTTTCTCTTCTGACTTTGAGGCTTTGTGGGACATGATAGTAAAAACTGGTGATTTAAAGGACTTTTCCAACCAAAATGATATTACAATTCTGTGATTTCCTCATGTGAGGGTGTTTGGTTTATTTTTTTCCTTCTTTGGTGCTGTCACTGAACTACACTAAGGAAAAAAAGAGGGGATGTGAGAGGAGAGAAGGGGAGTCCCATCCTGGTAATATCTCAAGGATGGTGGACCTGATGCTCTTGCAGCTCTGCATGAAGGACTTCAGATTCTGAGCACTACTCTGGCATTTCCCCCAAACCCTCTCTTGAAATAGAACTAAACCCTTGGAAGAGCTTGTTCTTTTTGCAGGGAGTTCTTTTTGCAGTATGTGAGGCAAGGCCAAGGGAAAACCCATGGCAGAGTGCAGAAACCTTTCTGCTTTATAAATCATGTTGGGATGACACAAGAGTCTTTGAGGGAGGTTGCAGCTTAGAACTTTTTCTTCCTGCTGGGGCAGGAAGAGACCTTTGAGATCATCAGGTCCCAACTGCTCACCTGGAGCTCACAATCCCACCACTACATCTAAGCCACTACCAGTAAACCATGTCCCTCAGCACCACATCCACACGTCTTTTAAACACCTCCAGGGATGGTAACTCCACCACCTCCCTGGGCGTGCCTGAGAACCCTTTCTGTGATGACATTTTTCCTAATATCCAACCTGAACCTCCCTTGGCACAGCTTGAGGCCATTTCCTCTTGTCCTGTCACTTGCTGCATATGAGAACAGGCTGACCCTCACATTAAGTGGCATCTCATTTATTGACCTGTCATTTGGGATATTAAAATGCATGAAAAAGAAAAAAAAAGAAAGAGAAAAAAAAGAGAAGATTTAGAGGGTTTGATATATATATTAAAAAACTTTTGCACTCCAGACATGATTCTCCTGCTATCCTTCCAATCTTTTATCCCTTCTTATTTTCTAAATCCAGGAATATAGGTCTCACACCTTCTCTGAACCTTAAAATCCTCCATGTGTCAGAGGTTTTATTCCCATAGATATATGGACTTTGAGATCCAAACATTGCAGTTCAAATCAAGAAGATCTGATCATCAAACTGTTGGAGTGGGCTAAGAGGAGGGCCATGAAAGTGATCTGAACATGAAGAGAAAATTCCTTGCTGTGAGGGTGCTGGAGCCCTGGAGGAGGCTGCCCAGAGAGGTGGTGGAGTCTCCTTCTCTGGAGAGATTCCAAACTCGCCTGGGCACTGTGGTGCTGCACAGTCTGATGTCAGTGACCCTGCTTTAGCAGGGGGGTTGGACTGGATGATCTCCAGAGATCCCTTCCAATTCCAAGCATTCTGTGATTCTGTGATTGTTTTCCTCCTGTGATTTTAAATACATTGTACCCAGCCTTAGAACATGTAGATAGAGCAGACAAGCTTCTCAAACCATCCCATCAGGCCCTTTTTTTCTGTTACTCCTTTAACACATCTAGAATGAAATGCCTTCTGGCTGTAGCATTCCCATATTGGGGCTTGATTAGCATTTGGATGTACATAATATCCAGATTTACTTCTGCTTTAACAGACTCAGAGGGGAACTGTCTTGTCTTACTTGATGTTTCCAGGTACCTCAAGCCTGGATGACACAATTTCTCCTTTCCCCCCCCCAACTAAGTGTTGAATAAAGGATTACATTTGATTAGTCCATGACACCTTCTGCACATCATCTCCCTTCACTCCCTTTGTTCCTTCTGATGCCTTCACTTTGATTTACATAGCAAATGAAAAAGTAATAAATCCCAGTTGCTGTTAGGCTGAGATTGGGTATCTGACTGGTGTGACAATCAGAGAATCACAGAATCTCAGCATGGTGACAGTGGGAAGGGACCTCTGGAGATTATCTAGTCCAACAATCCTGCTAAAGCAGAGTAACCCAGAGCAGGCTGCCCAGGATCACAATGCTCAGGTGGGTTTTGAATCCCTTCAGAGAAGGAGACTCCACAACCTCTCTGGGAAGCCTTTTCCAGGGCTCCATCAGCCTTAAATTCAAGAAATTGCTCCTCATGTTTAGGTGGATCTTCTTATGTTCAAGTTTGTGCCTCTTATCCCTTGTCTTGTTACTGGGCACCAGTGCAAAGAGACTGTTAATTCAGCTCCCCCTTCCCTCCCTGTTTCACCCTGAGGTCCTTCCCAAGTTGTCTTCTAATCTTATATGGCCACATCCTATTTTTGAAGATGTATAAAGATCAAGGTTTGCCTTTCAATCTTTGCTCAACTCATTAGCCTGGTTTTATCAAACTACACTCCCTGGGTGTTTGCAAATCCACTAGGAAAAAAATGGAACCCAGATGTTCCACTACCATGGTAGGACACTGGAACAGGTTGTCCAGGGAGGTGTTGGAGACCCCATAGAGTCATAGAATTGTTTCAATTGGAAAAGACCTCTAAGATTAATGAGTTCAATCTTTAATGTGACACCACTATGGACATTAAACCATGTCCCAGGGTGCTCTGTCCACATGTTTCTTGAACATCTCCATGGATGGTGACTCCATTCCATCAGCAACCTAGTCCACTGCCTGACCATTCTTTCAGTAAAGAAGGTCAGGTTTGATGGGGCTCTGAGCAACCTGATCTAGTTGGAAAAATCCCTGGTGACTGCACAGGGTGGGGAGGGAGGGGGGTGTTGGACTAGATGACCTTCAGAGGTCTCTTCCAACCCAAAGCATTTTATGATTCTAAGATAATGGAAGTGACTGATGGGGTGACATGACAAAGGTGTATGTTGGATTTCACCTGCCACCACAAGAATAAACAACTTTGTAGCTGGAAAGGGGCCAGGGTTAAGAGGTGTGGAGTGGTTAGTAGAAAACATGTCAGAAATCAGTGTAGAGCCTTGTGGGCTTAGCTCATGTGGTTGCACAAGGCTTGGAATATTTGCATCTGTCTTAATTGAAGTCACAGGTCTTGGTGTCAAGGGTATGTAGGATAATATCAGGGTTTTTTTTTCCCTTTTTTTTTCCATTTCTCTTTACATATTTTTAAGTACCTGAAATGCCTTTTAAGGAAATGTGAGGTTTCTAAGTACCCATGAGCACTTTCCAGTGGGCAGAGACCACGAGAAACCTTTCTGCCAAGGAGGAAAGATGGCCAAGCAGCTTTGACATGCACCAGCCAGTGCTGCCGATGGGCAAAGCCTGTGAGACAGCACAGAAGTGACAAGTTAAAGTGTTGGTTCCTCACCAGGCTTCGGCAACAGTCAGTACATTTAGAATCACAGAATCATAGAATCAGTCAGGGTTGGAAGGGACCACAAGGATCATCCAGTTCCAACCCCCCTGCCATGGGCAGGGACACCTCACACTGTATCAGGCTGGCCAGAGCCTCATCCAGCCTGGCCTTAAACATCTCCAGGGATGGGAACTTCTTCCTCTTGTCCAGCCTGAATCTCCCCACTTCCAGCTTTATTCCATTCCCCCAGTCCTGTCACTACCAGATAGCCTAAAAAGTCCCTCCCCAGCTTTCTTGTAGTCCCCTTCAGATACTGGAAGGCCACAATAAAGTCACCTCGGAGCCTTCTCTTCTCCAGACTAAACAGCCCCAACTCTTTCAGTCTGTGCTCACAGGAGAGGTGCTCCAGCCCTCTGATCATCCTGGTGGCCCTTCTCTGGACACCTTCCAGCATGTCCATATGCCTCTTGTAATAGGGGCTCCAGAACTGGACACAGTACTCCAGGTGGGGTCTCACCAGAGCTGAGCAGAGGGGGAGAATCACCTCCCTTGACCTGCTGGCCACACTTCTCCTGATGCAGCCCAGGCTCTGGTTGGCTTTCTGGGCTGCAAGTGCACACTGACAGCTCATGTTGAGCTTCTCATCCACCAGCACCCCCAAGTCCTTCTCCTCAGGGCTGCTCTCCAGCCAGTCACTGCCCAGCCTGGATTTGTGCTTGGGAACCTCGTGAGGTTGGCTTGTGCCCACCTCTCCAGCCTGTCAAGGTCCCTCTGGATGGATCCCTTCCCTCCAGCCTGTCTGCTGCACCACACAGCTTGGTGTCATCAGCAAACTTGCTGAGGGTGCACTCAGTGCCGCTGTCCATGGCACCAACAAAGATGTTCAACAAGACTGGTCCCAGTGATGATCCCTGAGGGACTCTGCTTGTCACTGGCCTCCACTGGGACATGGAGCCATTGACAGCCACTCTTTGGGTGCAGCCATCAAGCCAGTTCTTTATCCATCTTGTGGTCCACCCATCAAACCCATATATCATAATATCAAAGAGAAAAGAAAGAAACACTCAGGTTTGGGTTGTTTGCCTCCTCTTCTCCAGACTAAACAACCCCAAATCATTGGGCTGCTCCTCACAAGACTTGTGCTCTAGACCCTTCACAAGATCATAGAAGTGTTGAAGTTGGAAGGGACCTTTTTGATCACTGAGTCAACTGCTCGCCTAGAGCTCGTAGTCCCAGATGAACTGGCATTTACCCTGCTATGCCTGAAAAAGCTCCAAATCAAAGTATAATCCATAAAAGACATCCTCAATGAGGCTATTAGAAAGTCAAATCGTGCCCTGACATGCCAGGCTGCAAATGAAGCCTTAAAGGGAAGTAAAACCTAAGGCTGATGTTAGTATGCAGCACAGTGGTTCCATTTGTGACAGCAATCATTGGGATTTTGAGGAAATAACCCAAGAAAGTGGTTTCTAAAGGGAATCTATTTGCATTGGAGATCCCCTGACAACAGAACAATGACCTGCAGCCCACGGAGAAAGTAAGTCTTGATGTTAAATAACTTCTGGTCTCTCATATTTATGTAGTATAGGATATATTTTGTACAGATATATAGACTTGAGTCACAGAATCATGGAATTGGTCAGGTTGGAAAAGATCTCTAAGATCATTGAGTCCAACCATTGACCTAACACCACCATGACTGTTCAAGCATGTCCCAAAGTCAACAGACTGTAGAATATACAGTAATATATGTGTAAAATGAACTCCAGCAGAGAGCCCAGTGGCATAGATTCATAGAATAATAGAGTGGTATGGGTTGGAAGGGGCCTTGAAGATCATCTAGTTACAACCCTCCCATTAGAGATACCTCCCACTAGGTCAGGTTGCACAAGGCCCTGAACAAACACCTCTAGAGCAAGGACATCCCTCCCCACCTGTTCCAGTGTCTCACCACCCTCACTAAAGAATTTCTTCCTAACCTCTGATCTAAATCTCCACCCTTCCAGCTGAAAACCATTCCCCCTTGTCCTGTCACAACGAGCTCTTGTAAAAAGTCCCTTCTCAGCTTTCTTGTAGCCCCCTTCATGTACTGGAAGGCTGCTCTAAGGTCTCCCTAGAGCCTTCTCTTCAGGCTGAACAGCCACAGCTCTCTCAGCCTGTCCCCATAGGGGAGCTGCTCCAGCCCTCTGATTATCTTTGCGGCCATGTACCTGATCTAGTGTAAAGTGTCTCCCCTGCCCACATCAGGGGTGTTGGAACTGGATGATCTCTAAGGTCCCTTCCAACTATGTGACGATTCTATGAATCTATTCATAGGGTAGCCTGGGTTGGATTCTGGGTCGAATCTCATCTAGTTAAGCTCACCCAAGCATCATTTGTTGTGAAGACAGGCTGCTGCCAGCAGTAAGACTGAGCAGGTCTCCTGGGGCTGCTGGAATCAGCCTGTCAGGCTGGCTGATGTGGCTGCTCGCTGACGTCGGCTTGCTGTGCATCGCCTGCTTGCAGAAAGCCTCCCTGGGCTGACGCCTTGCCTTTCTCTCTGCCTTGCTCTGCATGCATAACTAAAGAGGCAGTCAAACTGCATCTCAGCTAGAAAAGACACTGAACCTCTGGGTACTCATTTGCTGGCTTACATACCTTCTCCCTGCACAGCTCGCTGCCACCACACCACCAGCAGCTGATGGCATTTGGTCTAATATTAGTTTGTGATAGATGTACAGACTAGTGAGAAGCACACAGTGGTAGTACAGGCTTGTGTCCACACTTGTGGAGACTTAGTCACTAAATCACAGAAAACCAGCATGGTGGGGGTTGGAAGGGACCTCTGGAGATCACGTAGTCCAACCCACCTGCTAAAGCAGGGTCACCCACAACAGGTAGGAATTAAATCAGAGTGGCATCCGTGGCTGTAGAGCAAAGTTCACTTCACTCAACATCTGCCAGATTAAAGGCTGGTTCTTCCCTCCCCAGGCAGGTCCAGGTTGTGGAATTTGGGAGATTCCTGTCCCTTTTTCTACAAGGCCATATACAGTTAACCAGCCCCTAAACAGCTCTGTGAGCTACATGGTAGAGTCTGGATAAAGGCAGCTAATTTGCTCTCTGCATGTTCCCCAAATTCAACTGATGCAGTTAATAGAAAGGTGAGAATCCACCAAAGAGCAGCTTTGTCTCCTAATTTAACTGAATGAGAATACCCTTGTTGTTGCAAAGCCATCTACTACTTCACATTTCCTTAATGATATAATTAATGTTACATGTCTCCCCTTATTTTCATTTTCCTGGAAATCATCTGCTGGTGGGTGTGGAGCAAGAGCCTACTTGAGCAAAGTTCCAGCCACCAGACCCTAACACCTCTGATGGAGGCACTTTGAGAGTCTACACCTCCAAACAGCCTCTTGTGCCACCACAGCATATGGCTATGTAGGTACATTGAATGTACATGCTTCAAGTACCAGCTTCTACTTGCTTGAAGGCAGGAAGACTGCAGAGGGATCTGGAAGGGCTGGATCCAATGGGCTGAGGTCAGTTGTATGAGGTTCAACAAGGCCAAGTGCTGGATCCTGCACTTGGGTCACAACAATGCCATAAACACTCCAGGCTTGGAGCAGAGTGACTGGAAATTGCCTGGCAGAAAAGCACCTGGGGGTGCTGGCTGACAGTGGTTGAAGATGAGCCAGTGTGTGCCCAGGTGGCCAAGAAGACCACCAGCATCCTGGCCTGGATCAGAAACAGTGTGGCCAGCAGGAACAAGGAATTGATTATCCTCCTGTACTCAGCACTGATGAGGCCACACCTTGAATATTGGGTTCAGTTTTGGGTTCCCCACTCCAAGAAGGACATTGAGGCGCTGGAGTATGCCCAGAGAAGGTCTGGAGAACAGGTCTGATGAGGAGCAGCCGAGGGATCTGGAGTGGTTCAGCCTGCAGGAAAGGAGGCTGAGGGGCGAGCACATTCTCTCTACAACTCCCTGAAAGGAGGTTGGATCTAGGTGGGTGTTGGTCTCTTATCCCTAGTAACTAGCAATTTGGACAGGAGGAAATGGTCTCAGTTTGTTTCAGGGAAGGCTTAGGTTGGGTATTAGGAAAAATGTTGTTACAGTAAGAGATGGAGATGGTGGAGTCACCATCCCTGGAGGTGTACAAAACACATAGAGCCATGAAACAGGCTGCCATGGCACTCTGGGACATGATTTAGTGGGCACAGTAGTGTAGGGTTGGTGGTTGGACTTTGGTGATTTTAGAGGTCTTTTTGAAAATTACTCTTTCTATGATTTCATGTAGATCTGCCCTGCAAAGAGTAAACCACTGCTCACTGTGAGACCAGTTTTATAGCTGGTGCACTTCTAATTCCCTGCACGCCAGGCTCAGCTCTGCAGTAGAGATCTTCCAGTTATTCAGCTATTTTTGGCCTCCAAATCCCTCAGGACACAGCTCTTACCAGATTAACATTTTTGAGCTCTGCTCAAGCATCTTCTTTTATTAGTAATAATATAAATTAAACCATCTGCAAACCTGCAGCCTTTTCTTTTTTAGTCTCTTCACTTGCTTTATTTTGGTTTTGGTAAGACCACAGCCAGGAGCCTCCTCTTTGGGGTGTGGATCTGTGGATCAATGAATTTTGGAGGTTTTGCAGAGTGTTTCTCATCTCTCTTGTTTTGTTTTGTTCTGTTTTGTTTTGGTTTTTGTTTTGTTTTGTTTTGTTTTGAACAGGGGCTCTTTAGGCTAGAGAAGAGCAGCCTGAGAGGGGATCTTCTCAATGCTCAGCTAAAGGCTGGGGGGCAAGATGATGGGGCCAGACTCCTCTCCCTGGTGCCCAGTGACAGGACAAGGGGAAACTGAAGATAAGGAGGAGCTTCATTGGTGTGAAGGCTCTGGAACCCTGGAGCAGGCTGCCTAGAGAGGTTGTGGAATCTCCTTCTCTGAAGAGATTCCAAACCTACTTGTGATCCTTGGCAACCTACTGTGGGTGACTCTGCTTTATCAGGGGGGTTGGACTAGATGATCTTCACAAGTCCCTTCTAACCCCCACCATTCTGTGATTCTGTGAAATTTAGATCAAAGTGATTTTTGTCAGAGGAACAGTTACCCAGGGATTGAGTTTCACCAGTCAAATGCTGTGCTAAGAGCTTGCTTGATCCAGGAATTTAGCAGGAGGTAATGTTTTTGATGAAAGATTTGAAGAACCAATCTCTCTTACCACTGGTTTACAGTTGAAATTGTTGGTCTTGAAGATCTCTTCCAACCAAAATGATTCTATGATCACAGAGTTAAACAGGCAGGAGATTTGTCTCTTTTCTTTATGCCTTTTTTATCATGAGATCTTTAGAATCATTGTTCTTCTGTTCCCTGTGGGTCCCCAACATGAGCGCACTGCAAAAGTGTCATAAGAAGGCAGAAAATCAGAGGAAGGTGGCAGCTCATTCAGAGCTAAGCTATATTATTTTTGCTTACTTTAACAATTTCATGGAAAGTTTGATTTTGTTGCAATCAAGGTTTTCCATAGGAAGACATTATACTTACAAGAAACATCAAAAATGCAGATGGCTGCTTCAGTTGTAATGGGGGAATGGTATTATGCTTCATTCTCATTTTAATGTTGGACTGGTGGGCATCTGAGGAACCATGCAATTTTGGTTTCCTATTTTAATCTTCTTTTATCTTTTCTTTAAAGCAAACAAAAATGAAACATGGGCATTGGAACAGGCTGCTCAGGGAAGTGGTGGAGTCACCATCCCTGAAGGTGTTCAAAAAGCATGTAGATGTGGCACCTGGGGACATGGTTTAGAAGTCATGGTGCTGTTGGATTAGGAAGTTGGACTTGATGATCTTAGAGATTTTCTAACCTTAATGATTCTATGATCTCATTGTGGTGGGGAATGGAGTTAAATCCAGTTGGTGGCCAGTCACCAGTGGTGTTCCCCAGGGCTCAGCACTGGGGCCAATTCTCTTTATCAATCATCTGGATGCAGGGATTGCGGCACCATCAGTAAGTTTGCAGATGACACTAAGCTGCGAGGGAGGGTTGATCTGCTTGAGGGTAGGAAGGCTTCTGTCCAGAGGGACCTGGACAGGCTGGATTGATTGGCCAAGGCCCATTAGATGAGGTTTAAGAAGGCCAAGTGCTCCAGGACTGGGGAAGAGTGGCTGGAAACTGCCTGGCAGAAAAGGACTTGGTGGTGTTGGTCAACTACTGGCTGAAGATGAAGCAGTGTGTGCCCAGGTGGACAAGAACACCACCAGCATCCTGTCTTGGGTAAAGCAATAGTGTGGCCAGCAGCAGTAGGGAAGTGATTGTTCCCCTCTACTCAGCACTGGTGAGGCTACACTTTGAGTATTGGGGTTATTTTTGTGCCCCTTGTTCCAAGAAGGACATTGAGGTGCTGGAGTGTGTCCAGAGAAGGGCAATGAAGCTGGAGAGCAGGTGTTGTGAGGAGTGGGAACTGGAATTGCTTAGTTTGGAGATGAGGAAGCTGAGCCACAGAGAAGAGGGAGGAAAAGTGCTAATGTGAGTTTTGACTGCTTATTTTGTATTTATTCTTGCAATGATTGATATGTTGTGCTTTGGAGAACATTAAGCTGTAACACTTCAGTGAAAAGAAGGTTTTTAGCAGTGGAGTTTTTGTGACGCTTTCTATGCAACTTTATTCCCTTGTTGACTTAATGAAAGGGGTAAAAGACTGCAATGCATTAAGGAGAGTCATCTTCATAATTGCAGTGTGCTCTGTGGAGCCATCATGACACTCCAGACGTCTGCAGTCAAAGGCGGCAATAAAGGTTCCCCTCCCATCACTGTGCTGCTGTTGATGCCATGATATGAAAAGCAAACGGAGATCAAAGGATGTCTTGATGCCCTGATTGTGTCCCATCTCACACCACCCCAGGGTTACTCAGAGAGCAGATATCTTTGGAATGAAGTTACACTTGACCTAAGCACAAGAAATGTGTGGACATGGCGCTTCAGGACATGGTTTAGTGAGCATGGTGATGTTTGTTTGGTGGTTGGATTTGATGGCCTTAAAGGTCTTTTCCAATCTTAATTGGGGTTAAACTGAATATGAGCAAGCAGTGTGCCCAGGTGGCCAAGAAAGCCAATGGCATCCTGGCTGGGATTAGAAATGTTGTGTCCAGTGGGAGGAGGGAGGTGATTGTCCCTTTGTACCCAGCCCTGGTGAGGCCACACCTCAAGTATGGTGTCCAGTTTTGAACACTTCAGTACAAGAGAACCATGGAGGTCCTGGAGTGAGTGCAGAGGAGGGTGAGGAAGCTGGGGAAGGGCTGGAGAATAAATCTGATGAAGGAGCTGGGGCTGTTTAGTTTGGAAAAGAGGAGGCTGAGGGGAGACCTCATTGCTGTCTACAGCTACCTGAAAGGACATTGTGGAGAGGCTGCTGCTGGTCTCTTCTCCCAGGTAATTAGTGACAGAACAAGAGGGAATGGCCTCAAGCTGCCACTGGGTAGGTTTAGACTGGACAATGGGAAAATTTTTTTCAGGGTAAGAGTGGTCAGGGATTGGAATGTGCTGCCCAGAGAGATGTTTGAATCACCAACCCTGGATGTGTTTAGAGGTCATGTGGATGTGGTGCTTGGGGCTATGGTTTAGGGGTGAACCTTGCAGAGTTGGGTTCCGGGTTGGACTTGGTGATCCTGAGGGTCTTTTCCAACCTGAATGTTTCTGTGATTCTGTGAAAAGCAGGTGAGATTCAGTGGTCTCTGCTCCATGGGGCAGACACCCAAATGATTTAATCATCTCTTCTCACCTCCATCACTGTAATTCAGTGTCTCCTTCTACATCCTACCTATGACTCAGCTCACACTTTGTTTCTAATCAGGGACTGAGGCTTCTTTTTCTCACCAATCCCCTCTTTTTCCTCAATTTCTTGAATTTATTTTCTTTAACCATTTTGGAGCTCAAACCCAGGATTTTGCTCTTTCATCTCAGTGAAACCTGGTGACTCACACCCAGACACAGTCTTCTTTATCTTTTCCTAGCTGGATGCTCTTCACTTGGGGCGGGGGGGGGGGTTGAGTGTATCAAATAGTGGCATCACCAAAGGAAACAGCAAGGGGGAAAGATCAAAAGACAGCATGAGCAGCAGAAGGGATAGTGATGACTTCATCAGGTGAAAAGAAAAAATGCCAGTGGCAGGTGATGACAGCTTGTGTGTTTCTTCAGCAGCATGACAGGAGTGAAGTTTTGTTGTTCTCACTAGGATTTTGGTAAGGAAACAGCTTTGGATGAAGCAGACAAAACAAAATATATACAAAAAAGTAGGCAGAGAGGAAGAAAAGAAAAGGCTGAAGTTCTCAGAATTTATTTTGTGAAGCAACCAGCACATGGTGAAACCCTACCTGCAGTGCTGGGTCCACCAAAAGGATGTAGACTCCAATACTGTTTGAGTGGGGCCAGAAAAAGGTCACAAAACTGCTCTGAAAGATGAAGCAGCTCTGCTGTGAGGCCAGGCTGGAAGACTTATGTTTGTTCAGCCTGGAGAAGAGAAGGCATCAGGGACACTTTCTGGTGGCCTTTCAGTACTTTAAGGGGCTGGTAAAAAAGCTGGGGACAGACTTTTGAGCAGGGCCTGTTGTGACAGGACAAGGGGTGATGGTTTGAACTGAAAGAGGGAGATTCAGACTAGAGAGAAGGGAGAAATATTTGACCCTGAGGGTGGTGAGACCCTGTCCTGGGTTGGCCAGAGCAGTGGTAGTTGCCCCATCCCTGCAACCATTCCAGGTTGGGTTGTCTGGGGCTCTGAGCAACCTGTTCTACTTTCAAATGTCAACTACAGGGGGATTGAACTAGAATGCCTTGAAAGGTCCCTTGCAACACAAACTGTTCTGTTATTTTATAATTCTATAATTCTATTATTCTATTTTCTGGGATTTTGTTTGCAGATCAGGATTTTCCTCAGCCATCTCACTTCCCTACCACTGTTTCCATCACCGTCCAAATTGAACACTGATTTATTTCCTGTAGAAGTTAAGTGACATTCAGTTTTTTCTCTTTTACATGCAAGAAATTCCCTCTTCAAGGCCACAAGAAGCTCCTTGGAGTCCTTCTTTGATATATCATGTCTTGTCCACAGTAAATCCTAACAAGAGTAGCACTGCAGACTCATCTCATTTCTGCTCAAGGCTTCAGTGCATCATATTCAAATACATGTGCCTGCCTCTGCCCAGCCCTGAGGGGTTTGATACATGCTTTTGTGACATTATTGCCACCCTTCATTTAGGAACATTTCATGCTGGGATGTGTGAAGCACTTCATAAGAGTATAACTCTACTGTTAGAGTTGCTCTTGAGCTTTGTTAATGTGAGCTGGTCTTTGGGAGTTGTAGACAGCCAGAAGGTCTCCTGTCAACCACCTCTTCTCCAGGCTGAACACCCCCAGTTCCTTCAGCTGCTTCTCATGAGACCTCTTCTTCAGATCTTTCACCAGTTTTGCTACCCTTCTCTGGATATGTTCCAGCACCTCAATGTCCTGCCTGTAGTGAGGGGCTTGAAACTGAACCCAGCATGAGGTGTGGCCTCACCAGCGCTGAGTACATGGGAACAATCACTTCACTGGTCCTGCTGCTCAGACCATTGCTGCTCTTAGCCAGGATGCTGTTGGCCTTCTTGGCCACCTGTGCACATATTGGCTCATCTTCAGCTGCTGTCAACCAACCCTCTCCTTGGTCCTTTTCCACTGGGCAGTTTCGAGCCACTCTGCCGCAAGAGTAGTGTCCCTGGGTTTGTTGTGACCAAAGTGCAGGTCCCAGCAGTTGGCCTTGTAGAACCTCATCCCTTTGGCCTTAGCCCATTGATCCAGCTTGGCTATATCCATCTGGAAAGCCTAAGCAAGCAGCTCTAAACAAGAAACAAGAGACATAGATTGAAGGTTGGAGTCAATGAACTTAAAGGTCTCTTCCAACCAAAACGATTCTGTGATTCTCTGACATGGTGAGGTGATTCCAGAAAGGTTGCTGAGTTCATTGACTTAGTGGGGGCAATTTTTCTGAGACAGATGACTTACACTGGTATTGATACAAATGGAATGCTCAGAGGAACGTTGCAGCAGGTCCTAGTCACAGCAAGATAATTACTGTGCAACCTTATCTTTCACTGTTATTTCCTCACTAAACACAAAGGAATATGAAGAAAATCCCAAAGTACAGAAATATTGTGATGCATGGTGTAATATCAAGGAGAAACCTGATGGGTTGGATCATAGAATCATAGATTATTTTTTGTTGTTTTAAAAGACCTCTAACATCATTAAGTCCAGCCAACACCACCGTGGCCATTAAACCATGTCCCAAAGTGCCATGTCCACACATTTCTTGAGCACCTGCAAGGGGTGGTGACTCCACTGCCTCCCTGGGCAGCCTTTTCCAATGCCAATGAAGTCCAAGGATGCAGACTGAGCAGTCATGAGGAGCTTTTGGGACAGCTGCATTAAGCTGTGGAATTGACTCCCAGGAGGAAAGGATGAATACATGCTGGAAACATTACCTTAGGCTGAGCAAAACTCTAGCAAATGATTGGAAATTGTCCCAAAGCCCCTGTGATTCCATGGATTAATGAGCTTTATGGTCACATCTAATGACAAATTACTCTTTCTAGTGTTCCATATAATGGCAGTGTGAGTAAATATTATCCATAAAAAGCCATGTTAGAGTAAAAATATCATAATCCTAGTTTTATTGCAGGATACAACATATTCCCTGTTGGGCTGTGAACATTTAGTGGACTGTAATGCTCTCAGAACTTCCCAAACTGTTTATTGTTCCTGTTTCTGGGAAGAGTTACATGGAGTGTACAGGCAGCAGAACGTCATTCCTTTCCCTGCAACAATCAAAGAGAGGCCTGGAAATAGCAAAAAGAGGAATAAATAGATGTTCTGACAAGCAATGGGTATGACAACATGACAGCATCAACTGTAACAACCTTCCTTCTGTCCATTCCTTAGCAGAAAAACTGTCTCTGAAGGTGAAAACAAGCTGCAGGTTGTCGTGGCTAGAGGGTTATGAAATCAGGTCAACAACTTCAGTTTTGTTAACACTCTAGTCAGAGGGAAAAAAAAAATCACCTTGTTCTCAGCTTGTTCTCAGCTTTGATGGCCTGCCAGGAATGGGTCCAGATTCATTTCACTCTTGCTTCTCTGTGCAGATAAACAAGATACACAAGGGTGGGATGGCAGCAGTTATTGTTGTAGCAGACCTACATCTCAGAAGCATCTGAGGAACCTGGTCCATGTAGCTCTGACTATCTCACTCAGAAGGAATGCACTGCACAGCAGCAACTTAGACACCAATCACACCACAAATCCTGTGTGAAAGTTTAATTAGGGGAACAAATGAATGTTTTGATGTATGTCCAAGTAGGAATGTCTTGATTATTGGTGCTTTCTGTGCCAGCATCCCTGAGGCCATTACACTGGCTAAAACTGATGAGCATTTCTTCTTGCTTCAGCCTGGGAGTCTTCAGGCTCTTGAAACTGATGTTTTTAGTGACCTTTTTTTTTTTTTTTTTTGCTATTTCCCCATTAAAGTCTTTGCTGGACACAAAACTTCTTCATCTTTCCTGTGTTAAGTGAACACTGCATCTTTCCTGTGTTAAGTGAACACTGGTTTGGCTGCCACCAGCAAAATCTGCAGTGGTATGAAGTTTGTAGACATCACCTAAATCAACCCAGATATGTTAGTTCTGATGATAGTGCTACAGGGCATATATTTAGGTTTCAGTTCTGTCACTGACACTGATGCTGGGGACAGGCTCTTCATGAACCTCTCTGCCTTCCCAAAGGGAAGAGAAAGGGAAAAAGGGAGAGAAACTAATGGGGTGGGAAAGAAACTAACCCAGATGGGATGGAAAGAAGAACAATCCCATGGAAGAGACAAAGAGACACAAACCAAGAGCCAACCCAAACTCTGATGGCAATGACAATGCCATTGGCACCACTGATGCTGGGGGCAGGCACTGGGCAAGTCCCAGAGTGGACTCAGCATCAAGTGGGAACCAGGAACACACAGATTGGGATGGATGGCAGAAGGGACAGAGTCCTCCTGGGACACTGGCCAGGGAAGAAGAGACTTGAGGCTGGGGATGACTCAGCTTGCTCCTGAAGATGCCATCCCTGGGTGCAATCCCTTGTTGGGTAGTTGAGAGTTACCTTCCCTGTCTGCTCCTCCCTGTGGGTGCAACCTCTGCCTTCCTGCCTCCCAAGGTGGGGCACAAGCTGGCAGTTCCCTTGGTCTGCAGAGCAGCAAATCTCAGGCAGAGCCTTTCTGCAGCCTGCCTTTGGCAGGAATTCTCTCCATCAGCTTCTCCCTGCAGGAAGCAGCCCCTGGCTGTGCAAACCTGCCCTGAACTTTGAAATTGCATCACAGAGCAGAGATTGAGCTGGGAACTCACAGCACTGACCAGAATCACTTCTGCTCTAACTCAAAACAGGACATGGATATAACAATGACTGGAAAAAACTCCTTTAATTATTAAAGGTTTTGAAGCTGCTTCATCACCTCTGATTTTGCTGGTGACTGCTGCTGCAAACAACTTTTCCTCTTGTACACAAAGAGCAGGCTTGCCGAAAAGGATTTCCCACTGAGAAGAGAGCTCTTGTTACAGGGCTGCTTCAATCTACACCGTGTCTTTTACACAGCTTTACAGCTTCCAGGGTCCCCAGGGAAGTGACTTCAGCTGACACCCATCTACTAATGCAAGAAGAAGGGTGAAAGAGTAAGGGCATACTAATAAACACCCTGAGTTTGCTCAGTGTCTGTGTTTTGGTTTGATGAAGGCAGTTTGGCTCATGTGGAGGTGGGACACATGCTGCTGCCATTCACTGCTCTGATGGATGGCACAGCAGGGCTTATTTATGATCACTTGTGTCACACAGACACTTGCCCTTGTCCCTGAGCTATGAAAGGCTGTAAGAATAAAGGAGATAAATGGCAAAGGACTGCAGCTGCTGCAATAATTACCTTCCAGAAATGTAAAAATAAACCAGTTCCCCCCCTATCTATTTTAAACCTGTACTCTTCAGCACTGCATACTTGCAAGAAGCGTGCCCAGGTGGCCAAGAAGGCCACCAGCGTCTTGACTTGGATGAGCAATAGGGTGGCCAGCAGGACCAGGGAAAGGGTTGTCCCCCTGTACTCAAACTAGTAAGGCCACATTTTGAGTGCTGGGCTCAGTTTTGAGCCCCTCACTTGAAGAAGGACATTGAGGTGCTGAAGCAGGTCCAGAGAAGGGCAACAAAGGCTGGTGAAGGGTCTGGAGAACAGGTCTAGTGAGGAGCAGCTGAGGGAACTGGAGCTGTTTAGTCTGGAGAAAAGGAGGCTGAGAGGAGACCTTCTGGCTCTCTACAGCTCCCTGAAAGGAGGTTGGAGGCAGGTGGGGGTTAGTTTCTTCTCCCTAGTAACAAGGAACAGGAAAAGAGGAAGTAGCCTTAGCTTGTGCCAGGGAAGGTTTAGGTTGGACAGGAGGAAAAATGTGTTCCGTGAAAGGGCTGTCAAACCTTTGAGCAGGCTGCCCGAGGCAGTGGTGGAGTCCCCATCCCTGGAGGGGTTTAAAAGCTGTGTAGATGTGGTGCTGAGGGACATAGAGGGGATGTAATAGTGCTGGCTTAACAGGTAGAGCTGATGATCTTAAACCCTTCCAAGATCTTCCTCAGAAGTCTTGTGCTGAAGACTCTTCACCAGCTTAGCTGCCTTTCTTTGGGAACACTCCAGCACCTCAGTGTCCTTGTAGTCCTCAGTTGAGGGCTTCAGTTCCTGCAGCTGCTCCTCATGCACTGCAGAGGTCACAGAGACATGGGGCACATGTCTCTCTGCTTTGTGGCATTTGGCTCATAAGTCAGATTTTCCATGAGTGGTCTCCAGCTTTGTCTTCTGGGTGCTTGCCCTGTGCCCTGCTGGTGGGCTTGCACAGGCACTGAGCCTTCTCAGCTGTGGATGAAGCTGCAGATCCAGAACATGTTAATAATCCTAAATGGGCTAAAAGTGCTATAATTGGTGTTTCAAAACTGGTGCCCACAATTAATGGAGGCTTTCAACCCTAAGCACTCTCTGCAGCTGCTCCCAGTCTCTACAACCACCCTCCTTCAGCTAAAAAACTTAAATGGTTAGGTAATGAATGTGATTTTGGAGACCACAGAAGAAGTACAGAGTGAGATTGCATGCTGAACAATGCTAAAAAGCAAAGTATTGATTTTTCTCTTATTAGGGGAATGGCTTCCGTTCTATCTGCAAGGAATTAGGCAGAAGAGCTGAGAAAAAAAATGGTTTATGATCATGAAATTAAAGATAGCATCAGAAACAGCTCCACTTGCAGGCTGAATCATCATATGCAGCTTCATCTCTTTTAGTTCCTTAATTTTAATGCATAGAATGGTTTGCATTGGAAGGGACCTTAAAGATCATCTAGTTCTAACACCCACTCCATGAGCAGGGACACCTTCCACCATCCCAGGCTGCTCAAGGCCTCATCTAACCTGGCCTTCCTTGAACACTTCCAGGGAGGGGGCATCCACAACCTCCCTGGGCATCCTGTTCCAGTGTCTCACCACTTTCCTAATCTCCAGTCTAAATCTCTCACTTTCCAACTCAGAGCCATTGCCCCTTGTCCTATCACTACAAGCACTTGTAAAAAGTCCCTTCCCAGCTTTCTTGTAGCCCTTTTGATGTACTGTAAGGTTGCTCTGTGGTCTCCCTGGAGCCTTCTCTTCTCCAGGCTGAACAGCCCCAACAGTCTCAGCCTGTCCCCACAAGGGAGCTGCTCCAGCCCTCTGATCATCTTTGTGGCTTCCTCTAATGGACATGATCTGCTGAATGATTGCATTTAACAGGACTAACAGGACCATTCTTTTGTAGAAAGACATTTCCTCTTCTACAAAAAGTGGATTGTATGAACATAGCAAAAGGTCCCATCTTTAGCAAGTCTAATGGAGATAGTCAAGCATCCAACCCTTTATGACACAGTCTTTTTTCTCCTGATACTTTCAGTGTCTAGCAGACACCCATATATAAGTGCAAGTCAAAATACCACTTCCAATAAGCCCTGTGAAAACTCCACTGCAAAAACAAATTCTTACTCGGCTTCAGCCAGAGTGGGCCAGCTGTGGTGCTGGTCAGTGCTTAACAAAATCTGAAAGGTTGGAGTCAAGAGGATGGGGCCAGACTCTTTCCAGTGGTGCTCAGGGACAGGCTAATGAGCAATGTGCACAATTTGAAATAGCAAAGGTTCCATATGAACATGAGGAGAAATTTTTTTTCTGTGAGAGTGTGGAGGCCTGGAGCAGGCTGCCCAGAGAGGCTGTGGAGCCTCCTTCTCTGGAGAGATTCCAAACACCTGCACACTGTGATCCTGGGCAAGCTGCTGTGGGAGACCCTGCTTTAGCCAGGGGGCTTGGACTAGATGATCCTCAGAGGTCACATCCAACCCCCACCATGCTGGTATTCTGGGATTCTGTGGTTCCCAGTGAGGTGACAGGTGATCATCACTGCAGCCAAAATCAGGTCTGTAGGATGAGAGGTTAAACATATGGAGGCTCAGACCTTTTTTCAACTGAATTAGATATTCCAGGTACACCTATGGTTCCTACAACCAGCCAGAGAAAACCAGAAAACCTGTGGGATGCTGCTTTCCACCCTGAGGTCATTTTGTATCAGTGCAAGTACCTGATCTTTGGGGAAAGGTCAAGGATTGCATATCTGCAGAGCTGGTTCTTCTCTACAATGTCTCCTTATCTCAATATAACATTGCTAAGAACAGTTTCAGTATATCCTTTCCATTTCTCTTCCTAAACAACATGATAGCAGCCTCTGAGGCACTGAGAAGAAAGTGAACATTAATTAAAACAACTTCCACATGGAAATACAATCTCCCCATGTAATTTTCATGGATGAAATCCATACTGAGGACAAAGAATGTTATCATCAGCAGGAATGGGTATCAGATTGCTGCTTATAGCCAGCCACATAAAAGATTAACAACAGGGATGTGAAAATGAAACCCTTTGGGATTCCTTGGTTTGAACACGAGGGAAAAACAGAGAATTCTGTTTTCTCTTTGGACTCACTGGAAGGTTGGATGCTCTGCAGCTTTTACAGAGAAGAAAAATATGGCAGTGGTAATTCCCAGAGCAAGATAAGGAAGCACATTCTTCCATCCCTGCTTCATGGGGGTGGGATGTAAATTTCTTGCAGGACCAGCAGCCGTATCCCAGGCTAAAGCAGAGGGCATGTGGAGCTGTCAGTGGCCATGGAGAGGGGGGATTTCATAGAATCATAGAATTATTTTGGTTGGAAAAGATCTTGAAATCATCAAATCCAACCATTAAACTAGCACTGCCAGGTCAGCACTAAACCCTGTCCTTCAGCACCACAACTACCTAGCTTTTCAATCCCTTCAGGGATGAAGACTCCCCCACTTCCTTGGGCAGCCTGGTCCAGGGCTTGACAACCCTTTTGGTAGAGTATTTTTTCCTAATATCCAACCTAAACCTCCCCTGGCTCAACCTGAGGCCATTAGCTGTTTTTCTGTCAATTGTTATTTGAAAGAACTATCTGCCCCTCACCTTTCAGTACACAGCATCTGAAGATGTTGCCAAAGCTCTTTAGATGAGATGGCCTTTCCCAGGACAAAACTCCCATCACAGAATCTGAGAATCACAGAATGTTAGGGGTTGGAAGTGACCTCGAAAGGTCATGTAGTCCAACACCCCTGTCAGAGCAGGATCACCTAGAGAAGGTCAGAGCAATGCATCCAGGAAGGTTTTGAATGTCTCTGTAGAATGATGACACTCACCCTTCACATCTTTATAAATATTAATGAGGTCACCCCTCAGTCTCCCATTCTCCAAGCTAAAGACACTCAGCTCCCTTGGTCTCTCCTCATGAGGGAGATGTCCACTCCCTTCATCATCTTCATGGATCTTCACTGGACTCTTTCAAGCAGTTCCCTGTCCTTGAACTGAGGGGTGCAGAACTGTACACAATATTCCAGATGCTGTCTCACCAAGACAGAGTAGAGGGGGAAGGGAACCTCTTTCAACCTACCATCCACCCCCTTTCTAATACACCCCAGAATGGCACTGGCCTTCTTGGTCACACAGGCACATTGTTGGCCCATGGCCATCCATGGTGTCCTCCAGGAGTCCCAGGTCTGTTCCCCCACAGCTGCTCTCCAGCAGGTCAGTCCCCAGCCTATACTGATACATGGAGTTCTTTCCCAGATGCAAGACTCTGCACTTGGCCTTGTTGTATTTCATTGAATTTCTCCCTGTCCAGGTCCTGCTGTATGGCAGCACAGCCTCCAGGTGTGTCAGCCTCTCTGCCCCATGTTGTGTCATCAGCAAACTTGCTGCAGGACACTCTGTGCCCTCATCCAGGTTTCCACATGATCCCACATGATGCATAGTACTGGTGCCAGTACTGACCCCTGAGGGGCTCCACTAGATACAGGCCTCCAACTAGACTCTGTCTCATTGACCACAACTCTTGACTGCTTTCCTTCAGCCAGTTCTCAATCCACCTCACTACCTGATTATACAGACCTCACTTGCTCAGTTTAGCTGCAAGGATGCTGTGGGAGATGGTGTCAAATGCTTTCCTGAGATCAAGATAAACCACAGCCACATCCTACATCCTAGCTGTTACTCAGAGGGTTTGGCTCCCCAGTGTTATGTGTTCAGGGAAATGTAAGTGCTGCAACTTTTGGATATAGAGCAGTGAAGCCTTGGGAGTTGCTAGATGAGCTTCACTCCATGCTGGCACATCCCAAAATCTATCTGCTGGGCTGTTAATGGCAGGCAGTTCCAGCAGCAGCAGACCACATGCATTTCTAACTCAAATAACTTGAAAACAAGTTGTTCCTTCTGCTTGAATGTCAATAAAGACATGATCTCAAGGAACAGGTGGTGTTGTCTTCAGAGAAATTTTGTCTTTGCAAACAAATTTATGGAAGATTGGAGTGACCCCATGGAAATGGCCTCTGCTGAATTCATGGAATCATAGAAGAGTTTGGGTTGGAATGGACCTAAAAGATCATCTATTTCTAACACCCCTGCCATGGGCAGGGACACCTTCCTCTAGACCAGGTTGCTCAAGGCCTTGTCCAGCCTGGCCTGGAACACCTCCAAGGAGGGGGAATCCATAACCTTCAAGGACAACCTGTTCCAATGTCTCACCATGCTCACTGTAAAGAATTTCTTCCTGATAGCCACTCTAATTGCTATGGATTTATAAAGATAGAGCTGCCTAACTGGTCCTGTTGCCTTTATGCTTGTGAGTTAATAAAACAAACACCAAAGAGAGCATTCTTGCAAACCCCATGGTTCCCTGAATCTGGTTGTTCACCCCATCAATTCAGCTATTTCATGTCAGCAATGGAGAGACATGGACCTGTTGGGGCAGGTCTGTAGGAGGTCACAAAATTGATCAGAAGGCTGGAGCACCTCTGCTATGAAGACAGGATGAAGAAGTTGGGGCTGTTCAGTGAGGAGGAGAGAAGGCATGCAGGAAGACCTTCTTGTGGCCTTACTTAAAGTGGTCAAGAAGAAAGCGTGGGCCTGTTGTGCCAGGACAAGGAGTGATGGCTTGAAACTAAAAGAGGGATATTTAGACTAGACATGAGAAGTAAATTTTTGATGCTGCAGGTGGTGAGACTGTGTCCCAGGTTGCCCAGAGAGGTGGTAGATGTCCCATCCTTGGAAACATTCCAGGTCAGGTTGTTTGGGGATCTGAGCAACCTGCTCTTGTTGCAGATTTCCCTGCTCACTGCAGTGGGGTTGGGCTGGATGACCCTTAAAGGTCTCTTCCAACCCAAACCATTCTGTGATTCCTGTATTCAGATAAAGCCATCCTTAAGAGGTACTGACTAACAATAAATCCTAGATCTACTTGTGCATCAGGTGGAAAGTCTTCTTTATTGTTACTAGTGAGGGTTCACTGGCAGACTTCCTTCTTGTGTAAAGTGTCTTGTTCTCTCCTGTTCCACAGAAACCCCATAGCCTGTCTCTGCATAGTGTCTGTTTAACATTTGTTAATCAATACTTTCAGCAGATACAGTGTTATCAATATAGTCTCACTGGAAGGAGCCTACAGCTGGGTCAGATCAACTCAGAATTAGTCTTTCCCCCTCCTATCCCCCAACAGGTTCAACATCAGGACAAAGAAAACCCTGAGATTATGCTATGTGTATTTTTTCTTTTTGACAAACCTTCCTTTTCTTCTAAGAGGACATTGGAAAATCAAAGAACTTTAGTGCAAGTACAATTTGAGCTGCCCCAGGCACTGACAACTACTCTGAGTAGTTGAGCTAATTATGGAAAAATCAACTAATAAAGGTAAATAAGCATTTCACAGAATGATAGGGGTTGGAAGGATATCATCTAGTCCAACCCCCAGTCCTTCACTACAAGGCAGATGTAGGGTCATCTGGTTATTACATGGCTGAATGGTAGCTGCCAGTTGATTACAAAGCTGAAGGCAAGAGAGTATCATCTAAATAACTCTGTAATCAGTCCTTTGCCTGATTAAAATTGCTGCACAAGGATCTATTCTTTCATGCTCCCTTATCCCTGAGAAAAGATTGCAGACCACAGTGAAGGGAGATGTTTTGAAAGGTCCAAAATCTGCTCTCCAAAGTTGCCTCCTCTATTTTTAGATGCCTAAGTGCCCATGAATTCAAAATCAGACCATGAAGGGGTAAAAGGAGAACAAATAAGGTGAGAAGATGTTGGACCAATGGCTCCAAGCTGATAGCAGGGCTCTTCAGTGCATTTAGGCATGAAACCCAACCCTCATTTGCAGTTCATTGGGTCCTCTTTGGTGTATTTGCCCTACAGACAGCTCCTCCGTGGAGCTTGAGGTGTGCTGACAGAGGTTCCTTAGTGGTATCTTCTGCTGGGCATGGGTGAGTGCTGTGCAGGAAGCAGGTTTTGGAAAGCAAAGATGTCGCCCAATGTTTTTGCCTCACAGCTTTCTGCATCTTCTGAATACAGAGAAGTTGCTCCCATATTTGTGGGCCAAGAATGCCAACAGCATCCTGGCTTGGATCAGCAAGAGTGTGGCCAGCAGGACTAAGGCAGGGATTGTTCCCCTGTATTTGGTGCTGGTGAGGCCACACCTTGAGTATTGTGTTCATTTATGGGCCACTCACTCCAAGAAGGACACTGAGGTGCTGGAGCAAGTCCAGAGAAGGACAATGAAGGTGGTGAAGGGTCTGGAGAAGAGGTCTGGTGAGGAGCAGCTGTGGGTACTGAGGTTGTTTAGTCTGGAGAAAAGGAGGCTGAGGGGAGAACTTCTGTCTACAACTCCCTGAAAGGAGGTTGGAGGCAGGTGAGGATTTGCTTTCTTCTCCAACAAGTGATAGGATAAGAGGAAATGGCCTCACGTTGCACCAGGGAAGGTTTAGGTTGGACACAAGGAACAGTTTTCTTCCCCAGAAGGGCTGTCAAGCCCTGGAACAGGCTGCCCAGAACAATGGTGGAGTCCTCATGCCTGGAGAGACTTAAAAGCTGTGTAGATGTGGTGCTGAGGGACATAATTTAGTGGTGACCTGGCAGTACTGGGTCGATGGTTGTATCTGATGATTTTAAAAGTCTTTTCCAACCAAAATGGTTCCATAATGCTAAGATTCTATGTTTCTATGGTTCTGTCTCTCTACATTGTTGACATAGCTGTCTGCCTCTGAAACAGCCAGAAAGGAGCTCTGCATTCCACCTAACAGGGTGTCCACAAAGGTCATGCTGTGTGTTATGAAGGAGCAGAAGGCCATAATTTCCTGCAATGCAGCTATGTAAATAAAAGACAACTGCAGAGTCACCTCCAGACCATATCAATAAGAGGGAAGAGGCTGCAGAAGCAGCAATCTGCTCAAGGTGCTCAGTGAGTCTCAGAAAGTGCCTCAGAAATACCTGTAATAAATAGCCCCAAACCTGGCAATGGTTTTCCCTCTCATTTTAGCATCAAAACTGTCATTAGAAGCTTTCAGACAAAAAAGTACAACCTAGTGTTCTTGGCTTTTCAGAAGAACTCTTTCCCTAACACCCTACTGTGTCCAGACAATGCAGCTCTCCCTCCTGCTGCCAGTTCTCCCTGGTCTTCAACCTGATGTTTGATTTCAAATTTTGATGGGAAATTGAGCTGTGGTCTTGAAACCAGCAGCTGGCAGATAGGTTACAGCTGCAAGCTGTCAAAGCCAACACAATGGCTAGTTCTGTATACTCAGGTATTGTCCCTCTGTAGTCAGCACTGGGTGAGACCACACCTTGAATAATGGTTTCAATTTTAGCCCACTCACTCCAAGAATGATGTTGAGGTGCTGGAGTGTGTCCAGAGAAGGGTAACGAAGCTGGTGAAGGGTTTGGAGAACAGGTTTGGTGAGAAGCACCTGGGGAAACTGGGGTTGTTTAGTCTGGAGTAAAGGAGGCTGAGAGGAGGCCTTCTGGCTCTCTACAACTCCCTGAAAGAAGGCTGGAGGCATGTGGGGGTTGCCCCTTCTACCAAGGAACAAGCAATAGGACAAGAAGAAATGGCCTCAAACTGCAGCAGGGAGATCCTGGTGTTTGCTGACAGCTCCACCTGTAGACTGTTGAAGGTCTCCATTTCAGGAAGAAAGGGACAGCAAAGAATCAAGGAATCAGAGAATGGTTTGAGTAGAAAGGGACTTTTAAAGGTCATCTAGTCCAATGCCCCTGCAGTCAGCAGGGACAAATGCAACTAGAGCAGGCTGCTCAGAGGCCCAAACAACCTGACCTGGAATGGTTCCAAGGATGAGGCACCTACCACCTCTCTGGGCAACCTGAGACAGGGTCTAATCACCTTCAGCATCAATTTCTGTTTCCTGTCTGATCTAAATCTCTCTTTTAGTCTAAAATACTTTTCTATCATTCTGTCACAAAAGGCCACACAGCTTCTGAGGAACCAAACTGGGGTTGTTTTCACTCCAGATTAGGTAATGGGTTGCTCTTCACCAGGAAGTTGACCTTTACCTTCTCCAGTTGCCATCAGTATGTTATGTTAGTCCCACAGTTTGCAGCACTGGATTGCATCCTGCCTGGACACAGCTGTCCTGCAGATCATTATGAAAGCCCTGGCATCTCATGCTGCAGAGCAGGACAGACACCACACTGCTGTGCTGCAGTCTTGGACTTGCTGTGAAGGCTGGAGTCATACTAGACAAGATTTATTTCCTGGCTTCAGCCCAGGCTTATCATCCTTCTCTGTTACATCTGTGGTGATGCCAGACTCACACCCTTCACTTGACCTGATATGACTTTGCTTCACATGTCCAAGTAAGAAGAATGAGTGACGGTGACATTGTGTTTCAAGGTCCTTCAGCTCTGCCAGGGTGGCTGAAGCTCTGTTTTCCAAATTTGCCATCTGAGCAGTCACCAAAAGATTGTGAAAAACCATTTTGCCTTCCTGAGACTGCAGGTTATGGCTCTCAAGCTTCACTGCTGCTGGTGTGTTTCCACGTCCTATGTAACAATAGGGAGAACTGGTGGCAAGAGAAAGACTCCTCCCAGCAAGAGTTAGATGAGGGTCCATCTCGTTCACTGGCATTCACTGACTCATTTCCTTTGGAAGAGCCCTTTAAGATCATTAAATCCATATCATTGTAGAGTGAAGAAGTCCAAGCCTTATTATGAGTCTTGATGAGTCTTAAGAGTGGCTGCACAAATATGTTTAGGAGCTAGTAGGGAGGTATGTGGAGACCTGCCCTTCCAAAGCATTCCAATTTACCTCTTTGGGGCTGCTCTGGCCACATGGCATTTCCCAGAGCAGGCAGAGAAGCTTTGGACCAGGAAAAAAACCTTTACACAGCGGAAAATGTTTCCATTTACCTCCCTGATGCTGCTCTAGTCATGTGGCATTTCCCAGCACAGGCAGAGAACATTTGGCACAAGACAAAGAGGAAAAACTTTTCCATGGTGTAAAAGCTTGTGCAGGAGTTTACTCCCAACACTGCTACAGAGAGAAAAAGTCATTTTGGAATCAAGACACTTCCAAATGGGGTTGGCTTTGAAGAATAGGTGCTGGAGAAAGGAAGGTTTCAGCAGCCAAGATGTAAGCCTTGGACAGCACCAGGTTTGTTGGAAATCAGTTTATGTTTGTGTCTGAGCATCTGGCTCCATCCCTGCAGATTAGGTAAGGGATCCTGATCGCCTGTAGGAAATTAGAAGCTGCCTTTCAGGGAAGCAGCATTTCCAAAGGTTCTGGTGGCAAGCAGGGTTTCTTCTTGTTGTTTCACATAACATATATTTGCCAGTTAGTTGGGCATTATTAACTAAGTCATGGCACAAAGCATCTTATTATGGGAGCTCATGTCACCTCCTATTAGTGCTTAATCTAAGAAATAGGGAAATCTGTGGTCTGGAAAAAGGAGAATTTTGGCTTTGCAGATCTAAAGCATCCACACACTGCACTCCTTCTAATTTTCCTGCTAATTTAGTGGGGCTTATTAAAAAACCTCTGATGAAGCAGAGTCTTCAGGTCATGTAAACTGCCCCAGATTGTCTGTGGGTTACACAAGTCATCAGAATCCACTTTTTTACCAAGGCTGTTCCTCATGACTGAGCCTCTTTGCCAGGCTGGCTGACTTTTGCCCAGGGATTGCAGAATCGCATCAAGGTGAGGGTGGGAAGGGTCCCCTGGAAATCATCTAGTCCAATCTCCCTGCTAAAGAAGGATCACCCACAGCAGCTTGCCCAGGATCACAACATCCAGGTGGGTTTGGATCTCTCCAGAGAAGGAGACTTCACAACCTCTCTGGGATGCCTGCTGCAGGGCTCCAGCACCCTCACAGCAAACAAGTTTCCCCTCATCTTCAGATGGAACCTCCTGGGTTCCTGTTTGTGCCTGTTGCACCTTGTCCTGTCATTGGGCACCACAGAGAAGAGCCTGGCCTCATCCTCTTGCCTCTGACAGGTCCTTTCTCTTTTGCTGAGCATTGAGAAGATCCCTTCTGCAGACTCAACAGCCCCAGGTCTCAGCCTTTCCTCCCTCACAGAGATGCTCCAGTCTCCTCAGTACCCTTATAGCCTCCACTGGACTCTCTCTAGTAGTTCCCTGTCTCTCTTCAATTGAGGAGCCTGGAAGTGGACCCAGTCCTCCATCTGTGGCCTCTCTAGCACAGAGTAGAGGTGGAGGAGGACCTCCATTGACCTGCTGGCCACACTCTTCTCATTGCACTCTTGGAGCCCATTGGCCTTCTTGGCTATGAGAGCACTTTGCTGGCTCATGGTGACCTTGGTCCTGCATTCCACACTGTAGCTGTTTCCTGTTCAAGCCTGCTCACCGAAGCGCTTCCCTGAACAGGAATCGAGCTTTGCCTGCTGCCTTCTGTTTCTACTTGAGGTCTGGCTGTTTCAAGGTCAAGAGAATTCAGCCTCCTGCAGAGTTACTGATGTATTTGCTATGAGGATGGAGGAGAGGATTTGAATAAAGTTAGGAAAACTCACCTTCTGGTGCAGCTCTTGATTAGAACTGAATCTACACCATTCTTGCCATTCCTTTTTTTTTTTTTCCCCATATTTAAATGAGTGCAAGAGCTAATTAAATGCAGATCTCTTCTTTTTCAGGCATTCTCAGATTCCTCCAAAGACAGGAAAGAAATGTCCAAAAAAACACAGAGCAACTTAGGAGCTGTCACAGATTTGGGGAAGGGATTAAAATGTTGCCAAATCCGCCTCAGTTGTTCCATGCACCTCTTGAAATCTGTTTTGTTGGAACTTGCTGCTGCTTAAGCCAGGAGGCAGAAAGTGAAACAGCTTTGATTTAAAGAGCAAGTTTCATGGAAAGGATTGCAGAGAAAAATTACAGAATCACAAAGTGTTAGAGGTTGCAAGGGGCCCCTGGAGATCACCCAGTCCGACCCCAATGCTAAAGCAGGGGCACCCACAGCAGCTTGCCCAGGATCACAATGTCCAGGTGGGTTTAGAACCCCTCCAGAGAATGAAACTTCACAAGCTCTCTGGGCAGCCTGCTTCAGGGCTCCAGCAGAGACCCACAGCAAAGAACATTTTCGTTGTGTTCAGATGGAACCTTCTGGATTCCAGTTTGTGCCTGTTGCCCCTTGTCCTGTCACTGGGGATCTCTGATAAGCCAAATCCTCTGGCTCAGTCCTTTTGATCCACACTTTAGCTCTTGCTGAGCATTGAGAAGATCCCCTCTGGGACTGCTGTTCTTCAGGCTCAACAGCCCCAGGGCTCTCACCCTTTCCTTCTCACAGAGATGCTCCAGGCTTACCAGCATCTTTGCAGCCTCCACTGGACTCTCCAGCAGTTCCTTGTCTCTCTTGAACTGGGGAGCTCAGAACTGCACCCTGTCCTCCAGCTATGGCCTCACTAGGGCAGAGTAGAGGAGGAGGAGAAATTCCCTAAAGCACTCATGAAACTTGAATGTAAAAGAATGTTTCTGGCCTGAGAGTCAAATAAGAACGGCTGGTGTCTATTTTTTTTCCTTAACTATCTGAAGATAAATCAACTTTGTGGTAATTTTTGAAGGTTTCATTGCAATGTTTGAAGACCTACATTTGAAAATGGGAACAGCATGATAAATAGATGCTATTTTTCTCACAGCTCATCTGAACTAGAAGTAGGAAGGGTCTTACAAGGAAGGTGATTTATTTCAACTATTCAACTGAGGTTTTCAAGTTGTCTCAGAAGGTCCAGGAAATTATCTGAGGGCTGGGTGCTTCTTTTCCCTGAAATCTGTCTTTGAATCTCTAGTGCACCAACTGCTAATGATCCAGCACTCTCAAAGCCTGGTGAGATCACAGCCTTTCAATGTCATTTTTCTACCTGCAGCTCACCTACAGGCTTTTTATTTTTGATCGTGAAGTGAGCAGACATCTGCAGCTGCTGCAGGTTGTGAAAGGCACCACACCCCATATAGGACTACCTTCCTACTGCCCATGCATTGCGGGTCAGGGTGCCCAGTTGGGAGGTGTGTTTAGCAGGGATGATGTCCATCTTGGCCTTTACACCTCTCACAACTCTATGGCTTCAGGTCATGCTCTGTGTGAGTTTCCAGATGTCACACCTCTTCTTTTGCTTCCTGGAGGCACTCACCTGAGGGTGTTCATGGGATGATTTTGGTTTAAACTATCACCCCTTGTCCTGTCACAACAGGCCCTGCTCAAAAGTCTGTCCCCAGCTTTCTGATCAGCCCTTTTTAAGTACTGAAAGGCCACTGGTAGGTGTCCCTCAAGCCGCCTCTTCTCCAGGCTGAGCAAGCCCAACTCTCTCATCCCAGCCTCACAGCAGAGGACTTCCAGCCCTCCCATCATTGCTGTGGCCTCCTCTGGCCCCAATCTGAGAGGTCCATGTCTCTCTTATGCTGAGGGCTCCAGAGCAGTCCCCAGCCTGCAGGTGGGGTCTCAGCAGAGCAGAACAGAACAGGGGGGCAGAATCCCCTCCCTTCACCTGCTACCCACATTGCTAGGGATCAGCCCAGGACACATCTGGCATGGTGCTGGCTCATCTCCAGCTTTTCACCCACCAGTACCCCCAAGTGCTCAGGGCTGCTGTCCAGACCTTCATCCCCAGCCTTTTTTGATACTGGGGGTGTTGCCCTGACCCATGTGCAGGACCTTACACTGGATCTTGTTGAACCTCTTGAGATTCTCATGGGCACACTTCTCAGCCTTGCCCAGATCCCTGGGGATGGCATCCCATGCCTCAGGCGTGTCATGTGCACTACTCAGCTGTTGAGTGCACCGCTCCTCTGTTGCAGTGATGTTCCCAGCTTTCACTTCTTGCACAGCTCCCAGATCCAAGCCACAAGATCCAACATAGGATCATAGGGATCACAGAACCATAGATATGTTTTGGTTGGAAAAGACCTCACTGTGAGGGTGACAAAACACTGGAATGGGCTGCTCAGAGAGGTTCTCGAGTCTTCTTCTCTGGAGACATTCAAAACCCTCCTAGATGTGTTCCTGTGGGACCTACTCTAGGTGATCCTGCTCTGGCAGGGGAGTTGGCCTGGATGATCTTTTGAGGTCCTGCTCAACCTTTAACATTCTGTCATTCTGTGATTATCAAGTCCAAGTGTCAACCCAACACCACCATGGCCATTAAACCATGTCCCAAAGTACTATGCCCACATGTTTCTTGAACACCTTCAGGGATGGTGACTCTACCACCTCCCTAGGCAGTCTCTTCCAATGCCTGACTACTTTTTCAGGAAAGAAATTGTTTCTAATAATCAACCTAACATTATGCTTCTAATGGAGAAGCCCACCTGGAAGTTTTATATAATGGGGGAAAAAAAAGGCCAAAGGGAATTGTAATTGGCTCCTTTATGCTTTTCTTTGTTCAGAAGCAATCTTATTCAGACAGGCTCTTGGAAGAATTTCTGTGAGCTCTAGAGGATCAATTACAATGAAGAGATGATTAAAGAATAGATAAAGGTTTTTAATAAATTATAAACTTCCTGCAGAGGTACTTTAACAAAATGAAGTTATGATGGCAGTGATACGATACTGTCTTAGGATCATTTCCCAGTTGTGAATAGATGAGATGGAGATGAGTGAAACAATGGAGAAAGAGGAAACGTGGAGTTAAGGTTCAAAGACTTCAGTGACAATAGGAATCAACTTAAAACAAACACAGAAAAAAAACAATGATTTTGACATGCCTTACTCAACAAAAATTCTGCAAGTTGAATCTTGGTCAACATGATCATAGAGTCATAAAAGCATAGAGTCATAGAATGGCTTGAGTTGGAAGGGGCCTTAAAGATCAATGATATGCTTGCCATGAGGGTGGTGAAGCACTGAACAGCCTGCCCAGAGGCATCGTGGTGGCTCCAACACTGGAAATGTTCAAAGCCAGGTTGGATGGGGCTTGCAGTAATCTGCTCTAGTAATAAGGAGGTGTCTCTGCCCATGGCACCAAGGTTAGAACTAGATGATCTTTAAGGTCCCTTCCAACCCAAACCATTCTGTTATTCTTTGTGCAAACATTTTACAGTTTTTGATATTCCAGTTGCCAGCTGTTTCATTGGAAACAGGGTTAAGATCAGTGCCAGCACTCCCTGCAGTTCTGAAGTTTGCACAGCCAGGGGCTGCTCCTAGCAGGGAGAAGCTGATGGGGAGTTCCTGCCAAGGGCTGGGCTGCACAAAGGCTCTGCCTGAGATTTGCTCCTCTGTACACCAAGGGAACTGCTACAGCTTTCGCCCCACCTTGAAAGGCAGGACGGCAGAGGTGGCACCTGCATGGAGGAGCAGACAGGGCAGGTGACCCTCAACTGCCCAACAAGGGATTGCATCCCATGGATGGTACCTTCAGAAACAAGCTGAGGGATCACCAGGGTCAAGCTTCTTTTTCCCTGACTGGTGTCCCAAGAGGACTTTGTCCCTTCTGCCTGTCATCTTGATCTGTGTATTCCTGAATCCAATTCCACAATCCAGCTCCTGAATCTGGTTCCCATCTTCTGCTGAGTTCAGTATGGGACTTGCCCAGTGCCTTCCCCCAGTAGCAGTGGTGCCAATTGTGCTGCCATTGCCATCAGGGGTTGGGTTGTCTCTTTGTTTGTGTCTCTTTTTCACTGTTCCATGGGAGTCTTCTTTCCATCCCAGCTGGGTTAGCTTCTTTCCCAACCCACCAACTTCTCTCCCTTCTTTCCTCTCTCTTCCCTTTGGGAAGGCAAAGGGCTTCATGCAGAGCCACTGCACCCCTCTAGTGGCCAGCCTGGCCCTGGCCCTTGATATGCCTATAAAAATTGTCTGTCACAGATCAGGAGGAAAAGTGGAAATGTCTGAGTCCAGTCCAATAAACAAACAAATCCAAAGCAATTCATGTTGGTGATACTATTAATATAATATTCATCATTAAGAAAGTCAACACTAAACAACTCCTATCTTGGTCTGCTCAGTGCCAGCACAAGATGCGAGAGGAATATAAAATATGGAACACCAAAATTAAATGCAACCATTAATAAATGCCAAAAATAAGGAGGAAAGATAAAAGGAGTCAGTACAATTGAAATTTTTTTAATCTCTAGTTTTTTTGATCCCTTTTCCCCTGAGAACATCACTGAACTTGGCTCCCATGACACATTTCTATTTCAAGAACACCCATTTGATCTGCTGGAAAACTGCGAAACTCATTTTTTTTTAAATTTAATCTGTGGATAACTCCAGGACTGAATAACTCCAGGACCAAATAACTCAGGTTCTTATCGCCATGCTGCTGAAAATCGTCTCACCTTGGGCTTAGTGATGCTGATTTTAATGAGAGTCTTGAAAGAGTTAAAGATCAAGATGAAACAAAGGACCAAAATACCACTCAGCATCATTTCAATAGACTCAGTTTTTTGCAGCTGATCCTGGCTGACCTCCAGCTGAAAAAATGACCTAACGGGGGAAAAAAACACAATCACATGATTCATATTTTCTTATTTCACCAAAGGTGATGCAGGTTGGAGCCATCCTGCAACATCCACCATTCCAGTCCAGTTTTGGTCATGGCAGTATATGAAAGTTGTTGAGGTGCTGGAGTGAGTCCAGAGAAGGACAACAAAACTGGTGAGAGGTTTGGAGAGCATGTCTTATGAGGAGAGGCTGAGGGAGCTGGGGTTGTTGAGCCTGAAGAAAAGGAAACTGAGAGGAGATCTTCTTGCTCTCTACAGCTACCTGACAGGAGGCATTGACTTCTTCTCCCAGGTAACACAGGACAAGAGGCAATGGCTTCAAGGTGCACCAGGAGAGGTTTAGGTTGGATATTAGGAAAAATTTCTTTATTGAAAGAGTGGTCAGGCATTGGAACAGGAAGCCCAGGGAGGTGATGGAGTGACTGTCCCTAGAGGTGTTCAAAATATGAATAAAAGTGGCACTTCAAGACATGGTTTAGTGGTCAGGGAGGTGTTGGGTAGAAGGTTGGACTGTATGATCTTCAAGGTCTTTTCCAGCCTTAATGATTGTATGATTCTATGATCCTATAATTCTATGATTCATTAATTTTCAGCTTGCTTTCAGAGTTTTCTCAAGACTTGGATATGGGGTGAGAACCAGCAAGGTGTTTCTCAATAATTTTGGTACCATTTCCATTCCCAGTACCACTATCAAATTCAATTCCACTTCACGCTGCTGGCATTTGATTTCTCAGCTGTTCTCTTAATATGTTTTTACAGGAAAGAAGGTCTCAGAATGTCCTGTGCTAGTAAGTAAGCAGAGCTCAATTAAGTCCAGGGAAAGAAAACTGATCTTGCTCTACCTGAGCTTCTCTCCTTGCATATTTATTCTCAATGATCTAGAGATACAGAGAAATTGAAAATAGCAACTGACTGATGCAGCTTTGTGAATCTCCATCCATTTACCCAATCTTCCCTGCCTTACAACAACATGATAGTCATGAGGAAGAAATAATATTTAATGATATTAGTTCTTCCATTCATTTTGTACTTGACTAAGTCAGCCACACAGTATTTCTTGCTTGGAGATCACAGTATCACAGTCTCACAGTATATCAGAGGTTGGAAGGGACCTCAAGAGATCATCAGGTCCAACCCCCCTGCCAGAGCGGGATCACTTAGGGTAGTCCACACAGGAACTCATCCAGGTGGGTTTGGAAAGTCTCCAGAGAAGGAGGCTCCACAACATCCCTGGGAAGCCTGTTCCAGGGCTCTGTCACTCTCATTGTGAAGAAGGTTCTCCTCATGTTGAGGTGGAATCTTCTATGTTCAAGTTTGAACCCATTGTTCCTTGTCCTATCACTGTGAACCACCAAAAAGAGCCTGGCCCCCTCCACTTGGCACACACCCCTCAGATATTTATAGACATTGATCAGATCCCCTCTCAGTCTTCTCTTCTTCAGACTAAATAGCCCCAGAGCTTTCAGTCTTTCTTCATAGGGGAGATGCTCAAGTCCCCTGATCATCCTCGTGGCTCTCCATTGGATTCTCTCCAGCAGGTCTCTGTCTCTTGAACTGGGGAGCCCAAAACTGGATGCAGTATTCCAGGTGTGGTCTCACCAGGGCAGAGCAGAGAGGCAGAAGATCTTCCCTAAGCCTGCTGGACACACCTTTCTTGATACATCCCAGGATCCCATTGGCTCTCTTGGCCACAAGGGCACATTGTTGTTCCATGGAGAACTTGCTGTCCACCAGCACTCCAAGGTCTTTCTCTGTGGAGCTGCTTTCCAGCAGGGCAGCCTCTAACCTGTCCTGGTGCCTGTTGTTATTCCTCCCCAGATGTTGTTGCTGTTGACATGTACACACTTACAGTCATCAACAGAGTAGAGCAGAGAACCTTTCTTCTTGTTAACAACACACATTTATATGTTTTCTATGCTGTTGTGGCTACTTCTACCTGGTTAGCAGGTTGTTTTTAATATTCTTATTGGTTATTGCTATCTTACTATGGTAATAGCTATTTTTGTTAAAAGACATATGGGAGGATTCAAACCTTCTATCTTACAGTTTCCCAGGTGCTCTTTGTCCTTGCAAGCCACCTGCATCTCCAGGACCTTCCATACCTTTATTGATACACAGTAACCTGCCCAAGGTTAAGTTCTTCTTTCCCAGGCAAGGAACCTGTGGACCTGCTGCAGTTTCTCACAAGATGTAGGACCTTGCACTTGTCCTTATTAAACTTCATCTGGTTTGCCTGCACCCAGCTCTCCAGCCTGTTAAGTGCAGGCCTTGAATGTTGCAGGTGAATGAGTTGAATGAGTTCTTGCTCTGACATTCAGTTTATGTAAACCTCCTTCATTTGTTGGCAGCAAAACCTTTCTTGTGAACAGCCTTTTATTTACCCCCTCTTGGTTTAAGTCACTGGTTAGCAAAGTGAAGTGGCAATGAGTAGAAAGCTTGAGGGCTTTGTAAAGGTGTCGTGGTTTAGGCTAGACCAGAAATAGTTCTGTTACAGAAACAGAGAATTTTGTAGGCTGGAACAGACTCTTGAGATCATGGAGTCCAACTGTTAACTAACTCTACTGAGGCTGGTGGTAAACCATGTGCCTCAGCACCACATCTCTGTGTCTTTCAAACACTGCTCTGAATTCCCACTCTCTCTCTGCTCACTGAGGCACTTTCTGAAGTTCAGGAGAGGTTTGCACAGCCAGAGGCTGCTTCTAGCTGATGGGAAGAGTTCCTGCCAAGGGCTGGGCTACAGAAAGGCTCTGCCTGAGACTCGCTCCTCTGCACACCAAGGAAACTGCCACAGCTTGTGCCCCACTTCAGGGGGCAGAAAGACAGAGCTGGCACCTGCAGGGAGGAGCAGACAGGGCAGGTGATCCTCAACTGCCCAACAAGGGATTGCATCCCATAGATGGCATCTTCAGGAGCAAGGTGAGGCATTCACCAGGGTCAAACCTCTTCTTCCCTGACAGGTGTCCCAGGAGGGCTTTGTCCCTTTGACCTTCCATCCTGATCTCTGTGTTCCCGAATCTAGTTCCAGAATTCGGCTCCTGAATTCAGCCCCTGGCACTCCTCTGGTGGCCAGCCCAGCCCTGACCCTTGACAAAAGGAAAAGGAAACACTTAAATGACTGCTGCATAATTTTGATATTGTTCTTTCTAAAGCAAAGCCCCCTCACTTTAATAATAGAGTTCCCTGGCACAGTGAGTCATATTCTTTAAAGTAGATCGTGAGTTGCTTTTAATACTCCTGGCACCTTCTTAATTCATGAGTATTATCAAAGGCTTCACACGTTGCTATTTTGGGGACTAGACTTAGAGAAATATTTACTTTCTAAATAAGTTTGAGGTTTTTTTCCTATTACTGGCTACTGATGGACCAAAGTGACTGCTTGGACATCTTATTGATGGATTTCCATTTAAAAAAAAAAGATACAGAGTGAATCAGGACTGTTTTGTACTGAGTTGTGACCATGATTGAGCAGACACTAAATTCCAGACCAGTGGTTCTTTCAGCATCTTGGGGTTGCAAAGGAAATCCCTTAGCTGCAGGGGATTTCAGATTGGTGCAGCACATGAACAGAAGCATTAATCCATTTTTCATCATGAGCTACCAGAAAGAAAAACAAACCTTAAGAACAATATGCATCAGAAACCTTGAGATATTGCTTAGCTACTCGTTTTGATCTACCTGATCTAGTTGGGAACCATCTGTGCTGACTGCAGGTATGTTGGACCAGAAGACCAAGGGGGCCTTCAGCAACATTCTCTAGTGGGAGGTGTCCCTTCCCATGGTGGGGAGGTTGAAACTAGATGATCTTTATGGTCCCTTTCAACTCACACCATTCTAAGATTTAACTTGCTGAATTATTTCATTATTCCTGTAAGTGATTTACACATCCTGATTGAACCTGGATGCTTTTGTCAGGATTTGCTGTTCTTGGAAGGACCATGTGAACATGGTCACAAGGTGACCATGTTTTGTTCTGTTAATGGAAAGGGCCAAAATGCAAGTTGATGCAGGTTGTCTGAGAACTATTTAGACAATTATTAGAGCACTGACACCTGTTTTTCACCAGGAGAGGAGAAAAACACTCCCATATTTTTATTAATTTGGTGCTTCCTTGTTAAAAAAGTGGAAGGCACTTCTGGCCTGGAATTGAGGGAGGGGATTCTGCCCCTCTGCTCCACTCAGCTGAGACCACACCTGCAGTGCTGGGGCCAGCTCTGGAGTCCTCAGCACAGCAGAGACATGGACCTGTTGGAGCAGGGGCAGAGGAGGCCACATCAATGATGGGAGGGCTGGAAGCCCTCTGCTGTGAGGCCAAGCTGAGAGAGTTGGGGTTGTTCAGCCTGGAGAAGAGAAGGCAGACCTTCTAGTGGTGTCTCAGTGCTTAAAGGGGCTGGTCAGAAATCTGGGAGCAGGGCCTGTTGTGACAAGACAAGAACTGATGGTTTGAACTAAAAGAGGGAGATTCAGACTAGATAAAGGAGGAAATATTTGACACTCAGGGTGGTGACACCCTGTCCCATGTTTCCCAGATAGTGGTAGATGCCCCATGCCTGGAGCCATTCCAGGTCAGGTCATCTGCGGCTCTGAGCAACCTGCTGTAGTTACAGATCCCTTCCAACCCAAATAATTTTGTGATTTTACCTAAAACAATCAAACCTGATTTTTCAGATCTGCAGCTGGTGTGGCTGCAGTGATGGAATAAGCATTGGTGTGATTTGTGACTGTGCTGAAGTTGGATGACCTGTGTCCTACCCTGGCTAGCCACTGTAGCTGTCATTTTATTCCTCAGATTTTGAGAATGAAGAAAGGTATTTAAGAATAATGCCTGAAACTAATAATTAAGATTCAATTTTTAAGAGTATTAAATGCAGACCAGGAGAAAAATAAAATTACATCTATGTCTCCATGTCCTCAAGGCAAATCGATAAAACAGGACAAAGAATAATTAGGAGTAAACTTCACATAAATCTGCATGTCATCTCCATAAAACCTGGTCTCTTATCCATATCTTCAGATCAGCTTAATGAAAGGAAGCTTGTGGAGGCTGAATAAAGATAAACCCAATGAGAAACCCCATGGGGCATCCAAGGAAGCAGATTGGGAAATCAGGGTGGATCAGCCAGCCTGGATTCAGGAAGGCAAGACACCTGCTTCCAGCCATAAGCCCACTTGTGTTGTTTGTAGCAGCATGTATAAGAGTGGGTTGTTTGTAGCCCAGTTCTCTGGGTGCTGAAGGTATTGGGAACAATTTCTTCCCCAAAAGTATTGTCAAGTCCTGGCACAGGCTGCCCAGGGTAGTGGTGGAGTCACCATCCCAGTGGGGATTTCAAACCCATGTAGACATGGTGATGAGGGGCATGGTTTAGTGCTGAGCTTGGCAGTGCTGCATTAATGGTTGGACTTGATGATCTTGGAGTTCTTTTACAACCTTTATGAACACATGATTCTATAAAAAATATGAAACAATGAAATTGCCCTGCTCTAAGTAACTCATTTCTCCATCTCCTTTTCAGTCCTAGATATGATAGTAAATGATGAGCAGATTCATAGATTCATAGAATGATTTGGGTTGTAAGGAACCTTAAAGATCATCTAGTCCCAACTGTCCTGCCATTGGCAGGGACACCTGGAACAGGCTGCCCAGGGAGGTCATGGATGCTCCCTCCCTGAAGGTGTTCAAGAGCAGGTTGGATGAGGCCTCAAGCAACTGGGTCTAGTGGGAGGTGTCCCTGCCCATGGAAGGGGATTGGAACTAGGTGGATCTTTAAGGTTCCTTCCAAACCAAACCATTCTATGAATCTAAATATTGTTTTTGCTGAATTCAAACGATTACACCCTGAATCAACACCATTCATTAACATTCTTACCTGCCCGTCCTTTATGAATGGTGCTCTCTCTGAGTTACATGTGGACTTCAGACAGATTGCTTAGCTGGTGTAAACCAGCACTACTCCATCGTTGCTGGTGGTAGGAAGTTAATTTAAACCTCTGAGAATTTGGCTGAGAACAAGTTTTTAAAACCCTATGGTCCAGGTGGATCACAGCTGGTGTGATTAAAGTGCAAGCGAAGCTGGCTGGCTGGAATCCAGAATAAGCTGATTACCCAGTAGTGGCCTGAAAACACATAAATCATGTGTTCAAAGTGTTGTGCTCTGGTTTCTAATAAGCTTATCTCCCAGCTCCAGCAAGCCAGTCTCATGTGGGGAAAGCCAATAAATAACTGGAAAATGAAATAGGAATCTCAGAAATCATTACTGCTATTTAGGATTTATTAAGTGGGCATAGAGCATAGCACCCTGTGCAAAATGGGATTAGGCACTAAGTCACATATGATAGCCACCAGATACACATGGAACACAGCAGAACTAAGCTAGGATAGAAATCTAGAGACACTCCTCCAACCTTTCTTTTAGTTTTTGGATAACAGAATTTTATAACCTCATTCAGAAAAATTCTCTAACTTCACCTTCTATCTACAAGCACCTCAGCTTAGAATCATAGAATTGTTTTGGTTGGAAAAGACCTTAATGATCATCTAATGCCTTTCATCTTAATCCTTTCAATTCCTTCTGCTCCTTTCAAGTTTCATAGAATCATAGAATGGCTTTAGATGGAAGGGACCTTAAAGATCTTCTAGTTCCAAACCCCAGGCCATGGACAGGGGCACCTCCCACTAGACCAGGTTGCTCAAAGGCTCATCCAGCCTGGTCTAAACACTTCCATAGATGAAGCATCCACAGCTTCTCTAGGCAACCTGTTCCAGTGCCTCCCTACCCTTACAGTGAATAACTTCATTCTAATGTCCAATCTAAACCTACACTGCTGTAGTTTAAGGCCATTGCCCCTTGTCTTGTCACCACAGGCCCTTATAAATAGTTCCTCTACATCTCTCCTGTAGCCTCCCTCAGGTACTGGCAGTCTGCAGGTCTCCCTGGAGCCTTCTCTGCTCTAGGCTGCACAGACCAAACTATAGCAGCCTCACCTTTGAGGGTCCTTTCCAGCCTGGTGCATTCTATGATTTCATGATTCACCACAATGAGGGTGTTGAGACACTGGTCCAAGTTGCCTAGAGAGGTGATAGATGCCCCATTCATGAAAAGATTCCAGGTCAGGTTGTTTGGTGCTCTGAGCAACTTGCTCTAGTTGCAAACATCCCTGCTGACTGCATGGGGTTGGGCTAGATGACTTCTAGAGGTCCCTTCCAACTGAGACCATTCTGTGATTCTGTGTCTCTATGACTCTGATGCTATGATTTTATGACTCTTGATTCTATGAGTATGATTCTATGACTCCATGATTCTATGAATTTATGATTTTATGACTCTATGACTATAATTCTGTGACTCTATGATTCTATGAGTATGATTTTACATTTCTTTGATTCTATGACTCTAATTCTATGATTTTATGACTCTGTTACTATGATTCTATGAGTCTATGACTATGATTCTATGACTCTTTGATTCTATGACTCTGTGCCTCTAGATTCTCTGACTATGATTGTATGATTCTTTGATTCTATGACTCTGTGCCTCTAGATTCTGTGACTATGACTCTTTGATTCTATGACTCTGTGCCTCTAGATTCTGTGACTATGATTCTATGATTCTATGACTCTGTGCCTCTAGATTCTGTGACTCTGCATTGGTAGTTATCTTTCTGAAATGCTTAGGGGAAAGCAGAGAAGGAGAAATTAAATCTCCACAATACTAATTCTGCCCATCCTACTCAACATGCACTTCCCAACCTGTCTTTAAGCAGGACTCCCCATGAGTCACTCCTTTATGAAGACTTGGCTTTGCAAACTAAGCAAGCAGGTTAAGTACTCAACTTACAGAATTATTATCTGGGCTGTTCCCTGGAGCTTGGAGTGGAGTGGATAAGCCATAAAGGCTGCATAATAAACCAGCCCAGGAGTTCTCAGCAGCTTCAGAAGCAGGCACACTGTCATTGCCTTCACTCCATGGGGAGCACTAATTGTAGCGCTTGCTGCAGTCCCCTTCAGCATGCTGACAGAATGCCAATTCCAGGCAAGAACTAATTTATCAATGGCTGGAGTGGCTAAAGAGAATATATCTCCTGTCATGTTCCAGGCTGCAGCTGTGGTGTTTCTAAAGCAGCTTTTGTTGCTCTCACAAATGATGCATGTTAGCAGGATGTTTCTGCAACCAGGAAGAAGGTCCTCTAGGCATCTACTCTTATTAGATAACAGTTGTTCTACATTAATCTGTTTTAATGAAGTTCCTGACCTTCTTCCTTGGAAGGCTGATGAGTAATCTTCCAAATCAATCTCGCCTTGCATCTTAATCCTGTTTTGCAAATAATCCCAATAACTCATCTATGAATGCTCACAACGTTAGGACTGTGCAAAAAAAAAACCCCAAACAACCCATGAAAAACAGAGAGTAAAATATATGGAGACTAATACTCTGAGTAATTACACCCTGTGGTGCTCAGGACAGTGATTGCCAGTTGTGATTCATGTGGAAAACAATACACAAGAAGGATGTGAAGGGGACTATTAAGTCCTATAAAAATTTATGGAGGTGTCTTCAACAAAATTCTGCCATCATAAAGCAACCAGGCCATGGACTGGGAAAAAAAAAAAAAGTAGTCTTATTTATGGAGCATTGCATAAGTCAAAAGATTTAGTGGGATCTTATAACAAAGTGAGAGTAATTAAATGCCTTAGAATCAGGAATTGGACACTGTAAATGAAAAATGTCTGCAGAAGAACAGTTAATAGAGGATGTCAGTGTGTGTTTCCAGAGAAGTTAATGGATGTGATTAAATCTATTTTTTATCTCCACACATAAAACACGATGCTCCTCAGGTACTGAACTCTATGTCTGTGCATGGAAAGAAGGGAGGAAGAAGTGAATCTCATTGCTCTCTACAGCTCTCTGAGAGGAAGTTGGAGTGAGTGTCTTCTTCCTACCATCAGGTGATAGAACAAGAGGAAATGGCCTCAAGTTTCATCAGAGGAGGTTTAGATTAGAAATGAGGAAAAATTCCTTCTCTGAAAAGTTAACCTGGTATTGGAATAGGCTGCCTAGGGAGGGAGTGGAGTCACCATCCCTGGAGGTGTTCAAGAATCTGTGGACATGGCATTTTGGGACATGGTTTAGTGGGCATGGTGGTGTTAGGTTGATGGTTGGGCTTTATGATCTTAGGGACCTTTTCTGACCCAAATAATTCTTTGATTCTATGATTCTGTGAACAGTTATGTGGAGATGGGTAGTGTGGGAGAGAAAAATGGCACAAGGGGTCAGGAAGTGCTTTTAAATGTATGTTTTAGATTAAAGGGGGAAAAAGGGAAGTGCAGCAATGATTGAGCATCACATCTTACTAAAAGGTATAAAAGGTTGATTACACATACATAATCCTTTAGATGTAAACTGTTGGCCAAGTCTAGGACTAGGATTAGATCCATCTACACCTAGACTTCTATCTGAGAAGGAGTTTAGAAAGCAAGAGGGTCCTTTCTGAACTTCAGGACTCAATATGAAGGTTTTCTTGACACTTGGATACATTCCTGTGCAGCCTGATCTAGGCATCCTGTGTTAGGAGAAAGGTTGGACTAGGTAGTCTCCAAAAGTCTCTTCCAATACCTACCCTTCTGGCATTCTGGGATTCTATGACAGTTTTCATAGAATCACAGAATTGTTTTGGTTGGAAAAGACCTCCAAGATCATCCAGCCTGACTGTTAACCTAACATTAAACCACATCCCAAAGTGACAAGTCTACATGTTTCTTGAACACCTCCAGGGATGGTGACTCCACCAACAACCTGGGGAACCTATTTCTATGCCTAGTCCTCTCCTGTCCTCTCTGCAGGGTCAAGAGCCTTGTTCAACCACTGTCACAATTACCACTGAACTTGTTACATCATATTTTTATAGCAACAAACAGATCGCTGCTTCTTTCTTGCAAATGAATTGTGTTGTGCTGTCCATGACAGTTTCCTTGACTAGACCACACAGCCTCCTGCATCTTCTCAAGAGACTGTGCTTCCAGCTGTCAGACAATGAACTTTAGCATAGCCCAACTGTGATGTCCAAAATAAAGCTTCATAGTAGGGAGACAGCTGGTTTGCTGTCAGAGGCACTAATGCTCATCAGCATTATTTTGCTGCTGTTTTCTGTGTCTCTGATGTCTCATGTAGTTGTCTGTCATCTGGTCTTCTGCACCTGGAAAGAGAACAGGTGTAGAGGGTGGATTGCTTTGCTGGGGGTTTGCAAAGAGTGCAGCACAGGGGTGTCTACCATCAGTATTGGTAACTAAACATATTAACACACATTCATCTTCTTAGCTATAAAAGTCTTCCTAAAAGTAGAAATTCAAGAATCAAACTGATCTTATTCCTGTTCAAAATCTGTGAAATTTGATGAGACTTTTTACAAATGCTTGTAGTGATAGGAGGAGGGGGGGTGGATTTAAGCTGGAAGAGGGGAGATTTGTACTGGATATGAAGAAGAAATTCTTTACAGTGAAGGTGGTGAGACACTGGAACAGGTTGCCCAGGAAGGTTGTGGAAGTGTTCACAGCATGGTTACAGCCTTGAGAAACCTGGTGTAGTGGAAAGTGTCCCTGCCCATGGCATGGGGGTTGAAACTAGATGATCTTTGTGGTCCCTTCCAGCCCAAACCATTCTATGATTCTATGAAGATTTAAATATATATTATTCTGTATTACAAAACATACAAAATATAGCACTAGTGAGATCCACCTGGGGTGCTGGGTCTAGTTCTGGTCTCTCCAATACAAGAATGATAGAAACTTAAAGGATCAGAAAGGGCCATGAAGATCATAAAATAATGGAATGGTTTGGGTTGGAAGGGACCTTAAAGACCATCTAGTCCAAACCCCCAGCAGTCATCAGGAACATCCCCAACTAGATCAGGTTGCTCAGAGCAGCATCAAGCCTGACATTGAGTGTCTCTAGAGATGGGGCCTCCACCACCTCCCTGGACAACCTGTTGCAGTGTTCCACCACCCTCATAGTAAGGAACATCTTCCTAATGTCCAATCAAATCTACCTTTCTCTAGTTTCAATCCATTGCCCCAAATACCTGGGAATATGTTAGACATGATTCACAGATCCACAAATGTGTCAAGTTGAAAAGGACCTTCAAAGATCATCTTGTCCAACCCCCCATCAGTGAGAAGGTGCACCTCCAACTAGATCAGGCTGCCCAGGGCCACATCAAGTCTAATTCAAATGTGTGCAGGGACAGGGCCTCAACATCCCTGGGCAATCTACCACATCCCTGAGCAACCTGATGGTTACTACAGACACACTGTAAGGTAAATACAAAATCCAGAGATTAAAAGAAGTTGTTTTGAGAGCTTGAATTGGCCACACAAGAAATTGCTGTGAAATCAGTTGTGGCTGGCTTGTGGAGAGGTTAGGGTCAAGCTGACAGAAGGCATAGCCTGACGTCAGGCATCTTCTGGGTCACAGATACTCAACCTCTAACCTGCATCACTGTGATGGTTTGTCAGTGTGGGAGGGGGATTTCAGCTCTCACACTGTAACAGTCACATCTGTAGCTCTTAGCTGTGTTAGAGCAGGGATTTGGTGAAGAAACCAAGCTAGGATTTAGAGGTGGATTCAAGGTCTCCTTGGAAATAGACTAACCAGCTCCTGATGCTGTGAAAAAGCAGAGTGCTGCCAAAAGAGAGCAAGCGTGGGAAGGTAAAAACAATGCAGGGACAATCACAGTATGGGTTGGGCACACTCTTTGTTTGGAGATCTTTGTTAAAGCCCTGACAGCTTAAAAGACTCTGTGGAAATGAAACATTCAGGCAAAATGCTGTGGGACTGCTGAGAGAGTGGGGGAGTGGGGTTGCTTTTTTTTTTTTTTTTTTTTTTTTTTTTTTTTTGGTCAGGTTTGGTTGGGTTGTTTTGTTTTTTTTTCCCTCCTGCAAATTTCAGAGCTGAAAAAGTGAAGGAGCACACTGAGTGTACACCCAGGAGAGAAAGCAAAAATAGATATGAAGGAATGATTGCAAAATGCTCTGTTCCTGCAGCCAAGCAAGTGATCATGCAGGTGTTGGGATGGAACCAGCTCTGCCTGCTTGTTGTGGCAGCAGAGGGCTACCCAGGGTGGGTAATTACTTCAGCCTGGTTGACAGCGATACATTTATTAAGCTGTGATAAGTCATTGCTTTCACTTGTCTGTCCAAGCCCAAAGTAGTTCCAGAATGATAAAGTCGAAAAAGAGATTGTAAAGATTTCTACCTGCAGCAGCAAATTAAATTCCTGCCCCCACACTACCAAGAGTCTTAGCAGAGCAGTTAATTTATGTCAAGAAGGTGGAATAGCCTCTTGGCAGAAGAAAGGAAGCAGAAGAGTCAAGTCTAGGGAAAAATTCAGGGAGGCTGAAGTTTGATCTCTCTGTAGAAGAGCAATCACAGAGAGCCTCTGAGGCTGAAGCAATGCATTCAGGAATCAGTGGCTCATAGAATCATTTGGGTTGGAAGAGACCTTTAAGATCATCAAGTCTAACTCTTAACCCAGCACTGCCAAATCTCCACTAAACCATGTCCCTCACTGTCTCTACACAGTTTTGGGGAGTCCACTACTGCCCTGGGCAGTCTGTTCCAGGCCTTCACAACCCTTTTGGGGAAGAAGTTGTTCACAGATTCACAGAATCCTTTGGGTTGTAAGGGACCCACAAAGGTCATCTTGTCTGGCCTGCTGAAGTGAGCAGGGACACTTTCTACTAGATCAGGCCGCTCAGGGCTACATCAAGTCTGATTTTGAATGTGTCCAGTGATGGGGCTTCAGGCCACATCTCTGAGCAACTTGTTCCGGTATTTTACCACTCTCATTGCAAAGAACTTCCTCCTTATGTTCCTGATATTCAACCTAAACTTTCCTTGGCACAATTTGAGGCCATTTCTTCCTGTCATCGAATAGAATCATAAATCATCAAGGTTGGAGTAGATATCCAAGATCATCAAGTCCAGCCTTTTGCCCAACACCTCCATGACCACTGGACCATGTCCCAAAGTGCCACATCTACTCTTTCTTTGAACAGCTCCAAAGATGGTGACTCCACCACTTCCCAGGCCAGCCTGTTCCCGAAAACAAATTCTTCTTAATATTCAGTCTAAACCTCCCCTGGCACAGCGTGAGGCCATTACCTCTTGTCCTGTTGTTAGTTACTTGGGAGAGGAGGCCAGCACCAGCCTCACTCCAACCTCCTGTCAGGTAACTGTAGACAGCCATAAGGTTTCCTTTCAGACTCCTTCAGGCTAAACAATCCCAGGTCCCTCAGCCTCTCCTCATGTGCTGTGCTCTCCAAGCCCCTCAAAAGCTTCATAGCCTTTCTGTGTACCCTCTCCAGCACCTCAATGTCCTTCTTATATTGTGGTGCCCAAAACTGGACACAGTACTTGAGGTGTGGTCTCACCAGTGCTTAGTACAGGGACACAATCGTTTCCTTACTCCTGCTGGCCACACCATTTCTGATCCAGGCTATGATGCTGTTGCCCTTCTTGGTCACCTGAGCACACACTGGCTCATCTGCAGCTGCTGTCAATCAACACCCCTGGGTTCTTTTCTGCTGGGCATTTTCTAGCCACTTGTCCCCAAGGCTGGAGCATTCATGGGATTGGTGCAACCAAAATGCAGGACCCTGCGCTTGGCCTTGTTAAACCGCATGCGACTGAACTCAGTCCATTGGTTCAGCCTATCCAGATCTCTCTGTAGAGCCTTGCTACACTCAAGCAGTCTTATCACTTGTTATTTGTGAGAGAAATGGGTCATTACCCATTTGGAGGTTTCTTGGAGAAACCTTGGAAAAAATCTTTCACTTGGCAGGAAACAGAGAAAGTTAGCAACCACAGGGACACCATTTAAAAATTCAGATTCTGGTCAGCAACGTGATTTTCCTGTAGAATTTTAGGTTCTCTGTGCCAAGCCTGGCACTTTTTTTCCCTCCAGACTCGTTTTTATTCTGAGCACTGAGTGAATATTTCTGTTGTGCTTTGCAGTAAGCAGCAGCAGCAGCACATTATAAACCCAAAGTCATGCAAATAAACTAACCATCACTTGATTGCAAACCCTGCTCCTGAACGTTGGTTTCCAGCCAACAAATTTGAAGTTAGAGTGTTTTAATGTCTGGATTTTACCAGCTCACAAGCTACAGTAAATGAATGCCTCATTAGAATAAAAAAAAAATCAAACTCCAACATGTATTTATTTTCTTCTATTTCAGCTCATCATTTCAAGTAAAATCCATTTATGGAGCTAAATGAGAATGGCAGAAAACAAAATCATGTGGACATGGCTTATAGGAATACAATGAAATTTGGCTTAGCTTTATTCTTTCTAGCCCAGCATCTGCTGTGGCTCTCAGGCCAGGGTCTTCACTTGAAAACAGTGGAAAACCCTGCAGCTAGGCATAGCTGCAAAAAAAAAAAAAAACACCCACCAAAAAAAAAGGGCAATCCACTGACCAAGAATATTCTGTGTTAGATGGCAAGCAGGATGAAAAGAAGTACTAGCACATGCTTTAATCAGAGAAGTGCTTTGGTTGGAGAATACCCTCAAGATCATCACATCCTACTCTTAACCCAGCACTACCAAGTCACCAGTAGACCATGTCCCTCAGTACTACATCTACATGGCTTTGAAACCATTCCCGGAATGGGGACTCCACTATTTCCCTGCGCAGCCTATTCCAGGGCTTGACAACCCTTTTGGGGAAGAAACTGTTCCTCATGTTGAAACTCAACCTCCCCCGGTGAAACTTCAGATCATTTCCTCTTCTCTTGTCTCTTGATAAATAAGAGAGGAGACCAAACCCCTACCTGGCTCCAACCTTCTTCAGGGAGTTGTAGAGAGCCAGAAGGTCTCCCTTCAGCCTCCTTTTCTCCAGGTTAAACAACCCCAGTTCCCTCAGCCACTCCTCACAAGTCCTGTGCTCTAGACCCTTCACTGACCTTCTTTGGACACACTCCAGGACCTCAATGCCCTTGAGGTGCTACATGAACACTTTGCTTAAACCTGTAGCATGAAAGTCCTCCCAGAACTGTGTTGCAGGAATCATTGATCTGAAAAGTAGGTGGCAGATAATCAGAGGGATGAGACCTCTCTGTTCAATGCTCCACTACAAAGGGCTGATGAAATGGTTAGACACAAACCCAGGGAACAATTGAGGAGGAGCAAAAGTTTTCCGTTGCATCGTTACTTAATGTTGATAGAAGTGGAATGGGATTCCAGCATTGTGTCCTTTGTTCACAGCTCCAGGAGAAGGTTAATGGGTTAAACAACACTCATACTGGAACCAAACAAATGTTGAAAATGTATGAGGATATGCTGTGGCAGCAACAGACTGCAGGAGCACAATGTGGGTAATTTAGAAAAAGATTAACAGATGACTTGATCATAACAAGTAAGTACTGACACGGGGAATAGAAATTAAGATAATGGGCTCTTGAGTCTTGGAGGTCCACATGTAACAAGATCTAATGGCTGGAAGCTGAAATTAGGCACATTCAGAGTAGAAATTAAATACGTGCTGATGATCACAAAATCCTAGCGTGGTGGGGGTTGGAAGGGACTACTAACATTAGGGCATCCGCAGTAGGTTGTCCAGGATCACAATGTCCATGGAGGTTTGGAATCTCTCCAGAGAAGGATACTCCATAACCTGTCTGGGTAGTCTGCCCCAGGGCTCCAGCACCCTAACCCCAAAGAAGTTTCTCCTCCTCTTCAGATGGAACCTCCTGGGTTCCAGTTGTGCCCATTGCCTGTTGTATTGTCACTGGACACCACTGTAAGGAGTCTGGCCCCATCCTCTTGTCCCATGCCCTTTTGCTATTGATGAGAAGATCCTCCCTCAGTCTGCTTGTTTCAGACTAAACAGCCCCAGGTCTGGAGGAAAGACTGAGGCCTTTCCTCTGCACAGAGATGCTCCATTTCCCTCATAGCCTCTTCTGGACTCTCTCCAGTAGTTCCCTGTCTTTCCTGGACTGAGGAGCCCAGAACTGGACCTAGTACTCCAGCTGTGGCCTCACTAGAGCAGAGAAATCCATGGATGGCATGTGCCGCAAGTTGGACAGAGCACAAAATGTGTGAGACACTCTATCAGTGTTGTACATCTCATGTGGTCCATGTTTCTGTACAGTGTGTCTGAGATGCAACAATGAGGTGCCTTCAGCTTAATGGATTTGATCATCAATATGATGACCTTAAAGGTCTCTTCCAACCAGAACAATTCTCTGAGTCTCTGATTCTTTGGTTTCCTAATTCTGATTCTAATCCCATTGATTTGCACTACTATACCAATATCAGAACCTGGAAGACAAATCAGATATCCTTGTGGCTAATATAATACTTGAAGTGCAAGATTATCTGCCTTCTCCAAAGAGGTGATGGAACTAGAGGAAATGGCTTGAAATTGAAACCAGGGGAGGTTTAGGTTGGATATTAGGGACAATTTCTTTCCTGCAAGAATGGTCAGGCATTGGAACAGGCTGCCCAGGGAGGTGATGGAGTCAGTGTCCCTGGAGGTATTTAAAGACACATGGATGTGGTGCTGAGGGATGTGGGTTAGTGATAGTGGCTTAGCAGCAGTGGTGCGATTGTGAGCTCTAGGCTAGCAGTTGGACTTGATGATCTTAAAGGTCTCTTCCAGCCTCGATGTTCTATGATTTTATGAATTTGAAATTAATTTCTTAGAAGTCACATCTGAATTCTCCAAAGAATTGCCATGGTCACCTACAGTTATGATTAATTTAAGGGAAGACTCAGACTCAGAATCCCAGAATCGCCTACACTGGAAAAGACCTTAACCTATGATCATCCAATCCTTAACCTAGTCCAATCATTAACCTAACACTGACAAGTCCTTGACTAAACTATCTCTCTAAACAGTATATCTACAGGACTCTTAAATCCCTCCATGGATGGTGATTCGACCACCTTCCTGGAGAACCTATTCCAGTGTTTGAAAACCCTTTCAGTGAGGAAGTTTCTTCTAAAATCCAACCTAAACCTCCCCTAATGCAACTCCTGTGACATTGATTTCCAAACAGTATTCCTGAGAATACTGAGCATGCCTGCAGAATAACTCACAGGTTATTCCATAGACCACAAATCAAGACTCATACACAATGTTCAATGAGTGCATGTAGGACTGGCACAACTCTCTTGGATGAAATGTCCTCCACTATATAGTAAAATAGAAATGACCATTCTCAGTCATTCTCCAATGAGATGAAATAGTTTCCCCTGTTGTCAAGCCAGTGATAAATTTAGCTTCTGCATCTTGAGGTAGAGAGAAATCTTTTCATTTCAACTTCAGAATAAAAGGTGGCCTTAGAGGAATCATAAGAGCTGCCATAATGTACCTCTTGTCCCACTCCTGAAGCCAGGCTTGGAAAAGAAGAAGAAAGGAGGAGAACATTTGTGTTACATTCACGCCCACACAAAATATTCCTTTTAAATGAAGAAATTGAAGAGCTGCAGCACAGAAATCTAGAGCTAGAAACAATTACAGCCAAGATATTTGAAGAGTGGCTTATGCCTAAAAAGCCACTCCAGCTCTGCTGAAAATGGCCCTTGAAACATTTTGTTTGAGCAAGAACATGGTGTGGATTTGACCCTGCAGAAAACCCTTAGAATCAGGCTTTATTTTTTTTCCAAAATATAAGAAATTGAAGACTTTCATTTCATTGGCTAATGGAAAAAAAGATCCAACTGCATTCCAAACCTTCTTATTGCAGGGCAGAGATTGAGCAAGTCAATGCCATAAGGAGCAGAAGAGAAAAAAAAAATCCCATTTAATGCTCCAGTCTTCAAGTGAATGCTAAATATTTGAGCCCATAGAAAGCCAAGGATCTTCTGAGGGATTCCAAATTTCAGGCTTTTGTTAAGGTTTTTGAGGTCTCTTCAGGGGTTAGGGGGTGTCTTCAACCACAGAAGCCTCAGCAACTCAAAAGCTTCAGAGCTTCAGGACTTGAAACAACTTTTTAAGGACAAAAGCAGTTTGTGAAATGCTTCCACTCCAGTGCAGTTTAAAAGGAATGTTGAAACCTCAAAACTTGTTGAAAAAGACAAGTTTTATCAGACTAGTTAAATGTTCAAAAAGCACCTGAAGCTCAGAAAGAATCAGTGCCTCACTAACAGAGAATAGGACTACACCTCAAATACTGGGCACCTAACTTCAATAAGGACATTGAGGTGCTGGAGTAAGTCCAGAGAAGGACAATGAAGCTGCTGAAGTGTCTGGAGAACAGGTCTGGTGAGGAGCAGCTGAGGGAACTGGGATTGTTGAGCCTGGAGAAGAGGAGGCTGAGGGGAGACCTTCTGGCTCTCTACACTTCCCTGAAAAGAGGTTGGAGTGAGGTGGGGGTTGGTCTCTTCTCCCTAGTAACAAGTGACAGGACAAGAGAAAATGTCCTCATGTTTCACCAGGGGAGGTTTAGGTTGAGCATGAGGAACAATTTTTTCCCCAAAAGGGTTATTAAGTCCTGAGCCAGGCTGCCAAGGGTAGTGGTGGAGTCCCCATCCCTGGAGAGATTTAAAAGCTGTGTAAATGTGGTGCAGAAGGGCATGGTTTAGTGGTGAACTTGGCAGTGCTGGCTTAATGGTTGGATTTCATGATCTTAAAGGTCTCTTCTAACCAAAACAATTTTATGAATCCATGTTTCTAAGATGGATGTAATTTCTGAACTGCTCAAACCACTGAAGTGATGGACACCTTCACGTGCACATATCCATTTAGGCTTTACATGGTTACCATCTTAGGTTACTTTAACACTATTCCTTAAACCTAAATTAAAGCCCTTGGTTTTAGAATGAAAAATGAGTGTTCAAAATGGAATTTGTACCAGTTTAATGGAATCAGTTGCAATCCATATGTTTAATTAACCTCTGCCAATCTTCAGGGCTAAAATGCTCTGTGTTTTGGTGAGGGCTGCACAATTACTTTCTTACCTTACTTCACTGGTTCCTCTTCCTCAATGCCTGGGTCTGTGAAGCACTCTGTCCTGCTTCCACTTTCCTGTGATGGTGGCAGCTAGGGATGAGCTGAGGACAAATATTTGGGAAAATCTCTGAAGCCTTTTTGTAGTTTATAAAAGAGGGGTTTAGGGTGAATAAAGAAGAGTGTGGCCAGCAGGTTGAATGAGGTCCTCCTCCACCTCTGCTCTGCTCTAGTGAGGTCACATTTGAAGTGCTGGGTCCAGTTTGGGAGAGACAAGGAACTACTGGAAAAAGTCCATCAGAAGCTACAAAGAAGCTGAGGGGCCTGGATCGTCTCTGTAAAGAGCAAAGGCTGAGAGACCTGGGGCTGTTGAACCTGGAGAAGAGCAGCCTGAGAGGGGATCTGATCAATGCTCAGCAAAAGCTACAGAGTAGGGGGCAAGAGGATGTGGCCAGACTCATTTCAGTAGTAATGGTCACAAACTGGAACTGATGAGGTTCCATCTGAACGTGAGGAGAAACCTCTTTGGTGTGAGGATGCTGGAGCCCTGGAGCAGGATGCGCAGAGAGGTCATAGAGTGTCCTGCTGTGGAGAGATTTCAAAGCCACATTGTGATCCTGGGCAAGCTGCTGTGGGTGACCCTGATTTAGCAGGGAAGTTGAATTAGGTGATTTCCAGTGGTCCTTTCCAAGTCATACCTTTCCATGATTCTGTGACCATCAACTCAAAAGCACATTGCACCTTTGAGGCTCTGGGCTTGTTATGCGCACTCGGCCTGATCTAACAGCATGGACAGAGGAAACTTCTGGGCATGAAGATCTAGCAGACAGCTGGATAACTGCAAATCCTGACAAAGAAAACATATCTTTGTGAGTTGGGTTTTTTTTTTTTTAGTTTTCTTTTTCCCCTGAACAATTGTTCTGGACAATAAATGAACTTTGAAAAGAGACAACCAGCAGGGAATCCCAGATGACTGGCAGCTCTTCTGAGGCTATTTAGTTTCTTTTAAAACAATTCTCAGGTTTGCAAAGAGATGACTTCCCTCCTCACCCCCCTTCTTTCTTCTTTTGTGAAGGAATTGATTCTTGGTTTGCATTTGTGTAGCATGTAATAAATAAAACCTCTGATCCACCTGGAGCCTCCAGGGCCTTTTTGTATAGGCTGAGATCAACGAGTTCATTCAGTGGTGTAAATCACAGAAATGTGAGAAGAAATCTAAAATGACTTGGTACATCAAAGCTCTGCACCAAAAGAATTTATCTCTTATTCCTGCTCTGCTTCCAGAGCAGACTGTTCATCTCATCTTCTTCCAAAAGTTCACCAGAGAGGAGGACTCATCTCTTTGCTTCATTAGCATGAGGGTTAAAGATATTTTCCTAAAAGCTAAATGATTTCTCAGAGATGAAATTTCAATTTCTTCCTCAAATATGGAGAAAAATTGATCGCCCTCACATATATGACACATCGAGCACCTTAGTGTGGCATTTCAATACATAAAGGGGCTGAGAAGAAAGGTGGGGACAGACTTCTTATCAGAGCAGGACAAGGGGTGATGGTTTAAACTAAAAGAGGGAGATTAAGACTAGAGAGGAGGATGACGTTTTTGATGCTGAGGGTGGTGAGCCCCTGACCCATGTCTCCCAGAGAGGTGGTAGATGCCCCATCCCTGAATGCCCTGTTCAAGGTCAGGTTGTGTGGGGCTCTGAGGAACCTGCTCTAGTTGCAGATGTCCCTGCTGACTGCAGGGGGGTTGGACTAAACGAACCTTTAAAGGTCCATTCCAGCACAAACCATTCTATGATTCTGTGAATCTATGCTTCTGAATATCTTGATGATTTGGGGTCCTGGTAGAATTTTCTTGGCTTCTGAGTGGCTAAAAAGATGCTTGATTATGTTTAGTTTCCAAAACACGTCTTTTATCTCTAATTGATCACCTTGGAATCTAAATTCCCTCAAAATTGGCCCATAGAGACTTCTAAAAATACAGTATGACTCATCAAGCACTTAAACATTTTAAATATCAAGAGGGCTACTGAAATTTTTTGGAATATATACATGGATTTAACGAGAACAATGTCAAAGTTTTGAGACATTAGCACCTTCCCTCTGGAATATGAGAGGAAGTCCAAAATGCCTGAGACTGCTCTTCTCTGGGCTAAACAGCCCCAGGTCTCTCAGCCTTGGACACACTCTGGTATATCCCTGTCCATCTTGAGCTGGGGAGCCCAGAACTGGACACAGTACTCCAGATGTAGTCTCAGCAGGGCAGAGTAGAGGGGATGGAGAACCTCCCATGACCTGATGGCCACACTGTTCTTGATGCACCTCAGAATACCATTGGCCTTCTTGGCCGTAAGGGCACATTGCTGTCCCATGGATAATTTATTGTCTGCCAGGACTGAGAATCACAGAATGGTGGGGGTTAGGAAGGACCTCTGGAGATCATGTAGTCCAACACCCCCTGCCAAAACAAGATCACCTAGAGCAGGCCGCACAGGAACATGTCCAGGTGGGTTTTGAAAATCTCCAGAGATGGAGACTCCGCAACCTCTCTGTGCAGCCTGCTCCAGTGCTCCATTACCATTGCAGTAAAGAACTGCCACAGATGAACTCAGGATCCTTCTCCATGGAGCTGCTTTCCAGCAGGTCAGCCCCTGTTGTGTAGGGTGTTTTTCATCTCCAGGAAGAGAAGGAGGTGATTAGTTTAGAAAACAGAAGGCAGAGGAGAGAGGTGTGAGAGCTTGAATGTTTAAATGCTGCAGAGAGGAAATACCCATTTTTCATATCCAGTGCAAGAAGTTATGGGTATGAACTATAGCAGCGATCAACCAGTAAGGAAGAATCCAGAAAGCAGTTGTTTAGGTCTGGAGCAGGATGTCTGAGGAGGTGGGAGCATCTCCCTCTGCCATTGGAGATATCTGAGCATGGGTCTGGGTAGGAGCAGCTGTAGCACTTTGAGAAGAGCTTTTGTGCAAGGAGGTGAACCGGGTGACCTCTATCATGGCTGAAAGATTAGGCTCTTAGTTTCACAGTCTTTCATATTTTTCACTGTAAAACAGGGACAATTCATAGCAAGCCATGCTATTACCTTAAATCTGTCAGAGATTATGAGGAGCTCAGATGCTTCATGAGCAAAGGAAGGAAGGTGTATAAGCTTCTGAGGTTGAGCAGCAGCCTCTTAAAACCTGTGATTTAAGTGACATAGTGCTGTTGGGATATAACTCAGATGCTGCTGCACTGAGGTTCAAGCATGAAAGAAACCTATTTTTTTTTCCATTTAAGCATTATCAAATACAATGTCAATCTTTGAGAATCCCACCACAGACCATGAGTTGTGATCTTTATTTTCCTGGGATGGCATTTGCTATGAGGTCATTGGCTTATATCCAGGTGGTGGTTGATGAAGGACTGTCAACTCTTGCTGCAAAACAGCAGCAGGGAAGAATCAGGTCCTGCAAAAAAAAACCCCAAAAAAACCCCTGCATTAGGCAGCTGAGTGCATGCATTTCAGACTGAGCTCCAGCAGGACTGAGAGAGAAGCTTGCTAATCAAACAGCTTAAATTGGATTCTATCTCAAAAAAGAAATTTGGGCTGGAGACATATTTTTGAGATGCAGGAATGCTAAGGGAGTGACACAAGGACAATGTTCTAATTTCATTGTCAAATTTTGAGTTGTCTTGAAATTAATTCGTAGAACCATAGAATGGTTTGGGTTGGAAGGAACCTTAAAGACCATCCACAACTTCCCTGGGTAACTGGGTTGGAAGGAACCTTAAAGACCATCCACAACTTCCCTGGGTAACCTGTTCCAGTGTCTCACCATCCTCACTGTAAAGAATTTCTTCCTAATATCCAGTCTGAATTTCCCTCTTCCAGCTCAAAGCCATTGCCCCTTGTCCTCCTCCTACAAACTCTTGTAAAAAGTCCCTCTTGAGCTTTTCTGTGGCCCCCCTCAGGTACTGGAAGACCACTATAAGCTCTCCCTGGAGCCTTCTCTTCTCCAGGCTGAACCACCCCAACTCTCACAGCCTGTCCCAATTCCCTGATCTCCAGAGGTCTTTTCAAGTCTTATCATTGTGTGACCTTGCAGTGCCCTGACCATTATTGTGAACACTGCAGAGCTGATGTTGCTAACTGAGTAGAACAGTATTTATTTTTTTAAAATTTTTTTTTAGATAAAGGTTTAAATAACTGTTTACTGGATTTACAAACTTTAGAGATAGAGGAAATGGCCAGAATGAAGTCTGAACCTCCTCCCAATCACAGAATCCTAGAATCCCAGGGTGCTGGGGGTTGAAAGGCACCTCTGGAGATCATCCCCCGCTAAAGCACTCATAGCAGGTTGCCCAGGATCACAATGTCCAGGTGGGTTTGGAATTTCTCCAGAGAAAGAGACTCCATAAGCTCTCTGGGCAGCCTGTTCCAGCAAATAAGTTTTACCTCATTTTCAGATGGAACCTCTTGGGTTCCAATTTGTGCTTGTTGACCCTAGTCCTGACAGTGGGCACTACTGAAGAGTCTGCCCCAATTCTCTTGACATCTGTTCTTTAGCTATTGATGAGTAGTTACTAGATCCCCATATCTCAATCTCCTCCAGGCTAAACATCTCCAGGTCTCTCAATGCTCATGAGAGTGCTCCAGGAAAACCCTGGGTTTCCAATGAAGCTGAAGCATCTCCTTTAGCTCATCTTCCTGCTTTGCTTTAATGACTTCCCATGGCAAAACATTCACTGCTTGCCCAGGTAAAACATACCTCAGGCTACAATTGCTTTATTGTTCTGCTAAACACAGCCTGCATTTCCTGCCAGGTAACTCCCAGCTTCTCCTTTCAAACACAGATCTTCTCATACCATTGTCTGGTGGCCTGGAAAGATCCCACCTGAAAGAAATCTTTTATGCGGGTACTCAGAAACCAGGTCAAGTACTTCCTTCCACTTCTCTTGGTTCAACTAAACAAGAAGGAGCTTATTAATCCTCTTGCTCCTCAGCAAGTTTCCCAGACAATAAAACAAAATAACTTCTTCTACACAATTATCCCTGCCCTGCAAAATAGTCTTTAAAACCCAAACACTCCACAAGCAAGCTGTGCTGCTGTGTTTGGAGGTTGCTTATTCCAAGTCATATTGTTCTCCTGGAGTGATGAACTTGTTCAACAAGAACATGTATGAGGAGAACTTGGAATTTAAAATTAGGTGTTGGAAATAAGGAGGGACTTTCTTCAGCACATACTCAATGTGCCTGATTAAGGTGAGGGTTCTAAGAGATGTATCCTTGTATTTAACACAAGTAGCTCTCTGGGATTTGGAGATTAAAGAGCAATCATGTAAACATTTAGACCTTCAAGATCATCAAGACCAACCTAAGTTATTAATTAAATAGAAGCTTGAAGTGGGGTTAAGCACAACACAGCAAATCACTGGAAAATTCAGATTTTCCTGCACCTAACCTCTAAGATGACTAGGGGACTAGAACACCTCTCTTATGAAGAAATGCTGAGGGACTATTTAGCCTGGAGAAGACAGGACTGAGGTGACATCTCATAAATGCTTATCAATGTGTAAAGGGTGGGTTCCAAGAGAATGGGACCAGTCTTTTGTCAGTGATCAGTGACAGGACAAGAGGTAATGTGCACAAGCTTGAACATAAGGAGTTCCATCTAAACATGAGGAGGAACTTCTTTAATTTAAGGGTGATAGAGCCCTGGAGCAGGCTACCCAGAGAGGTTGTGGAGTCTTCATTTCTGGAGAGATACCAAACCTGCCTGGACATTGTGATCCTGGGCAACCTGCTGAGGGTGCACCTGATTTATCAGAGGGGTTGAATTAGATGATCTCCAGAGGTCCCTTCTACCCCCTACCATGCTGGGAATCTGTTACTCTGTAATTCAATGGAAAAACTGCTCATGGAAGAAACTGAGGCACAGTTTATTGCTCAAGTTGCAAGAGCTCACTTAATTACAGGGTTCAGTTTTGGGTTCCTCACTCCAGGAAGGACATTGAGGTACTGGAACGTGGCCAGAGCAGGGCAACTAAGGTGGTGAAGGGCCTTGAGCACAAGTCTTATGAGGAACAGTAGAGGGATCTGGGACTGTTTGGTCTTCAAAAAAGAAGGCTGAGGAGAGACCTCATCACTGTCTACAACTCCCTGGAAGGAGGTTTGAGCAAGGTGAGGGTCAGTCTGTTCTTACATGCAACAAGTGACAGGCAAGAGGAAATGGCCTCAAGTTGTTCTAGGGCAGGTTCAGGTTGAAAATTAGAAAAAAAATACTCACAGAAAGGGGTCTTAGGCACTTGAACAGGTTGCCCATGGAGGTCATGGAGTCACCATCCCTCTAAGAGTTTAAAAGATGCGTGGATGTGGTGCTGAGGGACATGGTGTAGTGGTAGTGGCTTAGGGGTAGTGGTGGGACTGTGAGTTCCAGGCAAGTGGTTAGACTTGATGATCTCAGAAGTCTCTTCCAACCTCAACAGTTCTATGATTCTATAATTTGTTAGAGGCTAGAAGCAGGTATTGCTCAGGACTTTCTTATTCTTCTTCCAGCCAAGCTTTATGATACATTACAGTTTTTGATTGCTTAACAGAAAACAGATCAATCCTTGAGCATTCCTATCAAAAGCCTCATGTAATCACTCCTACAACAGATTGTTAGCTGTGAGGAACAAGATTATTTTACAAGGGCTATGATGGGTTAAGAATAATTATCTGCAAAGCAATGTACCTGAGATCTGGTACTGAGAGGCAGGGTTGTCTTTTTTTCTTTTCAAAAGAATTAAATTTAAGTGATGCTGTTGTGCTGCTCATCCAAAAGAGCCCAAACCCAAACAAACACAACAACAACAAAAACCAACAAAAAAAACCCCAACACAGACAACCAAAAAACCAAACCAGGAAGCAGGAGATTCTTCAGAACAGTGAACTCTTGGTGACCTCTCCAGTGGTGACGTTAGCACTTGGTAGGAAAAAGCACACTGAGCAAGGCTTACAAGTCTAACCCTTGCTGTGAAGACAATCCCATGTAATATGAATTGCATTCACCTCTGAATGACTGTAAGGTGTAAAACTGGAGTACAGCATTGGCCAAGTTGTCCACTTGCCTTTTCACTGACATTTAATGGAATTTCCAAATAGGAGATGCAATGATTTAAAATTTCTCCTGCTGAGGACGGACGTAGAAGGTCAAACACCTGAGAAAAAGAAAGGCTTCAGTAGAAGATCCTGCACCAGCTCAGGATGAATGAGGTTACAAACAACTCCATGAAAGTGTTAGGGTGATGCCATACTTTGTGCAATGGCAAAAACAGGACTAAAGGTACCCTCAGTATCCTTGCAGAGCCTGGAGAGTATCCAGTGGAGGCTATGAAGATGCTGAGGGACCTGGAGCATCTCTGTGAGGATGAAAGGCTGAGAGACGTGGGGCTGATGAGCCTGGCGAGAACAGCCTGAGAGAGGGGATCTGATCAATGCTGAGCAAGAGATGAAGGATGAGGGGCAAGGGCATGGGGCCGGACTTTTCTCAGTGGCACCCAGTGACAAGACAAGGGCTGACTGGCACAAACTGGAACCCAAGAGGTTCCTTCTGAAGATGAGGCACAACTCATTTGGTGTGAGGGTACTGGAGCCCTGGAGCAGGCTGCCCAGAGTGGTGGGAGTCTCCTGTGGTGAGACTGCAAAGCCACCTGGACATTGTGATCCTGGGCAAGCTGCAGTGGGTGCCCCTGCTTTAGCAGTGGGATTGGGCTAGAGGATCTCCAGAGGTCCCTTCAACCCCAGCCATTCTGTGATTCCAAAGGCCACTTTCTGCTATCACAGTTGGCTACATCCTGTCTACAAAGCCCTTTTGCATTGCTCCCTGAGGTGTTGCTCCATTTGGAACAGTCTCAAGAATCACCAAAATCTGGCCAAGTGATGATGCAAAGCCCAGCTGCAGCTAAAAACCAACAAACTCAGAAGTGGCTTCAGCTGGAAGTGAGAGTTAATGGAGGTGGGAGACAGAGAACATCTCTTGGGCATGTTTCAACAGGGGCAAGGGGCGACTAATGGATTAGAAATCACATGGAACCCTACCCTGGATTTACTCCCTCTGAAATAAAAAACACAACAAGAAAACTCCATTAGTGTGATACATCTTTCACACAGCTGTGACCATGCTGCAGGCTGTACGTGTGGAGGGAATGACAATTTCCCCTGCTCTCAGCATTAGTACATTAGTGTCATCTCAGATGAAGGAGAAAATGAGAAATTGAAAGCCTACCAAATCTTGTTTCTCTGAAGGAATAGCCCAGGGGGCAGAGGTGAATCCTACAGTTCCAGCCCTGTGGGGATGTTACTTAAGGTCCAACAACGTGTTTCTCTGGTACTGGGCTTCTACTATTACTTAAGGTCCAACAATGTATTTCCCTGGTACTGGGCTTCTACTGTTTGCTGCTGAGTTCCTGATCCAGATCTGAAAGTCACAGGATTGCTCCCCCTCTGGTGTTGGAAGCAAAGTAAAGAAGCCCTTTTGCTTTAAAAAGGAAGCAGAGAGAATGACAGAGAGAGAGGAATCATGAAACCTGAGTGTCCCTGGCTTTTTTTTTTGTGGGGGGTGGGTGCCCTAAGCAGTTTGATCTATTTGGAGATGTCCCTGCTCACTGCAGGAGGGTTGAAGAAGATAAACTTTGAGGGTCCCTTCTAATCTAATGCATTCTGTGATTTACCCTACCTTGGCTCCTTGGTTCACCATGCTTCATGCAACATGGAATCATAGAATCCCAGCATGGTGGGGGTTGGAAGGGACCTGTGGAGATCGTCTAATCCAACGCCCCTGCTAAAACCGGGGCACCCACAGCAAGTTGCCCAGGACCACAATGTCCAAGTGGGATTGAGAGCTCTCCAGAGAAGAAGACTCCACAACCTCTCTGGGAACCCTGAGCAGCACACTGATGGCTAGGGGTATGCATGGTAGGCTTTCTGCAAATAATCCTGGTGGGTCCTTTTGTTCTTAAAATTCTGCTTTTCTGAAGGCCATGCCTTTCACCTGCTCCTGCACTCATCAGGGAGGACGTGATGAGGAGCTGAGTGATTCATAGACGTCGAAGCAAAAGGGTTGGCACCGTGTGGTGTAGACACAGCATTTTGGTACATAGTTTAATGGCCATGGTGGCCTTGGGTTGAAGGCTGGGCTCAATGATCTTAGAGGCCTTTTTTCCCACCTGAAATAATTCTATGATTCTGTGTGTTTCTTTCCCCTGCTTAATATTTGATCCCTGCAGTTAAGATACCCCACTGCCTGATTTTACACCACGCTCCATGCCACGGCGTGATGCCACTGACCCAGCACGACACCAGAAAGCCACCAAGGGACACTTTGAGGGAATGATGATTTTCAAGGCAAAAATAAAAGCTTTTCAAGCATGATTACAGAAATGTCAATTTTTCAAAAGCTGGGATCTTATCAAAGATGTTCTCAGTGTGTTCATACATATCTATATCTTCAAAGAAAGGTTGAAAGGGCTCACAACCCTTTGTGCTCAATGCTGGCCAAAATTGCCTAGTTAGCTTAAATTACCTCCTGGAAGTCATCCCAGCAGGGTTTTCTTCTTTTATCCAGTGTGAGGTTCTTAACCTGTTCTCACAAAGCTGGACCAAACTTTCTCTCCCTGTGTGTCCTACAGATGGGTCACATTGTCACTGAGGGATTCTGAGGGAGGTCTTTGCACTGCCTGCTTCATATTGCTGCCAAGATTAACCCTCCCAGCGAAGCCCAAATACATGCTAGAAACTGAACAGGCCATGGATCATGGAATCATAGAATGATGTGGCTTGGAAGGGACCTTAAAGATCATCTAGTTCCAAGCCCCTGCCACAGGCAGGGACACCTTCCACTAGATCAGGTTTCTCAAGGCCTCATCCAACCTAGCCTTGAACAGCTCCAGGGATGAGGCATCCACAGCCTCCCTGGGCAACCTGTTCCAGTGTCTCACCACCCTCTCTGTAAAGAATTTCTTCCTAATCTCCAGTTTAAATCTCCCCTCTTTGAGCTCAAAGTCATTGCCTCTCATCCTATCACTGCAGGCCCTTGTAAGTAGTCCCTCCCCAGCTGTCTGGTAGACTGTCTGGTAGTGATTATTTATTTGTTACAGCAAACAGATCTAAAGAAATGTTTATGAAAAATATAGTTCACATGAGGAAGAGCAAAGCTGAACATACTAAAGAGATACAGAATCATGGAATCACAAAATCATAGCTGGGGATTTGTGGATTCATGCAATGCTTTGATTTGGAAGGGATCTCTAACCCCACTGCAAGTCAGCAGGAACATCCCCAACTAGATCAGGTTGCTCAGAGCCCCAGCAAGCCTGACTTCGAATGTCTCCAGGGGTAGAGTCTCCACCACCACCCACATCTTACTTCTTCACCCCTTCTCTTTCCCATATTCTCTGCTTTTTGTTTCCTATCATGTCCCTTTAACAAGATGAAATAAGGATGGAGAGCACCTAAGAGAGAGAATGTAGGTGAAAAATGGAAATTGGAAAAAGTGCTGATTTAATCTGTAGTTCTCTGTAAAAACCCATAAAACTTGAGGAAAATTGATGAGTGTTTTTTGTTTTTTTTTTTTTTGTTATTAATACCCCACAAAACAATTATTCTCTTGCAAGCTATTCTGCTTCAGGCCATGGCTACTGCAGTGAACCTTTGATTCAGTCCAGAAGGTTGCTCTTGACATTGAGGACTTCAAAGGTTCTTCTGGTGTTGCCAACTCTAACATTGCTCAGCAGTGTGAAACAGAAAATTTTAGCCAGTTTCTCAGCATGGCCTTTCTCTTGACCCACCTAATGTGCATTAACACTGTGATGTGGACAGCATGAATTCCTGGAACACCTTATTAATAATTTCCTTATCTTCTTCTCTCTCCTTCCCAGCCTTTCAAGCCTGCCCACTCTCCTCCAATTTTCTCAATCCCTTCCTCTCCTACCTCTTAGGGAAGGCCAGGGAATTCCAGTGGGAAATTGCACTGAAGGAGGAACTTTGGAAATCTTGGCAGATATGCCAATAACAATGCAGCTTTCCATCAAGCTTCTCCCCCTGCCAATCCAAGTGGCTAAATTTTTTATTAGTCAGGGTTTGAGAAGACCCATGGAACACCCTGACCTTCATTCTTGCCTAGAAGAGTTGGTAGCAGCCTGGGGAAGACTCTGCTGGCACAGAGGCATCCAGTCTCTCCAATTAAATAGAAGAGAAGGTGTTCACTGCTCTGAGACTTCAGGCACTGGCAATATTCTTGCCTCTGTTTGGTTCAGTTTCTCCTTAATAAGTTAACTGTTTTGACACTAAAAAATCCCTATCTCTGACAATCTGGTAGATGCCAAGGTTTTCATGGGTAAAACAATGAAAAATAGCAATTAAATTTAAACAATGGGATTTTTTTCCATTCCAGTGCTTTCTAGTATCTCTCATCTGGAATTGAACTGGGAAATAAACCCTTTCAAAGTTTGCTTGGAGTAAAAGGCTGAATTTCTGGATTTGCTCTTCAAGTTTCAACAACTAGTGCTGCTATATCAGCACTGTTTGTGGATGAACCTCAAAGTATTATGAGAAAAATGCTGTGATGCTCTGTAGGTTGCTGAATAGTGGCTGTATGGCCTTGGACCACCCTCATTTCCAAGGCTGTAAGAGAAAGAGTCTTAGCAGGACCAAACTCACCCTGCTCATATAACCATAGCATCATAGAGTGGTTTGGGTTGGAAGAGGCCTTAAAGATCACCCAGTTCCAAACCCCCACCATGGGCAGGGACACCTTTCACTAGGCCAGGTTGCTCAAGTCCAACCTGACCTTAAACACCTCCAGGGCAAGGGAATCCATTTGCTCCCTGTGCAACCTGTTCCAGTGTCTCACCACTCTCACTGTAAAGAATTTCTTCCTAATTTCCAGTCTAAATCTCCCCTCTTCCATCTTGAAGCCATCCCCCCTCATCCTATCACTACAAGCCTTTGTAAAAGTCCCTCCCCATGAAGCCAGGCTGCTCTGATGCTGGGGCTGGTTTAGCAGGTAGAAAAACCTATCAACCAACCAACCAGGCAACAAACCCCACCAGGGCTGAAGATGATCATGAGATTTACTTACCAAGCACTGTTTGGTCAGCAGGTGGGTGTAAAGAGCCAGCAAGTAAACCAAAATGATGCTGCATGCTTGTTATGGTAGCAGGAGTGTTTGTATTTCCAAAATAATAGTGCTCCTTCTAAGCTGGTCCAGGGCAGGTGGAGGGAGGGGATTTTGTCCCTCTGCTCCACTCTGCTGAGACCCCACCTGCAGTGCTGGGGCCAGCTCTGGAGTCCTCAGCACAGGAGAGATTTGGACCTGTTGGAGCAGGGTCAGGGGAGGCCACATCAATGATGGGAGGGCTGGAAGCCCTCTGCTGTGAGGCCAGGCTGAGAGAGTTGGTGTTGGTCAGCCTGGAGAAGAGAAGGATCCAGGGACACCCTCTGGTGGCCTTTTTGTTAGGGGGAATTATAAGAAAGCTGGGGACAGACTTTTAGCAGGGCCTGTTATGACAGGGTAAGGAGTGATGGGTTTAAACTAAAAGAGGGAGATCCAGACTAGAGAGAAGGAAGACATTTTTGACACTGTGACCTTGGCCCAGTTGCTCTGAGAGGTGTTCGATACCCCATCACAGGTAAAGTTAGTTGGAGCTCTGAGCACTGTGCTCTAGTTGGTGATGTCCATGCTGACTGCAGAGGGGTTGGATTAGATGGCATTTAAAGGTCACAGAATCAATAAGGTTGGAAAAGACCTCGAGGATCATCAAGTCCAACCTGTCACCCAAGACCTCATGACTACTAAACCATGGCACCAAGTGCCACATCCAATCCCCTCCTGAACACCTCCAGGGATGGTGACTCCACCACCTCCCTGGGCAGCACATTCCAACATCTAACAACTCTCTCTGTGAAGAACTTTCTCCTCACCTCGAGCCTAAACTTCCCCTGGCACAGCTTGAGACTGTGTCCTCTTGTTCTGGTGCTGGTTGCCTGGGAGAAGAGACCAAACCCCTCCTGGCTACAACCTCCCTTCAGGTAGTTGTAGACAGTAATGAGGTCTCCCCTGAGCCTCCTCCTCTCCAGTCTCCCAGCTCCCTCAGCCTCTCCTCATAGGGTTTGTGCTCAAGGCCTCTCCCCAGCCTCGTTGCCCTTCTCTGGACATGTTCAAGCATCTCAATGTCCTTCTTAAACTGAGGGGCCCAGAACTGGACACAGTACTGGAGGTGCAGCCCAACCAGTGCTGAGTACAGGGCACAATGACCTCCCTGCTCCTGCTGGCCACACTATGCCTGATGCAGGCCAGGATGCCATTGGCTCTCTTGGCCACCTGGGCACACTGCTGGCTCATGTTCAGCTGCTGTCAATCAGTACCTCCAGGTCCCTCCAAATGAAACCATTCTACGTCCATGTCCTTGCTGCTGCCACCAAAACACATTAGAAATAGTTGAGCTGTTAATATACTTCTGATTGCTTCTAGCAGATCTTCTCCTCCCCCCACACCAGCACTGCTGACACTTGTGTTACTGATTTCTTCTACCCTTTTGTGAGAGCAGATAAAACATACAATAATTGCAGCTTACAGGTCTGTAATTGGGAGGACTGAAAAGAGAAATTGGAGCAAATTAAATGAAAAGGCTCATTTTTCTTAGACAACAAAAAGAAATAATAAGTATGTGAGGGTCTGTTTTTCATAAAAAAGTCATTTACAGTTCTTTTCAGAAAGGTTGTGTGTGGGGAAGACACAAGCAGACATAATAGAGACAAATTAAACTCCCTGGAGTCAATGGTGGCTCTGCACAGCATCACAATTCAAAGCAGAAATAGCTGGAGATCCACTTGAACAGACCTTGTTTGCAGAAGCCATATCATTTGAAGCCTTACAGGTTTGAGGACCTAATTCTCACAAACTCTTTCAAAAATCACAGTTTAGATGAAGGAATGGGTTTCTTCCACAGCCCATTTGGCTGGGTGAAACTCTCAGCTCCAGAAACCCTGCAGCCAAGCCCAGAGAGGTGGTAGATGCCCAGTCCCAGGGAACATTCCAGGTCAGGTTGTTTGGGGCTCTGAGCAACCTGCTGTAGTTACAGATGTTCTTGCTGCCTGCATGAGGGTTGGACTAGATGACCTTTAAAAGTCCCTCCCAACCCAAATCAGTCTATAATCAAGAATCTGTTCACACTGAAATGACTATTGCATGGTCTAAAATCCACTATGTGCATTTCAGAGAAGACCAAAGATAGAAATCCTTTCAAAACCTTATAGAAGGGATGTAGTGAGAAGAGGAATCACAGAATCATGGAATCACAGAGTGGTGGGGTTTGGAACAGACCTCTGGAGATCATCTAGTCCAACCCTGCTGCTAAAGCAGGGTCACCCACAGCAGGCTGCCCAGGATCACAAAGTCCAGGTGGGTCTGGAATATCTCCAGAGGAGACTCCACAACCTCTCTGGGCACCCTGAGCCTGTCCAGGACTCCAGCAACCTCATAGCAAAGATTTTTTTCATGTTCAGATGGAACCTCCTGGGTTCCAGTTTGTATCCATTGCCTCTTGTCCTGTCATAGGGCAGCAGTAAAAAGGCACTGGCCTCTACTTCTTGACACCCACCCTTGACACCACCTTAAGGTACTTATAAATGTTGAGAAGATCCCCTCTCAGTCTTCTATTCAACAGGATAAAGAGCCCCAAGTCTCCCAGCCTTTCAGAATGGACCAGAGGATAAGAACAAGAAAGGTGTTCAATGTATGGACCAACCTGGTAGAAACCACAAACTTCCATCACTGAAAAATCCTTGCTGAAGGCTTTGTGCAAGGAAACATTCCCGGGAAGAGAGAGGGATGACATTCCAATTAAAGAAGTAGGATAATGCAGTGGTACCTGAAAAACATCAAGCCTGCATCCAGGGAGACCCCATGAGAGCTTGCTGTGCTTTCACTAGGCTGCACTCCACAGTTCTGCCACCAGAGATTATCTGCAGTTGGTTTTTGACTGGGCTGCTGGTGCTATTTTTGGCTTTGCAGTTGGAAAGCTTCTTGTCACTTGGCTCCAAGCAGGCTTGAAAACCAAGCACCTGGGGATCTTAAGCAAACAAATACCAAGGACTTTTCTGCTCATCCTGCTGCCTGCATTGCAGACCCATCACATCCAATGTGTCATTCAGGCCCTGAGGGTCTACTTTCCCCCTCGACCACATCTCCTGTTGAAACAAATAGAATTGCTTCAGTTGGAACAGACCTCTGACATCATCAAGCCCAAACATTAACCTAAGACCAACATGACCATTAAACTATGTCCTGAAATACAATGTCTGCACATTTCTTGAACTCTTCCATGGATGGTGACTCCACCTTCTCCCTGGGTGACCTACTCCAGTGCCTGACCAAAAGTCAAGTCTAAGTTGAATCCAGGACTGTGAGCTATAGATTATGGTGGTGAAACAGACTCTGCACTCCCCTTGATAAATGCTTAGCAAATATTCTAGTTCTTCATGATACACAATATGGATTTGTCATTCTAAGGCTTGGATCTTTAATGCAGAAAGAAGAATGAGGTGTACCATGTATGTTCTGAAAGGAGGTTGTTTAAGGATGTTGCTAGATCATGTAGGAGAAAAATTAGAGAGGCAAAATCCCAGTTAGAACTTAAACTGACCACTTCTGTGAAAGACAATAAAAAGCATTTTTATAAATATATTAGTGCTAAAAAGAGGGGCAAGAAGAACCTCCACTCTTTATTGGGCATGGAAGAGAATATTGTAACTAAAGATGAGGAAAAGGCAGAGGTACTAAATACCTTCTTTGTCTCAATTTTCAACAGTAAGAGAGGAGGGCTTCAGGATAACTGGCGTCCTGAACTGGTAGATGGGGTCAGGGAGCAGTATAGTCCTCCTGAAATCCATGAGGAAGCAGTTAGAGACTTGCTGAGCCACTTGGATACTCACAAGTCCATGGGACTGGATGGGATCCATCCTAGGGTACTGAGGGAGCTGGCAGAGGAGCTCACCAAGCCACTGGCCATCATTTACCACCAGTCCTGGCTCACTGGAGATGTTGCAGATGACTGGAAGTTGGCCAGTGTGATGTCCATCCACAAGAAGGGCTGGATGGAGGATCCTGGAAAGTACAGACCTGTCAGCCTGACCTCAGTGCCAGGCAAGATTATGGAGCAGATCATCTTGGGGGCAATCACACAGCACCTGCAGTATGGCCAAGGGATCAGGCCCAGCCAGCAAGGATTCAGGAGGGGCAGGTCCTGCCTCACCAACCTGATCTCCTTCTATGACCAGGTGACAGCCTGGTGGGTGTGGGGCAGGCTGTGGATGTAGTGTCTCTGAACTTCAGCAAGGCCTTTGACACCGTCCCCCACAGCAAACTCCTGGCCAAACTGTCAGCCTGTGGCTTGGACAGCAGCACTGTGCTGGGTTAGGAACTGGCTGGAGGGCAGAGCCCAGAGAGTGGTGGTGAATGGTGCCACATCCAGCTGGCAGCCTGTCACTAGTGGTGTCCCCCAGGGATCAGTGCTGGGCCCCATCCTGTTCAATATCTTTATTGATGATCTGGATGAGGGGATTGAGTCCATCATCAGTAAATTTGCAGATGACACCAAGCTGGGAGCAGGTGTTGATCTGTTAGAAGGTAGAAGAGCTCTGCAGAGGGACCTTGACAGGCTGGACAGATGGGCAGAGTCCAACAGGATGGCATTCAACAAGTCCAAGTGCCAGGTGCTGCACTTTGGCCACAACAACCCCATGCAGAGTTACAGGCTGGGGTCAGAGTGGCTGGAGAGCAGCCAGGTGGAAAGGGACCTGGGGGTACTGGTTGACAGCAGCTGAACATGAGCCAGCAGTGTGCCCAGGTGGCCAAGAGAGCCAATGGCATCCTGGCCTGCATCAGGAATAGTGTGGCCAGCAGGAGCAGGGAGGTCATTGTACCCCTGTACACAGCACTGGTTAGGCCACACCTTGAGTACTGTGTCCAGTTCTGGGCCCCTCAATTTAAGAAGGACATTGGGATGCTTGAACATGTCCAGAGAAGGGCAACGAGGCTGGGGAGAGGCCTCAAACATAAACCCTATGAGGAGAGGCTGAGGGAGCTGGGAGCCTGGAGAGGAGGAGGCTCAGGGGAGACCTCATTACTGTCTACAACTACCTGAAGGGAAGTTGTGGCCAGGAGGGGTTTGGTCTCTTCTCCCAGGCAACCAGCACCAGAACAAGAGGACACAGTCTCAAGCTGTGCCAGGGAAGGTTTAGGCTGGAGGTGAGGAGAAAGTTCTTCACAGAAAGAGTAATTGGCCAGTGGAAGGGGCACCTCCACCAGGGAGGTGGTGGAGTCACCGTCCCTGGAGGTGTTCAAAAAAAGATTGGATGTGGCACTTGGAGCCATGGTTTAGTTGTCAGGAGGTGTTAGGTAATAGGAGATAGGTTGGACTTGGTGATCTCTGAGGTCTTTTCCAACATGGTTGATTCTGTGATTCTGAGTAGTGGGACATCCTGACACTAGCCATATTAAGCACCTAGCAATCACTAAAAGTCAATAATTCATATTTGAATATTATTTTAATACTCATTCTTTCTCAGTAACACTGGTTTCACAGTCTGTCCCATTTCCACCCCACCCACCCCATTTCCACCCCTTTTTCACCTCAAATCCCAGAGCACCTGAGCTCTGTTGGAGTCTCCTCCCACCCCAGGTGTGGCCACTTTGCCCTCCCCACCCACTCCCCTTTTTAATCCCACCAGGAAAGGCAGGAGCCCCAAGCTGAGCCCATCTGGGCTGGAGGATCCTCCTCTTCACACCACTGGTGAGTACTCCTGGTGCACACCATGTGATTGGGGGGGGACAAAGGCTGGGGGGCCTGGTGGCCCCCTGGCCAGGTAGGGCTAGGATTGATGACTGCTGCAATATCATCCATGGATGCTGGCTGAGCCTCCTTGCTGGGGCTTAGCTCCTCTGTGGGGTGTCTTGGGTGGTTGAGGGTCTTGCCTCCAGCTCTGGAGTGGGTACAAAAATGGTGGTGGTGGAGCAGGAGCTGTTCAGGTAGGGTGGAGGATGGTGTGGAGGGAACAGGAACTGCTTTGGGAAGATGAAAGGGGGTTGGGTGTGGAGCAGGAGCTGCTTTGGGAGGATGAAGGGGAGCTGGTGGGGGAGCAGGGGCTGCTCTGGGAAGATGAAGGGGTGCTGGTGAGGGAGCAGGAGCTGCTTTGGGAGGATGAAGGGGTGCTGGTGAGGGAGCAGGAGCTGCTTTGGGAGGATGAAGGAGGGAGCTGGTGGGGGAGCAGGGGCTGCTTTGGGAGGATGAAGGGGAGCTGGTGGGGGAGCAGGAGCTGCTTTGGGAGGATGAAGGGGAGCTGGTGGGGGAGCAGGGGCTGCTCTGGGAAGACGAAGGGGAGCTGGTGGGGGAGCAGGGGCTGCTCTGGGAAGACGAAGGGGAGCTGGTGGGGGAGCAGGGGCTGCTCTGGGAAGACGAAGGGGAGCTGGTGGGGGAGCAGGGGCTGCTCTGGGACGACGAAGGGGAGCTGGTGGGGGGAAGCAGGGGCTGCTTTGGGACGATGGAGTGAGCTGGTGGGGGGGAAGCAGGGGCTGCTTTGGGACGATGGAGTGAGCTGGTGGGGGGGAAGCAGGGGCTGCTTTGGGACGATGGAGTGAGCTGGTGGGGGGGAAGCAGGGGCTGCTTTGGGACGATGGAGTGAGCTGGTGGGGGGGAAGCAGGGGCTGCTTTGGGACGATGGAGTGAGCTGGTGGGGGGGAAGCAGGGGCTGCTTTGGGACGATGGAGTGAGCTGGTGGGGGGGAAGCAGGGGCTGCTTTGGGACGATGGAGTGAGCTGGTGGGGGGGAAGCAGGGGCTGCTTTGGGACGATGGAGTGAGCTGGTGGGGGGGAAGCAGGGGCTGCTTTGGGACGATGGAGTGAGCTGGTGGGGGGGAAGCAGGGGCTGCTTTGGGACGATGGAGTGAGCTGGTGGGGGGGAAGCAGGGGCTGCTTTGGGACGATGGAGTGAGCTGGTGGGGGGGAAGCAGGGGCTGCTTTGGGACGATGGAGTGAGCTGGTGGGGGGGAAGCAGGGGCTGCTTTGGGACGATGGAGTGAGCTGGTGGGGGGGAAGCAGGGGCTGCTTTGGGACGATGGAGTGAGCTGGTGGGGGGGAAGCAGGGGCTGCTTTGGGACGATGGAGTGAGCTGGTGGGGGGGAAGCAGGGGCTGCTTTGGGACGATGGAGTGAGCTGGTGGGGGGGAAGCAGGGGCTGCTTTGGGACGATGGAGTGAGCTGGTGGGGGGGAAGCAGGGGCTGCTTTGGGACGATGGAGTGAGCTGGTGGGGGGGAAGCAGGGGCTGCTTTGGGACGATGGAGTGAGCTGGTGGGGGGGAAGCAGGGGCTGCTTTGGGACGATGGAGTGAGCTGGTGGGGGGGAAGCAGGGGCTGCTTTGGGACGATGGAGTGAGCTGGTGGGGGGGAAGCAGGGGCTGCTTTGGGACGATGGAGTGAGCTGGTGGGGGGGAAGCAGGGGCTGCTTTGGGACGATGGAGTGAGCTGGTGGGGGGGAAGCAGGGGCTGCTTTGGGACGATGGAGTGAGCTGGTGGGGGGGAAGCAGGGGCTGCTTTGGGACGATGGAGTGAGCTGGTGGGGGGGAAGCAGGGGCTGCTTTGGGACGATGGAGTGAGCTGGTGGGGGGGAAGCAGGGGCTGCTTTGGGACGATGGAGTGAGCTGGTGGGGGGGAAGCAGGGGCTGCTTTGGGACGATGGAGTGAGCTGGTGGGGGGGAAGCAGGGGCTGCTTTGGGACGATGGAGTGAGCTGGTGGGGGGGAAGCAGGGGCTGCTTTGGGACGATGGAGTGAGCTGGTGGGGGGGAAGCAGGGGCTGCTTTGGGACGATGGAGTGAGCTGGTGGGGGGGAAGCAGGGGCTGCTTTGGGACGATGGAGTGAGCTGGTGGGGGGGAAGCAGGGGCTGCTTTGGGACGATGGAGTGAGCTGGTGGGGGGGAAGCAGGGGCTGCTTTGGGACGATGGAGTGAGCTGGTGGGGGGGAAGCAGGGGCTGCTTTGGGACGATGGAGTGAGCTGGTGGGGGGGAAGCAGGGGCTGCTTTGGGACGATGGAGTGAGCTGGTGGGGGGGAAGCAGGGGCTGCTTTGGGACGATGGAGTGAGCTGGTGGGGGGGAAGCAGGGGCTGCTTTGGGACGATGGAGTGAGCTGGTGGGGGGGAAGCAGGGGCTGCTTTGGGACGATGGAGTGAGCTGGTGGGGGGGAAGCAGGGGCTGCTTTGGGACGATGGAGTGAGCTGGTGGGGGGGAAGCAGGGGCTGCTTTGGGACGATGGAGTGAGCTGGTGGGGGGGAAGCAGGGGCGTTATACTAGATGCCACTTCTGACTCTGGTGGTTCTATGACTCTATGATCTAGTTCCAACCTCATTGCCATGGGCAGGGACACCTCTCACTAGACCAAGGCAGCATCTTTAAGGGCTTTTTTTTTTTTTTTTTTTTTTTAAACCATACATAGAAGTCAGAACATAATATGATAGCTGTGATGAACTGAGGGATTTGGGATTTGAAGTTACCTTATTTTGAAAATAAGATCTTCTGTATGTTGACATGAGAAATGAAATGACTGCATGAAATTCAAGAGTGAATTAAAAAAATATTGGCATAAGAACCATTTAAAATCCCACTGAATTTGTGGAAAGGGTTTGGCTATTGCAATACTATTGCTCAGCAACAGTTAGTCTTTGTTTGAAGTGTAGGTAGTGGAAACACTAAAGTAAATTCATAACTCCAAGACAAGTTGTCTTAAGAATATATTAAGTTATGTCATTCTAGAAAGCAAATTCCATAGTCCATACCTAATTTTGCAGCCTGACTCAACACATTTTGATTCAGAAAAAGAGTAGGAAGGATATTCTGGGAGATTTGGGCTAGATGATCTTCAGAGGTCCTTTCCAAGCCCTGCTACTCCCTGAGGTTATAGTGGGGTGGGGGTTGTTCTCCCTGGTGTCAGAATGAAAGGAAGTGGCCTCAAGTTGCACCTGGGGAGGTTTAAGTTGGATTATTAGGAAAAAATTTTTTCCTGCAAGAGTCATCAGGTATTGGAACAGGCTGTCTATGGAGGTGGTGGAGTCCCTATCCCTGGAGGTGTTCAAGAAATGTGTGGACATGTCCCTCTGAGATGTGGTTTAATGGCCATGGTGGTCTTAGGTTGAAGGTTGGACTTGATGATCTTAGAGGTCTTTTCCAACTGAAACATGATTCTATGACTGTATTTATGTCAGCAGTAGATGTGGTCAAGGGGGAAAGCAGAGGGCAGGTTTAGGCTGGACATTAGGAGGAAGCTCTTTACTATGAGAGTGGTAGAACAGTGGAACAAATTACCCAGAGATGTAGCGGAGGCCCTTTCCTAGAGATTTTCCAGGTCAGGCTTGATGGATGCCTGAGCAGCCTTATCCAGTTGGAGGTGACTCTGCTCACTGAAAGGGGATTGTGCAAAATCACCTTTGAAGGTCCCTTCCAACCTGATGCATTCTGTGATTCTGTAAGCAGTGTTGGTTTGCTCAGTAGGATGAGGACCTAGACAAGTGTCCTTGCCCCTTTGGAATAACTGCCTGTTTCACTTGGGGAATTCAGCTCTGTGACAGCGTGTCAGGGTGTTGGAGGCAGAGAGGTTGTGGAGAGATTCTCTGGAGAGATTCTAATGCCACATGGACATTGTGACCCTGGGCAAGCTGCTGTGTTTGCCCCTGCTTTAGCAGGGGGATTGGACCAGATGCTCTCCAGAGGTTCCTTCCAACCTCTACCAGTCTATGATTCTGCCAGAGGAAGAAGCAGCAGCATGCAGGCCAATGAAACATCTCCCTAGGGCTCCATTTCTGCTATAGCCTGGACTGGAACTGGACCATTTTCACTGGTCATGTTGGCCTGAGTCTATCTTGGCACATCAGCCCTTCTACAGCTGAATAAGTATGAACAGCATTTAGTGTTAGAATTTCCTCAGCTAACCATATGCCACACTTGGAGAATCATGGAATGGTTTGAAGGGACTTTAAAGATCATCTAGTTCCATCCCACCTGCCATGGGCAGGGACACCTTCTACTAGACCAAGTGGCTCAAAACCTGCTCACCCAACCTGGCCTTGCATGACTGCAAGGTGGGTTCAAGTTAAGTTTTCCCTACTTAAGTCTAGAGGAGATGTGAGGAGGATCCATCTCATAACTGATGTGCAGATGCTCATGCAATTTTACCTCAAGATAGGAAAAAAAACCGCTAAGATGATGGATGTCTCCATGTTTTTCCATGGTGCCACTTCTCAAAGGTAGTGATTTGCAAGATGCTGCCTTCCTGTGAGGAAGGACATCTGTTTGGGGAACTAAACCAGTGAGGAGACACAGGTGGCCTCATCTCCACAACCACCTGATGATGCAGTTAAAGTGCCATGGGAAGTACATTTACAAACCACATCTGTTTCAAAAGGGTGATGTGGCTTGGCTCCATTACCCAGGAAATTCAGAACACTGCTGTATTTTAGAGTTCCTCCAAGAATTATAGATGGAGGATTTACTGTGATTTAAAAACAGAAGCTTATTTAAACAAAAAAAATTCCATTATTCTCCAGCTGTGCATGGGAATATTTCCTTCAGCTTTCCAGCACTGGGGACTTTATGTATGAGGAAAAGAGTTGTCTGACTTTGCTCCTTCTGCCAAGTTAACTTTGTTCTGCTCCTGCTTAGTCTAATGCTTTTGTTGCTTGTCCTGGTCTGAGCTGCAGCAGAACTGCTTCTGGTCAGTGCTGAGAATTTCCCAGCTCAGTCTCTGCTCAGTGAGATGCTTTCTGAAGGTCAGGGCAGGTTTGTACAGCCAGGGGCTGCTTCTAGCAGAGAGAAGCTGATGGGGAGAGTTCCTGACAAGGGTTGGGCTGCACAAAGGCTCTGCCTGAGACTTGCTCATCTGCCTGACAAGGGCACTGCAGCAGCTTGTGCCTCACCTTGGGGTCAAAAATACAGAGGTGGCACCTGTGAGGAGGAGTGACCAGGACAGGTGACTGTCAACTGACCAACAATGCCCCTGGACGGCATCTTCAGTCTACAGCTGAGGGTCTCCAGGGCCAAGCCTCTTCTTCCCTGGCCAGGAGGACTCTGTCCCATCTGCCTTACATCCCAATCTGTAGATTCCTGAATCCAGTTCCTGAATCTAGTTCCCATCTGCTGTTGAATCTAGTTTGGGACTTTCCCAGTGCCTGTCCCCAGCATCAGTGGTGCTAATGGTGCTGTCATTGCCCTCAGGGTGTGAGTTGGCTCTTGGTTTGTGTCTTTTCATCTCTATTCCATGGGATTGTTCTTTCCACCCCAGCTAGTTTAGGTTCTTTCCCACCCCATCAGTCTCTCTCCTTTCTTCCCTTAGGGAAGGCAGAGGGCTTCATGGAGATCCTGTCAATCCTCTGGTGGCCAGCCCAGACCTGAGCCCTGACAGCAGAGGTGTCCCACTGACATCACAGTTAAAACACAGCACTTGGCAAAGTGTTCTCACCTCTACCACAGCCATCAGTTTTTCTCTGTCCAGAATATCTATTTGTGGCCTACCTTGGACAAAGATCCATGCTGAGGGTGCTTGTTTCCTGGTGAGACAGCTGGACTGCTCCATCTAGGTGGAGGAAGGGGAAGGACCAACTTGCTTCTGCATAGGTTGCTCACTTTGCAGGAAGTTTTGGCATGGCCATTCACTGGCTGCAGTTGCCTTCTCCACTGTGCCAGCTATCCAGCAGGACAGAATACAGACTCAATGATTTCTTGTGTCCTCTCTCTTCCAACCATTGTTTGCTTCTGGGAAAAAAAAAAAAAAAAGGCTGCACCATGTGCTCAAACATCAGAGACAAATAATAACTTCTTCAGCCATCACAAAAAGGTGGGCTGCAGGATGACCATGAACCAGCAATGTGTCCTTTTGGTCAAGAAGTCCAATGGCATCCTAGGGTAAATCAAGGAGAGTGTGGCAAGCAGGTCAAGGGAGGTTCTTCTCCCTCTCCTCAGTGCTCTAGTGAGGCCATGTCTGGGGTACTGGGTCCAGCTCTGGGCTCTCTGATTCAAGAAAGATAGGGACCTGTTGCAGAGTGTACAGCAAAGGGCTACAAAGGTGCTGAGGGGCCTGGAACATCTCTGTTATGAGGAAGGACTGAGAGAATTGGGGCTTTTCAGTTTGCAGAAGAGTAGGCTGAGGAGGAGATCTCATCAGTGCTGATCAATACTTCAAGGGTGAGTGTCAGGAGGATGGGACCAGTCTTCTGTCAGTGGTGCCCAGTGACAGGACAAGGGGAAACAGGCACAAACTTGAACACAGGATGTTCCATCTAAACATGAGGACGAACTTCTTGAATTAAATGGTGACAGAGCAATGGAGCAGGCTGCCTGGAGACACTCAGAACTCATCTGGATGCCATCCTGTGCAACCTGCTCGAAGTGAACCTGCTCTGCCAGGGGGGTTGGATTAGGTATCTCCAGAGGTCTATTCCAGCCCCTAACCATTCTGTGATCAGGCAGACTGCTCTTTATACAGCCTTGATTTGTTCCTACATTCTCAAACATGCCTGACTTACAGTCTCCAGACCCAACAGCTCTGATTGTGCATGTTGCTTGTGGTTTTGCTAATTACAAGTAAATTCTGAATGACACTTTTTGTTTTTGCTTGTTTCTGAATTTCTGTGCTGCAGAGAGCAGCTGGATATGAATATTTTTTTCCTGAGCTTTTTCCTACCATGAAATGTGACTCGGGATCCATCCACACTGGAGAATAAAATTGTATGTTTTGCCTGGGGTGGAAATCAAAAGGAGTATTTGTTAAATCTCAGAGATATTTCAACAGAGCAGCTTCAAAGCTCCAGATATGTGGAGCAATTAGACAGAAACCTGTGTGTTATATGATCACTCCCCTACTATAATATTAAATAAAATCTCAATTTTTACTTTTTTTTTTTTTTGCTAAACAAAAAGATTTCCACAAAGCTTCTCTTTCATCTTCACTAGGGATCACTACCAGGTAGCAAAAGCACAATGAGTTCCACTACCAGAGTCTCATTAGTTCTGAGTTAGCACATACAAAAGGGTTTGATGAGAAGGAACAGATCAAAACTGGTGCCATTTCTCTTTGAAAGTTGCTGTGTGCCTCCTGGTTTGGAATGAGTGCTGGGAGGATGGTGACAGTCTTGCCTGATAAAGGGATTTTCCCAGCAAATTTTAATAACCCTAGTTCAATAATTGTAACAATGCAAAATGAGTTTCTGATGAGCTCTTTAACTGCTTAGTGATCTTGTTTGTTCAGTCTTGCTTACGAACATCTTTGTTTCTTTTTCATTCAATAGTCAACAGGAGCTGATGTATGACATGAGATGATGGATTACTCCTAGGCCATGGCATTGATTTCTGATAGATCACCCTGCGCATCGTGTGAGCATTTTTATGGCCTTGGAGTAAGCTGGGTGGGTGGAGGGAAGGTAATGGAGTGAGAGATGTATTTATATCTATGAAGGCTGAAAGATGTGGGGCTGCTTAGCCTGGAGAAGAGCAACCTGAGTGGGGATCTGATCAATAGATACAGGGTGGGGGGCAAGAGGAAGAGGTCAGATATAGAATTATAGAATCATAGAATTGTTTTGGTTGGAAAAGAGCTCTGAAGTCATTGAGTTCACCTGTCAACCCAACACCACCAGAGTGCAAAGTGCCATGTCCACATGTCTTGAACACCTCTGGGGATGGTGACTCTGCCACCTCCCTGGGTAGCCTGCTCCAATACCTGACCACTCTTTCTGGAAAGAAATTTTTCCTATATCCAACTTACATCTCTCCTGGTGCAATTTCAGGCCATTTCGTCTCATTCTATTACTTGATACTAGGCAGAAGGAACTAACACCCACCTCACTCTAACCTCTTTTCAAGGAGTTGTAGAGACCAATGAGGTCTCCTCTCAGCTTCCTTTTCTCCAGACTAAACCCCAGTTCCCTCAGCTCTTCCTCACTAGATGTGTTCTCCAAACCTTTCACTAGCTTCATTGCCATTCTCTGAACCTGTTCCAGCACCTCAATGTCCTTCATGGACTGAAGACCCCAGTATGGGGACCCCTTCATGGACTGAGCCCAGTATTCATGATGTGGCCTCACCAGTGCCAGGTTCTTTGCTGTGAGGCTGCTGGAGTACTGGAGCTGGGTGCCCAGAGAAGTTGTGGAGCCTCATTCTCTGGAGAGATTCCAAAGGCACCTGAACATCGTGGTCCTGGGCAAGCTTCTGAGTAACTCTGCTTTAGCAGGGGGGTTGGACCAGGTGATCTCCAGAGGTGCCTTCCAAGCCCCCCCACCATGCTGGGGTTCTGTATATGAATGCATCGGGGTGCATTTCACAAGCTGCAGTAACAAATCAGTTGTCAGCTTTCCAGAGATAATGCAGGTTTTGCTGTGGTGATAACAAAAAAAGGAAAGTGAATCCCTACTCTATTTTAATTGCTAAAAACATTGATCTGGAGACCTTTGTGATCACTGAAACATTTAACTCTTTTGTTGAGCCCCTTTATCATCAATTGAAGCAGGTTATGCCATGTTGGCGGAATTCATGGAGGACAGATGTGCTGGGTAACAAATGGGTTTTGTCTTTTAAGGACTCTGCTCTGCTGAGGCCCCCACCTGCAATGCTGAGGCCAGCTCTGGTGTCATCAGCACAGCTGAGACATGGACCTGTTGGAGCAGGACCAGAGGAGGCTACAGCAATGATGGAAGGTCTGGAAGCCCTTGTGATGGTTTTAAGACTGTCTTTTTTATTTTTCTTCACAAAGTTTGAGCAGAGAAAGTGAAAGAATGTAAATAAATCACTATTGGGTGTAAGAAAGCAAAATAATGATTGTTCTAAACACTTCCATTGGAGAAATAGAAATGTTTAAGAATCACTGCTCAAAACAGTCCATTGTCTCTCAGTCTGCCTGCTTCTTTTGTGGCTAAAGATAACACTCACCTCTGCATTCTGACCTTGACAAGCTAAGTCTGACAGCCTCTGTTTCTTGACTCTCTGCCTTTGGCCAGAGGGGGCTGTGGGGAGCCCTTCTGGATAGGAGGAGGCCCCTTGGGGAAGGCCCTTGTGATGGTTTTAAGATGTCTTTTTAATTTTTCTTCACAAAGTTCAAGCAGAGAACATGAAGGAATGTAAATAAGTCACCATTGAGTGTAAAAACACAAAATAATGGTTATTCTAAACATTTCCATTGGAGAGATAGAAATGTTTAAGAACTATTACCCAAAACAAGGTTGAGGAGTTGGGCAGTCTGAATCCTCAGCTTGCTGGGCTTCTTTCTGGCTGCTTCTTTTCTGGCTGAAGATAACACACTGATCTTGATGAGCTAAGTCTCACAGCCTCTCTGCTTCTTGACTCTCTGCTGGGGGAGGATTCCTTCTGACATAGAGGGGGGAGGCCCCTTGGGGGAAGCAAAGGGGGCTTGGTTGTGCTTTTCTGTTGATTGTATATATTTGTAAATGTTGTGAATTGTGTATATTTGTAGATATTTATTGCATTTCATCACAGATTGTAGGTTTGCTTTGTAAATACACCTTGCATTTGCTTCCAGACTGAGCTAGCCTGGTTATTGTTGGTGTGGGAGGGGGATTTCAGCTTTTGCACTGTTACAGTCCCTTGGGGGAAAGCAAAGGGGGCTTGGTTGTGTTTTTCTGTTGACTGTACATATTTAAGTGTTGTGAATAGTGTATGTTTGTGCATATTCATTGCATTTCATCACAGATTCTAGTTTTGCCTGTAAATAAAGCTTTCATTTGCTTCCAAACTGAGCTAGCCTGGTCATTGTTGGTGTGGGAGGGGGATTTCAGCTCTCACACTGTAACAGCCCTCTGCTGTGAGGTCTGGCTGAGAGAGCTGGGGTTCAGCCTGGAGAAGAGAAGGCTCCAGGCAGACCTTCCAATGCCCTTTCAGTGCTTAAAGGGGCCAAGAAGAAAGATGGGGACTGATGTTTGAGCAGGGCCTGTTGTGACAGGATGAGGGGTGATGGTTTAAACAAAAAAGAGAGTGAGACTGGGGGGAAGGAAGGAATGTTTGACACTGAGGGTGGTGTGACCCTGTACCAGGGTGCCCAGAGAGGTGGTAGATGCCCCATCCCTGGAATCATTCCAGGTCAGGTTGTTTGGGCCTCTGAGCAATCTGCTCTAGTTACAGATGTCTCTGACTGCAGGGGGTTGGAGTAGATGACTTTCAAAAGTCCCTTCCAACCCAAACCATTCTGTGATTCCAAGAAAAACAAGAACTGAAACAATCATACAGCTCTGCACATGAATTTTTCAGGCCTGTGGTTTTGATTAGCTCAGGAGCTCTAGGTGAAGACTCACTTAGAGATAAGGAAAAGCCCCAATCCCTTGAGATTTTGAGCAAGTGTGTAAGAACAAGATGGTGTAGGCACATTGTCCATGTTCCTCAGTTGTCAAACACTGGGAAAATAAAAAGAAATCTCTCATTTGAAGTCATGGTGCCTTTTTTGCTGCTTCTCAGCTGCAGCAAGGAGAATTGTAATGCACCATTTGGGAAATGTAGAATTGCATCAGGAAGGAAAAGATGAAGTTGCTGTTGTCTGAAGCGGAGTGAGTTTTGCTGTTGCTTGATGATTTATGTGTGTGGAAATCAGAGACCCACTTTTCACACCAGATTTGCCAGAAAGCCCAATTATGCCACCACATTGTCTGGAAACACTAATTAAAGAGAAATGTGGTTTAACATTTTGGGGGTTTTTCTGTTGGTGTTTCCTTGAACCATGTGGCACATGAATCATAATCAAGGTACCTATGGCTGTTGGAAGTAATTGCCTTTTGTGTACCCAGCGTGCAGTCACCACAGTAAATATTGATCTGGAGAAACCAAGGTAGTACATGAAAAATGTTTAACTAAAACTGCAAGATGTGCTGTTGTTCAGCACAGAAAGGGTGAAAAGCATGGGTTTTTGTGTTGTGTGTCTGTTTCACTGTTCAGTGTTTTGAGCGTACCACATGGAGTGAAAACTTTTAGAATTATTATATGAAAATCCTGACTGAATCATAGAATCAGGTAATCACAGATGATACAACCACAAAATGGTTTGGGTTAGAAGGGGCCTTTAAAGGTCAAGTAGTCCAAACCTCCCTGCAGTCAGCAGGGATATCTGCAAATAGAGCAGGATGCTCAGACCCCCATCAAGCCTGACCTGAAATGCCTTCAGTGATGGTATCTCTACCACTCCTCTGGGCAACATGTTCCAGTGTTCCACCACTTTCAGAGTAAAGAATTTCTTCCTAATATCCAAAATAAATCTGCCCTCCTCTAGTTTCTAACCACTGCCCCTTGTCCTAGTGCTACATGGTGTTGGAAACAGTCCCTCCCCATTCCTTTTGGTAGTTCCCTTTATATACTGAAAGGTCACAATAAGGTCTTCTTGGAGCCTTCTCTTCTCCAGGCTGAACAACTCCACCCTTCTCAGCCTGTGCTCCTAGGAGAGGTGCTCTACCCTTCTGGTCATAGTTGTGGCCTCCTCTGGAACCTTCTTTAAAATCATTCCAGAAGATATGTACAATTATCTTGTTTATCCTATGCTTCTTTCAGGTTGAGAGCAAATTTTAGTGTTTTTATCAGATAAATGGACAATTTCAAAACAAAAATACTAGAAAAGCAGAAAAAAGAGAAACATTCGTTTCAGTCCGTCAAAACAAAAATCTCCCTTTCATGACACAAAGCTATTTTCACTCAGGGTGGTGAGACCCTGTCCCAGGTTGCCCAGAGAGGTAGTAGATGTCCCATCCCTGAAAAACCATTCCAGGTCAGGTTATCTGGGGCTCTGGGCAACCTTCTCTAGCTGCAGATGTCCATACTGACTGTGGAGTGTTGGACTTGGTGACCTTTAAAGGTCCCTTCCATACAATCTGTGATTCTATAATGATTCTGTGATGCAGACTGAAGGAAGGTGATTTAGTTTGCTCTCGGGCAGATGTTTCACCATGGTTGGGCCTCCTTGTAATGGCTACAGACATACGTTTCATAACAAATGAAGGAGTTAGAGAGAGCACTGCCTATGATACCTTCTTCTTCAAAATTTCCTTTATTGAGGAAAAAAAGAACATAAAGGTTCTTTTGTAGAATCATTGAATTGTGTTTGTTGGAAATGACATTCAAGATCATCAAGTCCAGCTGTCAGACCAACACCACCATGGCCATTAAACCATGTCCCAAAGTGCCATATCCATAGTTTCTTGAACACCTCCAATGGCAGTGACTCCCCTCTGGGCAGCCTGTTCCAATGCCTGACCACTCTTTCAGGAAATAAATTTTTCCCAATATTCAACCTAGATCCTCCCCTGACATGGTTTCAGGCTGTTTCCTCTTGTCCTGTCACCTCAGTGGGCTGTGATCATGGTTACAAGCTGTAGCTTTACAGGGAATGATAGAATCATTTCAGCTGGAAAAGACCCCCAAGATCATCCAGTCCAACTGTTATCTAACTGTACCAAGTCTGGTGCTAAACCAAGTCCCTCAGCACAGCATTTGTGTGTCTTCTACATACCTCCAGGGCTGAGGTTTCAACCACCTCCCTGGGAAGCCTATTCCATTGTTTGAGAACCCTTTCAGTGAAGAAATTCCATCTAACATCCAAATTGTTGTGTCCAAATTATCCAAGTGCCTGAGCCTTGCTAAAGAGACAGGAGCAGCTATCGCTTACAGTGTTGTGTTTTTAATCATTCATGGTGCAACAGATGTAGAGACATTGGTCTGGAAAGAGAATTTTCACAGAGAATCAGCAACCTGCTTTGTGCCTCTGGGATGTCTAAATATAAACATGGTAGCAGAGGCTTCACTTCATTTTCTCTGTGCGTGGTTGTGCTTCAAGTGTGCTCGTTATGGAAAGTGATTTCAGAAGTAAAGGGCAACGTGACCCTCTGGCTTGGAAGAGTGAAGTCACCAGAAAAAGCAAAACACATTCCCATTGTTGAGACTTGACACGTAGCATGGGTGAATTGGTATCTGTTTCTCAAGGGAGTTTGGAATTACTTCCTTCTTTTTTTGTCTGTTTGGGTTTGTTTGTTTACGTGATCCTTGTAGCTACTGCTCAGCTTTGTCTGTGCTCCTGATCCTCCTTGAAAGAGTTTGGGGTGCTGCAGAATGGAGATCAGATGTTGTCCCTTAATGGCTGGGAATTTGAGTAAGCTTTGCTGTTAACATACCTAAGGCAGCAAACCTCTTGTGATGCTGCAAGGCATTCCAGGGCTTAGAAACCTTTTCAGGGAAGAAATCGTTCCTGATGTCCAACATAAACCTCTCCTGCTGCAGGGGCATTTATTTTTGTCCTGTTGCTTGTTACTAAAGAGGACAGACCAACCCCAACCTGGTTCCAACCTCCTTCCAGGGAGCTGTAGAGAGCAATGAGGTCTCCCCTCAGCCTCCTTTTCTCCAGGCTGAACAACCCCAGTTCCCTCAGATGCTCCTCACCAGACCTGCTCTCCAGACCCTTTGCCAGCTTTGTTACCTTCTCTGGATGCAGTCCAGCAGCTCAATGTCCTTCTTGGAGCGAGGGACCCACAACTGAACCCAGTACTCGAGGTGTGGCCTCACCAGTGCTGAGTACAGAGGGGCAATCACTGTCCTGGCCCTGATTGCCATACCATCAGCCATCCAAGTCAGGCTGCTGTTGGCCTTCTTGGCCACCTGGGCACACACTGGCTCATCTTCACTTGGCTGTGAACCCACATCCGCAGGTCCTTTCCAAGGGGTGGCAGCCTGTGGAGATGATACACCAAGAGAACAAGCAATTACCCTCAACTTCACCTCCACCAGCCCAACCCTGCTTTGTTGCCCCTCTACAAGCTATTTTTTAAACTTCTTTCTTAGTCAGAACAAATGTTGGCCCTTTCCCTTTTTCTACAGCACTGCAGAAACCCTGGAGGTTACAGGGACCAAGGCCAAGGCCTGTTAATACCAACTCCAAAACTGCCAAAAGGCTTTAGATCAGAAACCCTGTTTCCAAGGGCTATCTAATTAGGTAGCCAAGCCATCCAGTGAAATCATCCTAGATACAGCCTAGCTGCTCTGAAACCTGACCAACCGTGCACTCCTTTACATGCTAACGAGTAAGTCAGGATTTGCATCAAAATCCCCCTTTTAAGGTCAGCAAACACAAAGAACAATTCAGCTGACTTCAATTCACACAACAGGACTAGAATCCATGGAAGATTTATGAGCATCATGTGCCTTTGTATAGAGGGCCAACTCTCCTGCATTTTCCCAAAGTCAGTGTTTAACCTTTTGGAGTGTTTGACTAGGGCCACGATGATCTAATGGCCAGTGTTGTGTTGATGGTCAGTCTGAGGTTTATTTTGCAGCTGTTTTAATTTAAAAAATGCTTAATGAAAGAGCAGAAAATTACTCCAAATTATTTGATTTCACCACATAAAGCCACTTATGTAATTTTCTTTGCTGCTCTTTATTTTATCTCCTTCCCATTTTCTTCCTCTACTATTAGCTCTACAAAGTGTTTCTAGAATTGGCTTCTTCTTGCAGTTCTGCTCTGCCAGAATGTTGGAGACACAAATGAACTCATGCCTTCTCTAGAAAGAAGAACAACATGAAGATTAAGGCTGCTTTCCTGAGTTTATGGAAAAAAATGCAGAGTCTCACTGTATAATCAAAGATTATAAAGAACTAAGTATTATCCTGAAAAGTGTTGTAAAATACCTCATGAAGCATAATGAGAGGCTCAGCATCTCTTATTTTTCAGCTGCTGGGTTTCACTTTGTTTGAAGAAACATTCCATTTCCTTTTCTCTGGTAACATAATGGGTGTGGAACCAGACTTTGAAATCAAAGGCTTATCCCAGTGTGAGACCAGCAGAAGTAAAAGGTGCACACCTGAATGTCCAATTCCTACAACACTGCAAGTCTACTCTGGACTTAGGTGGTACTTATACTGGTGTAGGAATAAAGTTACCACCGTATGTTAGAATCATGGAATGGTAGGGGTTAAAAGGCAGCTCTGGAGATCATTGAGTCCAACCCCCCCTGCCAAATCAGGATCACCTAGGGCAGAGGGAACTTACCTTACGGTATGAGAGAACACAAAAATGCTTCTCTAGCTGATGTGGACTGATGCACCTCCACGAGACATTATGTGGAGTACTTCATCCATCTCTGGAGTCCTCAGCACAGGAGAGAAAAGGACCTGTTGGAGTGGGGCCAGAGGAGGCCACAGCAATGATCGAAGGGCTGGAAGCCCTTTGCTATAAGGCCAGGGGTTGTTCAGCTTGGAGAAGAGAAGGCTCCAAGGAGACCTTCCGGTGGTCTTCCAGTACTTAAAGGGTCTGATCAGAAAGCTGGGTTTGGACATTTTAGCAGGTACTGTTGTGACAGGATAAGGATTGATGGTTTGCACTAAAAGAGGGAGATTCAGACTGGAGAGAATGAAGAAATTTTTGACTCTGAGTGTGGGAAAACCCTGGCCCAGTTTGCTCAGAGGGGTGGTAGATGGCCCATCCTTGGAATCATTCCAGGTCAGGCTGTCTGGGCCTTTTGAGCAACCTGCTCCAGTTGCTGATGTCCCTGCAGACTGCAGGGGAGTTCAATTAGATGAGCTTTAAAGGTTTCTTCCAACTCAAACTATTCTGTGATGATTCTATGATGCAGACTGAATTTAGTTGCATGCTCCTCTAAAGTTTACCTCGAGGACACCAAGTGATGATCTTAGTTCTTTACTTCTTTTTTTATTCATATCAGGAGCCAGACATCATTTCCAAAAATTTGTTTCTGTTGCATGTCTTAGAAATTATATGGATGGAAATGAGCAGCTCCTTTCCATTTGTACAGGAACAGACATGATGACACATAAGGATAGAGTCACCTCTTGTAGGGACACTTCATCTATATACCAGGACAGAAGAGGTGGTCTGGAATAGCAAGCTTTCATTGCACAGTGGGTGAAGAATGCCACCACCATCTGGCGTGTAACGTTGGCTATCACTAAGTCAATATGGTATAACCATTGTGGCTCATCTTGAGGAGTTTGTATGATGGCATAAAATGTCATGATGTAGCCCACAGGACATTCCGTCACCTGGGGATCCTCAGCGGCAGGGACCATGAAGGCCAGGGGAGAAGCCTTCAGCACAGAGTCATAGAATGGTTTGGGTTAAAAGGGACTTTAAGGGTGAAGTTTCGACAACGCTGCCATGGTTAGGGACATCTACCAGACCAGGTTGCTCAAGGCTCCATCCAGCCTGGCTTGGTTACTGTCAGGGTTGCAGCCTCCACAACTTCTCTGGGCAACCTGTTCCAGTGCCTCACCACTTTCATCAAACAGAATCACAGAATCACAGAATGTTAGAGGTTGGAAGGGACCTCAAGAGATCATCAGGTCCAACCCCCCTGCCAGAGCAGGATCACCTAAGGTAGTCCACACAAGAATGCATCCAGGTGGGTTTTGAAAGGCTCCAGAGAAGAAGACTCCACAACCCCCCTGGGCAGCCTGTTCCAGTGCTCCATCACCCTCACTGTAAATAAGTTTCTCCTCATATTGAGATGAAACCTTCTATGTTCAAGTTTGTATCCATTGTTCCTTGTCCTATTACTGTGCACCACTGAAAAGAGATTCCCTCCCTCCACTTGACAGCCACCCTTGACATATTTATAGACATAGATCAGATCCCCTCTCAGTCTTCTCAAAACTAAACAGCTCATGGGGAAGAATTTCTTCCTAATGTTTCAGTCAAGCTCCTTCCAGTTTGAAGCCATTGCCCCTCATTCTTTCACTCCATTCCTTTGTAAAAAGTCCCTCTCCAGATCTCCTATAACCCCCTTCAAATACTATAAGGCTGCTCTAAGGTATCCCCAGAGCATTCTCTTCTCTGGCTGAACATGCAAGACTGAGCTGTGGTGTTTCTTAGTGCACATTAGAGACTCCTGCAAGCTTTCTGTAGGAAGAGTCTTGAATATCTAGATGTATCTGCATTTGTTTTGACATCCACAGTACCATTGTTTTAGCAGTTGGTGCAGGTGGGGGATGCTGCATCTGATTTCAAAGTCAGGAAGGGATACAACAGACTTTTGCTTCTGCCTTTCCATTATTGCAGAAGATCAGAAAGAGGAAAGATGTTTTGTTCCCCTTCATTTATCTTGAGCAGTCTCGATGCTCTGTCAGCTCCCAGATCAATCCAAAGCAGCTGTTTCATCTCAGACTTTTGCAGCTGTCTCCCAAAAGGTGTGCAGAGTAAGACAGAGGGAAAACTCCAAACCCTAGCAGGCATCATCCCACTTCAATGTGCATGTGCAGAAGAAAGTCACCGTCCCTGAAGGTGTTTAAAAACTGAGTAGATGTGTCCCCTTTGGGACATGGTCTAATGGTTGTTGGAGGCATTGAGTAGAATCATGGAATTGTTTTGGTTGGAAAAGAGCTCTAGGATCATCAAGTCCAAGCATTGAACTAACATCCCCATGGCCACAGGGAAGATACAGCCAGTTTAACAAAGCCAAGTCATCTGTGTTGACCCACATTACACATCCCTTCTCCTCAGTGGTGGGTGAAAATCCATATGCAGCTGTCATTCCTGTTTATAGTGTAGTGGGGAATCATCAGCTGCCCTTTGAGGATGATTTTCCACCTGCCTTGTTGATCTTGTGCAGAACAAAACGAATATAATCAGAGCCTGGAATTCAATAAATAAAAAAAAAAATAGAAAATAAATTGAACCAAATGCTCTTCAAGATCCACTGAGTCGGCATTCTGCAGTGATGACCTTTGGAAAGTTAATGCAAGAGTTAGATGGGAAGGTCAGCCTGAAGATGAAACAAAACCAACTTGTGCATGATAGACTTGGCAAGGGAGAAAGATGCTCTCCCTGCAGAGGCTCAGCTGTAGATCTTTAAACTGGATACATAAACAAATGCTGCTGACAACGTGACAAAGGTGGTTGGAAAGCATGGCTTCACCTCGCTGATTTTGAAAGATACTCAGCTCAAAGGAAAAAAAATAAATCTGCAGAGCTGATGCCTCTGCCATCATCTGCCAGGTGGGGGTTGTTCTCTTCTCCCAAGTAAAAAGTGACAAGAGGAGAAGAAATGCCTCAAGTTGCCCCAGGGGAGGTTTAGGTTGAGCATTAGAAGAAACTTCTTCCCTGAAAGGGCTCTCAAACACTGGGACAGGTTGCCCAGGGCAGTGGTTGAATGCCCATCCCTGGAGGTGTTTCAAAGCCATGTAGATGTCATGCTGAAGGACGTATTTTTAGCTCCAGACTTGGCAGAGTTAGATAATGGTTGGACTTGATGATTTTAAGGGTCTTTTTCAAGCAAAATGTTCCTATGATTCTGTGATTCTATTCAAGTAGAAGCTTTGTATATGAGGGTGGTCCTTGCTTAGCAGAGCTAGTCAAGACTTCAATCACCCATCACTGGGTGAAAAGGGGTTTTTTCCTCTTAATAGAAGAATTCCATTTTATTGAGAAGTAGCCCGACTTGTAACAAGTGTTGTGCCCTAAAGAAATATTACCTCACCAGTAAAAGTAAGGAAGTGAGAAATGTGTAGTTGGGAAACCAGTAACTGAACAGTAATGTAGGTAAATTTATTCTGAGTTAATGGGAAAAATAAGCAGCTCGTTTTCTCCACATAAATTTTACACATGTATTGAGTTACAAACATATACCCAGGGCAGTGAGTGATTGTTTATGCCTCCTTAAATCAGCAAATCATAGAATCATTAAGGTCAGAATAGATCTTTAAGATCATAGATTCCAACCATAAACTCAGCTCTGCCAGGTCCACCATTAAAACCATGTCCCTCAGCACTATAGCTCAACAGCTTTTAACTCCTCCAGGGATGGGGACTCCACCATTTCCCTGAGAAGCCTATAACAGGGCTTGACAATCCTTCTGGGGAAAAAATTGTTCCTCATGTCCAACATAAACCTCCCCTGGTGCAACTTCAAGCCATTTATTCTTATCACTTTTTCCTTCGGAGAAGAGACCAGCCTTGACCTGGCTTGAGCCTCCTTTCAGGAAGCTGTAGAGATCCAGAAGGTCTCCCCTGAGCCTCCTTTTCTCCAGGCTGAACAATACCAGTTCCCTCAGTCACAGATTCACAGATTGCATTGGGTTGGAAATGACCCTTGAAGGTCATTTTGTCCAACCTCCCTGCAGTGAGCCCAGGGCCACATCAATCTGATCTTGAATTGTCTACAGGGCAACCTGTTCCCATATTTTACTGCTCTCATTGTAAAGAACTTCCTTCTCATGTGACTTCTCACTAGACCTGTTCTCCAGATCCTTCACCAGCTTCATTGGCCTCTGGGCATGCTCCAGCACCTCACTGCTCTTCTTGGAGTGAGGGCCCCAAAGCTGAACCCGGTACTCAAGGTGTGACCTTAGCAGCACTGAGGGGACAATCCCCGCGCCGGTCCTGCTGATCACGTACTATTGCTGATCCCAGCTAGGATGCTGCTGGCCTTCTTGGCCACCTGGGCACACTGCTGGCTCATGTTCAGACAGATGGGAACTAAGCAACACAGTTGGAATTTTGGAGGAAACTAGTAGTTTGTCACTTAATGCATCAGTACTGGCAATTTTTGGAGTGGCTGTGCATCTTGTTTAGCACAGTATCTCACATTTTTCACCAGTAAACAGACTTTTCCTTGGTAGAAAACATCCCATTTTCATCATTTGCTTCTATGAATGATTCTCTTTTCATTCCTGTATACTCTAACTCTCTGTTTTGGTGCTCATCAAAAATTGAAAACCACTTTTATCAACGGGTTGAAGTTGGGTTTGTTTTTTTTTTTTTTTCTTCCCAGGCTTTCAGTGCTGGTGTGGGAGGGAGGGGATGAAAAGGATTTGAAGCTTGCTAAGGAAAACAACTTGCCAGTTCCTTTTAAGAGGAATGAAAGTTTCTGAACGACATGAAGCTGCTGCTTCCACTCTTCTCGTTTTGCTTGAAAAGAAAATGTAAAAGCTCTTTGTGCTGCACATTGTTAACAATCCTGGCTGTTTCATGTTGGAAGAAACACAGAATTGTTTAGAGTAAAGAGAGGAAAGACCACAGGTTGAGAGGCTGGAGTGGTTATATTAGCTTGTAGAAATGTTACAGCCTCTGGTGTGCTTTTCCTTTTGCCATTCTTCTCTAAGAAATGTCTGGTGTGAGTTGGGTAAAGGGACACCCAACTGGATACATCAAACAGGAATCATAGAATTGTTCATAGGATTGTTTCAGTTGAAAAAGATCCCCAAGATTCACAGATTCATAGGATGGTTTGGGTTGGAAGCAGCCTTGAAGATCATCTGGTTCTGACTCCTCTGCCATGGGCTGGGACACCTCCCACTAGACCAGGTTGCTCAAGGCCTTGCCCGGTCTGGGCTTGAACACCTCAGGGAAGGAACATCCACAACCTCCCTGAGTAGCCTGTTCCAGTGTCTCACCACCCTCACTGTAAGAAATTTCTTATTAATATCCAGCTTAAATCTCCCCTCCTCAAACTTCAATCCATTCCCACTTGTCCTACCACAACAAGCCCTTGCAAAAAGTCTCTCCTCAGCTTTCTTGTGGCCCTCTTCAGGAACTGGAAGGTTGCTCTGAGGTCTCCCTGTAGCCTCCTCTTCTCCAGGTAGAACACCCCCAACTCTCTTAGCCTGTTTCCATAGGGCAGGTGCTCCAGCACTTGACTCATCAAGTCCAATCTTCAACCTAAGACCACCATGGCCATTAAACTATGTCCTGGTGGAGAAGTTTTGGAAATTAACTCCCAGAAAACAAGGAGCAATGACCATTTTTGAAGACTCAGTTAAGTGTCATCTGCACGCTGTAAAGAATCATTTTGGGGGGGACAGATTTTGGACCCATCACTACAAGAAGGACATTGAGGTGCTGGTGTGTGTCCAGAGAATTTTGTGGGGGGTCTTGAACAAAAGTCCTGTGAGGAGCAGCTGAGGGAAATGGTGGTGTTCAGGAGGAGCCTGTGAGGAGACTTCATTGCTCTCTACAAGTGCCTGACAGGAGGTTGGAGTGAGGTAGGAGTCCATCTCTTCTGCTTAGTATCAGGTGACAGAAAGAGAGGAAATGGCCTGAAATTGTGCTGGGAAGATTTACATTGGACAGAATTGGAAGAATTTCTTCACCAAATAGTTCTCAGGCACTGGAACAGGCTGCCCAGTGAGACATCCCTGGAGGTGTTAAGATGTTTGGATGAGGATCTTAGGGACATGGTCTAACACTTGTGTACAGGGTGATGTTAGGTTATGGTTGGACTCAGTGATCTTAAGGTCTTTTCCAACCAGCAAATTTCATGTTTCTATGATAAAAAAGCTTTGTATTTCAGGGAGCTGGTGATTCCACAGAGGTCCCTTCCAACTCCCTCCAGTCTGTGAAGTAGCTATATAGGCCTGGTAAGAATAAACCAAGACGACCCTCTTCTTCTGGTGCCCGTGTCAGTGAGACTAGTTACAAACACCTCCTGGATATACGAGGAAGCTTTCCCCTCCTACAAAAAACTCCATCTTGAGGAGGAGGAGGATGAGTCTGCTCAGTCACAGGACTTCAAATGCAAGGCTAGTTGTGCACCTTGTAGGAAGCAAGAAGACAATTGCAGCGATATTAAAACCACTAGGAAAGTGTTTCAGGCTGTCCTACAAATTATCTCCTGCTGCCTCAGCTCTCTAAAATTTTCAAAGTGAAATAATTTAAGCCCGACTACATTGTATACAATCTTTAAAACCACTTTAGAGGAACTCAGAAGGACTGGGAGAAAATATTATCTATCATCCTGCAGTGACATAATGAGGTAAATTGCTGATGTCATCAATTCCTTTCTCCTCCAGCCGTAAACAGTAGGGCTCTGAGACACACAGCTTCAGTCGAACGGCATTTAGTCGAGGCAGGATGACACTATTTTAAGTGCATTCTATTCATGTCTTGCCAGGTTCCATTTGCTGATGCTTGGGTTATTTTTCTGCAGATGAATCATATTAAAGAGGTAGCTATGGAAGCAGAATCTGGAGAGGGTGATCTTTAAAATAATTGATGCAAGGAAGCCAACTCCGAATCTACTGAGTCAAGTGCCTGCTTAATTCAACAATTATGTAGTAAGCTGGCTTTGAGTGTTCAAAGTCAGGTTGAATGGGGCCTTCAGCAACATGGTCTGGTAGGAGGTATCCCTTCCTCATGGCAGGGTGGTTGGAACTAGCTGATCTTCACAGTCCTTTCCAACCCAAACCACTCTATGAACCTATGAAATCAGACCCATGTGAAGGTCAAGGAAACTTATTTGGAAGGTCCTTGAATGGATTCATAGAATGATACAATCATAGAACTGTTGAAGTTGGACGAGACCTTTGAGATCATCAGGTCTAACCACTTGAAAGGAAAGAAGGGATGATGACACTGTAAGGCTAGAAGGGTCCCTTGGGTAACCAAGTCATCCTGAAAGGAGGTTGGAACAAAGTGGGAGTTGGTCTCTTCTCCCTACGAACAAGTTGTAATACAAGATGAAATGGCCTTAAGTTACACCAGGGGAGGATATTAGAAGAAACTTCTTGACTGAAAGGATTCTCAAACACTGGAACAGTCTGCCCAGGGAGGTGGTTGAATCCACATCCCTGGAGGTGTTTAAAAGATGCAGAGATGTGGTGCTGAGGGACATGGCTTAGCATCACCATCTGCTAAGCTCCCTAGGTATGGAAGAGGAAAGCTCTCTACAACTACCTGAAAGAAGGTTGGAATGAGATTGGTGTCAATCTCTTTTCCCAAGTAAATAGAGATAGGATGAGAGGAAATGGCCTTGAGTTGTACCAGGGGAAGTTTAGGTTGAACGTGAGGAACAATTTCTTCACTGAGAAAGTGGTCAGGCATTGGAATAGGCTGCTCAAGGATGTGGTGGAGTTACCACCCCTGGAGGTGTTCAAAAAACATGTAGACAAGGCACTTCAGGATATGGTTTAGTGAGCATAGTAATGTTGGATTGACAGCTGGCCTTGATGATCTTTGAGGTCTTTTCCAACCTTAATGATTCTATGAAAGAAAATGTATACAACTGCAGAAAAGGCTGCTCCAAACATTGATGGAATTAATTTGGTTAAGGCAGTTATTTGGCATCAGCAGCAGGGGATAAAGAAATAAAGAAAAAAGCAGAGGCTACAAAGATCAGACCAAGTAGGGCCAATAGCAGGGCTGGGGTAGCAAAAGAAGTCAGAAGTTAGCAAATCATTTAAGTTCCTTCTTAGCTCTCATATCTCAGAGAGATGTCTCTAATCAAAAAGTAGTAATTAAGGCCAGCACAGAAAGAAGACCTCAGATCAGGTAAATCATAGAAAGGTTTTGGCTGGAAGAGACCTTTAAATCCATGAAGTTCAACCATTCATAGATTCATAGAATGGTTTGGCTTGGAAGGGACCTTAAAGATCATCCAGTTCCAGCCCCCTGGCATTGGCAGGGACATCTTCCACTAGACCAGATTGCTCTAGGCTTCATCCAGCCTGGCCTTGAATACGTACAGAGAGGGGGCATCCATGACCTCCCTGAGCAATTTGTTCCAGTTAAACCCAGCACTTCCAAGTCTACCACTAAACCATGTCCCTCACCACCACATCTACATGGCTTTCAAATCCCTCCGGGATAGGATCTCCACCACTGGTCTGGACAACCTGGTCCTTGTTGCAGAACCTTTCTACATTCAAGCAGACCAACACTCCCTCCAAAAGAGAGAGAAAGAAGCACTTGCCTGTGAACCAGACTTGGAGATTGAGTTTCAAAGTCTCAAGGAACCAAAGACTACCTTTGTGAAATGTGACAAACCACCCTCAGATCACTTACTATGGCTCCTGCTGTCACAGGGGACACACTAAAGGCCAGTGACATTGAGAAATAAGGACAACAAAAGGCAGACCACCTGAATCAGCAGAATCAGCCAAGGATAAGCTGGAAGGTGAACAATCCAAACTGCTGTTATGTGCTGAGTTAGATGGTTGAAAGCAGCATAATGAAGAACCAACTAGACAAAAGGTCCTGCAAAGAGTAGAAAAAGCAACTGAAGGTGGCTGCTCAGCTGAATGTAGACAAGCTCAGTTGTGCACCCAAAACAAGGAGTCCTCAGAGAAGACCCTGTTAGGAAAGAGTGGGATGTTTGCCAGTAGGCTGGGAAGAAATGAACAAACAGTTTCTTCCTGGAATGAAGAGCATCACTGGAAAATGAGAAATAACTGGAAGGTAAGAACTGTGTTTGGTGACAAGTCACACTGGGCTGGCTGTAATCCACCCAGCACAAATCCACTGCTTATTCAATGCAGAGAAGAATCAGAAAGAGAGAAATTCTTACACAACTACCTTAAAAAATCCATGATGACCCTTTAGCAAGAGGTAAGTAAATAGGAAAGAAGTTGAGTGACCATCAAAAGAGAGAGATTAACCCAATACTGTCATGCCACCACTAAACCATGTCCCTCAGCACCACTTCTACGAGTTTTTTCAGTCCATCCACGATGGGGACTCCACCACTGCCCTGGGCTGCCTGTTCCAGGCCTTCACAGCCCTTTTGGAGAAGAAATTGTTACTCATGTGCAGCCTAAACCTCCTCTGGTGCAACTTGAGGCCATTTCATAGAATCATAGAATCATAGAATCAAGAAGGCTGGAAGAGACCTCAAAGATCATCGAGTCCAACCTGTCACCCTAAACCTCATGACTATCTAAACCGTGGCACCAAGTGCCACGTCCAATCCCCTCTTGAACACCTCCAGGGATGGTGACTCCACCACCTCCCTGGGCAGCACATTCCAATGGCCAACCACTCTCTCTGTGAAGAACTTTCTCCTCACCTCCAGCCTAAACCTCCCCTGGCGCAGCTTGTCCTGTCTCTTATTACTTGGCAGAAGAGACCAAGCCCCACCTCATTACAACTTCCTAATTGTTCTACTTGCAGACTATTCATGATCACAGCATCTTGAAATTTGAAGATCAAGGCTTTAATAGATTTCAGTAAAGATGCTAGACATCCATTAGTTATTGCAATAGCAGAAGATGACTTCAATGCATCTCCTCACCAAAAACTGGAGACAAAACAGAGCTGGCAAGTGAAGTCTGTGACAGGGAAACATTTGTGGCACTCCATGAAAAACCTTAATGAATATTAAAAAAAAAAAAATTGCAATTCTGGGTTGGGTTGGGTGAATCTAGGCTGGAGATCTGATGGAGTTGGTTGGATGGACCTACATTTATTGTGGTGACTGTGTGATTGGGAAGTCATAGCTGTGGTCCTGCTGCTTTTGATTGTCTCAAGAGCCTATGCAATCATAGAATCGTAGGATGGTTTTGGTTGGAAGGGACTGTCAAGATCATCTAGATCCAAACTCACTGCCATGGGCAGGGGACACCTCCTACTAGACCAGGTCTCTTGAGGTGCCAGCCTTCCAGGTTGGAGCCTCCACAACTTTTCTGGGCAACCTGTTTCAGTGCCTCATCACTCTAATGGTATATGGGGCTGAGCAGTAAAGTGTGTCCTCAGAAGCATGAGAGAGCTGCTTCCCCAGAGCTCAGAACACTGGAAACACAAACCTGGATTTGGAAACCTTAACACAACCTGGACATTGTTCTGCTACTGGAATCCCCACGGTGAAGAAAATTTGCATGGCTAGACGTAAATATGGTTAAGGAATTGTTAAGAAGTAGTGATAAAAATCACAGAACTCAAACAGAAATGAATGTAATGAATAAAAAGGGCCTTGTAAATTATTTTTTAGATAATTTGGGAGTAATGAACAAAGGAAGATGTAGGGATTAATGAAGTAACAGTAAAGCATTTGATTATAAAAAATGTTTTGAAAATACATAATTGAATACTGAAAATACACAATTGAATAATTGAGGTTCCTTCCAAGCTCTAATGTACTGTGATACTGTGAAGTTATGGAAATAATTGTACATGGAAAGCACTGAGGTGAAGGGAAGAGTGGTCACAGGCATTGGAACAGGCTGCTCAGGGAGGTGGTGGATGCCATCTCCCTGGAGATGTTCAAGACCAGACTGGACAAGGCCTTGAGCAACCTGCTCTGGTGGGAGATGTCTCTGCCCATGGCAGTGGGGTTGAAATAAATGATCTTTAAAGTCTCTTCCAACTCAAACTATTCTATGATTCTATGAATGTGTCAACCAAGAAAAAACAGATTCTAATTGTAACTGAGTTATGGAAATAATGAGGCATGAAAGTCAGAAATGCAAAGCTGCTCCTTCTGGTCTGTACTAGATATTATCTGGCTGGCTTCAAAGCTGAGCACTTTATCCACAGGCTGGGATGATTCCCTCAGTTTTCACCAACCTACCTGGCAAAAAACCCAAACAACCAAACAAAAAAAACCCACCAACCAACCAAACAAAAAACCCCCAAAAACCATCCAGCCCAGAGGAAATTAATTTTCTTTCCTAATATATCCCTTTACAATAGATCCTTTGATGGAGAGCAATCTGTCATTACACTAACAACCTGTTCAAGTCAAATGGCATAGTCTGGCAGAGTCAATGTCCTACAGAGTGAAAGTCCTGATGGCAGGAAGGGGACAAGTTGCATGTCCACAAAGCTGTGGTTTTGGGGAAAAAAAAAAAAAAGAAAAAAAGAAAACACCTGGGAATGCTGGTGGACAACAAGGTTATCATGAGGCAACAATGTGCTCTAAGGGTAACAAGAAGGCCAGAGGTCTCCTGGAGGGCATCAAGAAGAGTGTGGCCAGCAGGTCAAGGCAGGTGTTTCTCCCTCTCTACTCTGCCCTAGTAAGGCCACATCTGGAGTGGTTGGTCCAGTGCTTGGCTCCACAGTTTAGGGAGACAGGGAACTACTAGGAGAGTCTAATGGAGGCTCCAAAGATGCTGAGGGGCCTGGAGCATCTGTGAGGAGCAAAGGCTGAGAGACCTGGGGCCATTGAGCCTGGAGAAAGGCAGCCTGAGAGGGCATTTTCTCAATGCTCAGCAAGAACTAAAGGGCAGGGGGCAAGGCATGGGGCCAGACTCCTCTCAGTGGTGCCCAGTGACAGGACAAGGGGCAGTGGCCACTAACTGGAACCCAGGAGGTTCCATCTGAAGATAAGGACAAATTCCTTTGGTGTGAGGGTGCTGGACCCCTGCAGCAGACTGCCCAGGGAGGTTGTGGAGTCTCCTCTGCAGAGATTCCAAACCCACCTGGACATTGTGATCCTGTGCAAGGTGCTGTGGGTGCCCCTGCTTTAAGTGGGGGGGTTGGACTGGATGATCTCCAGAGGTCCCTTCCAAACCCCACCAGTCTGTGACTGTGTGAAACACTGTGTTGCCTGGTGCATAGTAACCAATGTTTTGTCTCAGACTGGACTCTTGGAGAGAAAACTTGCTCCTTGTGGGGGTTGTTTCAATTCCACAGTTGTTTTTCTTTATTTTTAGCTCTACAGAAACATAATAATTTGGCTGGAGGAACTCCAACCCCATTGTAAAGTTAATGAATTTCTTCACAGATCTTTTTTTTATTATTTTTTTTTAAGACTTTGTGTTCAGCAAAAGCCACTGAGCACAAAATTAATTGGGCAGGGTTACAAAATCTCCAGCTCAGACATGATGGGAGTCAGTGAGAAATGTTATGTGCAGAAGGGCTTGTTGCTTTTATCTCCCTGTGTGTCATAGTCATCCAGACAGTGGTGAGGCTAATATTGAGAATTAAAGGAGTGCTTCTAAGTCAGTTTAGAAGAAGAAAGCAAAAATGGTTGTTGCAGGACTGAGCCTGGTGGGAAATGTGAGCTAGTGTTTCAGCACAGCCCTGGAGGCTTGCTACAGGTGGGCATTTGCTGACCTGAGCTTTTTATACACTCAGAATCCTGAAATCACAGAATCAGAGAATAGTAGGAGTTGGAAGGCACCTCCAGAGATCAACCCCCCTGCTAAAACAGGATCACCTAGGGTAGGTCACACAGAAATGCATCCAGGTAGGTCTTGAACTCTCTGGAGAAAGCAGCTCCACAACCTCTCTGGGCAGCCTGTTCCAGGGCTCTGTCACCCTTAGAGGAAAGAAGTTTTTTCTCATTTTGAGGTGGAACATCCTGTGTACCAGTTTGTGTTCATTGCCCCTTGCCCTATCATAGAATCATAGAATCAGTCAGGGTTGGAAGGGACCACAAGGATCATCCAGTTCCAACCCCCCTGCCATGGACAGGGACACCTCACACTACGTCAGGCTGGTCAGAGCCTCATCCAGCCTGGCCTTAAACACCTCCAGGGATGGGGCCCCAACCACAGAGACTTTCCTCTTCTTCTTGACATTCACCCTTCAGACATTTAGAAAGATTAATAAGATCCCATGCTCTTCTGCAGGTCAAACAGCCCCAGGTCTCTCAACCTTTTCTCATCAGACAGATTATTTTAGAGAGATGATTGTAGAGAACCAGAAGGTCTCCCCTCAGCCTCCTTTTCTCCAGGCTAAACAACCCTGATTCCCTCAGTCACTCCTCACAAAACCTGTTCTCCAGGCCCTTCAGCAACTTCATTGCATCTCTCTGGACATGAAACTGAAACCAAACCTAGAGAGCTTCTGGATCCAGTTGTGGCAGTGCTCTTTCATTCTGGTCTGTTATTCTTGATGGATGCCAGGAGCATGCCACAGAGGTTGGCTAGGGAAGAGTGATTCTTTTGCCACCTTCCCTTCTGGCCCCCTGAATGTTTGACAGCAATCCAAAGATCTCTGCTGGCTTGTGCTGTGGACCTGAGGGTCAATGTTCATTGTGCTGTGAGCAGAGAAACACCATCCAGCACAGCCCCACTGCCCAAAGTAATCACAGAACCACAGAAGCGTTTCACTTGGAGGAGACCTGTAACATCATCAAGTCCAACTGTCATCCTAACACCACCATAGGCAATAAACCATGGCCCTACGTGCCATGTCCACACACTTCTTGAGCCCTCCAGGGATGGTGACTCCACCACCTCCCTGAGCAACCTATTCCAATGCCTGACTGAAGGAATGTGTATAGTGTGGAATGTGGGAGAGCTGCTCTCTAACCAGGAAAAACCTTCTTCCTTTCTAGTATGCTTCTCCTTTCAACACCTCTTCTTTCTCCTGATAGCCTGAAAACAGCCCTAAATGTCAGTAAGGCTTGGGTTGAGCTGTTTGCCAGATTTAGTTTGCTTAAAGAAAAAAAGAAAAAAAAAAGGCAGAATGTATAGTATTTAATATTGTAGTTTTCCATAAAATTTGCATAACCATAGAGTGTACCCTAAGGCTCCATACCATGGCTTCTGTGCATTATCATCCTCCATATATTAAAAGGGTGTTTGAATTTAGTAGCAAATGTTAATTTTGTTTCTTTGTCAATATCAATGTTTCCATTGCATCCACAGGCTGGAATGAACTCAGTGTTTTCATTATATTTTTCAATTAACTTTTCTTCCCCTCATCCTGTTGTGGATTAATTCATTTCTCTTCAAGAAAAAAAAAAAAATAAAAAAAAAACAACCCAAACCCCAAAACCCCAAAACAACACACACAAAAAAAACCCCAACAAAAAACCCAAAGATAAAACTCACCAACAAACCAAACAATAAAAAAACCCCAAAGCAAGTACAAAAAAAAAAAAAACACAACAAAACACAACCACCCCAGAACACAAAAATACCAAAGAAATCATTATCTGATATTAAATATTGCAGTTCCTTGGAAGAAAAGTGGCTGTGAAAAGGAGAGCTCAATCCAAGCAGCAATTTGCTTCTCCCAGGCTAAAGGCTTGACCAGTCTAATGAAAGCCAGATGATTCTGTGGCTTGAGAGACCACTGCAAACACCCCAAATCTGACATTTGTGGGGAGATTTAGGAAGGAGGATGCTCCAATGGAAGCAATTTGTGGGCTGGGAGCTCTGTGGAGAAGGACCTGGGTGTGCAGGTGGGTGTGCAAGTTCACCATGAGCCAGCATTGTGCCCTTCTGGCCAAGAAGGCCAATGGCAACCTGGGGTGCATCAAGAAGAGTGTGGCCAGCAGGGTGAAAGAGGTTCTTCTTCCCCTCTATTATTCCCTGGTGAGGCCAAATCTGAAGTCTTGTGTCCAGTTCTGGGCTAACCAGTTCAAGAAGAACAGGGAACTGCTTGAGAGGGTACAGCAAAGGGCTATGAAGATGGTCAGGGGACTAAAATATTGCTCTTAAAAAAGGCTTGGGGCTTGGACCTGGGGCTTTCTAGCCAGGAGAAGAGAAGACTGAGAGATGATCTTATCAGTGCTTATAAATACTTAAAGGGTGGGCATCAGGAGGATGGGGCCAGTCACCAGTGGTGCTGGATGACAGGATAAGATGTAATGGTCACAGTCTTGAACACAGGAAGTGATATACAAAGATGAGCAGAAACTTCTTTACTTTGACAATGGCAGAGCACTGGAACAGGCTGCCCAAAGAGGCAGTCTCCATCTTTGGAGCCATTCAAAACTTGTCTGCATGCCATCCTGTGCAACCTGCTCTAGGTGAACCTGCCTTGGCAGGGAGGTTAGACAAGATGATCTCCAGAGGTCACTTCCATCCCCCAGTACTCTGTGATTCTGTGTTGTTGTGCCTCCAGTTCCCTCCATGCATCCATCTGCATTGGTAGAATAGGTCATAGACTCAAGACCTCCTTCAAAGGCAATTGTTTATTTAAGGTCACCTTTGCCATTCATGTCTGCAGGTTATGAGTGCTCAGAATGGCCACCATGACCTTCAGGCACAGTAGATGATTAACACCTCTGCAGCTTATGGCTAATGCCCAACCTTCTCTTGAACATCTGCACTTCTCCCTCCTTCTGCAGTGCTTTGAGACTTGTCTTGAAAACAAATTACACCAAATTGGTGTCCTCCCTGCTATGCAAAGGGTTTTTGTGTGCTGGCATGATGTGAAGAGCAGCAGTATTTTGGTCTTTTTTGTTTGTTTGTTTTTTTTTTATCAGGTTGGGGGGGAGGAGGTGAAAGAGAATTTGTGGTTTTCATTTATGGAGCTATCTTCTTGCCAGAGGGATTCCATCATTCAATGGAACTATTCGTTGTAGGCCAACAGTGGATTGTTTGCATCAAGTTTTCAGGACACACACACACACACACACACAAAACAATAATAATCTGGAGATCTAATAAGCAGCAGTTTAATTCATCCTTCACAGTTGTTTCATGTAAATGAAGACATGGAATTCTTTGTGAGCCATCAAAGCTGGGAAATAAATGCACGATTAGCTGCATGAAAGGGCTGAAACCCATTAGTGCTCATTTTCAGAATGATAATGTGCTTCGAGTCTGTTTGTTGAAATATAAATACAATTATGGGGGAAGGAATTAATGCACAGTATGAAGTTTTCTTTAAGATCTCACAAAATTTTCCACCGTGCGAGATTAAATTAACGGAACCAGGGAGCTGGGGTTTGTTTTGTTGGTTTTTAGAAGGCAAATAATGAGGGTCTTGTATGGAAAGATGGTTAAAATAAAAGGGAAAGGGTAATACCACAAGCTAGGAGCATCAAAGCAGATAAACATCTGTAAAATGTGGTCTGAGTGATCATAGAATGGTTTGCTTTGGATGGGATTTTAAAGATCATCCAGTGCCAGCCCCCCCTGGCAGGGGAAGGGACACATCCCAGATCAGGTTGCCTAAAGGCCCCATCCAGCCTGGCCTTGAACTCTGCTAGGAAGGGGGCATCCACAGCCTCCCTGGGCAACCTGTTCCATGTCTCACCACTCTGTGTGATGAACTGTGATGAAAACACACAGTTTGCCTTGTTGCCAGCAGGTAGGAGAGCATGTGGGTGTGGGGCACAGTTGGAAGTAAACACAGGATCATGGAATCATAGAATTGTTTCAGCTGGAAAAGACCTTTGTGATCACCAAGTCCAACAATCAACCTAGGACCACCATGGCCATTAAACCATGTCATGAAGTCCTATGGCCACATGCTTCTTAAACACCTCCGGGGGCGGTGACTCCAGCACCTCCCTGGGTACTCCATCAGGAAAGACATTTGTCCTAATATCCAACCTACACCTCCCCTGTAACAATTTCAGGACATTTCTTCTTGTTCTATCACCTGATACTAGGCTGAAGAGGCTGGCCCATACTTCACTCCCACCTACTTTCAGGGAGTTGTAGAGAGCAATGAGGTGTCCCCTCAGCCTCTGCTACTTAGTGTTTGCATGCACACTGACACACAGACACAGAGAGTAAGTTGGGACATTGCAAACCCAGTGCCCTGGGATGAGTTAAATCTGCTGCTGTTACTCAAAACCATGTGCTGTCAAGCCACCTTCAAAATGAAAGCCCTGCCTGGAGCAAAGTATCATGTGGCTTGAAGTTCAGATTGCAACATGAGAGGCTTCTTGTTGTGGTTGCTGCTTTCACGTTCTGGGTATGAGGTGCTGTTATTTTCCTGCTGGGGTGTGCAGGTTTGTGATAGGGAGGTGTTGGGTTTGCTCATTGGCTTCTGCTGCTGCTTTCTGCATTTTGCTGTGCATTTCCTGCAGAGAGGCTAAGGTAATTGTGCATTGCATTATCTCATTTTTTTCTCATTAAAACCCTGTATCTTGACTTTATCTCAAACCAGAGGGTTTTCTTGTTTTATTTTACCTTCCCTCACTTCTGTGTTAACCCATTGCATGCAGAAAATCATACCTGATTATCATAGAATTGCTTTAGTTGAAAGAGACCTTTCAGATCAAGTTCAACTGTTAACCCAGCACTGCCAGGTCACCACTAAACCATGTCCCTCAACACTACATTGAAGGCTTTGAAACCCCTTCAGAGATGGAAACTCCATCACTGCTCCGTGCAGCCTGGACCAGGGCTTAACAATACTTTTGGGGAAGAAATTGTTCCTCATGTCCAGTCTAAACCTCCCCTGGTGCAATCTGAGGCCTCTTCCTCTCATCCTGTCACTTGTTACTTGGGAGATGAGACCAAACCCCTTCTGGCTCCAACATTCTTTCAGTGAGTTGTAGGGAGCCAGAAGGTCTCCCCTGAGCCTGCTTTTCTCCAGGCTGAACACCAGTTCCCTCAGCTGCTCCTCACCAGACCTGCTCTCCAGACCCTTTGTTCCCCTTCTCTGGACATGCTCCAGCACCTCAATGTCCTTCTTTGAGTGAAGTGCCCAAAACTGAACCCAGTACTCAAGGTGTGGCCTCACCAGTGCTGAGTTCAGGGGGACAATCACTACCCTACTCCTGCTGGACACACTATTGCTGATCCAGGCCAGGATGCTGTTGGCTTTTGTGGCCATCTGGGCACACACTGGCTCATCTTCAGCTGCTATCAGCCAACATCACTACCTCCTTTTCCACCAGGCAGCTTTCCAGCCACATCCTCTCCGTGCAAAAGTGATGTAGGTGTATAAAATGACCTGGTTAGGGTTAAACATGGCACCTATGACAAAGATGAGAACTGAAAAAAATACTGCAGGGGAAAACAATTAACTGCCCCCCTTGTAAATAAAAGCAGGGCAATAAAGGTTTCTGGTACAAAGTAACAAAGTAGAGGGCACCTTGAATGTCTTCTTGCTTCTCTGCTAGGTCTCTTTTTGGCCACCAAATATGTTGCTCCTACTTCTTTTCCATCAGAGAAGTTTTGATTTGTTGGTTAGATTGAAGTCAGGCTTCTCAGAAAGGATTGCCTCAAACCTGGAAGTGTTTAAGGCTGCATGAGGCTTTGAGCAACCTGGTCTAGTGGGAGGGAGGTGTCCCTGCCACTGGCAGTGGGGCTGGAACTAGGCGATGTTTAAGGTCCCTTCCAACTCAAGCCTTTCTATGATTCCCATACTGTACATGTCTGAGGAACAGGAGAAACTCCTCCCATTTGGCTCCCTCCAAAGAGATGATGAAATTTTTCAGCTGATGAAAGCACTTCTGTGAGCAGGGAGCTGGTCCTCCCCCTGGGAAAGCTGCTCTCCAGGAGAAGCACTACAGCTGGTATAGAGAATCTGCAACAAGGTGTAGCTCATCTCTATTCTTCTGACATTTCCAGGACAAGTGAGTTGACTTTTCCCCCTCTCCCTGAAGGCAAAGTGGCTTCTGACAGGAGTATTTGCTTAATCATCCTGCCATGCTGGGAACCAATTTGCTTGGAGATGCTTTTCATTCCCTTTTGTACATGCACCCTGAAGTCCTCCTGCTGCTTCGTGGAGAATGTTTGGGTGCCCCTTGGCATTTGGTTAATGCTCTGTTAATGCCAATTACATCACAGCACAAAAAGGAGAGGAAGGGGTGGTTGCTCTACCATGGAAAGGGGGCATGGTGTGGGACCAGCTCCTGATGACACTGATGAAATGCAACAAGCTTCTCTTTGCTGAAGGGCAATAAACAGTGAATGCAGAGACACCTGGTTGGCTTTTAATTGCTCATTCTACTCACACCAACATTTGTGGTGGGAAGGGTTCAGATTCACGTGCGGGATGTGCTGTAAATGAGATGGGATGACACAACTGCTTAATCTCTTCACATCAAACAGCCTGGCAAACTGTACTGCCATGACTGATGCTGATGAAGATGTGATGGGAGTGTTATGGCTCCTGGTAAATCCCCTTGAAGTCATCAGAGCAGGGGAAAGCTCCCATAACAGCAAACTCCAGAACGCTGAACTGCATGAGGAAGACATTTTCAATGACTGATTTAATCAAAAATGCTTCACAGAATCATAGAATCCCAGCATGGTGTGAGTTGAAAGAGACCTCTGAAGATCATCCACTCCAACTGCCTGCTAAAGCAGGGTCACTCACAGCACTTTGCCCAGGGTCCCGCTGTCCAGGTGGGTTAGGAATCCCCCCAGAGAAGGAGACTCCACAACCTCTCTGGGCAGCCTGCTCCAGGGCTCCAGCACCCTCACAGCAAAGATGTTTCTCCTCATCTTCAGATGGGACTTCCTGGATTCCAGTTTGTGCTTGTTGCCCCTTGTGCCCATTGCCTCACTGGATGCTACTGAGAAGAGTCTGGCCCCATCCTTTTGACCACCACCCTTTAGCTGTTGATTAGTATTGACAAGGGCTCACTCTAATCAGATCCATTCACAGGCATAAAAGTCTCTGGAGGACTAAAGTAGCCTGAAGATTTGGGCTCAGCAAGCTGGTGGGCTGTGTAAAGTACTGAGCTTGCCCATGGGATCTGTGAGCTGATTAAGTGCAATGAGTTTTCTAATTTGAGAGAAAAATGTGAGCAGCAGAACAAGAGGACACAGTCTCAAGTTGTGCCAGGGAAGGTATAGGCTGGATGTTAGGAGGAAGTTCTTCACAGAGAGGGTGATTGCCCATTGGAATGTGCTGCCCAGGGAGGTGGTGGAGTCACCATCCCTGGAGATGTTCAAGAGGAGACTGGATGAGGCACTTAGTGCCATGGTCTGGTTGATTGCTTAGGGCTGGGTGATAGGTTGGACTGAATGATCTTGGAGGTCTCTTCCAACCTGGTTGATTCTATGAGTCTATGATTCTGTGATTCTATGATCTGTGGTGAGCCACAGCCCCTGGGATTAAGAGGAAACTACAATGGGAGTAGTGTTAGCATCAGAGAATGGTTTGGGTTGGAAGGGACCTTTAAAACTTAGATGGGCTTTAAAGGTTCTGTCCAACCCAAACAATTCTCTCCAAGTCCCTGCAGTCAGCAGGGACATCTGCAACTACAGCAGGTTACTCAGAGCCCCAAACAACCTGACCTGGAATAGTTCCAGGAATAGGGCATCTACCACCTCTCCATGCAACCTGGGCTAGGGTCTCACCACCCTCAGGGTCAGAACTATCTTCCTTCTCTCCAGCTTGAATCTCCCTCTTTTAGTTTAAAACATCACCCCTTGTCCTGTCAGAAGAGGCCCTGCTCAGAAGTCTGTCCCCAGTTTCCTTCTGTCCCCTGTTTCCTACTGCCCCTTTAAGTGCTGAAAGGCCACCAGAAGGTCTCCGTGGAGTTTTCTCTTATCCAGGCTGAACAACCCCAACTCTTTCAGCCTGACCTCACAGCAGAGAGCTTCCAGCCCTCCTCTGGCCCTGCTCAAACAGGTCTGTCTCTCCTGTGGTGAAGATTCAGGGGCCTCAGCACTGCAGGTAGGGTCTCAGCAGAACAGAGTCCAGATTTCTCTGCAGAGAGATGCTGCGCTCAGATTTCTACATGATTTTTTTCAGTCTCTTGGCTCTTTAAACCACTAATTATGTGTGAAAAAAACCAGAAAACACATAAAATGTATAAATTACATGTAAGTATAAAATAGATGGACCTCCAAACAAAGTAGAATCCCAGGCTGCGTTTCTGCCTCTGGGTAATATGCCAGAGCTGGCAGACTGATGGAATTTGCACTAATGACCTAATTGGGGACATTTCCCTTAACCATTCCATCAAAAGCTTGATGTGCTCTAAACAGCTACTCCTTGACAGTAGATCAGCAACAGCTGCAAGCTTTAAGCTAATATGGTCTTCTTGGTTGTCTACCAGAGTTACAGATTTGGATTCAGAGCAGCAGATACAGCTCAAATAGTTGAAGGGCTGATATTTCTTCCTCCACATTATTACCTCTTTTCTTTTCTTTTCTTTTCTTTTCTTTTCTTTTCTTTTCTTTTCTTTTCTTTTCTTTTCTTTTCTTTTCTTTTCTTTTCTTTTCTTTTCTTTTCTTTTCTTTTCTTTTCTTTTCTTTTCTTTTCTTTTCTTTTCTTTTCTTTTCTTTTCTTTTCTTTTCTTTTCTTTTCTTCCCCCTCTTCTTTTTTCCCTGGGATTCTTTTTTTTTTTCCCCTCCTGGATGAATCATCTTTTCCATATGGGTTGTGGAGGGAAACCATTTCTACCCAAATTTGCCTCCTTCTTCTCAAAGCTGAAGCTATCCTTAATTACCATGGTTACCTGCTGCTCTGCACCCTGATTGGGAGCACCACTGAATGCAAACCAGCTGAGAACAGGAAAAGGATTCTTGTTTCTACTGACTTACATAAAAAAATCTCACTGATTTCTTCTTCTCAAGTCTCATTTTCCCATTGATTGTTCCTTCTCCTCTGATGAACTCTTAAGTACTGCACTGGGCAGTGCTAATACCAAATGCTCCAGAGGTAGCTTGGCCAATAAACCTAAGTTCCTGACCTGCTCACTTTCTTCTAACAGCTGAATTGATTCCAAACACATTCATCATCTAAGTTCCTTTATTCAGAGAACAGCACAAGTAGCAGGAGGTTATGGTGTACTTGGGATCAAGTAGTGTGGCTGGAATCCAAACAATGTTCCTAATTCACTGGTCTCTTTAAACAGACACAATTCAATCCTTGGAAATGATCAAATCATTTTGGTTGGAAGAGACCTTTCAGATCATCAAGTCCAACCATTAACACAACACTGCCAAGTCACCACTAACCCATGTCCTGAGGGACATCACAACTACACAGCTTTGAAGCCCCTCCAGGAATGGTGACACCACCACTGTCCTGGGCAGCCTGTTCCAGGGCTTGACAACCCTTTTTGGGGAAGGCATTGTTCCACATGCTCAACCTAACCCTCCCCTGATGCCACTTCAGGCTGTTTCCTCTCATTCTGTCACTTGTTCCTTGGTTGAACAGATCAACACTCACCTCACTCCAACCTCCTTTCAGTGAGTTGTAGAGAGCTACAAGGTCTCCCCTCAGCCTCCTTTTCCCAGACATAGTCTATACATCAATGCCACAGGTGTCTCCTTGAATTTTCTTTATTTCTTCAGAGGACTATTGCTTCCTAAGGAATTATTTATGATTCCAAGGACCTTAGCTGCATACACCTAAAATTTAGGAATTCTGGGTTTCAGGTATGGCTTTCACTTGCTCTAGTGTTAGTGAAGGAGAATCACTAACCACAGATGAATGTCAGGGCTTAGGAGCAGTTGCAATAGTGGGGAAGTCTAGGTGATGGGAAAAGAAAGAAGGATGTGTTGTGGATGTCCTCTCTCCAGAGGTGTTCAAGGGCAAGTTGGATGAGGCCTTGAGCAACCTGGTCTAGTGGAAGGTGTCCTGCTGATGGTGGAGGGGGTGGAACTAGATGATCTTTAAGGTCTCTCCAAACCCAAACCATTCTATGAATCTATGAAATAACACTCCTGTTGATAAATAGTCCTTCACTTAGGGATACCAACATATTCTGTCAGATTTTTCCTTAAAAGAGAGAAGGTAAAGGAAATATTTTCTGTGACTCCTTTTCTTTCTTGTTCTGAAGGAAAAAAAAATCAGCACTTCATGGCTATGGGAGATGACAGCACTGTTCAATGGAGTATGGATCCTATAATCCAAAACCTTCCTGAGGCTGAGCCAAGATTAAATTTAAGAAAACCAGATTTACTGGTCAGGTGGCTGGTACATTTATAGCCCATATCAGGCAAGTAGAGCTTATTAGCAACATAGTGCAAAGATAAAGCAGACTGCTTCCAGACCCAAGGAGGTTATGAGTAGCTGAACCTATCTGTCAACATGGTCACACAATTATTAACAGCCTGTTTTAAAAGATAGGTCTTCTGTGAATTCATCTCTGAACTCAATCCTGCTCTAGGCTGAGCAGAGTCAGTTCTTGGACATTTTATTTTGTGCACATCAGTGCTTGTGGTTGAGGGACAGTGTTGATGGAGCCAGGTGTGCTGTCTGGGCTCCTGTGCCTTATTCTGTTCTTATTCCAAGTAATAGAGGTTTATATACTAACCAACATACCCCCATCTCTCTTTAGGAGCTCTGTAGAGCTGTGAACTCCAACCTTTTTGGAGTTACTGACAAAAAGTCCTTTAGATTCTTCAGCTTCTCAAAACCAGCATGTGCTGGGCACCACTCCCTTGCTCAGGCAGGGGGTCACTGGACACCAGAGAGATCCTGGGTTTCATGACCATTGGAGACTCTAAAAGCTTTATAAGCACAATTTTTCAATGTGAATATGCTGACACTGGTTTTTTAGGGGACTTTCCAGAGAAAGTCAAAACAAACCAAAAAAGCCTTCTAAAACATTGGGGGTCACCCTGCCCCAGGGTTCTACATTCCTTCATAAAATAGCTAGACCATAACCAAGAGAAATGGTTCTTGAGAACATTTCTGCTTGCCAAGAAATTATTACTGCAGATGCTTCTGGTTGTTCCAAAGAAAAATAGATTGGACAAGTGCTAAGTGCTCCAGGGGACCAGGAGGGACATTACTGAATGTGATCCATCAGAAAAAAATGCTGTCAACTAAGGAAATTTTTTTGACAAAGGTGCAGAATAGATTCATCTTGTTTTGTCCAGATCAAAATGGAATGACTTGAAAATTGTGACACCCTGACTCATAGAATTGTTTTGGTTAGAAAAGACCTCTGAGATCATTGAGTCTAACCATCAACCCAACACAACCATGGGCATTAAACTCTGTCATGAAGTGCCATATCCACACTCTTCTTGAACACCTTCAGCATGGTGTTCAAGGTGGTGTTCTTGAACACCATGGTGTTCTACCACCAACCTGGGCAGCCTGTTACAATGCTGGACCACTTGGCAGGAAATAGATTTTTCCTAATACCCAACCTAAACCTCCTGTGGAACAATTTGAGGCCATTTCCTCTCATTCTGTCACCTGATACAAGGGACAAGAGACCGACCGCCACCCCACTCCAAACACTTTTCAGGGAGTTGTAGAGAGCAATGAGGTCTCCTCTCAGCCTCTTTTTCTGCAAACTAAACAATCCGAGTTCCCTCAGCTGCTCCTCACAAGACTTGCTCTCCAGACCCTTCACCATCTTCATTGACTTTCTCTGGATACTCTCCAGCCCATTCAATGTCCTTCTAGAAGTGAGGGGCTGAAAACTGAACCAAATATTTGAGGTGTGGCCTCACCAGTACCACAAACTTCTCTATCAAGGGATGTAGAAACCATCTTTTCTACTGCTATGGGCGACCTTTGCCTCACTGTCTATTTAGCCAAAGGAAGAAAAAAAAAAAAAAAGGGGGAGAGAGAGAGAGGAAGAGAGAGAGAGAGAAACATCTGTGTTTGCTGAAGCAGCACAAAGAAACTCTAAAGCAGCGACAGCTGAGAGCTTCAATGTATAAATCAAACATGTTTCAGCTCACAGACCATTTACTGCAAATACAATGCTGGGAATTCAATATTTGCCTTCTGGAACAAGAGGTGTTTCACAGGGTCCTTCCGTGGCGTGATATTATTCTTGTCCATTGACCGAATGAGGTTAAGGCTGAAGCTTCCCCTTGAAAACACCAGAAATGATTGCTGGAGCAATTCGAAACGAGATTCATTTCATGCTCATTGTTGGAAAAAAAAGACCTTTTCTTTTCTTTTTGTTTGTTTGTTTGTTTCTTTCTTTCTTTTTGGGCTGGAAATGCGTTTGTTTGGTCAAGAACTGAAAGCAAACAGACAAAAAAGAGGAACAAGTAGCCAAGGCAATCTCCAGGGGAAACAAACCACCGTAAAGGGATGGCTCTTCAGAGGGGAACATTCACTTACACTAGACTTAAAGGCTCAACCGTGGCAAAAGGGCAACATTCAGACAGGGGGAAAGAGATGAATAATTTGCAATGCACCTGGTACTCAGAGCTCAGGAGCAGCTGGAGCAGCCACAGCTCCCAAATTACACTGGAAACCAGAGCTGACACTAGGATGGGAAAGCGAGCTCAAGTGGAGCCCCGCAATTTACTGTCGCCAAGGAAAATAGAAATGTTGGCCTCTCCTTCCCCTATTTTATTCTTATTTTTTCTATATATGTTTTACAGCACAAATTGTTTATACAAAGATTTCTGAAAGCATCACATCCAAGAAGCCCCTAGGAAAAAATGAGTTGTGCAGCAGCATATTTTTAAATTGGAGATGAAAATAAATTGGGTTTTCATGGACACGTGTAAAGATTGCAGATGTGAATTGTACCTCATGGGCTTTTTATTTTATTTTTTTTCCTCCAAGCTGGGAGGGAAAGTCAATCACAAAGTTATTTCTACAGATTCTTGCAAGTGGAGAGATCTACCAAATGGTTTTTGAAAAGCTTTTGAGGGATGTCGTTTAGTGGTGGCTTGGCAGTGTTGGGTTAATGACTGGGGTCAAGGATTCTGAAAGTCTTTTCCAGCCTCAACCATTTTATGATTCAAATATTCCTATTTATGTTGAGGAATGAAAGTGTACATTTTTGGTGATGAAGAATATAGAAACAGAGTCACCTAGCTCACAGTTCCTCAAATGGTGGTTGTGTTGCACCCTAGGCCCTTGAAAGAAAGGTAAACTTGGAGTCTCCAGATGCTTCCTGCCACCACTTCCAGCTAAAGCAACTCAAGCAGCTCTTAGCAGCATTGACCCCCCCTTGTCTACAAGCTAATGGCTCTAGTCATGGAGAAAGTGGAGCAGACAACCAGCACACTTTGTCTTGGTGGTATCAGGGCTTGAGGACCACTTCTTGGCCTTATGCAGAGGTGCAAATCAAAGATTTTCAAGGGACTTGTAAAGAGTTAAATGTGACTACCAGGCTAGGTTGGCTCTTATCTCTTGAAGTCAGAAGGGTTGCTGCTTCTTGATAAAGCAAATATCATAAAAGACTCTTCCAACCAAAACAATTCTCAGATGGTAGAATCATTTAGGTTGGAAAACACCTTTAAGATCATTGAGCCCAACTATTAACCACATTTTACAAGTCCACTGTTAAGTCATATCCCCAAGCACCAGAGCTACACAGCTTTTAAACACTTCCAGGGATGGTGACTCCACCACCTTCCTGGGTAGCCTGGCAACCTTAATGTCCAACCTAAGTCTCCCTTGGTGCAGCCTGAGGCCATTCCCTCTTGCTCTATCACTAGATCAAGTCCAGCT